>NW_027508876.1:20849166-21468333 GCF_051911475.1 Siphateles boraxobius
TATAAGCCAATATTCAAATGCTGCCCGTATACATTCAAATGCTCTCTTCACCCTGAAACAGTGAAATGCCCTTGAAGGACACACTTTAAAGTCAGCTGAAATTCCGCTCTAATCCAGCCTTTTTAAAACACAATTGTAACATTCTCTTGTACATCAAAACATAATAATTAAAATCTGCCGGAAGGTAAAATTAATGAATCAAAAATAAAGGACAAGTAGGTTTCCATAGAAACATGTATAATTATGATAATTAGGCAGCCATGGATGTTGAATTTATCTGAATTAGGTAAATATGCAGACAAACGCAGATAAAGAAGAACAATCCTCTTTGACGTTTTCAGTGTACACTTGAAGCTTCACCTGTTTATGGAATCTGTCTGATAGACACAAACTCTTCTGCTTTCAGTCATTATAAGAACAAAGGACCCTAGAATTATCATAGCCTACTCTAATTTTTCTCTCATGAATATTCATGCAACCATGTCATTATACTGCCATAAATCTTTTTTTCTCAGTAAAAGTCTACAGTTCTGACCTCTCCAAATCACAAACGCTCCCAATCATGAGTTATACATTATTCAGGACCTACACTGATTGTCTAAACAACATCATCTAAAAAAAAGAAAGGAAAAAAACCCAATTTAATGAAAAAGTTTTTTTGTGTCAACATGATGAATGAGTACATAGCACAACTTTGTTTCTTCAAGCATGAAGAATGATAAAAAAATGGTTAAATTGGGATATACATATATATATCCCAATTTAACATTTTTTATCATATATATCTATTTATATATTAGTGCTGTCAAATCGATTAATCGCGATTAATTTATTCTAACATAAAAGTTTGTTTATATAATGTATGTGTTTATATATTTATATATATATTAGTTTGGGGTTGATCCTTTAAATTCATGAAACAGTGGTCTGAGCCACCTGGGAAAAGTTTAGGAGCTTGTCGCTAAAACAAAAATCAAGTTGGAAATTACTTTGACACACATCTCTGATTGATAAAAGAATACTTCATATATTGTAATCAGTGAAACAAGCATTTTCTTTAAAATGCTGCTTTGAAACTCCATTATGAAAAGCGCTACAAATAAACTTGAATTGAATTGAAATTTAAACCTAATTGTCCGTCTATTTGTCCAGAAAAGTTCCCACAATATTAATATATACCACTTGAAAATTATGTAAAATAGTTTGCAAGTAATAATACAAATTGTAAAAATTGTTTGGTGTAAAAAGAATAGTGTTTCTACAATAAGTATTTCTGTTCTCTTACAAAGGCGAACTCAGCAAAATGTCTGGGTTTCATTTTCTTCTATGGTTATTTCTGGCACTAATCAAAGGATATTTTAAGGCCAATACTCTGAAGTACTGATCAATACTCTATTCACATAAAATGTGAAAAGAGACACTCAAAAGGACCAATTTTACCAGCCAATGGGGAAAACAAAATGGTTTTGTGTCCATTGGAAAATTGACTTACACAATTGACAGCCACCAAGCGATAAATTCAGGAGGGCTTGAAAAACAAGATAATCCATTAACATTAATGGCAACAGATTAAAATACAAATACAAGGATATAATGAAATTGCAAATCATCATATCATGTTGTTAGGAGAACCAGCTTTTCCTATTGTGCAGAGTTTCGTTATCAGGCTAATATTCCTAAGGAGTATATGTAGATATCTGTGGTTAATTGAAAGCTATTATCATAATGCACCACACCTTTTGTTATTCATATTCAAAGAGTCTAATTTGAACTGAGTACATCGTACACCCCCCTGAGTGATTGCAAATTGAAGCAGGAACAGGGGGATCACTGCTTTAAATTACAGCTAGGATGACACAGGGGTCCATCTCACATACGTTCCCATTGTTGGATTTGCAAATGAATGTGTTGAGTATTTAAGATTTAAATTTAGATAAGGAGATTGATTGTTTCAGTTCAAACAAATAGGCACTGCATTTGTAAAGTTTTCCAGAGAACATCTGACAGTTGAAAATAAATCAGAATATAAAAACACAGTTTACACGTCGTTAAATGCAATTTATCCTCAATTCGCAATTGTAGTCAAATGGGCAGATGTGCCATGATCAATCTAATGACCACACGTGGCTTTTTTGACCAGGTTCCACTTGCATTTCAAGTGGAATTAAACAGAGGGTCCTAGAAGATATACTGTACCTCATGGATCTCCAGGAAATCCCACACTTTCTGCTGTGAAGTTGTACTGTGACTCCTGTCTTTAGATGTGTCTGATTAGCTCGGTGCTTCAGGCTAATTTCTTTTAGAAAGATGACACTTATTTATTTATTTTTTTACATTTGAGGAACTTCACCACAACTCCAAGTGATTTCACCTAGAAACACAATTATGTTTTGCATCACACAGCTGCATCATCTATTCAAAATGTTTTGACATCATGCAATAAATGTAACTTTGATATGAAACTTGACTGTGATGACTGTAAAAATGGTAAAAGTGAACACTGCAAAATTGTTTTCGTAATCAGTATTTTTTTGTTCAGTAAAATAGCCTACTTAAACATAAAATCAGATACATCATAAAAGAGATATTACTGTAAGACTTGTTTTTAGAGAGAACTTTATTTTTTAAAACCCAATAAGCATTATTTCTGGCTTCAAGCATAAATCTGACTCAATTTATAGTTTACAAACAATTCGGCAATGCAATGTAAGAAACATAAACTTAATTAAAAAACTCAAATCTTAATATTTTAAACTACTTTGAATATTAAATGTATCTTGTATTCAAAAAGTACTGATATTTTACTGAAAAATGAGACAAATATACTAAGTACATGAATTTTGCTGTGTTTTGTCTTATAAATGTCAGGATCAGTGTAAATAAAATAAATATAATCTAAAAACTGTATATAAATATTATAACATATCAGATAAAATAAACCAAACTAATACATGGACTGTATTAGTCACTCTCTTCATTAATGTTCATACTGAGCTTCTTGTCCACATGCATCAAAAGATTGATAGTGACAACAGCTGAATATGTAGAAGAAGCTGTTTGTGCCTGCAAAGGCAGGGCGAAGAGAACTTCAAACAGTAAACGTGAGAACATCAAATGTCAAGGGATTATGGCTCTGCAAAACCAAGAGCCTGAGAGAGAGAGAGAGAGAGAGAGAGAGAGAGAGAGAGAGAGAGAGAGAGAGAGAGAGAGAGAGAGAGAGAGAGAGAGAGAGAGAGAGAGAGAGAGAGAGAGAGACCACGAGCAGAACAACAGAGGAAATATCAGCCTACACATGATGCCAAACTATCGAATGAAATTCAGGTGCTGCCTTGTATTGCTTCTGGGATTTCACCCTCATTCAAACCCACATTCCCTAAAATATAAAACAAAAGTTATCAACACCAAATATTTTAATAAAAGAGATCTGTATCTGTTCAAATCAATGATAGCATAAATTTCTTAAAATTGTATTTAAAAAATATGTAGCCTACAAGCAGGGGCAGGTTGTCACGAAGGTCTCTCTTGCATGTAAACAGTTGTACACAAATGGAGCGAGGTTCGTTTTTTTTTTGTTTTTGTTTTTTTTGTTCTCTGACTGCCCACTATACCTTGCCAGAGGGCATCTACTGCTCTGCCCAGAGATATTATCACAACTTCACTCCACAAACACAGAGGAAGAGAACACACACACTCACAAACAGGCAAGCTAGAGTTAGCATGTGAGAATTCATTGTGGGTGTTTGTGATCTTCTGCTCTGGACTGATTTCTGTATGAAATTCCAGTGTTTGAGGTAGAAGATGGAGTGATAAGGCACAACAGTACTAGTTTTAATCTGAACTGAATCCCCACTGTGATCAACATGATAAACTGTGTTTACTGAGGAGTGATGTTGAGCCTCTTGTATTTGCTGTCATATAAGCTCTGTTCCAAAACCTACTGAGCTTCCTCAATGTCTACAAGTGACTAATTTAGAATGCTCTATTTAGGCAGAAAGGAACAGACAATGAATAGCGAGCAATTTCAATAGTTTGATATAGCACGTTGCTAAGCTAACAGTGATAATCTAATAGTCCTAAGCCCAAATAGCATTACTAACCTTTTCACACTTCCATGGGAGCACAAAATAAAGGCCAGTGTTTACTGTAACTAAAATGAACATAAAAAATGTTGCTTTTATGTTAATTATTGTGGAAATGGGTCAACACAGTCTGTTTTTTCACCTTGTCCGCCATCATCTTTTTGTTGTTTTTCCAGAGAGACAGTTATAATGCATTTTAGGATTGCCTTCTCGGGGAAGATGCTGCCTTGTTATTTGTCTAAAATGCTGCCTATATTTCATTTAATTTTGGAACAGAGCAATAGATTATCTTTTCATTTCAGTTAACAACATAGTTAACAATTTATACCTAATCTCTAGTTCAACTTGATAAAGAGTACACTACCATTCAAACGTTTTTTTTTCAAAGAAATGAATACTTTTATTCAGCAAGGATACAGTAAGTTGATCAAAAATCACAGTAAAAACATTTATAATGTTAAAAAAGATTTCATTTTCAAATGAATGCTGTTCATTTGAATTTTCTATTCATCAAAGAATCCTGAAAAAATGTATCACAGTTCCACAAAAATATTAAGCAGAACAACTAATTGCAACAATGATAACAATAAGAAATGTTTCTTTAGCAGCAAATCAGCATATTAGAATGACATTTGACACTGAAGACTGGAGTAATGATGCTGAAAAGTCAGCTTTGCCATCACCGAAATGAATTACATTTGAAAATATAACAGTTATTTTATTTCATAACATCACTGTTTTACTGTATTTTTGATCAAATAAATTCAGCCTTAATGAGCCTAAGATATTAATTTCAAAACCATTAAAAAATCTTATTGGCCCCAAACTTGTTTTGAACAGTAGTATAGCCTATAGCTTTTAAAATTATCCCTACAGTCCAATTTTTTTTTAGGAGTTGCATGCATTAGATCTGCTCCATTGCCGTCCATGCGTCTCGCCTCCGCTCTTTCTCTCTCTTCACCAAGCTCATCTCCCTCCATTACAAATTCTCGGCGCTGTGCGGGAAAATGGCCGCCCTGCCTTTGCTGATGTCATAGGGAATCGAGGCGACGGGGGGTCAGAGCTCTGGGCTCCGTAATGCAGATTAAGATTAAATCCGCGTGGGCGCGGTTGCTGGCAGGCCGGCTCTTCGTTATTAATAGTGTGTTTTAATCAGGCACTGTCCCAGGGCTCTGGATCCTGCAGGACCTCCGGCATCTGTCGGCTCCATAGAGATGTGCAGTGGAAATGAGAACACCATCCTGAGGGAGAAAAAGAAACGACTGCGGCCCGACACTCTGCGCTGTATATAATCTCCCAGCGCTCCCAAAATACACCGTTTACTTTGTTTTGTTTGGTATATTATTGTTATTTGAATGTAAATGCATGGGTTATGGTTTATCAGGGCTGAACGGAAGTCACACAGCTCTCTCTCTCTCTCTCTCTCTCTCTCTCTCTCTCTCTCTCTCTCCCAATCTGTGACAGGCTGGAGAAGGAGGTGAATGAATTATTAAACTGACTATGAAGTGTTGGGACATTTTCACATTCGCTGTAATGCATGTTGTCCCATTGAGCCCTGGAGATAAACAGTCACCCGGGCTGGCTTGACAAAAATCGACTGTGACTTCCACCTCCCCAGTCAAAACCGGTTTTAGCCTGATTGCAGACACTGCTGCAGCTGGCAATTTCTAGAGTAATCTGCAGCTAAGGCTCAGCCCCACCCCCCATCAATCCAGAGGCCCCACCCCCACTACCCCTTCTGCATCCTTTACACCCCCCACACCTCCCCCTCTTTCTCTTTCGGCATCAATATTATAGACCGGAGCATGCCTCTTTCTGCTGAATCAAAGCTCTCCTGACCACTGCTGACAGAACATGCAAATGAATGGTGACACAGGGGGAGAGCGCACACTTCACAGAATTTTTGCATTGATTTTGCAATTTCGAAAAGATTTCATACATTCGGCTAGAATGCGATGTGGACAGGAGAAGTACTGCATCACATAAAAAGCCATAATTATTTTAATAGGAGTGAAGTTTTTGTATTTAACTGTAATAACAGCTTACTTTCTTGGTAAAAATTCCAGTTAGGTTTATGGAAGTTAAAATAATTTTGTACCAAACAATATACATGTGCATGGTATAATTTACAATTCACATAAAAAAATAGAAAAAAATACAAAATAGAATTATTTTTAAAAAAAATTAAAGAAATTATTTAAATAAATAAATATAATACAAAGGCTAGACAGATGGATAGATGGATGGATGGATGGATGATGGATGGATGGAGTGAGGGACAGAGAGATAGATAGATAGATGGATGTATGGATTGAGTGACAGATGGATAGCTAGATAGATAGATAGCTAGATAGCTAGCTAGCTAGATAGATAGATAGATAGATAGATAGATAGATAGATAGATAGATAGATGGATGTATGGATTGAGTGACAGATGGATAGATGGATAGATAGATAGATAGATAGATAGATAGATAGATAGATAGATAGATAGATAAAAAATACATAAGAGAAAAAATTAAAGAAATTATTTAAATAAATAAATATAATACAAAGGCTAGATAGGCTTTTTTGTAGGCTTAGCATAGCAATGGATCAATATTCAGTGCTGATAAAATCCTGGCCTCTTTAATAGATCCTGTGTGTTGGTCACATTCGACCATGTGTGTGAGGAAGGCCAACACATTCTGACCGTGTGTGAGGACGACCAACACATTCTGACCATGTGTGTGAGGATGGCCAACACATTCTGACCGTGTGTGTGCGGACGGCCAACACATTCTGACCATGTGTGTGAGGACGGCCAACACATTCTGACCATGTGTGTGAGGACGGCCAACAACTTCTGACCATGTGTGTGAGGACGGCCAACACATTATGACCATGTGTGTGAGGACGGCCAACAACTTCTGACCATGTGTGTGAGGACGGCCAACACATTCTGACCATGTGTGTGAGGACGGCCAACAACTTCTGACCATGTGTGTGAGGACGGCCAACACATTCTGACCATGTGTGTGAGGACGGCCAACACATTCTGACCATGTGTGTGAGGACAGCCAACAACTTCTGACCATGTGTGTGAGGACGACCAACACATTCTGACCATGTGTGTGAGGACGGCCCACAACTTCTGACCATGTGTGTGAGGAAGGCCAACACATTCTGACCATGTGTGTGAGGACAGCCAACAACTTCTGACCATGTGTGTGAGGACGGCCAACACATTCTGACCATGTGTGTGAGGACGGCCAACACATTCTGACCATGTGTGTGAGGACGGCCAACAACTTCTGACCATGTGTGTGAGGACGGCCAACACATTCTGACCATGTGTGTGAGGACGGCCAACACATTCTGACCATGTGTGTGAGGACGGCCAACAACTTCTGACCATGTGTGTGAGGACGGCCAACACATTCTGACCATGTGTGTGAGGACGGCCAACAACTTCTGACCATGTGTGTGAGGACGGACAAAAACTCCTGACCATGTGTGTGAGGACGGCCAACACATTCTGACCATGTGTGTGAGGACGGCCAACAACTTCTGACCGTGTGTGAGGACGGACAACACATTCTGACCATGTGTGTGAGGACGGCCAACACATTCCGAACATTTGTGTGAGGATGGCCAACACATTCTGACCATGTGTGTGAGGACGATCAACACATTAAGACCATGTGTGTGAGGACGACCAACACATTCCGAACGTGTGTGAGGACGACCAATACATTCTAACCGTGTGTGAGGACGGCCAACACATTCCGACCATGTGTGTGAGGATGACTAACACATTCCGAACGTGTGTGTGAGGACGGCCAACACATTCCGACCATGTGTGTGAGGACAATCAACACATTCTGAACGTGTGTGAGGACGACCAACACATTCTAATCGTGTGTGTGAGGGCGGCCAACACATTCTGACCATGTGTGTGAGGACGGCTAACACATTCTGACCATGTGTGTGAGGACGGCTAACACATTCTGACCATGTGTGTGAGGACGGCTAACACATTCTGACCATGTGTGTGAGGACGGCTAACACATTCTGACCATGTGTGTGAGGACGGCTAACACATTCTGACCATGTGTGTGAGGACGGCCAACACATTCCGACAATGTGTGTGAGGATGGCCAAAACATTCTGACCGTGTGTGAGGACGACCAACACATTCTGGCCATGTGTGTGAGGACGGCCAACAACTTCTGACCATGTGTGTGAGGACGGCCAACACATTCTGACCATGTGTGTGAGGACGGCCAACAACTTCTGACCATGTGTGTGAGGACGGCCAACACATTTTGACCATGTGTGTGAGGACGGCCAACACATTCTGACCATGTGTGTGAGGACGGCCAACAACTTCTGACCATGTGTGTGAGGACGACCAACACATTCTGACCATGTGTGTGAGGACGGCCAACAACTTCTGACCATGTGTGTGAGGACACCCAACACATTCTGACCATGTGTGTGAGGACGGCCAACAACTTCTGACCATGTGTGTGAGGACGGCCAACACATTCTGACCATGTGTGTGAGGACAGCCAACACATTCTGACCATGTGTGTGAGGACGGCCAACAACTTCTGACCATGTGTGTGAGGACGGCCAACACATTCTGACCATGTGTGTGAGGACGGCCAACACATTCTGACCATGTGTGTGAGGACGGCCAACAACTTCTGACCATGTGTGTGAGGACGGCCAACACATTCTGACCATGTGTGTGAGGACGGCCAACAACTTCTGACCATGTGTGTGAGGACGGCCAACACATTCTGACCATGTGTGTGAGGACGGCCAACACATTCTGACTATGTGTGTGAGGACGGCCAACAACTTCTGACCGTGTGTGAGGACGGACAACACATTCTGACCATGTGTGTGAGGACGGCCAACACATTCCGAACATTTGTGTGAGGATGGCCAACACATTCTGACCATGTGTGTGAGGACAATCAACACATTAAGACCATGTGTGTGAGGACGACCAACACATTCCGAACGTGTGTGAGGACGACCAATACATTCTAACCGTGTGTGTGAGGACGGCCAAAACATTCCGACCATGTGTTGGAGGATGACTAACACATTCCGAACGTGTGTGTGAGGACGGCCAACACATTCCGACCATGTGTGTGAGGACAATCAACACATTCTGAACGTGTGTGAGGACAACCAACACATTCTAATCGTGTGTGTGAGGACGGCCAACACATTCTGACCATGTGTGTGAGGACGGCTAACACATTCTGACCATGTGTGTGAGGACGGCGAACACATTCTGACCATGTGTGTGAGGACGGCTAACACATTCTGACCATGTGTGTGAGGACGGCCAACACATTCCGACAATGTGTGTGAGGATGGCCAAAACATTCTGACCGTGTGTGAGGACAACCAACACATTCTGACCGTGTGTGTGAGGATGGCAAAAATATTCCGAACGTGTGTGTGAGGACGACCAACACATTCTGGCCATGTGTGTGAGGACGGCCAACAACTTCTGACCATGTGTGTGAGGACGGCCAACACATTCTGACCATGTGTGTGAGGACGGCCAACAACTTCTGACCATGTGTGTGAGGACGGCCAACACATTCTGACCATGTGTGTGAGGACGGCCAACACATTCTGACCATGTGTGTGAGGACGGCCAACAACTTCTGACCATGTGTGTGAGGACGACCAACACATTCTGACCATGTGTGTGAGGACGGCCAACAACTTCTGACCATGTGTGTGAGGACGGCCAACACATTCTGACCATGTGTGTGAGGACGGCCAACAACTTCTGACCATGTGTGTGAGGACGGCCAACACATTCTGACCATGTGTGTGAGGACGGCAAACACATTCTGACCATGTGTGTGAGGACAGCCAACAACTTCTGACCATGTGTGTGAGGACGGCCAACACATTCTGACCATGTGTGTGAGGACGGCCAACAACTTCTGACCATGTGTGTGAGGACGGCCAACACATTCTGACCATGTGTGTGAGGACGGCCAACACATTCTGACCATGTGTGTGAGGACGGCCAACAACTTCTGACCATGTGTGTGAGGACGACCAACACATTCTGACCATGTGTGTGAGGACGGCCAACAACTTCTGACCATGTGTGTGAGGACGGCCAACACATTCTGACCATGTGTGTGAGGACGGCCAACAACTTCTGACCATGTGTGTGAGGACGGCCAACACATTCTGACCATGTGTGTGAGGACGGCCAACACATTCTGACCATGTGTGTGAGGACGGCCAACAACTTCTGACCATGTGTGTGAGGACGGCCAACACATTCTGACCATGTGTGTGAGGACGGCCAACACATTCTGACCATGTGTGTGAGGACGGCCAACAACTTCTGACCATGTGTGTGAGGACGGCCAACACATTCTGACCATGTGTGTGAGGACGGCCAACAACTTCTGACCATGTGTGTGAGGACGGACAAAAACTCCTGACCATGTGTGTGAGGACGGCCAACACATTCTGACCATGTGTGTGAGGACGGCCAACAACTTCTGACCGTGTGTGAGGACGGACAACACATTCTGACCATGTGTGTGAGGACGGCCAACACATTCCGAACATTTGTGTGAGGATGGCCAACACATTCTGACCATGTGTGTGAGGACGATCAACACATTAAGACCATGTGTGTGAGGACGACCAACACATTCCGAACGTGTGTGAGGACGACCAATACATTCTAACCGTGTGTGTGAGGACGGCCAAAACATTCCGACCATGTGTGTGAGGATGACTAACACATTCCGAACGTGTGTGTGAGGACGGCCAACACATTCCGACCATGTGTGTGAGGACAATCAACACATTCTGAACGTGTGTGAGGACAACCAACACATTCTAATCGTGTGTGTGAGGACGGCCAACACATTCTGACCATGTGTGTGAGGACGGCTAACACATTCTGACCATGTGTGTGAGGACGGCTAACACATTCTGACCATGTGTGTGAGGACGGTCAACACATTCCGACAATGTGTGTGAGGATGGCCAAAACATTCTGACCATGTGTGAGGAAGACCAACACATTCTGACCGTGTGTGTGAGGATGGCCAAAATATTCCGAACGTGTGTGTGTGGACGACCAACACATTCTGGCCATGTGTGTAAGGACGACCAACACATTCTCATGTGTGTGAGGACGACCGACACATTCTGACCATGTGTGTGAGGACGACCAACACATTCTCATGTGTGTGAGGACGACCAACACATGAGCTGGGGTTGATGAGAAAACCTTCATTACACTTAATATTATAGCCATGCCATTCTTGTTATCTCTTGGCTTTGTGTTTCATTTATTTCCTTTCAGGGTTAGTGGATTGTAAGAATTCAATTTCAAGGAACAGTAGACTTCCGTGAGATGCTGTTTATGCTTCTTTAAAAAAGTAAAATAGTTATTTTGCTGTAAATAAAGAAAGGCTATTGCGGTGTGCATGGGTGAATTTGACACATACATACATTATGCAGTTTACATTTCGGCTCACATTATAACAGATGCAATTTTCGTTTAGCACAAAGAGAAAGATGGCAGAAGAAAAACTAACAATACGCTTTCCAATTAAATGGAACCTCTTTAGGGAAATGAGGGAACGTAGTGTTAACAACCTTATGCCTGCGCTAATCACCGTGGGTTATGCATGCGACTAATTATGAACTTGTTATGAGGGCCTCTGCTCATGCCACACGAGAGGGAGCATAACGAGAAGATTTAACATCCAACTGATGTCTTCATATTCTTTTAATCCCGCTATTTATCAAAATGAGGTGCTTGTTGTGGATTAAACAGCTTTGTTTGTCATCAGCGCTCAGCGAGGAAAGTCATATTACGCAAATGAACGTGTAATGCGCAAACTAATGCATTACGCTTAACGTGGGCCCTGCTGCAAAGTCACGGTTGTGATGGGAAAGAGTCAAAGAACATCCTTGGAGAAGGAGACATCAAAACTAATGCAGCTTTCCAGGTTAAAATCATGCAAAAAAATCAAGTGAAAAAATTATAAATACAGTTTATAATAACTGCAATGCAGCAAGGACACAAAATCCCTAACAAAGTGTCTAACACATCTTATCCGTGCTATGCTGCTAAAATAGTAAAATAAAGTCGTAAAGCTGCATCTTTAATACATTAGCGTCTTGGAGGTTCTTGGTTGTTGGAGGGAAAAGTGCCAAATCCTTTCCTCACATATATTCTCTTAAAGGCTGGAAGGTAGATTTATCATTACACTGAGGTGATCACATCTTTATGAGTCAGACTCAATAAGATGAAAATGTATTAATACCTAGCAGCAAGCAGCATGGTGTAGTTACGCTGCATGAGAGATCGTGGAAATGTGTTTGGGTGTAAGAGCCAAAAAGAGGAAATATGACTTGTTCAAAGATGACTTTTTACTTTTTCTCTTGCACGTTCATGGTTTTTATTTTTAACGGACGATGTTAACCAAACGCTAAATAGCTATTTAAACATTATCTATCATTAGTTCCAGCTCCATTCTGGAATGTAACACCCATTTTTCAAGATCCAGTTAAATCCAGGCCTTCACTTTGCTTGTTGAATATTCTGTTTTAGTGTAAAATATGTAACTTTATGTAAATAAAATAAAGACGAATTTTTAGATATACACTCACCTAAAGGATTATTAGGAACACCTGTTCAATTTCTCATTAATGTAATTATCTAATCAACCAATCACATGGCAGTTGCTTCAATGCATTTAGGGGTGTGTTCCTGGTCAAGACAATCTCCTGAAGTCCAAACTGAATGTCAGAATGGGAAAGAAAGGTGATTTAAGCAATTTTGAGCGTGGCATGGTTGTTGGTGCCAGACGGGCCGGTCTGAGTATTTCACAATCTGCTCAGTTACTGGGATTTTCACGCACAACCATTTCTAGGGTTTACAAAGAATGGTGTGAAAAGGGAAAAACATCCAGTATGCGGCAGTCCTGTGAGCGAAAATGCCTTGTTGATGCTAGAGGTCAGAGGAGAATGGGCCGACTGATTCTAGCTGATAGAAGAGCAACTTTGACTGAAATAACCACTCGTTACAACCGAGGTATGCAGCAAAGCATTTGTGAAGCCACAACACGCACAACCTTGAGGTTGATGGGCTACAACAGCAGAAGACCCCACCGGGTACCACTCATCTCCACTACAAATAGGAAAAAAAGGCTACAATTCGCAAGAGCTGACCAAAATTGGACAGTTGAAGAATGGGAAAATGTTGCCTGGTCTGATGAGTCTCGATTTCTGTTGAGACATTCAGATGGTAGAGTCAGAATTTGGCGTAAACAGAATGAGAACATGGATCCATCATGCCTTGTTACCACTGTGCAGGCTGGTGGTGGTGGTGTAATGGTGTGGGGGATGTTTTCTTGGCACACTTTAGGCCTCTTAGTGCCAATTGGGCATCGTTTTAATGCCACGGCCTACCTGAGCATTGTTTCTGACCATGTCCATCCCTTTATGGCCACCATGTACCCTCTGATGGCTACTTCCAGCAGGATAATGCACCATGTCACAAAGCTTGAATCATTTCAAATTGGTTTCTTGAACATGACAATGAGTTCACTGTACTAAAATGGCCCCCACAGTCACCAGATCTCAACCCCATAGAGCATCTTTGGGATGTGGTGGAACGGGAGCTTCATGCCCTGGATGTGCAGCCCACAAATCTCCATCAACTGCAAGATGCTATCCTATCAATATGGGCCAACATTTCTAAAGAATGATTTCAGCACCTTGTTGAATCAATGCCACGTAGAATTAAGGCAGTTCTGAAGGCGAAAGGGGGTCAAACACAGTATTAGTATGGTGTTCCTAATAATCCTTTAGGTGAGTGTAGAAGAACAGGGATTAATGTAGAGGAGAAAAAGAAGAACAAGTGCACATACAGTAGACACATTTTCTCAATAGTAAAATTATGAGCAAAAATATTAATTATAGGGGCAAAGGACCTTATTTAAACATTGATAGCTGCTCTAAAATTCGGTTGGCTTATTATAAGTGGACTTTTTTGCCGGTTTAACTAAACCCATGTTGATTAAGTATTATTTTACTTCTTTTCATTAAAGGTTGTGCAATTATAGGAATTCTGTTCATTTGCAGATAGTAGAGACGAATAAAAATGGCCTGATTTGTATTTAAAATGGAAAAATTGTTAAAAAGCATTGCCCTATTGACTCTATTTTCATTCTCTCCATTCATATTCCACTTTGTTCTTATATTTCTTAGATCTTATCCACCTATCTATTTAAGCTTTCATGTTTCTAATTATTGATGTCGTCTTTATTTAAGGATGTTTTATTCCACTATTCAAATCTTTTCCCGTGGCTTTACTGAGCTGTACAGGAACATGTACAGGAACATTCTTCTGCAGAGCAAAACAAATTATATTTTAAAGAATGTTTCAACTGTTTTTGTGCACAATGAAACTCAGTGGGGTCCAAATGAACAATGGACCAAAAAAAAAAAAATGTTTGTGCTTTGCAGAAGAAAGAAACACATACAGATTTGGAACAACATGAAAGTGAGTAAATGAAGACATAATTTTGATATTTGGGTGAACTATCTCTTTAAAGACATTGACATGTGGTAAGATACATTTGCACTGGCAGTAACCGCTATCCATGCACTAAACTGGATTAGAATAATTACGAATATAATGCATTAATGCTTAATCCCTAAAGTCCTTCTGCTCAGTTAATGGCCAAAACAAAACAAAAATCATCTCAATTCCACCATCTGCATGAATGATGCATGATGGGAGTCTGTGGGTTTGTGGCCTTTGGCTTTAATTAAGAATGCACTGTTGGCCTAATGCACACGTGCCAGACACGTTCCCTCCACTCAATCGGGTGAAATCTCACAACTATGAGGCTTAAGATGTTAGTGGCCTGTGGGTGTCAAAGCTAATGCCCGTGATGTTTACAAATTGGCTGGAGAATTAATGGAGACTCAGTTAGTCAATTGGTTCTTTGTAGGGTCTGCTGGAAGCAGGACAGGCGTGTTTGGTTTACTTTTAGGCACTTGTCCCAGAAATTGGCGACAGCCTGACAGAACCATTCTTGCGGCGTGGAGCCGTGTATAATACTGGGGGTCTGCCTTTCTGCCATTCAATGGGGTTGCAGTAGTGGATGCCATGACTCATAGAGCAAATTCACTCACTCAGAGTCACAGCACAGTTGGCTTGCAACACATTTTTTTTTGACCTCCACTGATTGAATTCATCAGCAGAATTCCTAAACGCTTGTTGTACTGTGAAGCTACTGCTTAAAGGGTTAGTTCACCCAAAAATGAAAATGATGTCATTAATGACTCAGCCTCATGTCACTCCAAGCCCGTAAGACCTCCGTTCATCTTCAGAACACAGTTTAAGATATTTTAGATTTAGTCCAAGAGTTTTCTGTCCCTCCATTGAAAATGTATGAACGGTATACTGTCCTTGTCCAGAAAGGAAATAAAGACATCATCAAAGTAGTCCATGTGACATCAGTGGGTTAGTTAGAATGTTTTGAAGCATCGGAAATACATTTTGGTCCAAAAATAAAAAAAACGTCCCGGGTTACGTATGTAACCCTAGTTCCCCGAAGGGACGGACGCTGCGTGAAATCGCAGTGGGAACGCCCTCAGCGTGACGCGTCTGAAGCATGAATGAAATCAGTCAATGGAGAGAATGAGCGTACGGCGAGTGACGTCATCGACCAGGAAGCTATAAATATCCCCTGAGTACACAATACGCCAGCTTAAAAGTTACTGAAGCAGCGACCCAAGGGGATGCCGAGAGTATGGCAGGACACGCAGCGTCCGTCCCTTCGGGGAACTAGGGTTACATACGTAACCCGGGACGTTCCCCTTCAGGGACTACCGCTGCGTGAAATCGCAGTGGGAACGCAATACCCACATCCCCATACGACCAAATCCCCGTCGTGTGTCATTAGGAGACACAAACCGACGAGAGAACCTGAGCCCCGGGAGTGGAGCTAAGATCGAGGGAATAAAATCTAACGAAAGTGTGCGGTGAGGACCAGCCTGCCACATCACAAACGTCCTGAAGAGAAGCTCCTGAAAGAAGAGCTGTAGAAGCAGTCATACTCCGGGTGGAATGAGCCCTTACAGCCAAAGGTGAAGGCTGATGGGCCGAACCATAAGCAAGTGGGATGGCCTCGACCACCCACTTGCTCATCCTTTTTCTAGATGCAGGACACCCTTTCTTAGGTGACCCAAACAGACGAACAGTTGTTCCGATCTCCTCCACAGGGCAGCTCTGTGGACGTAAGCATCAAAACCCAAACTGGGCACAGCAAATTAATTTTCTCCTGGTCTGACGTCAGAAAAGGCGGAGGACAGAAAACCTGCAGAACTATAGGTCTAACTGAAACAGTTGGAACCTTAGGAACATAACCTGGTCTCGGAAAGAGAAAGGCCTTAACCAACCAGGAGCAAATTCCAGGCACGAGGGAGCCACCGAAAGTGCTTGAATATCTCCAATTCTTTTTAGAGATGAGATAGCGAGAAGAAGGATAGTCTTTAGAGTAAGAAACTTTTCCGAAACTTCCTCGATGGGCTCGAAAGGAGCAAGGGAGAGACCTTCTAAGATGATGGCCAGATCCCAAGCTGGTACCCTCTTGCGAACTGCAGGCCTCAGCCTCAAGGTGACACGAAGGAAGCGAGACATAAGTGGGTGTTTCCCGAGGGAACCTCCACTTGAAGGGGTGTGGTAAGCAGCTAAGGCCGCCACATACACCTTCAGTGTGGAGTGGGATAACCCTGTGGAGAGACGGTCCTGCAGGAAATCCAGGACTGTGCCAACCGGGCAGTTAACTGGGTCCTGCTGGCGCTCTCCACACCAAGAGGTGAAAAGTTTCCACCTCGCGGCATATAACTTCCTCGTTGAGGGAGCTCTGGATCGGAGGATGGTCTCAACGACCTCAGCCGAGAGACCAGAATCTATGAGCTGGGCCCCCTCAGAGGCCAAGCCCACAGCCTCCATAGCTCTAGACGGGGGTGAAGGATCGACCCACTCGCCTGAGAGAGCAGATCTCTCCTGATCGGTATCTCTAGGGGAGAGCCGTTGAGGAGAGACACTAGGTCCGCAAACCATACCCGGGCCGACCAGAACGGGGCTATTAGCAGGAGACTGAGCCCGTCCCGGCGAACCCTCTCCAGAACTCCTGGGAGCAGAGCGATCGGGGGAAAAGCGTACAAGAGTGACCTCGGCCACGGATGTACCATCGCATCCAACCCAAGCGGGGCTGGATGGCTGAGAGAGAACCACAGCGGGCAGTGTGATGTTTCTCGAGAAGCAAATAGGTCTACCTCGGCAAGACCGAAATGTTTCCATAGGAGTTCCACCACCTCGGGGGTGAAGACTCCATTCCCCGGGCCTCGGCCCCTGTCTTGACAGGATGTCTGCCCCCTGATTTAAATACCCCGGGAGATAAAAGCTCTCAGAGAAAGAATTTTCCCCTGGGACCATAGAAGGATCTGACGTGCCAGTTTGTAAAGCGGGCGAGAACGCAAACCCCCCTGATGGTTGATATAAGAAACCACCGATGTGTTGTCTGTCTGGACAAGAACATGGTGGCCCCTTAGGTCTGGGAGGAAGTGTTTCAGAGCCTGAAACACCGCCAACATCTCTAGGCAGTTTAAGTGCCACAGACGATGATGGTCCTCCCACAGACCCTGAGCCGGGCGACCATCCATGATCGCCCCCCAACCCGTGAGAGAGGCATCTGTCATTAGCATAACGCGACGACAAGGAGCTCCTAACACAGGGCCTTGGGACAGAAACCAAGGATCTTTCCACATGATCAGGGCGTGATGACACCGTCGCAAACTCACGATCATGCGAAGCGGATTTCCCCTCGGGGAGAATCCCTTGGTCCTGAGCCACCACTGTAACAGTCTCATGTGCAAGAGGCCAAGAGGTATCACGTTGGACGCAGCTGCCATGAGACCTAGCAGTCTCTGGAACTGTTTTACAGTGGATGACTGGCCTAGCTTGACCTGATCTACTGCAGCGAGAATCAAAGCAATACGAGCAGGTGACAATCGTGCCTGCATCGTCGTTGAATCCCACACTACACCTAGAAAAGTGGTTCTCTGTAATGGAGAAAGAACACTCTTTTTGGCGTTGAGCCTCAGCCCCAGTCACTTGATATGAGCAAGAACGACATCTCGGTGCCGAACCGCCTGTTGTTCCGATTGAGCTAGAATCAAGCAATCGTCTATATAGTACAGAAAGCGGATGCCCTGTAACCTCAGCGGGGCTATAGCAGCATCCGTACACTTCGTGAATGTTCGGGGTGACAGTGCTAGGCCGAACGGAAGAACCCGATATTGGTACGCTTCGCCCCCGAAAGCGAACCTCAGGAACTTCCTGTGTTGAGGGAGGATAGATACATGGAAGTAAACGTCCTTTAGATCTATCATGACAAACCAGTCCTCGGATCTGATTTGAACATCCCCAGTGACAGACACAGCGCCCTGTAACGTACTGGCAGGGAACAGCTGGTCTGGGCACTCCACAACCCTCCTCGGAGGGGGCGAGCGTCCCTCGGGAAATCGCTCGCCGAGTCTCTCTACGCCCTGTGAAGGCAGGGTTAGTAGAGCAGACCCCTGAGGGCATCGGAAAAGACAGGGCACCGTGTTCTTGTGCAGTGAACTCAGGTCTTTCACGATAGGGACCACCCTCAGAACCCTGACGTTCAGCACGTCAGGATTTTTTTTTTTTTTTCGATGAAGTAGTATCCTAACTCCCTGCTGGGTGGGGGACCCATTCCGCCAGGAACTCTACTAAGGGAACCAGCCTCTCGAGGCTGGCCTCCGGATGAACATCCCGAGTGACAGACACAGCGCCCTGTAACATACTGGCAGGAAACAGCTGGTCTGAGCACTCCACAACCCTCCTTGGAGGGGGCGAGCGTCCCTCGGGAAATAGCTCGCCGAGTCTCTCTACGCCCTGTATAGGCAGGGTTAGTAGAACAGACCCCTGAGGGCATCGAGAAAGACAGGACACCGTGTTTTTGTGCGGTGAACTCAAGTTTTTCCCGATGGGGACCACCCTCAGAGTCCTGACGTTCAGCCCGTCAGGACTTTTTCGACGCGGCCTTACTGGCGACAATGACTGTCCTCAGATCAGTCCTGCCCCGAGAAGGCCGCGCCGGAGAGCGCCCCGCCTCGTCCCTCCAGTTTCTCTGCAGGGGGGCACGAGACGTGACACTCCGCTTCTGCTGTGCTCTTTTGGAAGACGAACTCGACGAAAGACTTTGCTCTGGTTGAACATTCTGCGTGACAGACACAGTGCCCTGTAACGGCGCACCGGCAGGGAACGAATGGTCTGAACACACTAGAACCCTCCTTAGAGGCGGCGTGCGTCCCTCGGGAAAGCACTCGCCAGACCTTTCTACGCCCTGTTTCGGCAGGGTTAGTAGGACGGGCCCCTGAGGGCGCCGGGAGAGACAGGGCACCCTTAAGGGAGGTGAACGCAAGTCTCTCTCGGCGGGGACCCCCCTCAGATTTCCTTTGAGCAGGTCGGCCTGAAAAGCCTGCATAAAAGTCATCGTATGCAAACATGCAGCCGCCTGCCGAGCCACCGAGTAAGCCTTCCCCACCAGCACAGAGGTATATATATTTATTTATTTATTTATTTTTTGGTGGAAGAGCCGGTGCTTTAAGTGAAGACAATGAAGCAGGAGAGAGATAGCTCGCGAGCGTCTCCTCCGCCTACAGTATCGTCACATAACCAGCAGATTTAGCACCAACAATGTTACCATAAGCATTGGACTGATTTGTGTAAATTCAGCTTGAAACCGGTCTAACCCAGGTCTTTGAAACCTCAGCATGAAGATCTGGGAAGAACGGTAAGCACCGGCTAGAAGGTTGAGGTCGTGCAGACAGAAATCTATCATCTAGATTGCTTTTAATTCTAGAAACCTGTCTATCAGCTGGCCACTCGATACTGTTATTTTTTTTATTTTTTTTCAACAGCCCGAGATAATACATCCATCAAACCTTCTTCATTTGCAGTACAATGTGATAAACTAGTTTTCTCTGATGCAAAACTTTCGACATCCAGCTCCTCAGAACTGGAAAATCTCAATTCAACATCATCATGTGCCTCCACCCGGGCAGAAGTAACCGCCGCAGCGCGTGCTTCCAGAGCCGGGTGAGACGCACTAGATCTCGTCGGAGATAGCTGAGATAGGGCGGAGCCCGTCTCAACGTCGCCAGCGAGATCCATCTGCGAGCCCCAAGACAAGCGCTGCCGCTCTGCCTCAACAGAAGCGGGACCCGAGCCTCGGGGAGCTCGCAGCAAATCACTCTCCTCGAAGAGCGATCGCCGCGAGCGCAGAGTTTTCAAGGGAAAACGCTCGCAATGCTGACAATCGACTCCCTCGAAAGCCGACTGGGCATTGCTGCACTCCCAAATAAGCCACACTTAGCTCGTGTGAATCCCCACCCGTGATGTACCGAGTACAGGGGGGAACACACTTCTTATACTGCTCGCTCATATTGCTTTTTTTATATAAAATATATATAGTGAAAACTCCTGACAAAACAGACAAACACAATCGACAGATTCAGACACACACAGAGCTGCTGAAGTAACTAAAGCTGGCGTATTGTGTACTCAGGGGATATTTATAGCTTCCTGGTCGATGACGTCACTCGCCGTACGCTCATTCTCTCCATTGACTGATTTCATTCATGCTTCAGACGCGTCACGCTGAGGGCGTTCCCACTGCGATTTCACGCAGCGGTAGTCCCTGAAGGGGAACTACGACTTTATTCAGCATTGTATTGTCTTCCGGTTCTGTTGGGGATCCGCGTTCAGTGACGCTGCTGACGTAAGACGCTGCTGACGTGTGTCTGGTGCGCCCGAGCTTCGTTTACAGTCTGAGGGAGACGCACGCTGGAAACAAAACAATCTTCACAAACATGTCTAAGGATTTCCACACAGAGGAAGACTTGCACTTTTTTGCCCAGCCATATTTATTTGAACCCGAATACACGGACGCACCAGATACACGTCAGCAGCGTCTTACGTCATCAGCGTCACTGCGGACTCGTGAACGCGGATCCCCAACAGAACCGGAAGACAATACAATGCTGAATAAAGTCGTAGTTTTTGTTATTTTTGGACCAAAATGTATTTCCGATGCTTCAAAACATTCTAACTAACCCACTGATGTCACATGGACTACTTTGATGATGTCTTTATTTCCTTTCTGGACAAGGAAAGTATACCGTTCATACATTTTCAATGGAGGGACAGAAAACTCTTGGACTAAATCTAAAATATCTTAAACTGTGTTCTGAAGATGAACGGAGGTCTTACGGGCTTGAAGCGACATGAGGGTGAGTCATTAATGACATCAGATTAGAATATTCTAATATATTATTAGAATAATATATTATATATATTATATTAAATAAAAAATAAGATAAAATAAAACATATATTTGTTGAACTTTCTATAGCTTAGATTTTCCATAGACGTAATGAATTTTATACTGTACAAACTGTGTATTATTTCTCTTTACACTAACCCTACACCTAAACCTTTCCCCACAAGGACAAGGATTACAGATATTGCCATCTATGTAGGGACATTTTTACCAGGCCACACACACACACACACACACACACACACACACACACACACACACACACACACACACACACACACACACACACACACACACACACACACACACACACACACACACACACACGCACACACACACACACACACACACACACGCACACACACACACGTATGTATGTGTGTATTTATATCCAGAGAGGCCGGTTGAGAAACCGAAATGACAAATTCTTTAACAAACATACATTCAACATGTACACAGTAGCTCTAAATCAACTCCATTAGTAGGCTGCACACATAGCTGAATATCACGTCCCACAGGAAGAAGGCAGAAAGATTGCACACCAAGAGAGATTGGCCCATTTCAGATTTCACGGATGGCCTCACAGGACACACTTCATGTTCAAACCCTGTGAGTCCCATCTTATCAAAATTACATCTAAATGGTTGAATTACTTTGATACATCCTTAACATGTGAAAACTCAAAGATCTATGATTCAAAAACGTACATTTTGGAGGTATATTGTAAAAAAAAAAAAAGTCTAACAATTCCAATCTAAAGAAACATGTACAAGGGATCTAAAATGGCTCTTCATGTCTGTTGTCTATAATTACTTCCCATCTCAATAGCCTGCCTTAGATCACTGAACCAACCTCACTGCCAAGGTCTCCATCCTTCAGTTTCCAATCACCATGCTATATATGTGTGAGGGTGAAAGATCATGTCCTTAGTTAGACGTATAAGAGCAGGCATGTCTTTCTGATATATAAAGGATGAATCCTTCAACGGAAAACTCCCGAAGTAGACCAGACAATCGTCCTGTAGGGCATATGCTATACATAACAGCAGCTATTGTTCACTAAGTTGCATAGATGGATTGCAGCTAATCTGACTGAGTGCTGGCACATGCGAAAACAACACCTGCTGGTCCACAGCGGATGCATTCATGTCTCTACGTGCAAACGCTCCGGCCTAATGCAATTAAAGCCCCAGCACGCAATAAGCGAAAATTGCATTATGGCATTTCTTACATTTAATCTAAAGAGCATGAAAATGAAATGGAGTCAACTCTATGGAAATAATGAGGCTGTATCGGAATCCAATCAAAGTAAGTGTGGCAACAGCTGACACGGACAAACCCAACCAGAGCCCGATCAATCTGTTCTTCACCAAACCGTCCTACTGTATTGCGCGGTGGAGTATTTGAAGAGGATGTAATTAATGAAAGACATTGGTCTGTGTCATTAAAATCTGGTCGGATGATGTTCATCTTTGCCTTGTTAGATATTTACGCTCGACTGGAAAAGGGAAATGAATGAGAGGCAGCGAGAGAGAAATGAACCACTGCAGTGACTTCTCTGAGGCCTTTGATAAATAATTTACATCCCTGCTGCTTGTACCATGGCCCTTAGACACTTTGCAAAACCACACCAGCTGATCTCTCACATACACACACACACTTCAGAAGACCATTGCACTTATTTGGAGACCTCTATGTTTATCGAAAAATCATTTCATTATGAAGCTATGAATCATCACTGTAAGTGAACTGCTATGGTCTGAAAGCATTTGGGCTTATTAAATAGCAGCATTATTTATAAAAGCATTTTCAACTCCTAAAGCTCTGCATAATGCATGCAAAAGAAACTATTAATAAGACTGTTGCTGCGTCCCAATTCGCATACTATCCGTCCTAAATAGTATTCGAAAATAGAATTAGTACGTCCTAAATGGTAGTATGTTGAAATGAGTGTTCCAAAGAGACCCGGATGGTCTACTATATCCGGTCAGAATCCGAAGTGCAGATCGATGCACACTCTAACAGCTGATAGTGCCCACAACCCATCGCGCGTTGGACGAGGATTCGGTTAGAACTACAAACACGAGTGAAAAGTGTTAAAAAAGTGTACGAAAATGTATTTATTCAATGTTGTCTACATTTTATTGCATCTGCAGCAGCATTGTGAACTTATGTAAAGATACGTTTAGCCATTAACTTTTAAATGCATCATTACATTCAAATTGCAAACACATGAGTAGAGTGAGAGTCTCCGCATGAAAGACCCGCGACTGGCAGGTGAACGTGCAACAACATTTCTCTCCGAAACGGTAAGAAATTATATTAGATTGAATGGAGGATTTTAACTGTGACGAGATGATTGACAGGGCAGTTTACGGTGACAGGATGCACGCGATAGAGCTGTCCGTTAAAGATGACGACGTAGTATGTCCCAAAGCCTGCCTACTATTTTGCTACACTCTCAAAAGTATATACTTTTTCTTCACAAAAAGAGTACATACTTTTAGGGCGTAGTATAAGTAGGCGAATTGGGACGCAGCATATGAAACTATCCATAAACTATTCAGATCATACCAATTATTACACCTAAAATAGTCTTCATCTTAAAAGCAGATGTACAGTTTTGTACAAAGTTTTGGGTTGGTAATTTATAAATAATATATATATATATATATATATATATATATATATATATATATATATATATATTTATATATATATATATTTTTTTTAAAGGTAGCTTGGTTAGCAATTTCATTTGATTAATATGGTTAAAATGTCAGTACTATATATATACATTAGGCCTATTTACTGGCAATTTATTTGCATGTGCAACTTTTGAGATTCTGATGCATGTAGCCTTCATTAATGCATGTAAAACTATTTGACAATATACAATATTAGAATCTGTGAACATATTGCAATCATGATGACTCTTTCCCATGGCCTCATTATGGATTATTGTCCGGGGCTCTGTGCCTTCCAAGGGGGCTGCAAAATAACAAAAATTATTTGAATAAATTGTACTATGGGGACCCTTGGAGTCATAGCAGCTCCACTGTTCTATATTATTACATAGAGACAGCATACATTATGAGTGTGTGTTATGTTTTTTTTGGTTTTATTTAGTTGCTTAGAAAATAGGCAGGTAGGCGGCATGCCTTGACTCCTGTTCAAGAGAAGTTGCATGAGTCTCATTTCTCTTCAAATGGACCACATGCACAACAAAACGCATGCAAAATATTTTCTCATAATCACTCTCTAACGACACTGACTAATGTCCTTACCTTAGCTGATTTGTTTCCTGCTTTTTAAAAGCAGATTATTTCCATGGATGAGACTTAGGATAAGCCATGCCCAAAACACAAGTACTGCACTTCGTCTTGGGACTATTGCCAAGATTAATCTGATTAAAACACTGATTCTCTCGCTGTTTTTCTCCAACATGCCACACAGTGTAGTGCTTTCACAGTCGTACACGGTGCCCAGTCCAGGCTGAAAGTCAGAGGAAAATAAAGAGATGCTCAGACTAGATTATTTCTGTTTTGCAGAAGTGATTCCAATAGTTCAGGTCTTCTACTGCTGCTTTAAAAGAATGTGTTTTCCTTTAGTTATACTGAGACTGAGATGAGTTTGAGCTGACCAAGATATACTGTATGTATATGATATGCAAATGTATGGAAACAACAAGCAAAATTCAATTCAATACAAATTATTCTAAATAAATGATTTCCTATGGAAATACTGTAAAGTTTGATGCAAAAGAAGGCAGCAAATTATGATTGATGACCCATATGAATTGAATTTAAAGGAATAGTTCACTTAAAAATGAAAATTCTGTCATCATTTAATCACCCTCAAGTTGTTTCAAACCTGTATCAATTTCTTTCTTCTGCTGAACACAAAGGAAGATATTTTGAAGAATGATTGAAACCAAACAGTTGACTTCCATAGTATTTTTTTTCCTACAATGAAAGTCAATGGTGTTCATCAACTGTCTGGTTACCGACATTCTCAAAAATATCTTCCTTTGCGTTCAGCAGTTTAAAGAATTAAAAATTTTAAGTGAACTATTCCTTTAATCTGGTGATTTCTGGTAACCATTTTTTTTTCACAAGAATCAATATCCAACCCACATTTCTCCGAATGCAAACTTTTTATTCCTACAATTCCGGATTGCAAGTCAAAATCAGGAACAGACCCATCAGCCCGCCTCACTCAGGTAACCTGGATATATCAGTATGAATTAGGTGCACAATGCTCTTACAGAGGGTCTCTAAATCCACTTGCTCAGTGTCCCTGTCTTACAAAACCTTCTTTGAAAAGGGTCTGCCATGGTTGTACAAAATATATCAGTCTCTTTCAGCCTCTGGGAACTATATCGAGCAAAAAAGAAGAAAAAAATAATCCTAATGAAAAATACAATCCCTCTTGCATTGAAAAGTCAAATAAAAAGTGTTGAATAAGAAAGCATGCTGGGCCGGACAGAACTCGGCCTGAGTTCCGCGTGCAGTCATGCTGCAAATTCCATCAGTAGCTCGGTTATTGATTTGAAGCCTCTGAGACACAGGATATAATACTGAGAGATATGGGAGCTGCATACAACTCTTTGGCTAGCAAATAGCTAGTGACCAATTGCGAAATATAATATAAAATAAAAGTTTATTATTATAATTTCTTTGTGCTATAGTGTTTATTGAGGTCAGTAAGATTTTTTTAATTGAATTAATTCTTTAATTTAGCAAGGACGCATTAAATTGATCAAAAGTGACAGTAAAGACAATCATAATGTTACAAAAGATTTCTATTTCAAGTAAATTCTTCAAGTAAAAGCCTTGAACTTTCTATTTATAAAAGAATTCTAAACTAAAATGTATTACGGTTTCCAGTTTCCACAAAAATCTAAGTCAGAATAGTAGAATATTAAAAATGATGATAATAATAATACATGTTTCATGAGCAGCAAATCAGCATATTACACTCTCAGAAAGAAATGTATATTGTACCATTAAGAGGTACAAGAGCTTGTCATTATTTTTACAAAAAATTTTTTCTGAGTGTAGAATGATTTCTGAAGGATCATGTGATACTAAAGACTGAAAATTCTGCATTGCATCACAGGAAAAATTACATTTAAAAATGAATTAAAATAGAAAGTTACTTTAAACTTCAATAATATTTCAAAAAAATTTTTTACTGTATTTTTAAACAAATAAATGCAGCCTTGCTGCTTTTAAAAACATTTTAAAAAGCTGTCCGACCAAAAACTTGATCATAAAATCATTAAAGGATTTTTTTCTTTTCACATATAGTTATTAGAAATATAAGTAAACCGAGCAACATACTAAATTCATAGACTGAACTACAAATAGCTAATAAAAACAATGTTTTATCGTACCTTACCATTTATTGTAACCGTTTTGTAACGCACTACTGAAAAATCTACGCTAGTTTAGTTGGGAATTTGCAACCAATTGGTCCGTTTAAGAAGATATCAGAGGGAAATCCACAACAAACTGCCTATCAGGCAAAAGCAGCTTATAGAGAATGTGAGGAAAAGCGGCTGGTGACAGGCTTGAGGGAACAAAGAGCACTCCAGATATTATGGGATGGCAGCCAGGCAGACACATCTAACAATAGATGCCCACAGATTCAAACCTCCGAGGCCTGTGTTTTGTTGAGTCCATCTCTCTATTAATGGTAAGCATTACCGTCAGTCCAGAACTGTTTGGTTACTTCAGCCACAGAGAAAAATGAAGGTCCTTTATATCTGACATCACTGTTAGCTTCAGGCTACATGTATTTATCTCAAAAGGGGTTTAAAAGCAAAGAGCAAAGTGAACACTTTCTCAGCCAGCATCTCAAAAGCATAAATGCACCACACTGAAAGTTACATTGACAAAATATAAAAAGAGTATAACCTGACAATTCACCTCCAACCTTTTATGCTTTTGACAAATTACATTTACAAAGAGATGTATGGATGATATTGTGTTCAGTTAGCAGAGGGGAAGATAATTCTCACTATTAACTAGTCGCTAGCATGCATATTGCTAGGATATTGGCTGTTTATTAGTACTTATAAAGCACATAGTAATGCCTTATTCTACATGACCATATTCTACATCCCTTAATCCCACACAATACCTAAACAGAACTACCTTACCTATTATACTTACCTACTAACCCTAACTACTACTAAGCAGTCTTTAGGAGTTTATTGAGGCAAAAGTCTTAGTTAAGAGTTAGTGAATTGGAGCCTAATCTAAAGTGTGACTAAAGTCTCATTATGTTTGTTTATTGAAGTGTTACAAACTCTCCTAAGTCAACAAAGCTCTTCACAACTTAACAACTTCAAGTTGAATCACTCTAACTAAGGCAGCTTTTACAATTGAGCATTTGAGTATCTTCGTATGACATGACACTAATATAAGATAAAAATAAATAAATAAATCATGTCTTTTGAAAGAAAGGAGAGTAAATGATGACATAATTTTATTTTTCTGGGTGAACTGGCCCTTTAAATTTGAATTGTTAAGCCTCGAAGCTCTGTTCATCTCATATGATGTTTTATTTATTTGCTTAGAACATCACTTAATTTGGACTATTATGCATTAAAAATGACTTTATTATAAAGAAAATGAATGGAACAGAATGGATCTGATTAGAAGAATCAAGAGGGTGACTGGACAATCATTACTGAAAATTATTCCAAAATAAGCTGTTTCCAGTTTAAAAGGAAGCATGTAATTAAATGAGAGGGCATGGAATCGGATCTATGATGGTTGCTGACCTGGGTCACAGAGTACAGGCTCCAGCTGGTCAATCCTGCCATTGTATTGACTTATCCTAAATCCATTATATTGTAAGGTCATGTGTCTGTTCTCCTAGAGGTCCCATTAAAATGCATGGCCCTCTGTTCAAGCTTTGATTATTAGATAACCCACTCATTTGGGCGCATATGCAACGCTACAGTTTGTCTATACGAGACGAGGATGCTTTGTCAAGAATTATGCATGATGATGGTGTTGAGATTTAGTTATTGTCACCTAAACAGTTAAACATCACTTGCAACGATTCATAATGAATACTCACAAATGCACACATACAAAGAAGGGCATTTTTTTCAACTGTAGGCTTTTTATTGGATTTTGTTGTTGTTTTTTTATTGGAAGGTTACGGTAAACAGTTGACTTTTTAAACTGTCTTTTATGTATAAAAATATATTTTACCCTCATCTCTATAACATATAACTATTACATTTTTAAAACAAACACTGATTTAAACAAAGAGTGAAATATTTTAATAATATAATCAGTTTTTACACAAATCTCAGGTTTCACTCAGATCTCAAAAGTTAGTGTACTTTTTACAGTGCCAGAGATATGAGACGTGATGCATAAAAAAATCAACATAAATATCAAAATATGTTGTGTATCATTTCAAATAATAATTTAAATTTATTTGCATAATATGAAAAAGGGTTTATTAGTTAACATTAGTTAACCACATTATTTATCCCAAAAAATGTCCACCACATAATTCTCACAATACTTAAAAAATTAAAAGATTCTTCTGTCATGCACTGTTGGATATTGTTAACAGACAAATAAACTAGTTAGTGTGTGAAAAGTCCACAGGAAACACCCATATACACATATGAACAAATAAAATACATGCAGTCAAACCGCAAACATACACCACTCCAGGACACATGCATGAGCACAGGTGTGTGTATTTGTGTGTGTGACGGAGAGAGAGAAAGCAGTGATGCTTGGTAATTGAAGAACAGGCCTGTCATTGCTGACCTGTAGGAGGCCAGGGATGAAATGTATTCCAGTCCCTCAGCTTTGTGTTGGCATTGACAGGCTGCTGAGCTGCAGGTCTGACAGGCCTGACTGAAAAACAGACCATCCTGATCGTTACCCTCTCCCCCCAGCATCAGCGTTCTCACCTGCTCCCTGCCTGCACGCTCACACACACTCCTCTGTGTACAAACACTCACATATTCAGCTATAGACGATGTCATTATAACGATGTCATGGATCACCTTCATAAATCGGTGTCATAAATAAGTAAATTGTTCTTATTTCACACACATGTCCTAAATCATGGCATGGCCTCCATTTTGATCCAGCGATGTCGCTGATGTATTAAATTGTGTGTTCATTATTTTATTCAATTTTAGATCCGTATTATGTCACCTTCCATTTTGGCTAGTTTTATGACTAGCGCCGTAGAATGGGAGTAATAAGGCATTGGACGTGTACAATCTGAAAATGTTTTAATATTCATTCGGGCAGCTCTCCGGAATAATCTTGTGTGTGTGTGTGTTTGCGCATGCATGTGTGTGTGTGTGTGTGTGTGAGAGAGAGTTAAAACATCCAGCACTAGAGCCCATTACCTCTCTCTCCTGCAACCAACCAGAATAATGCTGAGAGAAAATAATATACTGAAGGCCTACGGCTTGTGCACTCTGTGTCATCCTGATGATTTGTTCTGATGTGAATATCTAATCTGGGATTGGAAAGCAGATTATGGTGCATTAAATTCTTCTGAATGGGCCTAGTTTAATACCACTATCGTGTGGGAAAGGGACGGCCAGATTACGGCTATAAATGCAGCGTACATCTAAAGTGAAACGTAGAACAATCCTTTCAGATTAGACATGCACAAAATCAACATTTATTCAAAAAACACATATAAATGAAAAGAATAGTCTTAGTACACAGAGTGTTGACAAAACAAGTAAAGACTAATTAATTGGGCACTATTTGTTTAGCTACTAGTCTAATAAGAAATTAACTGTAGCTTAGATATAAATGGACATCATTATTTTTGTAGCAAATTGTTATATAAAAATGATAAAAAAGGCATGTTCATGATTAAATCAAGTAGTTATTCATACATCAAATCAAGGTTAATTAAAAATGCAATGGTTCTGCATTTAGCAGAATATTTATTGAAAATTATTCCCTTTCAGAGTATTAATAAATAACATTGATTTCAGGAATAGACTCTGAAATAAATCAGTTATTTAATGTGATGTTTTTGTTTGTTGATCTGTGCTTCGAGTCTTTATGTATTATGTAATGCTGTCTTAAAATGGATGCAATCTATTGTCCTTGTAAAGTAAATTCTCATACATTGCTTTTCTAATGCTCTTAGAAAAAAAGGTCCAATGGGATTCTATATAGAAAACTCAATTTTAATGAACCCTTTATGCCAAAAAGGTTCTATACAGGGATAAATGTCTGAAATTATCGCATGATGTTTTCAAGTGATAAAATATGTTTAATTCATGAAATTTAATCAAAGTAAAAAATTAATTAAAAATAAATCCACGAATGATGGGAAGTGCCTGACAGAACCCTTTCTTTTGTACAGTACGACAGATTAATAATGCCATAATTTTACATACCACGGAATACCCTTTACATGCAAGGTGTACAAAACTATCCATAAACTACATCAGTATGACTTATGTTCATAATCTACGCTGGTAAATAAATATGACAGTAGTAAAGAAACTGGCCAAAAGAGCCGAGGGGCTTATGTCGGGTTTGGAAATTGCAGTCTCACGGCACATGAAGTCCCTGGAGCAAAACCTGACCAAATTAAGAGCTGTGGGAACAGTCCTATACACAGAAAGTCAGTGTTCAATCTCATTTATGCTGCGCCTACAGGCAAGAACTACCACTGCTCTACATTAACCTCGGAGTCCGTCTGAGAGGAACTTATTAAAACAAACACTGCTGGAAATGTAATCCAAAGTGCTAAAAAACAGGAAAAAGCCAGATAATGCAGGAGATAATGCAGCCCACAGCACTTGAAATGAGAGTTACACAACCACTGGTAAATAAGACATACATTATTAAAGCTAATATATATGTTAATATATATGGATTATATATATATATATATATATATATATATATATATATATATACACACACACACACACAGTATATATATCTTATATACAATGTAGAAATTAGACATTTTCATATTTTTAGTAGTATCCTTTATGAACAACAAAGAAAATATTTTTGGATCCACATTATATTAAGTGTCTTTAACTAAAACATTTTTTTTAACGATAGCAGTATACTGTATAAGCTTACAAATATTTCCTCTAAAAATCACCTGATCAAACTGAAAAAGCACTTGTTTTATAGCATGACTGTTTCACAGAATTTCCTAGAATGGACTCATTTATTAGCCAGGTCTGAAAATCCTGAAGGTCTTTTGCCAAAACGTGCATCTTGAGCTCTGTCATGTATAATCATTTATACCCTATCTGAGCTGTTTCTCAGATCCGGCAACACAGAGGCTTAAACCAAAAACCAACCAATCACGGTCCACTCGACTGACTCACGCTCCTCCCACACCCCAATGACAGCTCTGGTGCCATACACGTGCATATATATATATTTATACACGCGTGAGTGCATTTTAACACACACACACACACACACACACACACACACACACACACACACACACACACACACACACACACACACACACACACACACACACACACACACACACACACACACACACACACACACACACACACACACACACACACACACACACACACACACACAAACACACAAACACACACACACACAAATACAAAATTGAATAACACACATGCACACAAAAGAATGGCAAGTTGCACCAATATTGCACCAAAACTGATCCGTTTTTGCATGAGAAATAATCCCAGATTATGGTCTTTGAGCTTAAGACATGCTGATGCACAAGTTTTGATTCATCTCTCGCACTAGCACCCTATTAGCGATGTCAACGGCTATGCATTGATAAATACAGTGAAATAAAATAGACATAGGTATAAATGCATGTGTAATTTGTCATGTTACTCAGGTTGGAGGAGGAAATTAAGTTTCCCTATCAGGGAACTCGAGCTGCGTGACAACGCTTTGGGAACGCCCCTGCATGAGTGCGTCATGAAGCACGTATGAAATCAGTCCAATGGCGAGACGGAAGGTCATAGGCGGGTGACGTCATCGACCAGGAAACTATATAAGCACCCCAAAACACAAACGCGTCAGTTTCTGAGTCTTCAGCAAGCGCTCTGTGTGTGAATATATCAGTCTGTGTCTCAAAGTGTTTTTGTCTGTCCTTAGAAATTGCTAGGCAGGAGTTTTTCACATATAAAAAAACTATAAAGAGACGATATATATATATATAATATGGCGAGCGAACAGCAGTTCAGAAAGTGTGTTCTGCGTGTTGTTTGTATGGGAGTGCAGCATGCCCAGTCAGCTCTCGAGGGAGCTGGTTGCGAGCATTGCGAGCGTATGTCAATGAAAACGCTCCGCTCCCGCCGAGCCCCCCTGAGGAGAGTGGTTCGGTGCGCGCTCCCCGCGGTTCGGGTCCTGCTGCTGCCGAGGCACAGCGGAGGCTTCAATCGTGGGGATCGCAAATGGATCTATCAGCGGGGATTGAGACGGGCTCTGCCTTATCTCAGCCTTTACCTGGTAGATCCAGTGCCTCAGATCCGGGTGAGGAAGCACGCGGTGCGGTTTCTTCCCCCCAGGCTGAGGCACCATCACTTCAATTATCCAGTTCTGAGGATCTGGATGTTGAAAGTATTGATACAGCAGAGACTGGGGACTCGTCACTTCAGTCTCCTGCTAGTGAGGAGCTTATGGAGGTGCTCACTCGTGCTGTAGAAAAATTAAGCATCGAGTGGCCAGCTGATAGACAGGAATCTCGTTCAAAAAGTAAACTAGATGAAAGATTTCTGCCGTCTCGTGCTGCACCTCCACGTCGGTGTGTTCCATTCTTTCCTGACCTCCACACCGAGGTGTCGAGGTCATGGAAAAGACCAGTGTCATCCAGAATATTTAGCCAGCAAACATCTGTTTATTCAAATATTTCTGGGGCTAAAAATTATGGTTATGGGGCGATGCCTAAGGCTGAAGAAACGCTAGCGAGCCATCTATCTCCAGATACGGCATCGTCATTTAAGACACCGGCATTGCCCACAAAGCCATTAAGAAATACCTCGGCTTTTGTGGGCAAAGCTTACTCGGCGGTAGGTCAAGCGGCAGCATGCTTACATACTACGTCGATATTACAAGGATATCAAACAGACCTTTTAAAAGATATGAGTGAGGGGGATAAAATTTGTGCTGACGTAATTCGAGAATTACGTCAGGCAGCAGATTTTTCTCTCCGTGCCACCAAGGAGATGGCCAAATCAGTGGGCCGTTCTATGGCAGCCATGGTGGCAACGGAGAGACACTTATGGTTGAATTTATCCAAGATGAAGGAAAAGGAAAAATCTTTTCTCCTGGACGACCCGCTTTCAACTGCCGGCCTCTTCGGTGACTCAGTGAATTCGGTCATCGAGAGGTTTCAGGAAGAGAAAAAGCAGCTGGCGGCACTCCAGAAATTTCTCCCCCTCCGTGTTCATGTCTCCAGGGCTGCTGGGCGGGAGCAGCCCCGGCCGTCGAGTAGCTCCTCACACCGGGCGCAACAGAAAAGGAGTGTCGCGTCTCGTGCTCCTCCCCAGCAAGACTGGGCCGAGGCGCGGCGCTCTCAGACGAGGTCTTCCAGGGGCAAGGCCGATCTGAGGACGGTTATTGTCGCCAGGAAGGCTTCGTCGAAGAAGAAGCCCTGACGCCAGAAACGTCAGGGTACTGAGGGTGGTCCCCACCAAGAGAGAAAGGTGTTCGCTGCAGTACACAGCGTCCGTTCTCTCTCGGTGCCCTCAGGGGCCCGTTCTGCCAACCCCGCCTGCGTGCCGGGGCGTAGACGGTCCCAGGGAGCGCTTTCCCGAGGGACGCTCGCCCGCTCTGAGGAGCGGTTTAGAGTGGTCAGACCAGTTGTTCCCTGCCGGTGCGCCGTTACAGGGCACTGTGTCTGCCACTCAAAATATTCCAGAGCCCAGTCTCGAGAGACTGGTACCCTTAGTAGAATTTTTGGCAGAGTGGAAAAGCCTTCCAAATGTATCTCATTGGGTCCTGCAGACTATTCGAGAAGGGGTACACGATTCAGTTCAGATCACGTCCGCCTCGCTTCAGAGGGGTTCTGCCCACAGCGGTGGGCCCCGAGCAGGCTCTGGTTATGGAACAGGAGGTGAAAACTCTCCTGCTGAAGGAGGCTATAGAACGAGTTCTTCCTCCCAGCAGAGAGTTGGGTTATTACAGCCGATATTTCATCGTTCGAAAGAAGAATGGTGGGTTGCGTCCAAATTTTAGATCTGCGCCTGTTAAATCGCTCAGTAGGGAAGCTCAAATTCAAAATGCTTACTCTCAAGCAGATCGTGTCACAGATCAGGTCCGAGGACTGGTTTGTCACGATAGATCTAAAGGACGCGTACTTCCACATTTCCATCCTTCCACAACACAGGATGTTCCAGAGGTTCGCTTTCGGGGGCGAAGCGTACCAGTATCGGGTTCTTCCGTTCGGCCTAGCACTGTCTCCCCGAACTTTCACGAAATGTGTGGATGCAGCTCTGGCTCCGCTGCGACTCCAGGGCATCCGCATTTTAAACTATATCGACGATTGGTTGATTCTGGCTCAATCGGAGCATCAGGCGATTCGGCATCGAGATGTCGTTCTCGCCCATATCAAAAAGTTGGGGTTGAGGCTCAACGCCAAGAAGAGTGTTCTTTCTCCAGTACAGAGGACCACTTTTCTGGGCGTGGTTTGGGATTCGACGACGATGCAGGCACGTCTGTCTCCTGCTCGAATAGCTTCGATTCTCTTAGCCGTCAAACTGGCAAAGCTAGGCCAGTTACTCACTGTAAAAGAATAGCAGAGGATTCTGGGTCTGATGGCAGCAGCGTCCAACGTTATACCTTGCGGCCTGCTGTACATGAGACCACTGCAGTGGTGGCTCAGGACCAAGGGGTTCTCCCCGAGGGGAAACCCGCTCCGCAAAATCAGGGTCACGCGACGGTGTCTCCGTGCTCTGGCTATGTGGGAAGAACCTTGGTTCCTGTCCCTAGGTCCTGTGTTGGGGGCTCCGTGTCGTCGTGTAACACTAACGACGGACGCCTCTCTCACAGGCTGGGGGGCGATCATGAGTGGTCGCTCGGCCCAGGGTCTGTGGCAGGACCATCATCTTCATTGGCACATAAATTGTCTAGAAATGATGGCAGTGTTTCAGGCTCTGAAACACTTCCTCCCAGACCTGAGAGGTCACCATGTTCTTGTCCGGTCAGACAACACATCGGTGGTCTCTTATATAAACCATCAGGGGGGTCTGCGTTCGCGCCCGTTATACAAGCTGGCTCGCTAGATCCCTCTATGGTCCCTGGGGAAGCTTCTCTCACTGAGGGCGATTTATATCCCGGGGTATTTGAATCAGGGGGCAGACATCCTGTTCGAGGCAGGGGTTGAGGCCCGGGGAGTGGAGACTCCACCCCGAGGTGGTGGAGCTCCTATGAAAACATTTCGGTCGTGCCGAGGTAGACCTATTTGCATCCAGGGAAACATCACACTGCCAACTGTGGTTTTCCCTAAGTCCTCCAGCCCCTCTTGGGTTGGACGCGATAGTACAGTAGTGGCCGAGGTTACGCCTGTACGCATTTCCCCCGATTGCTCTGCTCCCAGGAGTTCTGGAGAGGGTTCGCCGGGACGGGGTCAGTCTACTGTTGGTAGGCCCGTACTGGCCGGCCCTAGTTTGGTTTGCGGACCTAATTTCTCTCCTCGACGGCTCTCCTCTGGAGATTCCGATGAGGAGGGACCTTCTCTCTCAGGCGAGCGGGTCGATACTTCACCCCCGCCCAGATCTATGGAGGTTGTCGGCTTGGCCTCTGAGGGGGCCCAGCTCATAGAATCTGGTCTCTCGACTGAGGTCGTGGAGACCATCCTCCACTCCAGAGCTCCGGCCACTTGGAAATTATATGCCTTGAGGTGGAAAATGTTCACCTCTTGGTGTGGAGAACACCAGCTGGACCCAGTTAACTGCCCGGTGGGTGCAGTACTGGAATTCCTTCAGGAGCGTTTCTCCACAGGGTTATCCCACTCCACACTGAAGGTGTATGTGGCGTCTTTATCTGCTTACCACGTCCCTTTGAGTGGTGCTTCTCTCGGGAGACACCCACTTGTAACCCGTTTCCTTCGTAGCATTCTGAGGCTGAGGCCAGCAGTTCGCACGAGGGTGCCGACCTGGGACCTGGCGGTTGTTCTAGAAGGTCTCTCTCTAGCACCGTTCGAGCCCATTGAAGAAGTTTCGGAGAAATTCCTCACTCTTAAAACTATCTTTCTTCTGGCTATATCTTCATTAAAAAGAATAGGAGATATCCAAGCTCTGTCTGTCTCTCCCTCGTGCTTGGAATTTGCACCAGGCATGGTGAAGGCTTTCCTCCTCCCTAGGCCGGGATACGTTCCCAAGGTACCAACCAATGTGGTCAGGCCTACTGTACTGCAGGCTTTCTGTCCTCCTCCATTTCTGACGTCGGACCAAGAGAAACTTAATCTGCTTTGCCCTGTTAGGGCCCTAGATGCGTACGTCCACAGAGCTGCCCTGTGGAGAAAGAGTGAACAGCTATTTGTTTGCTTTGGACCCCCTAAGAAGGGCTGTTCAGTATCTAAGCAGAGGTTGAGCAAGTGGGTGGTCGAGGCCATCTCACTTGCCTATGAGTCTTCCGGGCAGCCTTCTCCTTTGGCTCTAAGGCTATCCTGTCAGGAGTACAAATCCAGGATGTTTGTGATGGGGCAGGCTGGTCCTCACCGCACACATTCGTGAAGTTTTATCATATCGACTCCAGCTCCACTCCAGGGGCGCAGGTGCTTTCATCCGAATGTGCGCTCTGACTTCACACGACGGACACTTGCTCGTATGGCGACGTTGGTATTAGCGTTCCCAAAGCGTTGTCACACAGCTCGAGTTCCCTGATAGGGAACGTCTCTGGTTACGTATGTAACCCTAGTTCCCTGAAGGGAACGTGACGCTGCGTGTCTATGCCATACTCCCAGCATGCCCGTGAGCACTTGCTTCAGTCTTATCAGAAGCTGACGCGTTTGTGTTTTGGGGTGCTTATATAGTTTCCTGGTCGATGACGTCACCCGCCTATGATGTTCCGTCTCGCCATTGGACTGATTTCATACGTGGTTCATGATGCACTCACGCAGGGGCGTTCCCAAAGCGTTGTCATGCAGCGTCTCGTTCCCTTCAGAGAACTAGGGTTACATACGTAACCAGAGACGTTCTCTTTCCTTTCAATTCACAGGTAACAGAAGCAGAGAAGCCGAAACAAGACTGTCTATTCACCTACCCTGCAATGACAAATGACTCCACAGACAGAGAACAGACAGCCGTCAGAACAGGAAGTGTTAACAATGACAAAACACATTGGTTTTATCTCGAACACAACTCACCAAAGCCCACAGGCTATCTGGGTCATCCTGCACTGAGCGTTTGCCTACGTACAGAATTAGATCATTCATAGCTTAAAGTTTTGGTTTTATCAAAGCCACTTCATATAGATATGCTGATGACCTTTTAGGTCAGATACATAACAGACTGATTGGACTGTACTGATAAATGCCTGAATGTTTATGAATCCTCGGTGCATGAACGTACTTGCACACACACACGTTGCGCATAACACACAAACTATTAAAACCAAAATGACGTTCATTATTATAATTCATATATCACATGGTGACGTGTCAATTAGGGCTACAAAGTCAACATGCATGCCGAGCCGGCTGAATAATTAAATTGGAATATTAATGACTGAAATGTCCATGTGGGCCTACAGCCTGTGATCAATCTACAGCTAATGAGTCATTCATCTTGGTCCATTCACTACCCCACCCTCACTCCGAGGACAGCCAGAGATCGAGGTTGCTGATGAACTCTGCGCAAATCAACATCTAAACAAAAGCTATTTGTCCTCATTAGCATTTCTGCATTGTATGCGAGTGGTGCTGTAACCAGTGTGAATGCAATGTTTGCAGAGCAGGATGAGGTGGAGGTAAATCATTATTTATAACACACTTTTCATTTAAGTAGAGTAATATCTATTTTATTTAATCTAGCAAAATTTCACATGCTTTCGCTAGGATGTTTTGAATAATTGTCCTTCAAATGTCCATCATGATTCTAAACAATGTGCTACATGTCCACTATCATTCAAATCAAGGTGGTCTATAATACCTGGAGAAAGCTATTTGTAAATGGAACGTGACCAATTGCTCTGGACACTGATGGCACCATATGAATGTGCACAGTCCCAAATCCTTCACTAAGTCCTTGACATCAGGCAAATATATATATATATATATATATATATACAAAAAAAATTCAAAAAAAGGACAAAATGTACATCACATATTTAACAGCCCTCAAATAAATACATTTAAACATTTTAAAATTTTAAATAAAGGGCCAGTAGCTAGTGATTTTTATTTAGTGATTTATTATTATTTATTATTATCAAACAAAAATAAATACTACTAGTACTACTACTAATGAATTATTATTATTTTATAATTGCAATTAAATAATTAGCAAGTGAATATTAGTGAATCATAATTTACTATCATTATTATTAAACAATAATAATTTTCAATTGTAATAATTAGGAACAGTAGCTAGTGAATTATTATCATTTATTAACGACAACAACAATAATATATTAATATCACTTATAATTGTAATAATTAGGGATATAATCTAGTGTTTATATTTAACAAACAAACAAATAAACAAATGGGCTACTTTTTTTCAGTGGTGCCAATAGAAAAAAAGGTGTTTTGGGGGTCCAGATGGTGTAGTTATCACATCTACCAGCAGGGGCTCATGACATTATGTTCACCAGCCAGAACCTGAACCCTTGATTCAAGTCCTCACCTGTCCATCCATTTCTGGCCTGCTGATGTAACATACTCTCTATCTTTAGAAGTGTTATGGAAGGGTTTGCAACTAGAAAGATCAGTTGGACGGACTATAGTTTGAACTTGTTTTTTTGGGACAGTCCCTGTTTGAAGCCAAATGGCTATTCCGAGGCTTGACCTGTGCAGCGCAGGTCTGCTGCATCCTATCAGTGCAATCAGAGCTGATTCTTTCTGGCTAAGTAATAGGATTTAGTGATTTAGCACTTAAAGAGCTAGCTGGGTTCCTTCTGTGAAATAAGTAATCTAAGTTTAAACCATTTACCCACTAGCAAAGTTGACATGATGTCCTTCTAAAGAGGAACAGACACAGTGACTCGAGCCCAACTGAAGGGAGTTATCGGCACTTATTCTGTAATTTACTCGCACAGACTATGGACAGACAAGTTGGCAAACATGGGGCTTGAGCACGCCTTTGTTTGAATATGCATAACCTCCCAAAGGGCAAACAAATTAATGAATATTCACACTCAATCTATAGCCCAAGGCTTACTATACATTATTCATGCTTGGTGTGCGAAACGCAGGCGCATCATCTTTGTCATGGTTAATGATAATTTCATTTTTTAAAATAAACAATCTTGAACTTTGAACATTTTGTAAATTTATTTACTTTTATTCCACAGTTACAGAGAGTTTCACCGCAGCACACAGAGTCCTCCAAAAAAGCTTCTATTTACATGAGCTGTGTGGGTTGCTAAGTATGGTGAAAAAAAATCAAAATGAATGACTTCACTTGTATATTTTCCAGCGATTCTCCTGTGAGATCAAGAAACAAGAAGTGGAAATAAACAAATTGATAAAAGGAGCCACTCTGAATCATGGCTGACATCTCATCTCCCTCAGGCTTAAAGGAATCATTCACCTAAAATGAAAACTCTTTCATCATTTACTAGCTATCTTTCTTCTCTGGAACACAAAAGGAGAAGTTTTGAACATCTTGAGCAGTCTTTTCCGTGCAATTACAATAAATGGAGACTGAAGCTTGAAAGAGGATGCAAAAACCCCATAAAAGAATCATATGTATCATTAAAAGCAGTTTATATGACTTTAATTCAAGTTGTTATTAACTGATAATGTACCTCCAGAGTCAGTGGGGTGAACTCAAGAACTGAATCAGTCTAATTTGTGAATGAATCCCAGACAGAATTGTAAATTGAATCAACTTATTCACTGAAAATAACTCGAACACTCTATTTTCCTCCAATTTATGTCTTTTCAGGGTCATTCAGAGAGTCAGACACCTGCAAACCAAAGATTATTGCTGTTAGAAACTTCTAAAAATAAATCCTAGACTCTAATTTGTTAACATCACACAAAGCTATCTTAAGTCTTGAAATACACTGTGCAAGTCATATAGACTACTTTGATGACATTCTTACTGTGATTTGCATCCTTTTTGAAGCTTGAAAGCTTTAAACAGTTCTCCGTTTATTGTAATTGCACAGCAAAAGAGCATGAAAAGAAGAATCCCTCATGCTGTTCCAAACATGCATTTATAAGTAAATTACATTTTTTTAAGAGTAAGCAAAAAGACTCTCAGAACGGGCTGAGATACTGGGCCCTATTTTAACGATCTGAGAGCATGGTCTTAAGCACAGAGGGCAAGTGCACTTAGGGAGTGTCCGAATCCACTTTTGCTAGTTTAAAAACGGGAAAAATGGTAGGGTTGTCCCAATTCTCTTAATGAATATTTGGTGTGTTTTATTTTAAATATTTGGCATGTTTGTGTGCTGCTGCGAGTCCCTGTGTGTGTAATTAGCAGTGTACGCGCGCTGTGGACCCGCAAATAGGCGCACATTACTAACACGCTCTTTAAATAACAAAAGAAAATACTGCGCCAATACTATTTCAGTTGCCTCAAAATAGCAACGTGCCAACAATGCGCCTGAACACACCCCATTTTCAGACCAGCACGCCCATGGGCGCAAATGCATTTGTTATTTTAACAACGTGGCACAGGACGTGAAAATGATAACTGCGTCGGGCTGACACAAGTAAAAAACACTTGCGTCGCGCTTGGCGCTGCATTGCGTCGGGTGTGTGATATGGCCCACTGTGTTTCACAACAACTGACTATACATTTTTACCATTACTTCCATTCAATCTAGTATCTTTCCTACTCATTTGAAAATTTGAAAAATGCTTAGCGGGTGAAAAAACAAAGATCGTCACCCTATTATGGGAGGAGGAGGCACTGTTTTTCCACCATTAGAGAGCTTAGGCCAACACGGGGACATTCCCAGTTAAAAGGTTTCCTCTCTAGAAGGGAAGACAGTTGAGGTGACAGTTTAAAAGCTTCTCCCCTCCCATGAAAATGCGCTATCTTCTTCCACACAATTGCTCGGTCTAGTCAAATTGCATTAGTGATGCACTTGGTCTTTATATTGTGACACAATAGGGTTTAAATGTGTTGTGAGTCTGTTCTGAAAGCTCTTTGCCACCACCAACAAAGATTATAGCGTTGTGACATTTTCTGTCAAAACACAATCAAATGCGTCGTCATCAGGGAGATCGATACAGAACGATTAACTGGAATCGTAGGTGAAGTGAGATGGAGCTCCTCTCCACCAGTGTAATGATGCTTAAATAGAGCAATGCTGCATCCCTCAATTGAAAGTAAACAAATAACCATAAATGAAGCCATTGGAGGGTTACGAGCTACATGTTAATATGGAATGAGACAACTTTGATATTTTGTACCTCCACCTGGGCTTTGGAGGTCAGACATCTTTGTGGCGTACTATTATGGGTGGAAAGATTAGATGATGGATGCATTTATTATATTGTACAAACTTCTAAAAGAGCTTCATCTTCAACAACCCTTTAGAATTTATATAATTGTATGCATATGCATAATGTTAGTTCTTGCAGCAGTCTTGGACCAAATTATTTATATGCAAGGAGTTTTATTGCCATGAATAATTTGGGGATATTAGCATTTGTGTATTTGCATCCATGAAAGCTGATCTTATTATTCAGAACTCCAGAACTATTGAGGTTCATTTTGCAGTTTTCATCATCTTTATATTGCATATATACAGTATAATGATCCATGATCCAGATTTGCTGCAGAAATGGGAATATATATTACGGTCTGTAAGAATTTTTAATGTTTTTGAAAGAAATCTTTTATGCTCACTAATTAAGGCTGCATTTAAAAAAAAAAATCAAATTTGTATTATGAAAATTTATTCTAATTTAAAATAACTGTTTTCTATTTTAATATATTGTAAAATGTAATTTATTTCTGTCATGGCAAAGCTTAATTTTCAGCATCATTAATTCAGTCATCAGTGCCACATGATCCTTTAGAAATCAGTCTAATATGCTGATTTGTTGCTCAAGAAATATTTCTTATTATTATCAATGTTTAAAGCAGTTGTTTAATATTTTTGAGGAAACCATGATACTTCCCCCCCCCAGGATTCTTTAATGTATATAAAGTCCAAAAGAACAGCGTTTATTTGAAATCGAAATGTTTTGTTACATTATAAATGTATTTTACTATTTTTATTTAATGCCTTATTACCCAATAAATGTAATCATTTCTTTAAAAAATACCCCAAACTTTTTAAAGGTAGTGTATCACCTCAATGGAGAAAATAATATAATATTTGAGCGTAATATGTCAGCCTGTTTATAATTCAAATCAATGTCTTACTAAATCAATGTTTTTTTTCTTCTTTTTAGAATTAAGACTTAAGAACTGATAATTAAGGGTCATAGGGTTGGGAGATGGAATACTCTATTTTCTTTTCAGGGTCATTCTGAGAGTCAAACACTAATTTTGAAACCAAAAGATACCAAAGAAAAATTGCTTTTAGAAAAATTCAAAAACAACCTCTCAGAATCCTCTGTTTTTAGTAAGGAAACCAGGTAAGAGTGGAAGGTGAGCGGGACAAACACACTTCAGTTAAAACTGCAATCTGGATTCTATTTCTGTGCAGGCTTCAGGGTAACATTGTGTCAAAAACATGACAACATAGTAGATCTCAGAAGATATTTTGCTTTCTAGCTATTATAACTACAAATTACCACTTTAACACCACAAATATGTCATCAGTCTTTTTACTTTTTGTATTGTGGATGAACAGTGACTGTAGTAACAAAAGCGTTTTTTCTGCATTTAAATATTTAAGTGGTTGCTCTCTAAATGAAGTAAATCATGATGTTGACATGAACTCAATATAATCTTGATAACATCTTTCCCACAGTCGAATTGTGAAGATGGAGAGGTGTGTGCTATTGAGAAGAGAGAGGAAGGTGAAATGACAGGGCACACACACACACACACACACACACACACACACACACACACACACACACACACACACACACACACACACACACGTCGGGTTTCCATGTTTTATGGGGATTTTCAATAGACATAATGAGGACTGTCATGGAGCACAGACATTTTTTCTTTACTAAAATCTGATTTATAAAATACCAATGCCCTCTTCAGATAAATCTTATGTTTGTAAAATATTCCACGCTTTCATTCTCCCTGACTATAACGAACCCTTGTCTTAATTGGTAAATCGGACAAGCTCTAAAAATAAAACTAATTGTCAAATGCCTTGGCTGGAGAACGTTCTCATTTGCATGACTGCAGACTTCAGTGTGTGGAAGGGGGTCTCTGTCTGCTGTAGGGCTGAAGAAGTGACTGCACTGCTGGGGAAACCTTCAGATTGACCCATAAATCATTCATGCTTTTCCTTCGGTATCGACACAAAGAAAATTCGCTTTTCCACTGCTTTAGATAGAGCAGAGCTCAACCAAACAGTACAAGGAACTGAAAAAACAAACCAAAAATTGATTGCCTTGTTCGAGAAAAAAGTCTAAAAAAATCTAAAATAATAATAATAAAGAACAAATTATATATATATATATATATATATATATATATATATATATATATATATATATATATATATATATATATATATATATAAAGATTTAAGGTTCTTTTAAATAATATACGCCAAAGACAGATCACGCTCATCTACTAAATTTTACATTTATTTTAATAATGATAAAGTAATTTAACTGGTCAGTTATCTATTATAAAATAATGATTTCCGTGCTGTGAGAGAGGAGTACAGCGCAATTGATGCATTCTGTTCTCTAGAGATGTGTTATTGTTGAGTGATTCAGTGCTGATCTCAGTGTAGCTTTAGACCCAACGCAGCATTAATAAATAGGTCATAGAGCTTTTTTACCCTCTGAATTTTTCAGGCTCGGCTTGGCAAATTGAACATAATTAAAGCCCAAGGCAAAGGTTGCACTTTCCTTGAAATAACAGGCTGTGTTGCAGCATAGAGAGGGACGGACAGATAGGAAAGATGCTCCAAGGATCTGTGCAGCTAGGCAAAGCAACGTCTTTTAAGGACAAAAGAGGATACGAAGAAAACAGGCAGCCATTACACCAAAACCGACAGCTATAAAGCGTTCGCCTTCATTGCGATTGTGTATTTTAATAGGGTGTATATTTTTTATAATAAAAAATATATTTTTGCACAAATAGTGTAATTGAAAAGTGCATGCATAGGGTTTGGAGAGCTCTTTCCACAGCGCGCGCGCGTGTGTGTGTGTGTGTAACTTTAACAGGAAAGGCATGGGGGGATGTGTGTGTCAGAAGACATTAGTGTCAGTATCCTTTTTGAGGACAGTACCTGGGCCAGCCTGGGTCATGCCAGCATTTTAGCCAATAAAGATGCAAGCAGATTATACTCAAGCAGGATAAAAGCTTACTCATTTGCACCAATGAAGCAGCTCCACTAATCAGCTGAGAGGAAGCAAGAAGACTTTTCTCCTGCACCTGGTCATGCTTAACCTGGACTTGGACCTGGGTGATATAAGACGACAAAAAGAAACAAGAGCTTAATGAAGGGTTTGCAATCAAAAAACTGCATGTGTTTGATAAGTAAAGGATGCACATGATATATTTAACACAAAATTAGCTGCTCAAGACAGAGTACATTTGAGCACCATAAACAACATTTAAAAAATGGCTGTATAAAGTTTAGCAAAAACATTTTACTTTATTATTTTTGCAGACAGAAATCAATAACGTCACCAGATTGGGATATTTTAAAGGGATTGAGCACCATAAACAACATTTTAAAAATGTCTGTTTAATATTTAGCAAAAAACATTTCATTTTTATTATTTTTGCCAACAGATTTCAATAATGTCACCAAACTGGGATATTTTAAAGGGATAAAAAAAAGGGATTATCATTTACTCTCTAACATTTCTACGCAGACCTGACTTGAGACAGAAGTGCTCTTTTCCATGAAATAAGTTAAATGTGACTAAGGCAATCCAGAAAAGGTTTCAATGATTTTCAATGAATATAGACTTTCAGTCTGTTTCTCACACAATGCTAAAAATGGCTTGAGAAGATTTACAGCACTTGGGTCATATGGAATGATGCTTTTATAGTGCCTTTTTGCACCTGGTCCCTGTTCACTTTCATTGTATGGAAGCAGCTCAGCAAAAAAAATTATTGCGTTCCACAGAAGAAAGTAAGTTATACAGGTTTGGAAATTAAATATTTATTTTTGGGAGACCTATCCCTTTAAGGAGCATTTAAGGTTTTTAGGAGAATGTAATGGAAAGGACATTGAACGTTTTGCCTTCTATTTGGCAGCCCCAGCTGGGTTAAATGCCGCTTCCACATCCTCAGAAAATTAATGGCAGAAAATCTCAACCTGAAGGCTTTGATCCGCCATAGGGCGCCTGGGTCCTGATTAATATGCAACATTATTAACTGTCTGTGAGAGCCAGTGAGCACACACACACACACACACACACACACACACACACACACACACACACACACACACACACACACACACACACACACACACACACACACACACACACACACACACACACACACACACACACACACACACACACACACACACAAATACAGACACACACACACACACACACACACGCTCATGAAAGCATGCAGGCGTACATGCATGAGCACTGTGTGCATACCAATACAAAGCAATTTGTAAACAATATTTCTCACCTTAAATGTATTAGTTAAATTACATTAGATCTCTCCTATTTTAACTCATCTTCTACACTAGGTGATATTTTCCTGGATATAAACACACAGTCAAAAAGAGATTAATTGAGCCTTCAGTGCAGTTTAGGCACCATTTGCCAAACAGAGATATTATTTGACTTTCATTATCCATTGTGTGTCGGTGTATATGGAACGAACAGGAGATGAATAACAAAGTGAGCACGAAAGATGGAAAATTGGAGTGAAACCGAATGAGAAATTGGAATAAGAGGAAATAGAGGGAGTGACAAGGACAGAGAAAGGCAAAGAAAGAAAGACGCCATCATCTTCCACCCCTCCTCCCCTCCGTCTCTCCAGCTCATATGCTGCATGTGTGCAGGGGTCATGATAGCGGCACAAAATAATGACTGTGTGTTTAGTGCATAGGTATGTGGGAGTGAGGGATGAAAAAAGAATATTGTATAATATATCTGTGTATGTATGTGTGTATATATACATATAAGTGTATGTGCATGTATGAAAATGAAATAAAATATAAATATATAACAATAATAAATAATTTCTATAACAGTGGCATATTTATTACAGTTTTTATTACCATTTATTAAAAAATGGATTTTCAAAGTTGTAAATAAATCAAAGATTACTGGAGTACATTTTACAAAAAAATACAATTTAAGTTTTTTACCTTAAAACGTTTAATTCAATGTATTACTTGCCGTTTCTTTGTATATATATAAATGAATACTGTGCAACTCCTCAAATGCAAATCATTTTAATTGGATATCTTCATCTGTAATTAAAATGATCTGCATTTAGGCAAGAGTAGCACAATCGTTGTTTTTTTATCATAATATACTCAACATAAACATTGCCTGCAAATGCATCTCTAATATGTTTGTAATAAATCTGTATTAAAATATATAAATTCTGTGTGGTAGAGAAAATGACAGTTGCTGGGTTTTTTTCCAGATAAACACCATGATTAGAAGAGATAAACGAGCCAATCCTGCATAAATTATCTGGCAATATTATGTGGGTGAGCAGCGTTTCAGCTTCAGTTATCTAGGTCATCCCACGACGGCTTTGTGAGTTTTTCGTACAGCACGGCTATGTTTAGGTAAACCACACACATGCAGAATCTTGCAAAACCATAAAATAAATCAGCAGAGATCAAAAACGAGCTGCTTATTTGTAACATATTGACAATGTAATTGCGTCAAATTAACATATAGCACAAACAAAAACAGATTTAGAGATTCGGACGCAGTGGCAGGGAGGTCGGCCCGTGGGGTTCAGGCCCACAGCGTCACTCCTGATGATATTGCTTGGTTCTGTGCCTGCTGAGTTTGACCTCTCTCTGCTGTCACAATGTCATACGCTATCTGCCCTATACTGCCTGCTTTTGCTCTCCTTCTCACCATCTCTCTTTTTCTCCCTCTGTCCCTCCCTTGGCAGCAGATGCACAACATGCATGCCAAGACTAGGAGCAGGCGCCATGATGGACAGATGGAAAGGGTACGTTCAACAAGTGTAAAGTGCAGAGGAAGTTAGCTGGAGCAGCACTGCACGAAAAGAGAGAGAGAGAGAGAGAGAGAGAGAGAGAGAGAGAGAGAGAGAGAGAGAGAGAGAGAGAGAGTGAGAGAGCTGGAGGTGGAGTGTGTACCTGTACCTGCAGATGGCTGGCAGGTCCATAGGGCCCTACTGTCATTATGCTCTCTCGGCAGGGAAGAAAAACAGTTTTATCCAGAGCCCTGAAACTCAGGCAGCTGCTCTGTGTGCCATGGGAATCTAGCCAACCTCGCCACAGACCCAAAGCTATCCTGTGCAGAGGAGGACAGTAATGCAAAATTTGAAATTAAAAACTGATCAAGACACAATTCTTTTTAGAAACTTGTTAAATTACAAAAATTAGCTACACAGTAAAAAAATAATACATAAAGAAATTAAATAAAAAATAATAATAATAAATTAAATAACAAAAATACAAAAGTATATCTCATTTTACAGGAAAAAATATCTAAAAACTAATTCCTTAAAATATGCCACATTTACTTGAGAAACAAACTTTTGATAATATAATGTTATGCATTTATAATGACATAAATAATATGTATATATCAAATGTAAATATTTGTATTTGTGCATTTAACAGATGCATTTATCCATCTACTGTTTGAGTTACAGGTTTTTTTTTGTGCTTGTTTTAAATTTCACTAAAAATATAGTAATGACTTAAACTAATACAATAAATTTACTTCAAGATATACATGCATATATATATATATATATATATAGCTATATCTTGCTATATCCAAATTGCTATAACTTAGTGTATATATATATATATATATATATATATATATATATATATATATATATATATATACACATATATATACTAATATATACCTACTTAGTTATAGCAATTTTGTTTAGATATTTTATTGGAAAGCAAGGCTGAAAAATACAATTATTTAATTATTTAATTTTTAAAGTGTCTTTATCTTACTTTCCAGGAAAAACATTACATGTAAGCAAAATTAAGGGAAGAAAACTGATTTGTTAACTAAGAATAGATCTTGAATAAACAAGAATTATGTCTTGTTCTATTGGCAGATTGTTCACTTGTTTTAAGCACAAGCCTCACTAAATTAATTACTAATCATTTTATTATAGTATTTATTATAGTATTTTTTGCAGTGTAGCAGCATCTAAGTTGCTGTCGAACCTACTGTATATCATGGCAGTTATTTCTGTGGTTAGCTATGGGCACCAATCATGAACCCAAACAAAATGTCAATTCAAACGTTGTAAAAAAACAAGATCCACACCTCCTGTGAATCACTTTTATTGTTGTGCATACAGCACTGCGAATTGCTGCAGACAAAGAAATGCCAATATTTCTCTGTATACCTGTAAACCAAAACAGATGATGACTTATGCCACTGCACTTTTATTTCTAATAATAATGAACACAAGTAAATCAGAATCAGAGTTATTATGAATGGAGTGCTATTTGAGGCAGATGGCAAACTAGGTTGATATGAGAAGCAGCAGCATTTTACACACCGCTTTTGAATTACTCTGAAATAATTAGAGAGGAAGCAAACTGGCTAACAGAGTTCTAAAACTGACCGCTTCGACTTAAATCAAATCTGAAAAGCATACAAAAGTCCATTACAGGAAATTAGAAAGAGCGAACATCTAGGAGAAGGCATCATTCACTTTTATCGAGTCAGAGCGCTTGCCTTTGGTGCATTGTGTAGCTACCTGTCAATGAACTGCAATTCAGAGAATGCTGCTGTCCTGACAAATTGCTGTGTGTTAACACACTCTCTCCCTCACTCCGCCAGAGCCCAGGGGCATGCTGGGATGCATGGACAGACTCAATCTTGCCCTTGGGAACAATGCAAAGAAAATGTCACAGGCCTGGTTGGTGTTTAATGCAATGGAGAGCCTGTATAGATGTAATCGAAAATAATTCAGATCTATGTTAGAGCAGCAGGGGGCTTTGTTATCTATGTGCTTTAATGGGCTGATTTTACATTAGAAAAGAGGAAAGAGAAAAGAGTAGCCGTTTCAATTCCACCCCCTCCAAAAAATCTATTTTCCACATGCCGACAAAGTAAAGGCATTCAGACATTATCTTGTGCTCAAATGGTTCACAGGCAAAATAAACAGCGATAGAGGAACCTTCAGCATGCTGTCAGCGCTTTATTTCTGGTAGAAGAAGAAAAAATGAGGGAAAAAATGAGAGAAAAGAACAAAGCACGTGCGCTAAACAATCAGCCATGTGTGAAGTACGCAAGCACACCTCTCTAATTCACCATACAGTCTGGCAGCGCGGGCAGCGCTAGTGATTTCTCTGAGCCGGGCTTCCTTGTTATCTGCAGTTTGAATGCAAACAAAGCCGGCAAGTACCATCACCCCTCCTCTATCCCCCCAGGGCAGGCTTTCCTCGGCAGATAAATGGGGACGGGCACATCCTTAGGCCTAGATCACGTCCACAGACCTCACCCTGACAAATCCTTCACGGGGAGCCGGACCCGCAACCTCCATATGCACCTCGAAAGATAATTTGTGCGGTGAGCGAATCAATAATGCAACAGTAAATTCATTTAAACACACATTACTGATCCCGTTTAATTAATGGTGCTTCAACTGCAATTTGTCAGTGTCACACACAGTCATCCCTTTGATATTTATACCGATATTCAGGTTTTTGTTTTCTCTGCAGGACGACCCTGACTAATGCTAATCCTTAGCATGAGCTCCCACATCCCAGAATTAGATAGCGCAGCCTGAAAAAGACAGCATGTGTCTGTGTAGCCTAAACAGTGGAAAATAATTTAGAAAGTAAATCACATTAAGAATCATAAAGGAAGAGAAACATGGGAAAAAAATGGTAAATGATGAATATCTAATTAAGGCTAACATATACGAACCATCCGATCAAATCCTTCAGAAATTATAAAAGCAGTCTGCGCCATATGCTTTAAAACATCAAAACGCTAAAAAGAGCTCTTTATGTATCTATATTCTTAAAGGGATAGTTCACTCAAAAATGTCATCATTTATTCATCTTCATAGTAAGCCCATTTCTGCCACATAATAAAAAAAAGAATCATGCTTTGGTAATCATAATTATGAGATAAAAAGTCATGACTTTTTACCTCAAATTTGAATTGTCTAAATTTCAACTTTATCTTATAATTACGACTTAGTATGTCATCATTTAGACTTATCTCATATTATGGCTTAGCATGTCATAACTTTTATGCCAATTTTGCCATGTCATAATTCTAAAATCATAATCTTTACTTTTTGTCATAATTTTGACTTTTTATCTCATAATTACGACTCCTTATCTCTTAATTATGAACTCAAATGCACAGACGAATATAGTTTAGAAGAATTGTACAGAAGAACATAGTTATAAAATAGCATGTTCTTCAAAATATTGCGTTCCACAATAGAAAGTGGGTTATACAGATTTGGAAAGACAGTGAGTAAATTATGACAGAATTTTCCGTTTTGGGTGAACTATCCCTTTAAATACTCAAAATATAGAATCAGACTGCAGAGGGATAGTCCAAATAATGAGAAAAGCTGAAACCACAGGCTTTGATAAAAGCAAATTGCTAAGAGCAGAGAAAACTGAGCCAAACCCTCTTCAAAAAAAAAAAGAAAAAGAGAAAAGCATGCATTTTAGGTTTAATCCAAAAGTCCATTTTGGCAAATCTATTGCCTCTTTGTCCTTCTCAGAATGGAGAATGTGCCAATAATGATCACAAAAGCAGAACTATTTGTTTAACTGTGCTCAAAAAGTAATATGTAAATCATTGTTGGTAATACTGGGCATATGAAATGTTGTGTCAGAGTTATTTTTAGGAAAAGCAGAAATGTGACACTAAGAAAAACAACTGAAGCTACTCTCACACGTGCTGTTCCATCAATTCCGTGGCAACAAAGCTTGCAAGAGGGTTCGAACAGCCTTAAGTATGCTATCATGGCATCTCTTGTGTGGGGCTTTTTATTTGCCATCGTCAGGTTAATGAGCCCACCAGCCCACTTGATGTCGAGAGGCCTGCCACAAAGACGCGTCTCATTAGAGGCTGTCTGGCACTGTGCGCAGAGACAAAAAGCACATTCACCCACTCTGAATACCGTCATGCTCCCCATTGCTGCCAGCCTGTAGCGTTGCACCCATGGCATCCATCCCGCACGCACACGTCCTGGCTCTCAGCCAGTACCACCTCAGCCCTCTTCTGCATGAAAGAGTGCCTGCCGGGGCTTGGCCGAGCAGTGGATGCACGGGAACATTGCGGGCACACGGCAGAACTGGCACCGTGCCAGCGGCTGCAGACCAGCCCAGTTTGCTGCAGTGACAGCTTAAGCTGCACGTGCATTAACTCCCCCTTCAGTGCCAGAGAGAGAGGGTTCGCTATTGTGTTCTCGGCAGAACTTGGTGTGTGTGTGTGGGTAAGAGGGAAGGAATCAAGTGACTATAATCAGTCAGTTACTCAGGTCTGAGAGCCATTATCTCCTGAGAGGGGATCAATAGTGAAAGATAGGAAAGTTGGCCTATCCACTGTACGGCTGAGGCGTTATCAGCCTGCAAGCAGGTGCGCCCCTTCACCAAAGCCTCCATAGTGGCATGCTGGGAAAATATTGGATATTCTGAAGCTGGTCTGACAGGTCCTGTGGTTAAGTCTTTAAATGGAAAAATATGTTTCTTTACTGGAAAACAAAATGCAGAAAATTATTTTAAAACGTAAAATAATTTGTCACAATAAATGTACATCTCTTTAAAAAAAATTGGGCTCAGTAAATTTTTTTGTCAAGCAATTAATACTTTTATTCAGCAAGGACGTATTAAATTGATCGAAAGTGACAGTAAAGACATTTAGAATGCTACAAAAGGTTTCTATTTCAAATGAATGCTCTTTTTTAAACATATATATATATTTGTTCAGAGCGAACAACACGTTTCGCATATAGCGTCCTCAGATTCGCTCCTGTAAAAGAGTAAAGTCTATAGTGTGCGGTAGAGTGTTCTTATTATTTTTGCTATTCAAGTTCGTTCCTGCTGTATACCTGCACCTAACCAGGCTGTGCATGGACCTTGGGTTGAATTGGAATATATATACTTTGTGCAGTCAAATTGATGAATCGATTAATATATGTGTATGTATATATTATTATATTTATACATTATATATGTTTATGTATTATATATGTTTATGTCACATACACACGCACACACACACTGTATATATACAGTATACACACAGATACCTATATATATATATATATATATATATATATATAAACATATGCACACACACATATATTATTTAAACACAAACTGTTAAGTTAGATGCAATTAATCATGAGTAATCGATTTGACAGCACTAATCTACTGTACAAACATACATATACATACATATTGTGTATACACACATACAGTATATATTATATACACACACACACATACACACACACACACATATATATATATATATATATATATACATATATACTCACACACACACTCATATGTATATGTATGTATGTATTATATTTTATATAACAATAAATTTTTTGTACGCATGGAAGTTTCAGTGATGTCATTTTCTATGCACAATAAATGCAATAATTTGAAACTAACTTGAAAAGTGGGTCAAATAAAAATAAGATTTCATGATTGTGGACCAATGCTTATTATAGTACAGCATGTGCAAAGCAAGAGAAAAATACGGACCATAAACTTCAAATCCATCAAGCCGCCTCATCAAAACACAGAACAGCTTCAGTGACAAGACCTACTAAAGCCACAGTTAAAAACTGCACACAATATACTTCACGCATCTAGTGGTATCTTTCACAATATGGGCCTGACAGGGCTTCTACGTTAGCCCATCTCACTCTCTTTCACAATATCTAGAAGAATGTGGGCCGAAACAGCTGAGCTGACTGCAGTGATGTCACTTGCACTGATGGAATGCTTTGTTCCTCAGCGTGTGCGCATGCCACCTGGGTCTGAGCAAGAGCCTGCGAGATGCACGCTGAGTGTGCTGCAAGATGGCTGACGCTCCATTCAATTACACCAGCCACCGAAGGCTTATGCAATGAATCCGAACACTGTAAAAAACACAGGCAGGTCTTATTGCATATCTGACATCTAGTGTTAGTCACAGTGGATGTTCAATTATTTTAAGTCTGATTTCAAATTTAGCTTTAAAGTGTTTATGTATTTGAAATTACAATCCAAATTCAAAGTGCTTCTATTCCAACCCCGAGTTGGTTTGTGCATCTTTGACCGTCACTGTTGGTAAATGCAGTAGCAGTAAAGGTAGCTGAAGCATTAATGGGGAATTATACTCATATATTTTTAGTAAGCCTTTGGGCACTTCCAGTGTCCCTAAAAGAACGTGGTTGCTAGGCAACCATTATTGTTGCCATGGAGATTCACGTGTTGGCAGCTGCTGCAATCAGCATTAACTCAAGGCACATATTCTCATTCCAGCAGTCAGGCGATAGCAGGCAACTAGGACAGCAAGTCACTAGGATAGTAATCGCATAAAAACATATGTTGACCCATCATTTGCTGCATTAATAGCGTCATAAATGGCCAAAATGATCACCGAAGTTTGGTGCAAATAATGCCTGCTAGAATCAAATATTCACTTTAATGTCTGATGGCCCATATTAAAGTGGTTTATGGTTTACACCCGTTTATGGCTATAAAGACAACCTATGCTTAATGAAAATAGTGAAATGTTGCATATGATGAGAAAAAAAAGAGTTTTTTTTTCCAGGTAAAGACATACAGTAACGTGCTAAAACGTGCTTCATGTTATTTCATCTAAATCAACCAGTTCTATTGAAGTCGAAAATATGACTAACTCAATCAAACTACATTAATTACACCAACAAAACTACTTTTATTTATACTAGATTAGCTCCTTAAGAAAGCATCTGCTTGTAGTAATGTCTCTTTGCTTTTAAGAATTAAAAACAATGCATCAATCAGATTTCAAGTAACAACAGACCTGGTTCTCAATTAAATGTCTTGCTTTTACAAAATGTATGCAAATTTCTTTACAACCACATACAGCATAAATCTGTCATCAATTCATTTAAATTTAGCTTAAGCCTTTAGATCCTTTAGCGGACCTACCAAAGCACATGAAGATTCAGTAGCGCGTGTGGGTGGATGTGCAATGTGAAGCTTGAGCAGCAATTGAAATTTCCAGCCCCTTTGGTTCTATCTGTCTATTTGTTTATGCTGACAAATTGACTATTTCCAGTGGAACTGCGTAAGCTGGTTGTACAGCATTTCAAAATCTGTGGAGGTTAAGTGATATTTTCAAAAGATTAAAATGTTTGTTTCAAAGCTATATGCAAACCACAATTGTGGCATTTGATGAACTGCAGTAAACACACACACACACACACACACACACACACACACACACACACACACACACACACACACACACACACACACACACACACACACACACACACACACACACACACACACACACACACACACACACACACACACACAGTAAGTATATGTGTTTACGGGGACGTGTTTATATAGTACAAACTGTATATTCTTTTCCCCTGCACTAACCCCAACCCCTAAACCTACCCATGTATTTAAATTAAAAACAAAAACACTGTTTAGTATGTTTTTTAAGCCAAGTAAATGTCCCTGTAAAGCATGTTTACGATGTAATACTCATACAAGAGTAATACCATATACAAGAACCTAGACACAAACAGAGAAAGCATAATAACTGTTATTTGGGGTGCTGATTTATCTGTCACTTTGCAGGTGACATCACAGAGAGGCATTGTAATAAAATGACAGATTATAAGAGATTCCCATGCTGCCTTGCATCTTTGATTATATTTTTTATGGCTAGATAACTGGATATTTATTTATTTACCTGGATGTAATTCAGTGCTGAGGGAGGTTAGATGAGATTGCAGATGTGCTTAAAATTTTCCTTACATGGATGAAACCTTAAAGGGGTAGTTCACCCAAAAATAAAGATTCTGTCATCATTTACTCACCCTCATGCTGTTCAAGACCTGTAGGACTTTTTCTTCTGTGGAACGCAAAAGATGATGCTAGAAGATCTTTTGAAGATATTCCAGATGACATTAGACACCACAGACTTTCACTGTATGGACAAAAAGCACAGAGACAATGATGATAACAATTTTTATTTTTGGGCAAACTATCCCTTTAAGAATGACTATAACAAACAGTTAGGCCTATTCAATTTTGTTATGTAAATATTACAGCATCATACAGTTTGATAATGTTTTAGCAGAGTATGCTCAGAATAGTATACAAACGTATTACTCTTAGTACTGTAGTGTTTAGTGTGTATACTCTACACATAGTATGCACATTTTCTGTTTTTATCAATAACTGTTTGTAATTCCAAGATGATTATTGAATGACTAGTATCTCCATCAAAGAGGCCAAAAGGACAACATTTATAATGCAATATATATAATAATGCCTACTGTTTCACCTACTAACAATAAATATAGGCAGTATGCCCTTTATGATGCACACACTGTAAAAAAAGTGCTGCCTACATTTTTAAGTACAATCAACTTAGATGATGTATAAGTCATTTCACCTTAAATTACATTAAACTGACTTTAAATTAGTTGAATCTTGCATAATTTATAAAAAGAAAAACGTTGAAAATTGCTTAAATTGTGTTGATAAAAATGTCTCCTATTCACTTGAGCCCTTGAATATAAACAATGGCTCATTTTTGCAAGGGGAGTTATGTGGACAGGTGACCAACGGGGGCGTTCACACAAGTCAGAGCACTACTGTTCAATTTCTTCTCGTCTCCTTTAATTGTCAGTCAAAAAAAATAAAAAACTGAAGCTGGCAGGGAAATAAAAGTAGTAAGGCTCCTGAGAACAGACTGTAATGGCCTTCATTCTCTGTTCTTTCTGACATTTAACAGCTCAGTGTGAGAGTGGCTAGTAGATCAGATGCCTCAACATGCATGTTTGACCCTAAGAGATGTAGGACATGAGAGGCCCAAACACAGTCATGAGCTCTCTCGACCCGCCAGGAAAACAACAAAGGTGCTAGATGCTCAAACCTGACAATGGTTCATGCATATGAATGGTACACATATACTTAGCATGTGAGTGAGTGCTAATGAAGATCATTTTATATAAAATACAGAGCTTAATTAATTAACTGATTCAGCCATGATATTTGTGCTATAAGTGCATAGTACAAAATACTTAAAGGGCAAAAAAAACTCTTAAAATGAACTTCATAGGCCTGTAGTGCATCCTGATTGGTTCATACGTTCTGACCTGACTCAACTCCTTTCCAGATAGACTAAAAGGGTCCAGTGCATAGAAATCCTCTAAAGCAACACTCATCAGGAGTTTTAACAGCTTATTAACAACTAAATTAGGTCACAGTGGGTGAGAAGGGAAAACCTTACTTTACATAGATGAGGACCGTATCCGTTATTCAGAAAAAAGAAAAAAGGAAGACCCCCCTCCCAATCCAGCTGAGAGCATAATGTGGAGGGTGAGGAGCACAAATCTAAACAGGGACTTCATAACCATCATTCGATCACTGATCCGCTGCAGTTTGCTCAGCACAGATACAGTATACAAACTCTGAGGTCTGATACTAAAATCCATGGCCACCGTGGACATTAGCAGGGTTGAACAGGTCTGATACATAAACATTGCTGCTAACTGCATTCCTTTTAAAACAAATCAAAATGATTCAGTTTCGCTTATGATGATTTAGATGCAGTAGATTGCATATGACAAACAATTAAACCAAATGTTGCATTAAATTGATAATAATTCCACAGCAGTAACTAATACAGATCATGAAGTGATTAGATTTCTACACATTAATTTAGATAAAAGTACATATTTGATTGACTATAATAGCACTATATCTGTTATTTGAAACTGCAAAATGCAATTGTAAGAGAAGGTCAGATCTCCTCAAAAGTATACATTTACATGATCATAAAGACTCAAGCTCACAAAATCAATTACCTATAGCAAGATAATTTATCTGAAGAGCCTTTAAAGATAATACTCCTTGTGCCATGTAGAGTCAACATAGCTACACGTTAAGTGATTTAAAGGGGGGAAACGCTGTAAATAGCCTATATTATTATTGTTATTTTTAATCGCACAGAACATGACGATAGCTCGGTCGGTAGCTGCAGGGAGCTGAGCCATGATGCCCGTCATTTAACCACAATGCATTTGATTTGTGACGGAAGCACAGCAGTTTCCATTCGCAGTCTTGAAATTAATTGTTATGCAATTTGTTTCTCGCGCAAGATTTATGCATGTTAAATTTGCGCAAATATAAAGAAATCTAAATTAGAGCATCAGCGTTTCGTGGTTTCAAGTTGTGCGATTTGCATTTCGGAAAGCTTAGAAAAATAAACGCACCTAAATATTTCTAATGCACAAACCACGTTGCATAATCATTCGAACAATTATTTTGCCTAGATGTACTAAAGTATAAATTGTTCAGAGCACGGTTTGAATTGCTGTGACATGCGTGCATGAGTAAACTAATTTAGTCTCAATACAAACAGTCTACTTACATTTCACTTAGCTGCAACATAAGTTCACTTAAATGTTACTTTGATATCGTCTTTGTTCAAATAGCTTGATGTGGTTCTGACGTCCAGTTGACAATTGAATTAATTTATTAAATGCCTGGTTTCCACTCATCTTAACGAACATGTTTCATGGTCTGTGCATTGCCGACACAATAGCCTACATCAATTTAAAATGACGCGACATCCAAAACACAAGTTAGATTAGCATGAGACGAAAAACTAGCATAACAAAACGTCATGACGATTTTTAAGAACGATTTTGGGTCAGTAAAGAAAGTCATCATTTAACTCTTTATGGCTTAATTCATATCGTCAAGCTAGTTTCCTATTGTATTTTTCTTTTGTATCCTTACACGACAGATAGCACTGACTTCTATGAAAAAGAACCTGCAGCAAAACATCGTGTGTTCACGGTTAACACAGAAATAATACGCTACTAAATATACAAGTTAATGCAACATAGCCAGCTGCACATTGTATGTAAAGTTTAACATCTAAAAAATATCGGCCTTACTTGAGAGCGAATATTGGAAGTCCTTTCATCCTGGAAAAGATAATCATTGACTTCTAATATAGGCTACCCTTATTCATACACACATCAGAAGTCCTTCTGGCCCATAGCACTCGTAGGTACAACTTTACCCCACTTTTTCCTGAGAAACAGGGCCCTCTGGCCAGCCTTGATTAATAAATGTTTATCTGTTTTGAAGTGCAGAACAATAGGCGATGCCCTGTGACCCCGCGGAGCCTCGACCTCGCGCAGGGTCATTGTGGTGCACGGGGAAAGAAGGCTTTTGGGGCCTGAGACCCAATGCACTGACCCGGAGCTTCGCCATTCATGCCGCCTCACTGCGGTTGCCTGCAGCTCCTATTGTTTCAAGACTAACAATGGCGTTTTCCCAGGGAAAATAATCTCTTTAAAATTCCATGTAAAGTTGCAGCAGTAGCAAGATTTGACTGATGCAAAGGCAAATGAATTGCTTATTAATCGAATATAATGTCTTAGTTTTATTTGTTCCATTTGATCAAGTTTAATAACTTGATCAAATGGATCAATCTACCTGCCAACAAGTTCTCCGTTGCAAACAGAAACGTTATGATCACAAAATAGCAAGTGTGATAAAAAATGAATTTAGACACTCTAACCTCTGTAGCTCCTAAAAATAAAGTAGGCTACATTAAACCGTAACCTATGCTATTTGCATCAAGAGACAAACACTGTGTGGAAGTAAAACGACAGGATTATGTAAAGTGATTCTCATTTTGTCTGTTTTGTATTTCTGAATTGTTCCGTCTGAATCCTTAGGTGTCGATGCTAAAAGTAAAAGAAATACAACCACTGACATGGTGGACAACGGCAGGCTACTTCGATTAATTATTAATGCAACATCACGTCTCACTGACTTTTCTTGAAGAAGCAAAAGCATTTTTTTTGTCCAAAAGGTTCTTTAGAGAAAACTAGAGAAATGAAACCAAATTGATTTAAGACGTTTTTCTTTAATATGCAAATACATTTAATATGGACAAAATTTGGCGTTTTTAATGTTTACAAAAAAATGCTACGATTTCCATGATAAGTTCTGATTTGGTTTTCTGTGTGCAATAATGATAACTGCACGTGCAGAAATTATATAATTATCATTTGGTATAGGCTAGGCTACTGCAGGGGATAGGCTATACAGCCTGGATATCCCGATTGGCTGTGAATTTAACCTTCTTACAGCCTATATATATATATATATATATATATATATATATATATATATATATAAAAAACAAAATGAAACAAATGAGCCTGCTGTTCAGTTAAGTTATCTGACTTACGTTTGCGCAACTGATTCCAGTGCGCGTGGAATAAAACGTCATTTGTCTATCCAAATGATTCATTTGAAGCAACAAAATGTACTCTAACAAATACAATGCGGCTGATCATTGATTCTTCCATAGGCTATAACGTGGACAACTGGGGCGTCGTAATGGACTGAACGCGACAAATTGCGTTCAAAACACTAACGCAACAATTCGACAATGTGCACAAGAAAATCTAAAATGAGATTATGGCTCAGGCAACACATCTGATTGAGTTTTATATAATGCCCTGATGAATGTAATATCAGTAGATATGTAGGCTATATACATTAGACACAACGGGTTGGCACTTCAACGGTACAAAAGCTTGATGTTTTTGTTGATAGGTCTATTGCAATTTTAAATTTGCAACTGTGTGTGTGTGCGTGTGTGTGCGTGCGAGGGGCAGAGCGAAAGAGAGAGAGATTTAACTCATTATAATGCATAGCGACCTGCCCTCTTTTGAAAAAAAGAGAAAAACGCAGCCATGCTTTGCAGGGGCTCCAGCCCCTGACTCACTACAAGATAGGGCAAGTCGGCTAGCGGAGGCATCCAACTACACATCGACAGAAACCCGGGAATACAATTAAGTTTCTTTAAATCGCAAAAAAGCCACATTATATTGCGAAAACATCCTCGTGAAAAATGAATGGATATGAATGCAAGGAAAAACAACGACCTCCTGCTGAGGCTGTGGAGCGAGCGAGCGAGCGCGTAAGTGTGGAATATTAGCTATAGGATACATGTGTGGGATTAAGAATACAAAATAAAGCAACACATGCATAAAGAGAAGGCTGAACGTTTCTGATATTAGACCAAAATGTAGCTAATTGTTTGCAATAGCTCGCGATCGGCATCATCAGAATAACGGGGAAGCTTTTTCCCACGTTGCACTTGCTATTGTTTATACAGCGCAATGGATAAAACGCATGCAAAATACAACCACGCGAATGCTTCTAACGGTTTATTAATCGTTTATAGCAAGCGATAACTGTTTTTTCACGCAAAACGAACGAGGACTCGTTACGTGTTGGTTTCGCTTTGTTTGTACCCGCTTGATTCCTACAGACAATAGATTAATGGACGCTGGGTCAACTAGGTCATATTTTACTGCTCATTATGAGAGTACAAACACTGATAAATCAGAAGCGCGTGGGCTTAAGACCAGGATGGAGAAACATGCACGAATTACAATGCAATGCACAAACATTTTTTTTTTATCAAAAATGGCGTTTCCCTTTGTTTCTCGATTCCATTCATTCGACCATCATATGCAAAAAACAGCTTAAAGCTGTTAGCTACTAATGACTGAAAGAAAACTGCGTGACATTGAACATAAAAACACGAAATAGAACATAAAAACTAAGCTGTAGTCCAGTAGACTAAATATGTTAGGACGGCTGTTGAGGTCTCTTGGTATGGATGGCGATGGCGTTCTTTAATTGTCAATGTTTTTGATTATTGAATCTGTATTCTTTTGGCATCATAATTTCTTATTCCCACGAACATACACCACTGACATACAGTATCCTAAAAACAACACACAGTAGGGTTTTGAGAGGTCTATTGACACTGATGTAAACAGAATGCGGATTACTGCGCATACAAACTCGATTTTGAGATTATTCTCAGGCTGTTTGCTGCACCAGGGCTGAGGAATATGATGAGATAAAATTATATCCAAGTTCGTTAATGACAGGTTCTTTTTTAATGTATGCATTGAAAGATTGGACACGGTGCAGCAAACTGTACCTGTATCTGAGCGAGTAAGACAAGCCTTTGTATTCCAAGCAACTATACGGATAAAACTCTTAAATAATCTTATCTCAGTCTACATACATGAATACAGCGTTCAGAAATCCGTATAAGGAATTCTGCACAGAAAATGCTGATGATGGCAAACTTAAAAATTTCAATAGCTAATTATTTTTCCTCTTAGTTCTATAGGCCTATACGCTGATCGATTGACAATGATGACAGGCGTCTAGTAAGCAGATGAAGGCTAAAGGAGGAGTAATTACTAAAGGGAAACAAAAAGCGCGGTTATGTCAGAGCAAACGTGCGCTCCTTTTACTCTCAAGGACATAAGGAGACGGTCAGGACGTTGGTCGCAAACATCTGTTTGGCCAGTGACGTCACCACCCCCATGCAATCCTCTTCTGCTAAAAGCAGATGCCTTATTTGTTTGGCTGGAGAGCCATTAATCCTAAAGTCAGTCGGTATGGGGAAAAGACTGGACAGAGAGAGACTGGTACCGTTTAACAGCACGGACATTGGGAATATTCAGCCCATCTTCAGTCCCAGAAGGAGCTGTGGGAAGTACATTGCTTTTGTCGCTTGTTCCTTGCGAACGGAATACAGTTATGCGTCTTTTTCGAACGCATTTTGGATGCATATTTTCTCAAACATGCGCATTAGCTTAACGCGACGTTTGCCTGGAATATATCTGAATTCTTTTTGACGTATTCAAGGGTTGAGTGTTTTGTTTCACATTTAACTGGAAGCCTATCATGTGTCTAATTTGTATTTTTTGTGTTTTCTTCTTGTAGGTGTTTGAGTACGTACGGACGTGGTCGAAGCCCCTGAAGCTTTTCCCCCCCTTTTTCACAGAGGTCCTTTCAAGTAGATCAAATGGTCAACCCCCTCATGTTCCCTCTTTGTCCCAGACTGGCTGTCATTTTGATACCAGCTACAAAAAATACCGAAGGCCTTATCCCTTTGCTGTCAACATTTCATGGCCATATTTCATCATATGGTGGTTAAGTAATCCTTTTGAGCATTCGCTTCGCTTATATCAGATCGGTGCTGCGTTTAAACACTTAACGGAATGGTTTCAGTAGCACAGAACATCACTGGGATGGGGGTTTGAAAACCATTAATTTAATAGTGAATCCACCGTAGTAGCTAGGCTACTCAAGTCATACGCGCCGGGACACTAAAACCAGAGGCTGAGGAATGACTGGATAAACGAAGGATTTCATGGTAATACAGCTGCTTTGTGATGGTTACAATGATGTAGAGGGTTTGTAGCATATTTTAGACAGGCTTTGCGTGATTTGAGACTCTGGCTCTCCGTGTTCACAGCGGACCTTGATTTAATGTCTTACAATTAAGGCACGCGGTGAATGCCAAGAGCGGAGCCTTCCGCCAGCAGCAGGCCAAAATACTGCAAATTCTACCTGAACTTTTCATTTGATTAAATTGCATTTTACCAATAAAAGCTGGTTTTGATAGCTCTGGTCTGTGTGTTTTGGATATTGTGCCAAATAATTGCTAAAGTATGTGTGTACTGCAATCTGTAAAAGTATAAAAAGGGAAACTATGCGATACGCTGCGGCTTGAAGGTGAGGCGCTGTCCACTACGCGTGGTGCTGAATTTCTCTGTGCAGAAAAACTGCATCACAGCTAAGCGATAAAAGTAAACAGCTAACAACTAACCATATGCACACGTGCAAGCGAGTGTGTTTTAGTATCAAAAGACAGCTGGTATTTTTAAAATCATAAAACAGCATTAATTGTATCATTAATTTGCAAAAGAGATCACGATATTGTTGTTTTATGACTCTAAAATTATATAAACCAAACATGTATTAACCCAACTGGTCACGTTGTTTTGTATTTTATACCACAAATATTATTGAAACCCTGAGATGAATATTTTACCAACCTTCACTTGAGAATCTTAAGAGAGAATGGCATTAACAGCATTATGTCCACAATTGTATCTCTGTTGAAAGAAAAGGTGGGAATGGCCTGCTTAGAGTTGATGTTCACCTACAGTAATCTTCAATCCAATTGAATGATCCCTAAGGAGATGTCGACCCCTAACGGCTAAAACCGTAGTGTCTTATCAAGACGAGAGAAGAGAAATAGCTAGAGACAGTTCATCCAAAAAGGACAATTCTGTCATAATTTACTCATCTTCATGTCGATTCAAACCTGCATGACTTTCTTTCTTCTGCAGAATACAAAAGACGACATTTTGAAGAATGCTAATAACAAAACAATTTGGGTAACTATTGACTTAATATTGAAAAAAAAAACAGTAAATAATGACTTTCTTTTGGGGGGGTGAACTATCCCTTTAAGAGAAGCACACAAATCTACTCAAATGATGCTGCGTTGAGACTAAACATGATGATCTGAAATAAACCATGAAGTGGTGGTGTGATTATTGTTATTATTTCACTCAAATGCTAAAATTCTGTAAGACAATTACTTTATACATTAATAAATGTAAAAATTTATTGTAGCTGTCGGACAGAAACCGTTATTTATATTTTTGTCCCCTTTATAAATCATTACTATTTTTTAACCTTTACGTTTGTCTGTTTGTTGTTGCACATATTTAACCAATGAAAAGTATTAAAAAAGAGCTTGTGACTAAACCTCATGACGCATCGGATCATCAAACTGTCGGCCAAACATCATATCACTCCACCCATGAATTGCCGCACGCAGCTTGGACCGTCTCTGCTTGTTTGCAATGCAAAGGTAAATAAAGAACTGGTTGTTTTAACAAGTACAACGTTTTATTTGCTCGAGAAACACCATATAGGCCTACATGAAGGCTATAATGTTTTATGTATTTGAGGAGCGACGAAGAGTGTCTAGTCTAGCATTTGCAGTTGAGCTTGTACTGTCTTAAATAGCCTGTGCGCAGCACTTTGATTTTAATAACAACAACAAATAAATACAAGAGAGAGAATAAATAATCTGCCCAGGGACCAAGGAGAATTAAATAAGTCGTACTAAAGGAGCAAGGCATCACATTGCTGCCCCAGCAGTTAACGTTACATAACACACGACGAAAGAACATTTCAAGATGTTGGCGGAATGAAATATATTTATATCCACATCGAATCCCATGGCCCTTAATTTGCTACAAAAACGTTGGCGTAATAAAACGCACTTTTCCTTAGAACGTGACCTAACCTGGTAAATGTACGCTACATAACTTGCATTAAATAAGCTTAGACGCTCAATGCAAAACAGTAATGCATCACATAAACTGCCATCATTATTCAGATCACGCGCGAGCCTTGACAGATCAGCACGCGCGGCCACAATTGCGCGAGGCGAGCTACTCTCGTATCAGAAGTATGCAGTAATTGGTATGAAGTGACCACTTTGAAATGATAAAATTGCTACTCACTCAAAAAATAACATGTATCGGTTCATTGTGTTGCTATGCAACCAGTGTTTGTTAAAAGAACGAAAAGATCAGAACATAATGTTTCGCAAGAGGAGAGTTGAAATGGCATGTATAGAGCAACTCTGCCACCTGCAGGAGCAGCAGGATTTAACGGCGCATTTAAATCATTACTTGCATGTGAACACATTCATTCGTGGAGTCGAGCATCTAAGCCGTTGCTAAGTGATGAATAATAGGCTAATAATTATTAAACGACAGACAGGCCGAGGGGTGAGTGAGAGAAAACAAACAGAGGATCAGAAAAAGAGACTGAATTAGCGGTATTGCCCCAATATTATTCATGGTAAGTGATGGTTTTAAAGAGTAGGCATACACTACATTGTTGTTCAATGAGATCAAGTTGGATGTTTAATAAGATGCATTCGTGTATCATTTTGGAAATAATTATAATAGGTCTATGATATGCTCCTATGTATTGGCCTTAAAAAAATCAAATTTTGTAAAGAAAGAATTGGGTTACGTTCGGCGGTCCTAAATACAGAATTTAGAAGGAGATGAAAAATACTTCCGGTTCATCCATCACACTGGAAACTGTTTCTTGCTCATCAATACTGCAGCAACAGTACCACATGTGGACAGCGCTTGAATTTCTCTGTGCATATCGCGTACTGCATTAGCCTACTGATAACAGATAAAAGTGAATAACGAACAACTAACCATATGCAAATGTAAACGCGCGTGTGTTTTAGTGGAATCATAAAACAGATAGCCTATAAAATAATAGAGATCCCGATATTGTTGTTTTGTACATTGAAATTATATATACCAAACATGTTGGAAACTCACCCAACTGGTCACGTTCCTATTTTACGTTAAAAAAATGTTTATTAGTATTAATATTTGTCAGAAATAGCCTATTAAATGTTTCGGTGAGTCGGTGAGACCATATGGCGCAGGACAGTAGCCTATTGCAAAAAATATTTAGACCCGAGCTACTGTAGGCCTACATGTGCGGTTTATGGTTTTTATAGTGCGGTTGTAGCCTTTTTACGGCATTGTAATAATGAAGTTTGAATAGAATATATGAATTGGAATTGTATCTGTTTTGTTAAGTAAAAACATATATAATCTAGACATATAAATAAACCTAAATGTAATTTGTGTACAAAAATGTGTGCAACATTTTTTTAAAGAGTTTATAGGAACAGCTAAACATCACCAGTGAGATGATCGGTGAGACCGACAAAATATGCCTAGGCCTATTGCTGACAAATAAGTGAGACCAGACCACCTAAAAAATACAAGTGAGCGCAAAATTCATTATGGCCACGTGGGGGAGACTCTCCCTCACAAATGTGTCCTCTTTCTTTTTAGAAGCATTGTCCCAAAAGTTCGCACACTACCATTGTCTGCCACTGTGATGCAAAGTAGCCTATACAAAAGGGCCAAGCGAAGATAAACTTTATTAAGTAGGCCTGCCTACCCAGTACGAGTAGCCTATACTCCCAAATGCAAAATTACGATTATCCAAATAGTTGCTGCTCTGTGTGTTTGTTTAATGCTGTAGATGTGAATTTCTAAGAGTACTTTTTTTTAAAGATTTTTTTTCTCTTTCATATAATCCAAGGGGTTGATTCAATAATGAATTCTCAAGATGAGGATAGGTCATATCGATACTCTGAAAAATGACTCAAGACTGAATAGCTACACTGTTGGACCACGTGGTTTGCTAAAGGAAAGAGCAGTGTTGTATGACACTAGCAGAAAGTAACAGGTGAGCTTTAAAACATCAAAAGTCTAATTATTTGATTGTCGAAGAGTAAATGTGAAGTAACAAATATTAACACAAATTTTACAACAACACACTTAAGACTAATAACTTTTTCTTTCAAATTTTATTTTCAATTTTACAGCTAAAGTGATGCGAGTTTTACTGTAAAAAAATTACATTATCAATAAGTTATGATAACATATGGTTTTACATTGCTTTAACTCATCAAAATAAATTATCCCAATTTACAACTTTTTTTTAATAAGTTATACAAGATTCAAATCATTGTTTAAGTCAGTTTAATGTAATTTGAATTTAAATTACTTAAACATCCAAGTTGATTGTACTTAAAACATTTTTTTAGTGTTTACCAGGGCACCTGATCTAATTATGTGCCCCCTTTTATTATTTGCATTAGAAATTAGCCCCACACATTCACTGTCCTTCCCCCAGCCTATGAAAAAGACTGCAGCATTCAGGAACCCGAGAAGGAGCTGTGGTGCTTTTGTAAAGCTGTGAGAAACCCGTTTGGATTGTTTGTTACCGTTTTAATCCCATTAATTAAAACGTTAACCTGATTGGGTAGCGCGCGTTCAATCCCGATAGGCGAATCTTCTTCACATTAATAGCCCGACTTGAGATAATGATGTAAAAGACTCCCCCTTCTGCTGCTGATGCTGATCGCTGGCGAGATCTACAAAGTGTGTCTCAACACGATAAACGCAGTGTAGAGCACTTTAGGAGGAGCTACTGCCTCTACACCTCACTTGACAAGTGGAGCAGCCATCAACATCAACTCTACTTCATAGAGTAGAAACTTACGGAGAAGACAGTGGCTGAGTGAAGTCCCACCATCGCGTCCGACTTTCTGGAGACTATGGACAGGAGATTAAACTTGGGTGGAGACATTTTTCACAAAACTCTCAGCGCAGTGTCGAGCAAAAAGATGGACTCGTTTCGACCGGCTGCGGGTATTGATCTTGGTTCCCGCGACAGCCAGTCGCCCATCAGCTGTTTCGACCAGACCGACCCAGACCCGGTGCAGCCCGGGGGGCGAGCGGGCACACTGGGTCTGCCGACCGGATCTTTGTGTGTGAAGTACGGCGAGAGCGCAAACAGAACTTCGGCTGCGGAGAGCAGCGGCGGCGAACAGAGCCAGGACGATGACAGTGACGACCGATGCGAGATGATGCTCATGGCGGACGGGAGAACGATGGTGCCCGGCGCAAAGTCAGAAGGAGGTAAGAAAAACAAAGAGCAGAAAACTCTGAGACTAAACATCAACGCCCGGGAGAGACGGAGAATGCACGATCTGAACGATGCGCTCGATGAGCTGCGCGCGGTCATCCCTTACGCGCACAGTCCGTCTGTACGGAAACTCTCCAAAATTGCCACCTTGCTCTTAGCCAAAAATTACATCCTCATGCAGGCACAGGCGCTGGAGGAGATGAGACGGCTGGTTGCGTATCTCAACCAAGGCCAGGCTATCTCTGCAGCCTCGCTGCCCGCGACCACAGCTCTCGCAGCACCGGGTTTGAGCGCATACGAGCAGCCGACTGGTTATCCGTTCCCCGCAGGAGTTGGAGCATCCTCTTGTCCGGACAAATGTGCCCTTTTCAACAACGTCACCTCCAGCCTTTGTAAGCAATGCACTGACAAGCCTTAAACTCTGCAGCGGTACTGACTCTGGTAGAAGCACATGCGCAACGTTTGACTCTGAAAAAAAAGAGAGACTGATGTTTTCCAGCAGTTTTACAATGAGCTCAAAATAGAAGAATGCTAAAAACTTTTCTTACAACTTCATTCCAAGAAAAACCGATTGTGTGCATACGGTAAAGCCTATACTTTAAGTGCTGGTGAGAGTGGGATAAAATCCAAACTAAAAGTCTATGTCTGTTGATGAAGAACGAACACTTAATTAACGTGGACCCTTCAGAATGACGTGTATCACTGACCTGACAACATGCAACCATGTTTTACCTTTATGATGCCAAACGTTTCAAGGTTTTTAACTCTAACTTGCAATAATACGTATTCTTGCTACTTTGAATTTATGTTATGTAAATGTTTGCTTTCAAGTGCATCCGTGTTTTAAAAAGCAGCAGCTGGAAGGAGCAGCGTTTTTGGACTTTATTCCAAATTAGCCTACGTGTTATTTCGAAAGCATAGTTGAGATTGTTCATTTTCAAAATTGTAATATAATATATTGTTAGTTTGGTGGAATCTTAAAAAGTTGTTTTGCTTTTTTAATTTCTCTAAATGGATGAAATCAAATGGGTCTGCATGCCTGGTCTGATTAAGCATTGTCATAATTGCTGTAAATCTCGCCGATTTGACTTTTTACAAACACACATGCAGTTTGACTAGGGACGTGGCGGTTTCAACTTGTTGTCAGGTCGAGGCTGGAAGCAATGTAGATATATTAGTTTCAATATGACCACAGAGGGCCATTTGTATGTGTTGATGTATTGGAAAGCTTTATTAAAATATTTTGATCCAATATATTATGCCTGGTTGTATGTTGTGATGCCTCTGGTAAACTGATTCACGGCTCCTGTTGGCTCGAGAGATTACACGATCAATAAGTCGCCTCGAAAAAATATATATTTTACGGAAGAGAGTTTTTTGTGAAATGTTAAACTTCGGCATCTGACAGCAATAGTGTTATGATACATTTAACGATTAAGAAGCAAGATGTTTAACATTTCTCTCACTAAATTAGCAGTGGTTTGTTGAACATGAGTGTTTTTAATTTTCTGCTCGTTTACATAAACGGGCGAAGCCCTGGGAAAAAAGACCAGACGTTATGGACAGCAATGCCCTTCGGCCAAAGGAGAATGTCTGTTGGTATTACAAGATAAAGCTTAGTCACCCCGATCATGATTATTAAAAAAAGATCCGTGACGTTGTCTAATAATGTTAATTTGAAAACAACAGTGTATCAAAACTGTCGACTGCAATACCTATATTCCTTTTAATTAAGCACATCGTTAAGGCAATTAAACTCCTGGATCTGATTAAGGAACACAATTACGACACTGTTCACTGCCGTAATTGGGTGTCTTTAATCACAGGAAACAGTCATGAACATCAGTGTCAGTGTCATTATTTTGCATTGTTCTAGTTCTGGTGTCCACCACATCAATTACACCCGTTCACACGATGCTGATATGAAGTGCATCAGCAATTCAGTTTTCACTTAAAAACTTCACTTCTACAACAAACAATCACGTTAATCATTTAGCTTAAGATTGTTCCTGAATTTAAATAAAGTTGAAGTTTCAAGAATGCTGAAGTAAGGCATAGATCAAATAAATTATGCATTTTAAAAACAATATAGAACTACAACATAGGCTGTATACAAAATCACTAAATCACTAAAATTCATTATTTAGAATTAATTAGGCCCACTAAAATAATTTTTAAAATTAGAACAGCAAAGGATAAAAAGCTTAGTAAGACTATAGTTAATTAAAATATCACGAATCAATCACTAACACAATAATAATAGTAATAAACGGAAAAGTGAGGCGAAAACGCTGAAGATATAACATTGTTAACATTAAAGACGGTGAATTATATACTTTCCCTTAAACATAAATGGGTTGATGCAGCGCCTGCATGCACGTAAAATAAAAACAATTCGTTTATTTAACGACCTCACATGTATGTAGACCCATGTAGCCTATAAAATAAACTTGTACTTTTAAACATTACAGAGAACCTCGATTTCTCTATCGGAAGGACGTTTTAATTTGTCTTGTCGCTGGGCACTTTTAAGAGATCTTTGTGGAAGAAGATTAAACATCTAATCTTCAATCCAATCATCAAAAAGTGAGACTTTTTGGGTGTCAAGGCTGGAACTGTTTCTTGCGAACACTTTTAACAATTACAACATGTTTTCACGCTCCCATATAACTCGTTTAGTTCAGCACCAGGGACAGCACCACCACTAGCAGCAACATGATGCTCAGTATTACTGCATAACATCACAACCTTCTCTAGTGAACTACGTCACCGGAAATACCCTTTCAGTTAATGGGGATAATTAAAGATACTATAATAAAAGGAAAGGATTGTTAGGGTGATTTAAAAGTTGTTTTTTTTTTTTTTTTACCAGATTTTTCTCTGTTTTACGACCTGGTAACCCTGCCCAGCCACCGTTTAATGAGACCAAATCATACGTAATTTAAAAAGCCAAGCCCTTACTAATTTTACACATTAGCCAATTACAATAATCGCATACAATTGGATTCGAGGTTGGGGGAAACGGTGCGTTTTTCTAAACCAGTGAAAATTTTAATGGATCACAAAATAGCCAAAAAACATGGATTCAATGACTAGCTTGCATAATAAAATTCAGAGTCAGACGGGAAAAAAAGGCATGGCTAACCTTAGCATGCAATTAATTGAAATTAAAAAATTCTATAAAACAATCAAAACACAAAAAAAGTTACCCATTCTAAAAACAAAAGTACATTACTCAACCACAAAACAGAAGGGGGGTATAAAACATCTTAACTCTCTCCAATGTTTCAACTCTGTACATTAGCCATTTGGAAAGCACTAGCATTATGGTATTGCTCTGTCCCCTCTAATTCTCTGCACAGCACAGATGTGGAGACACGTGCAGGAATCGTTAATCAGGGCAAGCAGTAATCAGCCATCACAAAGGCTTGCCTGGATAAATACTGTCAGCAATTACTGTGTGGAGTCAACTACTTTCAGGACCCCATTTACATGATTTCCATCATTCTCTCCCAGGTTCACCAACTTTTTATTCGCCAGTTCCACATACCTCAACAGGCAGCATCAGCGCGAGACAATAACGAGAGTGCATTAATTATAGATTGCATGGGATGCATTATTTAATACAGCGATTAGCTTACGACAAAGGGTTTAATTCAAAAGAACTAGGATGGGATCCATCAAAAGAAGTCTGAACTCTCTTAAGAGACATGAAGGCAGTGCTATCACACAGATCCTTGAGTTAAATCAGTGAGCATCACTGTAGGATTGAGCTTGTCCTGCTCAAACTCACATAAACTCAAAACCAATGAGCCAACTAAGAGATAACCACTTTACTAGTGACACAGAATCAAAGCAGTGTTTGTATTCATGAACCGCTTAACCTGTCTATACAATGTCTGGATTGGAGCTTCAGAGGTCATGAATAAAAGTGAAAGATAAAAAGGCGGCTCTTCATAAACCATAAAATATCCAATTTACCATATCAAGAGCTACCAGGGCACCTATTATATAGATGTGATGTATGCTGGAGGTGATAAACAAGGATATTCAAAGTATACATAAGAGTACCCTGTCGGACAGTCCTCTTCATATCAGCATCAGACTTACTGCCTAGGAATTGAATCATCTCTCTGTTCTTGTACCAACTAAAAGAAGAAATATGCTGTACATGCAATAGTGGCCCAATGTCACACGCTGTAATTTACAGAGAGCTGTGCAACTGATGTTGTTAAATTAAAGGAACAGAAAGCGAATTTCCTATTGTTAAGGTTAATTGCTCTTCACATGAAATATGTAATGCTAGAAGTCATTTTTGTCAATGTTAAGTTGCACTGGCATGATTCATTTCCAGGTTAAAAAGATTGAAAAGTTAAACACTACTTGCTCTCTCTAAACATTTATATACAGTAGGCAGACGTTTGGCAACTTGTCTTGTGAAAATAACTGGAGAAATGGTGAGCCTAAAATTACACATACACACACAGGTCAGAAGTTTGGAGTAATTAAGATTTTTTTGTTTGTTTGTTTTTGAAAGAAGTCTCTTGCTTAATATACTGATTTGGTGATACATTTTTGTCATTATTATTGGTGCTCAGTTAATAAAAATGGTTCTTACTATTATACATTTTTGAAACAGTTGTGCGGCTTAATAGTTTATTTGAATATTGTTAATAACAAGAAATGAGGATCATGAAAGAAAGGATCATGTGACCCTGAAGATTGTAGTAATGGCTGCTAAAACATTCAGCTTTGCCGTCACAGGAATAAATGTCACTTTCATATATATATTAAAATAGAACAGTTCTTTTAAATTGTATTATATATAGACAGAATTTATATTGAATGTAGGTCCTGTTTAACAAGTATGCATCTTATTATGCATTCATGTATTGGGTCTAGACTTCAATCTCTTGATCTTCATGCATGTTTATGTGTTGTTATAATGCCAGATGTGTCAGGGAAAGTATTGGAAATCTTTTAAGAATCATGGTCTAGATCTGTCACTGGTGATTACGAGCTATTCTTTGAAAACAGGAATTACTGAATTACATTCAGTTTGTCTATTGTCTGGATGAATGAGATTAATGGAGAGTTTTAAGATCTTAATCCCTTTCCAACACTGTCCTTTTCTTTAAATAATGATGTTCTTGGAGTTGTTTTCTGATTACATCTTTGTTCAGACAGGGTTCTAATTCACAGTGCTGCTAGTGACAGATTAGTATTGCACAAGAGGTCAAAGGTAACGGACCAGCTGCACCAATAACTACAGTCTTGTTAGGCTTCCAGGGAGAATGTTTCAATTTGTAACATACCCAGTGTTTGTTTCAGCCCAATTAGAGACAGTTTGGGGGTTATGGCACAGAAAATGTGTCATTTGTTTTTAATATACCTAATTAAAAGCAGGATATAAGCAGCACATATCTGAAAAGTTAAAAAAAGTACAAATACTTTGGCATCGGAGTTTCATTACATGAAACTGTTGTCACATAATCACCATATGTGTCCGGAACAGAAAAAAAATGACAAAGTGTGATCACAGTCTGATTCTTGCCATATCAAATGACTCATTTATAAAATGATTCATTTTTACCTCAGTAAATGGCACATGAATATTAATGTGTATGTTTAAAGGTACACTTAGCTGGTTATGAGCTAAATAGTGCAGCACCTGTTCAGGACGATCGAAGGGATACGGTTATGCTCAACACTTGTGACAATCATTTACTTTGAAATACAAACTTGTGGCTGTGGGGGAAGGCCTGAGGTGCCAGCGGGACAACATCATTACCAGGGGATTCAGTCAGAGAAACATCCACAGCCCTGCTCTCTCGCTCCATGAGGCAGTTCCCAAGCGAGACAGGCCAGGCGTCCAGCATCAGCCATATGAGGCACAGAGCAGACATATGGAGTTAAAGCAAGCCCCCTGCTGATTGTGGCTCAGGATTAATGTAGACATTCATGTTCTACATTTAGCATGCCATTTATTTAAGGCTTTGTGTTCCTAATGAGAAGGGAATTAATTGTTCTGCAGCCTATTAAAGAGTTTCTGTTGATATTTTTCCTGTGAAGTGAAGACTATGTTTCTGGTTGAGATCTGTCAATTGATCAACCTTAATTCATTAAAATAATGAAACTCGTGTTCTGTTTGAAAGATTGAAAACTTGACCTCTTATTTGTAAGTTGTTTTAATGTTACTGTAACCCACTCAAAACCAATTTGACAGATATTATTGGTTTTAACGCTCTACACAAACTAGGCATGCTATCATCATAAATGTGACTTTTCTACTACAATAACATTGCTAGAATAAACAAACAAATAAATACATTTAACAAATAAAGTTATTTTAACCTCTTGAAGCTGTCTGTTTATATTTTTAATATGCAAATGAACACCTAAACATTGACAACGTTATTTCTAGCAATAATTTGAAGAGCAACCAACCCCAACACACACACACACACACACACACACACACGCACGCACGCACGCACGCACGCACGCACGCACGCACACACACACACACACACACACACACACACACACATTTTTGTTTTAAAACATCAAATACAATCTTTTTTTCCCCAAAAATACTCTTTTATCAAATCAACTGTTAAATGATTTAACATAAAGTCAACAAATCTTAATGCAGGTGCTGAAAAACAAACCTGTTAATTAAGATGTCAACTGATCAGTCTGCCAAATAAGATAATAATCTGTTGCAAGATAACATGAATGAATGCTACAACAGGAACTAACAAGAAGGCGTGCTTGCGGGACACAATGAATGAGCAGCTGGGGATTCATTTTAGTGTAACACTCATGAACATTACACTTCTCATCATCTCACAGCCTCATTATCAGACATGTGACTGAAATTATCATCAGTGAGTTAGTAAAGGAAAATCCTCTAATGAACACTACGCTGTGTATTCGCATCCACGAACGCCACATGGACTAAACACCAGGTTACCACACACACTACACACACGTGCGGAATAACTACAAGCCCAGTGTCCTTGGCTTCCTAGTGGCCTTCACCTTGCACTCCAGACACAGTGAATTTTATGGCTAATTTCCGGCAATTTCTCCAGGCAGTTTCAGTGGAAATTCCTGCAGGAATAATGTGCATAATTTGCATGAATCATTCTGATAGAATGCATATCAGCATGTAGACCCTCCCCCGTCTGGCAGCACGGCACTTAGTTTGTAATCAAAGCTGACTTCTCTCCACAGAATCCGAAGGTCTGACCACAAAAGCCTCAGCCTCATCTGCTTAATAATCTGTAGCAGCCACCAATAAATCCATAAAAGACATGTAATGGAATATGATGTATAGATCGGCCTACACTGATATGGCCGATACGATAACTATGGCCGATACAATACGATACAAAATGTTTTTATATTTTGGAGCAGATAATCAATATAAAAGTGGGGTGGTGATGGCGCAGTGGATAAGACACAGGCCTTTGGTGTGAGAGACCTGGGTTCGAATCCACTGTGAGACACCAATGTGTCCCTGAGCAAGACACTTAACCACTAATTGCTCCAGAGGCGTGCGACCTCTGACATATCTAGCAATTGTAAGTCGCTTTGGATAAAAGCGTCAGCTAAATGAATAAATGCAAATAAAAGTCCAGATCTACGTTATATGTGCTTCAAATGACATCAAGCATCATTTAGAGTGAAAATTATTTCTCTAATTTTAAAACCGGTGCAGCTGCAGAACACATTTTTTATATTATCATTAACTAAATCTATATTAAAAAAATCTTGTTAATTGAAATAAAATAACCTTTAACTGAAATAATGTAAAAAAAACAAACTCATTTTTGATTATTTTAACTTGATGTCCTAAAACTGAAATACAAATTCATAAAACCTTTATAGATACATTTTAAATAATAACATAATAAATAAAAAAAACACAAACCAAAATGACTACAACTTTAAAATTACAACCAAGTCAGATATAAAATAACTAATAAAATAACCAATTCAATTATCAGAAAACATTAGTAAAAACTTATAACAATATCCTGATGCTAAAATAACACTGCTGTTAAGCAATTGAAAATAATTAAATGTCCACTTTTTAAAAAATGAAAATATAACTTCCACAAGCTCAAGCAAGAATAAAACAGAACAGGGGTAAAATAAAATGTTTAAATGATTCATTATTATTAACAATACATTTTATGAATGAATCAATGCATTTAATTTTTATGCAGTTTTTAATTTCTTTACAATTTGTTTTAAATAATTTCTTTAACTTAATAAATTGTTAATAATGAATCATATTAATTTACTTAATAAAATCCACATTAATATTTAATTAAAATTTGTATTTTATTTATCTAATCTACACCCTATTTAACATATTTTGCCAACACTGTCACTGATACGACTGCAAATACACTGTGTATACCTAAATGCGCACGAGGTATACGTGCCACCCTGTCAGTGCACAAAAGAAGACATTCAGCATCAGGATATTTCATTTGTGGGCTTTACGGCAATTGCTTAGCCTTTTGCCTCTTCATACATTTGTCAGAAGAGATGGGATCGTGGTTAGTTTACCAGCGACTGTGTCATGATCCAATGTGACGTCCTGTAAGCCCATGCACATTCTCCTGGATCGCCTTTCTTTCTATAATCAGCAGAGGTTAGATGTGCATTATGGGTAAAGATGTGTTTATATATATATATATATATATATATATATATATATATATATATATATATAAATCCGTAATGACACAGAGAAAGCCATCAGAGGACAGCAAAACAATAAGCATTTGTTTGGTGGCACGATGAATTGGCACAACACATGTGCCCTTCCAGATCCAGTGCCGTAATGAAGGTGACAATTGGACAGTCATCTGCTAGGTGGATCTTAATCATAATAATCTAGGCCAGGGAGCACAGACCTTCGTAACAAAGCTCCGAATGACATGTCTGCACACACCACCTCCTCTCCGGGGGGTGGGGTGGTCCCTCAGTTAACACAGGTTTTCGGAAAGCCAGACGACAATTAGTAAATGATGGCAGTCACATTAGCACTAGCCAAAGTAGATTAATTCATTTTGAATGGCTTGCTTCCTAAACGTAGCAGTTTTGTAACGACAACACAGCTCATCTGTACAAAAATGGTTGCTTTTGCATTAACAGTAGTGCATGTATGAACAAACTAAAGCGTATGAGTGTGCTAGAGGACGAAAGTAACTAAGGAGGTTTTCCACTAAGCTCCAGGAGATGGAGTGAATGACCCAGCGCAGTGAAGCAGCATCTGTTTCTGTGCATGTGCTGAGCAAACAAGGCAATTTAGGGCATGTCAAGGGATCAGCCATAAACACAGTCCCTCCCCTCCCTCTGAGTACACAATATATTCAGTCAAACACCAATAAATCCATAAATGTCATATAATGGAACGTGATGTAGATAAATGCATTGATACGGATGATACAATAACCGATAATTAATGAATTCTGAAGCTGTTAATCAATACAAATGTCTAGCCCCCAGTTTCACAGATAAGGCTTAAGCTAGTCCCAGACTAAAAATTATGTTTGAGTTGTTTCAACTGAAAGCAACTTGCACTGATATATATATTAAAATATGTCCGTGCCATTGTTTTGTCTCAAGATGCACACCAGTAATGTTTTTTTTCCTAAGGCATGTTTATAAAAGATATTTAAATGCTCTAATTGAACTAAGGCCTAATCCTGGCTAAGTCTAAGTCCTGTCTGTGAAACCAGGCCAAGATCTTCTAGCTTCAAATGACATCAAGCATCATGTAGAGTGAACTGCAGAACAAATGTAAAAATTAACAAATGTAGACCTACTATGCAGGTTTATTATTGTTAACTAAAAAATAAAACCATAGAACTTTTCTTCTTTTGTTAACTAGATATGAAAATAAATTAAATATAAACTTAAACTTGAACACATATTCACCAATAACTAGGAGTTTTCCCTCAATAAAGTTAGGAATTTGTTTTATAAACACTTTTTTGTTTTAGGCCTGGCTGAAACTCTCTTCACATCCTGATAGCAATCATTAATATGAGTGGTCTAAATATTAAAACATCTTCTATGGAAGTCACATGACCAAAAATGGTGCATTCGTCCGAATGCAATGATAAGATGATCATACTCATAGACAGTAAGGTCATACCTGCCTGTCGTATTCCTTGGCGCAGAAATCACACGTCATTAACGCGTTCCATTAGGCCATGCAGAGTTGTGGACAATCAACAAACGAACAGCAGCCGCCTTTTACGGTTACTCCAGAACCAAAACAACGGGCTTTGCTGCGTTCACTTCATGTTTTAACAGTATGAGAAAGAAAACCGTGACGTTCTACCCGGAGCTGTTCACGTCCTCAAACTTGGATATGCGTTTTTATGTCAACACTATCAATAGCGAAATGAATATGCAGCAGTCAGGCGGTACAACTAGAGCTCTGTAAGTTGTTTACACGCATTATTATTGTAATGTTATGTGCTTTAAAACATGAGGTACCGGTAATTTAAACCGTCTCTGACTCTCGTCACGCTTTGCAAAAGCTGCTGTGTGCGATCATGTGTTTTAAAGGAGGCGTGGCTTTGGAGAAGCTCTGAAGGGTGGATGTGATCTTTTGCTTTCCAAGCTAGCTTGCTATTGCTAACCTGTCTTAAATTGCCTACCTTACATTAGTTAACACAAACTAACAAAGAACTACTTCTACAGCATTCATTAATCTTAGTTTGTGTTCATTTATACATGTAACGTTAACGTTACTAATATATTTTGAACTACCGGTAATACAAAATTGCTATTTGCTATCATTAGTGTATGCATTGTGGACTAACATGAACAAACAATGAACGATTCTATTTTCTTTAACTAACATTAAAAAAGCTTCATAAATGCTGTAAAAATGTATCATGTTAACTAGTATGTCAAGAAATGAGATCATATTGTAAAGTGTTACCATAAAAATGTACAACACTTCACAAGTCACTGAACTGATACGACACTTAATCTGGCTGTGTTAACAGCATCTTAAAACTATTGACATCCACATGCTAACAATTATTCTGATGGGTAAGGGATGATGGATGATGGCTGGTATTCTAGATGTTCGTGTGCTTCCTGATTCACAACATGTTATGATAAATCTAAGCCGGAAGGCATCAAGCAGTTTATTTACTGTGTTATTGATTACTATCAGTGGTCCTAGTGGTGGTCTTGTTGTACTGGTCTATCTAAAAAGAGAAGTCACATTTATCAAGGTTCTCAGTGAGAACTAAATACGCAATCTGCCAAGGATTTTGCTGTCTAGGGAATCTGCACTGCCCAACACTGATGTCTTTTTCAGTATCAGACCAGCTGTCCTGCCATTCACATGATTGCTAGCATGAACACTAGAAGCATTCAGTACCATAATCAACACTCTTAAAAATAAAGGTTCCAAAAGTTTTTTTTTAGTAATGCAATAGAAAAAAACATGTTTTTGTTCCCCAAAGAACCTTTCAGTTAGCAGTTCTTAAAAGAACCATTTAGTTTTTAATAATCCAAAGAATATTTTTCACTACAAAGAACCTTTTACGCAATGAAAAGGTTCCATGGGTGTGAAAGGTTCTTTATAGAATAAAGAACCTTTATTTTTAAGAGTGTAGGCTGAACTGTTATGGTTTATTTGCAAAATTCAGTATTAGACCTAATATCAAAACAGATCTCTTTGTCATGATGTGCACGTGAGCAGTTCCCTTGTGCTCAGAGGACTAAATGTGCTGTAATGAGTCTGGGAGCATAGCCCGGCAACTTAACATTAACACACAGCCAAACTGACACCCTATCAGAAGACCCGTCAGTCCCCGTTATATATGGCACAGCGCAGCATAGACCACAGTGTGATCTTTAGTTTGCATCGTGCTGCATGGGGATGGATCACCGAAAGGGATGTAAATTTAAAATACTGGTCATTTATGCACAGTAAAATCTGAAAATGTACACATCAGAAACCACACAAATTTAGACACAGTTGCAGAATTTATATTTGCAGGCATGCAAGCAAAACTTCAGCTGAGATTGATGCATTTTGACTGTATGCCTTCAGGGCAGAGCCAGCGCCACAGTTTTCATGTAGCAGAATACATGATAACATGACAAAACTTGTCTGATACTCCTGTAAGTTTAATCAGAACAGCTCCACTTACCTTCTTTAACCTGGCTATAATCTTGATTTATGAAAGATTTGAAACCACAATAGCTTAGATATGTGTATGCTGAGGGTTCATGGGGGTACTTAGAAAGATTTTGTTTTGTAAAATATAGGCTATATATAAAAATCTATTAAAAGAGTGAATAAATAATAAGAATAACAATTTAATATAAAATGTACAAATATAATGTTATATAATATACCATCTATTATTAGGCCAATAATAAAATTAAGTCAATAATAATAATAATAAATAATAAAATTAAGTTCACATTCTCTGATGTTGATTAATGGTCACATGGCAGATAAACAAATAATCTTTTTTAGTAAGTGTTTTATTTTGATTGTTTTTATTGTAAAATGTATTTTAATTTAAAACTTGAATTTAATTAATAGCTTTAAATTAAACTCACGAACCCCCTGCAGTTCCATCACGAACCACAGTCAGGGAAACACGGACATCATGTAATGTTGAATGCACTTCATGTTGTTATTAACAACAACATGGAATATATTTTCTTTCTCTTAGTTTTTTTATTGCAAAATGGTACAAGATTGTCCTATTCAAATTAATTTGATTAATAAAGTTAGGTCAAAAGTAATATAAAATTAGCCTAATCAAAAAGTAATGAGATGATATCTTAAAAGTGTAATGTAATGTATTACATTGACTTTGTCATGTAATTTGTAACCAACTACACTTTGTAAGCAATCTACCCAGTACTAGTATAAATATGAAATTTAAGTTAAAATAAAATATCATAAAATAAATAAACTACGTATCAATTAAATAACATAAAATATAAGAATTTCAGTTCATTTTAATTCAGCCATCTTCAAATTCCGATTGTAATACTGCATTCTGTTTGCTACCTCAATTCAAATTCAGGAACTAAATTGGAATTTAAAAGGCATTGTCAATTCAATTCTGAGTGGTGCACAACCCTGGTATCCGAGTTAATATTAACACATTTGATGAAGGGGGTACTTGAGTCAATAAGTTGGCAAACTACTTTAGTACTACAAGACAGGTCGAAAGGATCATGTAATCTAAGACACCCATTTCTATTACACAATCAACATCGATGAAAGGAGAAAGAAAAGAGGAAATCGAAAATTAACACCTGTTATTAGACTGATTGGATGTGAGGTGTAGCTAATTAAAAAATGTGCGGGTGTCTACCCAGACAAGGATCAGTCAATGCTAATGAGGACCAATAGGTTTGTGTGCTGTAATTTGCAGCTTAATGAGTCTGGTTTCAATGTAAAGTTTGACAGAGCGGAGGCTCCAGAAACGGAGGACTGTAATCACAGCCATCACTGTAATCTTTTTCATTATGCCAATTAAGAGTCATGTTTTACAGCCTCAGCAAAAATCCAGACCTACCACAAAGTGGAGTGAATTTCAATTATCCTAAAGGCTTTTTTTGCACAATAAAAACATTTTATTATTAGTCAATTAGCAGGAATAGTTAATGCTTCAAGGTCACCCACCCTTGTCCTGTCTTATGAGCGGTCTCTTGTGAAGCAACCAGAGCTGTATATTTTAATGGATGAGCTCTCTGTCTGCTTGCCTCATGTTAATGTTTATCACTGAAGAGGTTTAGCTCACTATTGAGTCGTTCGGCTGTGATTTGCTCCGAGGCGTAGTGCAATGAATCAAGGCTTATCTGAACACTTAAGCTTGTCAATGGAGTGACATGGACATTTTGCGTAGAGGACTTCTGTCTGATTGGGGCTTTTCACACTTGAAATTGTTAACCCTGGGCCATTCTAAACCACCATGGGTAAACAAAATGCTAGGTTATCTTTTTTTCATGTTTCACACTGCTCATAATTTACCCAGGGTTAACAATTCATAAACTGACATTTCACCTGATGTATTCATTAACACTGGGTTAATATGCTTGTATATTTGCAGTGTCAGTGTCATTGATTGGATGAACGGAGCATGCAACCCTTTTACATAAAAGCTCTAGTATTGTGCATGCTTGTATTGTTGAATGTACAATCAAGTTTATACTGAATGGACTTTTCGGACTATAAGGGTAAAAATGAAAGGGTCTCTTCTTTATCACCATGGGTTTCATAACCACGGGTAACCCTGCTTCTAAATTACAAGTGTGTGATGTTCCTTTACCTGGGCTTAAAAGCGGGGTTTAGAAAGACAACAACCCGGGCTTAAGCGCTGTGTGAAAAGCACTGAAGCATTACAAAAGTCTGGGACATTGTACTTTAACTGATTTTTCCACCAGTTTAACCACAACACTATATACACTGTAAAAGTTTCTACCTTAATTTAAGTACAATCAACTTGGATATGTAAGTCATTTAAACTTAAATCTGAAGTTTCTAATCTTGTATAATGTTGAGTCTAAAGTTGAATCTTGTATCATTTATAAAAATATTTGAAAATTGCTTAACTTATTTTGATGAGTTAAAGCAATGTAAAAACATTTGCAATGTTGTCATAACTTATTGATCATATCATTTTTTTACAGTGTATAACGAGTTGATATCAATCCCAGGAATTGAAATGAATATAAAAAACGTACATTTGAGGTGTAAGATGGCAAGCTAAGAAAATAAAGTAGACCTGAAGATGCTTGTCTTTAATAATAATACATATTAAATATGAAGCCTATCATACTGATACTGTATTCCAAAAGATCTATAAAAATAATAGTAAGACAGAGGAATACAAAAGAGACATGACTAATGTGTAAAGCAAAATGAGAGGTGTCATCATTTATTCACAGGGTGATAGTTATTAGCAAATTAGTCCTCCTGTCAGATACACCTCATTCATTTACACAGGATGTTTATCATTATAATTAGGAGGTAATTTATCATCAGTAATGAGCCAGATTAAAAATAAAGCATGCTGAATGCTCAACATGAGTGCTCTCTAATGCTGATTTTAAATGATGTTTCAACAACCTATTATCTGAATATATAAATAAAAGTTGCATATCTCAATCAGTGTGTTTGCATGCATTAACCTAAAAACCGTTCAGCTATTTAAGGAGTGTAGTTAGACATGATTAGGCTAAATAAAATATAACAGTTCATTGAGAAACTAATGACTGTATCTAAAGTCATGCATATTTTAGATTAAATAAATAACTCTGCCAATATGATATTTGCATATGGAATTTATCTAGAAGAGAGCCTTACTTTTAGTTTCTGAATAGACATCAGAACAAAGCTCGAATTAATCATTAATTATCAGCACACTGCTGGTTAATATAAAATCTCAGTACAGATACTAGCGTACTAATACAGTAAAAAATAAAGTATATAAGTATACAAGTAATAATTATATAAGTACATAAATACTCATTTACTTTTTGCATTTTATTTAAAAAAGTAAACGGGTATGTCTAAATAAAGTAAATTATAAATTATAGAGAATCTACTATATAAATGTTTTAATTTTCCTTGCTTTTATTTTCTGGATTATTTTTGTTCCTTTCTATGTAAAGCACTTTGAATTGCCATAGTGTATGAAATGTGCTATATAAATAAATTTGCCTTGCCATACTATAAATAGTATAAAGTAAGTTTTTAAGAAATTTACAGCCGTAAATTTACATGTACATTTAAGCAAACAAATATGTAAAAAGTAAATCTATAATAAATATCTTATTTAATTGTATACTAATTTACTTTTTTGCTTATTTACCTGTATAAAAGTTGACTTACGTAAATGCATTATTTATATAAGTAAACAATGTAAAAAAGTAAATTAGTATGTGTAAATACAACATTTTCTTACACTGTAAATAATCATATGATCAATAAGTTATGACAACATGTTTTTTTACATTGCTTTAACTCATCAAAATAAATGTTTAACTTTTTAAAATAACTTTTTTAATAAGTTGTACAAGATTCAACTCCCTTTTTAAAGTCAGTTTAATGTAATTTTACTTGAAATTACTTAAACATCCAAGTTGATTGTACTTCATTAAAGACAGCAACTTTTTTTACAGTGAAGAACATGCAAAATAATTGAATGTAATCTGTTTATGATGAGATTGATCTATTGCACCTTGTTGTTAAACAACATTAGCAAAAATACTATATGCCACAAGTATAACATATATGATGTCTAAATAATAACGGTAGTAGTATTTGTTCATTGTCGAGAGGTTGGCTGATAAATAGAATGGCTCATGACCTCTATAAGCACATCCAATGAATTTGCATTTTCTCCCTGATCTTAACCTGAAGAAGGGCAGCGTGTGGCATATTTCACCAGGCCTGTCATCCACCCTCACGCCCCTTTCAAATTGCTCAAGAACTTAATTCCATCTTTCCATGGTCAAGCTGTGATACTGACAAAATTAGCATAGCTAAGGTTTGGATGCATTCCCAGGTTAGCGGTTGTTGTTTTTCCCACCATGTTTACTTGTCATCAGGCCTCGTCTTGGATATGAAAATGCAACCTCTCCTAGAGTGTCTCACTTAAAGCTTCAATAAAAAAGGAGTGTTTATGTAACGTGGAGCTTGTTAAGGAGATTTTCCGAGCTTGCTGACAGTGATGTGCACTGGGAGTGTGTGGGGATGACGGTTGGGCGAGAACGGGAACGCTGTACCACCACACAAAACCAATTAGAGAACTATTTTCTCAGACAGGTCAGGGCTTCGCATCCTGGCGGACGGGCACTAGGTTTAATGTCTTGATTAAGCTGACATATATGTCCCTTACACCATCTTAGAATGACAATCATTGAGGTTTCAGCAATCAGCCGAATCACTCACCCACCTTCGAGCCCATGTTGAGTTACCCACGACATCCGATTGCGTTTTCCAAGTGAACTGGTTTGAAAAGGGGTAATTGGTAGATAACAGCAGTAGGAGATGACAGGGTATTTGTCAAACGCTCTTGAAAATGCAGAAAGGAGACTCTTGCCTCTGCGTATGGATGTTTCTAAGAGGTCAAGCCTTTGAGTGTGCCTGGGAAGCTCCTGCTTTCAAGTTGGGTGTTCCTTGTTGTGATAAGCCATGCATTTTGGAAAAACAATACGGAAGTAGCCTAAACAAACAATGGATGATTGACAAAAACTATGTTCTACTAATTCTGAATTGAAGACAATAAAATCCACATTTCAAGCCACATTCACCACATTCTATCACATTTATTTATTAGACGAGTAATTAATTTGTTGTTTTTATGCTCTTTCATACATAGTAGCACCATAATTTTGATGAAATACAGCATTAAAAGTAAAATAACCTTAAAAATCATTAATTTTGAATGCAAATCATTGTTTACCACTCACAACAGACTTTTTTGCCCCCATTTTTTACGACACGCCCCGTCCAACATCACAGCTTAAATGTAGTCTAGACCTCTAAGTTTCACACATTTCAATACAACTTTGCTTGGTCATACATGTACAACATTTCTGACTTCACTTTAAGACCACATTAGTGTTACTTGGCTTCAAGCTACTTCACTCTGTTTAAAAATTGCATGTGAGTACAATGAAAAAAGTAATAAGAAGTGTTAAGGCTTTATTTTACAGTTCTTGCACCTAAAATGTACTTACAGTGTACTTACCAAGAAAGTTCTAAGTAATATAAGGTTACTAGATAGGTTAAGATTAGGTTTAGGTGTTGGTTCGGGACTAGTACTAAGTTATTACCCCGTTATTGTAATTACTACAATAAGTATATACTGTAGTATGTACATGCGAAACAGGACTGTGAAATAAAGTGCTACTCAGAAATCTGCTCTAAAGCATAACTTGATGAAAATGCATCTTTATAATGAGTACTATGATTATTATAATGACTCAAAATGGCACCAGATGATGCCAGAAAGGAAACAAGACCCACCTAATCTTACATTTGCATAACATCAGTTTGGTCTATTATTCAAGGCAGCATCAATGTATCCTTCTGTGTGTGTGCGAGTTGGCAGTTGAGGGAATACAGATTCCAGTTACCCTTTATTTTAAGGTGCTCTAGTTACATTGTACTTACTCAGATAAGTACTGAGTAATATTAATAAACCACATGAGTTACTATAGAGTTACAGGTAAGGTTTGGTTTAGGGTTAGTTACTTGTAATATTATATATTATTGACTGTTATTCCTATAGTAAGTAGTAACGTGTCACTAGGTGAGTGTGACCCAAATTCTTTATTTTTTCCCACCTATGATTCTATTTCTACCAATAAATAAGCATTGTTACATTAGATTTTTTTTTTTTTATATAATTTCTTTATTATTAGTTTCTACAGTTGGTACCTTCAAACAAAACTGTTGCCTCATTCACTCTCTAGGCAGCTAGACCTAGAGGGCTGTTTACACGATGGAATATTTTTTTATTTAATTTTTACGACAACTGCGTTTTGCGGGCCTGAAAACGATAATGTTATTGTCTCTGTGTAAACTAAAAAAACACAAATTTGTGAAAACGATGACATCATGCGCATGCGTATTACGTGTTCAGTCTATATGCATGTCAATTTTCTTTACAAAGTGACCTCGCTAACTATTGGCCTGGCAGCATAATACAGCGTTTTAAGTCTTTTTCATGGATCCGTGTTAACGGGGATCTTTTTGACTATGTTCGTCAGAATGCGAAAAATCTGTTTTTGGCACATCGTTGTTGTTGTTGTGTCCCTAGGAGGACACAACATGCTAACAATTAGCAAACAAAGCACAAGGCCTGTGAATTTCAAAATAAAAGATACTGATTTCATAGTAAAAGCCCGACATTGTCAAAATAACAACAACAACGACAAAATTATTTCGGTCCTCACACATAATTTTCCAAAGTAAAGAAAAACAATATATATACATAATAGCCGAAAAAAGATTTAGGCTGAAGCCTTTGCTTATTATGCCTATTTATACATAATTATTTAATGAGCGTCACTTTACTCTCTGGATTTGATCCATTCAAATTAAACAAACAGTTACAATTTCCAAGATGTACATACATGATTACAAAGGAACACATCACATATTATTTCAATAGTTTACATATGTTTACATATGACGTACACAAATTATTCATTTTGAGTTATATAATTATCACCTTGTTTTTAAACATTTTCTTGAATTTACAGAGTGAAATACACAATTTTAATTCCTTATCACAATAGGTCCATAGGTATACATCTATATATTGTATTAGTTCTTGCTCTTACTTTTTTAAACATATACATTTAGTTTATACTGACTTTCTCTTATTTCGAACAGCCTCTGAACACAATTTGGAGTAAAATTATTATATACTTTATACATGATCTGTGCCGAATAAAGGTCAACTAAATCAACAAATTTTAAAGCTTGTAAATTAATAAATAATATATTTGTTGGTTCACAATAGTCAGCCCATTTTGCAATTCTTATTGCTTTCTTTTATAACATATATATTGAATTTGTATTAGTTTTATAAGTATGACCCCACACCTCCACACAATAAGTAATGTATGGAACTATGAGCAAACAATATTATAACAGCCAAATATGTATATTCATATACTCTTTCTATTTCCTCATTACTAATCCTAATTATAGCTTTATTACTTCTTTGCGATTGCTAAATATTGTGAACTTTGTTTTACTCAAATTCAATAAAAGTCGATTATCATCAAACCATCTTTTTAAGACCATCAATTAAAGGGGCATTCGGCAACTATTTCAGCTTAATAAAACTGTTTAGAAATCATTTGGATGGTTTAATAACCTGTTCTGGTGTGAATGGTGACTTTCCCCGCTCCCTCTAACGTTCCTAGGCAGAAAACCAACCTTGCAACATGAGGATTAACGTCCCGGTAAGCTCGAAATAGGAAGTCTTGTGAAAAGTGAGAAGCGAGAACGAGCGAGAAACACAAACTGCTTTACGGCAATTCGACATAAACACACACGCCACCCTCAATGTGTATGATGTATTACCCATAGACATAATAAATACATACACGCCCTATTGGCCGCTGGAGCGTACGTCAACGGCGCCGCCATATTGCGGAGGGCAACTTTCCCATACCTCTCATTACGGGAATTGAGAAAAATGCCTACTTCGTGTGCTGCTTGGGGCTGTACAAATCGCCACACAATTGAAAACAGGTTTCGGGGAATTAACTTTCACAAACAAGACTGAATATTTTTTTCTGGTTGAATTTGGTCATTATATAATTAGTAATAGTAACGTACACCACGTACAAAACACTGAAACCGGTTGATAAATGTAAACGTCATTATTGTTTTTATCCAAGAAAACCACAGCTCACCCATTTTCTTGCATTTGTTTACACCGCAGTCTTGCCCTCAGCAAAATGGCGGACGTGTTGACGTATCGCAGCAACGTTCCAAAGTGGCCAATTATTCTATGTATTTATTATGTCTATGGTATTACCCACCTCGGTAGACATAGCTCCACACGATAAAGTTGTCCGGCTCCTTTAATAACAAATGCACATGAGCAGCGGTAGAAAGGTGGAGGAGGGGCCCGCAAGTGAGTTTTTTTACGACATTGTTGTGAAATTTATGCCTCAAAGCTGTAGGGAGAGCTCATTGACAAAACATGCCACAACAAAAGGGAAAATCAGCAATGAAATAGCTAGAGTTACCGAATGCCCCTTTAAATTTCAACTGGATTTAGAAGCTGTTCCAATTTTTTTCCCCAAACAGTATAAATTTGTCATCAGCAAACAATACCATTTTTAATACTTTAGACACTTTACAAATATCATCTATATACAATACAAACAATTTGGGACCTAACACTGAACCTTGTGGGACACCACAAGTAACCTTCATTAGATCAGATTTAATATTATTTATTTGTACAAACTAATATCTATCCTCAAGGTAACTTCTTAACCAAGAGAAGGATTTTCCTCTTATGCCATATCTCTCCAATTTTCTCATGAATAAACTGTGATCAATAGTGTCAAAAGCTTATTTTAAATCTAGGAACGCCCCCACAGTATTTTCATTATTATCCATAGAAGTGGAAATCTCTTCTACCAGTTCCATCACTGCCATTGAGGTCGACCTATTTACTCTAAAGCATATTGATGTCGACTCAGTAGTTTGTTTATCTAAAAAATGATCAAAGAGTTGATAAGTTATTTGTCCTATTTTCATTTGTTTTAAAAAAAAAAATTGACGAAAGTTTTTATTAGCAAAACCACTTTTCATACAAGCTGAACCGTTATCACATGCACACAAGAGAAATAAATTTTCCCTTATGTTCACAACCTCTGAATGTGTTTGTGAAAGGAACGCAGAGCAAATGTCTTGTGACAAAACCTCATGGTTGTAGAGGTTGAAGACACATTCAAGGTGTGATGTGCGTAAATACCATAAAAAGAACAGCACAAAATACATGTGACTAGGTATAAATTGTGCGTCTCAAGCCACCGGAGAAAACAGAAACACAGAGACAGTAAAGAGTGCAGCAGATTTAAGGTCTATTAAATGAAATAAGCTGCGGGCAGACGGGACTGAAACAAATCTGTGCAAACAAGGCAGAGCTGGTCTCCCAGCTGTGAAGGTGACTGAGGAAGCCGTGTGCAGAACAAGCCCTCTTGATTAATCACATGATATTTACAGGCTCCGACATAATCAGAGATCAGAGGATCACAAGTCTATATCTCATGCTGCCCAGGAATTTACACACCGCTGTTAACCTTATAAGACACACTAAAACACACACAGATTTCTTCACGGTTGCTTTCTCACACAGACACACAGTTGTTAAAATCACCATTTGGATTGAAACTACAGTTGTATAACATATTATACAAAAAAATAAATGTATTTTTATTGTATTACTTTTGGGTTATATGAAGGTCATATTAAAACTGTGTAAAATGGATTATACATTTTTTTTTAAATTGTCCCACAGTTGTCGTTTCATTTCTACCACTCTTAACAATTTTACAGCTGTAAAAAAGATAGTTTACTTGTATACCTACGGCATACTGTATAGTGTGTGAGACATGTGATGTGTGGTTAAATAAATAAACATTAATTTTTCGCAAAGTTTTTCGGGGGGAAATCAAAACATTTGTGAGCGAAATATATATTTTTCTCCCATCTCCTATTTTTTCCATCACCATGTCTCTTTAGGGGCTCCATAGAAACATGTTTTAAGAGACTGTCCGCTAAGCCAAAAGTTCCCATAGTTGAAGAAACTATGAATACCTATTAATTCTTTTTAAAAATTATTTTCTCACCCATTATTGAGACCCAGTCTACCTATCATGCTCAGGTAACATTTTAAACAAACCCTTGGCAGAAGCGATTTGTGCTCAGTGAAGTGTCAGCAGAGAGCATGTCGACTGAGTGGAAGAGGTGTGTGGCATTAGATGTGGTGCTTGACTACTGAGGGAGTCAAACAGTCACACGGCTGCCCTGTGTCCGCCTATGGAAAATGTCACTCCCCAGGGGTCTGTCCACACAGAGACGCAAGTTAGACTCCTTTCCCAGACACTGCCGACATGCAATAACACGCCAAAACATAGACCGGCTCGGACAGACACACACATATTCAGAGGTTTGCTCTTTGGGTACAAATGCAAGAGGACGGAAATATCATATTTCTTCTTATTTCCATCCAAAATCGGACTTTTCGGTGTCTTCACTAAATGTCAGCATGTCATGATTCAAAATTTCAATCCCAGCAATGCTGAGGTTTTCCGAAAAAGCCCATCTAGAAGAGATGATCACCTCGCCTCTCTGTGATTTCTATCCTAACGATGGAGATGCTTTGGCAAATTGTTAGTCTATTAGCTGTGAACATTTCTGTCATTTGCTCTGTGTGCAAGATACTTCCCCACAGTGACGAGTCCCATTAGAGGCAAAGAGGCAGAGTAATTTATGTGTCATCTCTCTTTAGCCCAAGCTCACTGATGATCGCGGAGACTCTAGCCATCCCAGTAAAATTTAATCACATTTGCTTTTGTCAATGGCGCCTCTCAACCCGCTGCCAAGAATTCACAGCACCATTGTTTTCTTCTGTAACTTCCCTTTCTTTGCAAAGAAAATGTGATTTCAGGGAGTGTGTCGATTCTTACATCACCCATTTGGCTCTGACACTGACATTGTTGACAGTGTTTAACAGATATGGAGGCAGAGTTGACTGGCCACTTTGGCAAAAGCCATCTGTCTCTAAATGTAGAGTCAAATATTCTTGCAAATAGACCAGTATTCTCAACATTTTTGACTCGAAAGCCCGCTGTTTTCCAACACAATATTCCAAGCCGCCCCAAAATAAGATCAGATATTTCCTCTCGGATTTCTGCCGTAATTATGACAAAGCTGCTTTTTTTTTATTGATAAGTGTCGATTTATAAATGAACAATTAACTTTGTGATTCTAGACATTTCAAGAACTTTTTTCAAAAAAGTTATTTAGGGAAGAAAAGAAAAATGAAATATAAATTCACTTTACATATTGATTGTGTTTTTTTAGCTATTCAATTAAGTTATATTATTTTAATATCTACACAAAAAAACATTTTTTACTCAGAAAAACAGAAACTAACATTGAACTAAATGTGAAATTTTGAAGTAGAAAGACTGAAATAGTATTTTTTTATCTTCACAAAATATTAATAATAGCCATTATAATAACAATATATTAATTTAAATGGCCAGTTTGCTGAGGCCTCTGGTCGAGAATCACTGGCACACTTGTATTGTTCAGTAAATGGAAGAGTACCATTGAGAGAATTGTATTTTGGCATGCGAAATGATCATGCAAATGTCAGCTTTACTAAAAGGTCCCATTACGAGGAAAGCAATAAAACTTTAATCAGTCTAAAACATTAACCAGATGTAAAAAAAGCTTCATACTGGCATAAATAATGTCACACTAGTATGGACTTTGCATTTCTATGGAAAAAAAAAATTGTGTGTATAAGGCTGAACTCTTGTTTTGTTTGTGTTTATTTCTTTAATTAATGCACTAAAAGAGGTATTTCACTCAAAAATGAAAATTCTGTCATTTACATTATCACATCAAACATTGTTGTTTTAAACCTGACTTGTAACACAGAATAGGAAATTTGTTTTGTTGTTGTTCTTGTTGTGTTTTTGGTCCATAAAATGAAAGTCAATGTGATCCAATGTTGTTTTAATCACCATTCATTTATATTTCTATGCATTAAGTTTTTCAAAATATCTTTTGTGTTCCACAGAAGAAATAAAAAATTCAATTAAATTCATTTAAATTATAGAGTGTAAGAGTAAATGATTTTACCTTTTGTGAAAAAGGAAGCTTAGGATTATATAAAGTTATTGTTTCTGTAAATACTTTTTAGCTATATTTTAATACAAATATTGGCATATATCTGTTTTTATGAAATACTCTGGAATCACCCAGCAGATTTACTGTAAAATATTCACAGATCCCACAACACGGCCTCTTCAAACATGTTGCAACAGAGGAATGATTGGTTAACAAATCATTTCCTGGTAAAATCATGTTCTGAGGAGATTCTGTCAAGTTCTTTGCCTTTTTACAAATTTCATCTCTGTGCATGCAAAGTAAATGCTTTAAAACCCTTTGACATAAAAGGGGCTGTTCAGGGATCCCAGCCGTTTGAATAATGAATTTACAATATGTTGAGAACAGCTGTCTACTCGCCAGAAATGAAGTGTTCTTCAAGACTGACACATTAAGAGATGACGGCATTAGACATAACTACAGTTATTTCATATAATCCAATGCATTTATATTCACAGGGATTTTCTTGCTTGTGACGCGCTACAATCAATCTATGGTCCTGTTGCATCGAAAAAGCCAGTAGAACAGCAATAATCCGTGTCTTTTCAGGTCTGTGTTTTCTGTGCCTTAAGGCCTCATATTTAATTCAGGACTTGTGTATTTCTTTATGATTGCAACATCTGCTTGATCCCTGAGCCAGCTCCCTCTGTCACTCAACCGGTGTTCAATAATTTCTGTCATGACCCTTCTGAGGCAGCGACGCTCCCAGCTTACCACAAACGGAAACTTTGCTTTGTGACAAACAAACAGTCATGTGACTGGTGTTTTGATGGTGGGCAAAGGATAAGAACAGATATCCAAACAAATAAGTCTTTGAGAAGACTAGTATTGGAATGTTCTCTGGTACGCAACTGTACTACATATGAAGCTTTATTTAAAACTTTTTAATGCATGAGCTAAGAGCAAGTAAAGCACATGGGATGGGATACCAGAGCGAATTCTCACACTTTTTACTCAAGTAATTAGTTATCAGGCTGAGCTTATTTAAATAAAGCCCTGGCTAAAATAAAAATAAAAAAAATTTAAATTCGTGACAACATGCCTCATTGGCGGGGCAAGTTGTCACACTTGGGAATCTGCTGAATTAAGAACAATATACAGGTCCTTCTCAAAAAATTAGCATATTGTGATAAAGTTCATTATTTTCCATAATGTAATGATAAAAATTTAACTTTCATATATTTTAGATTCATTGCACACCAACTGAAATATTTCAGGTCTTTTATTGTTTTAATACTGATGATTTTGGCATACAGCTCATGAAAACCCAAAATCTCAAAAAATTAGCATATTTCATCCAGATTTCATCCAGAGTGTTGGGTCTTGCGTCTCTCAACTTTCTCTTCACAATATCCCACAGATTCTCTATGTGGTTCAGGTCAGGAGAGTTGGCAGGCCAATTGAGCACAGTAATACCATGGTCAGTAAACCATTTACCAGTGGTTTTGGCACTGTGAGCAGGTGCCAGGTCGTGCTGAAAAATAAAATCTTCATCTCCACAGAGCTTTTCAGCAGATGGAAGCATGAAGTGCATAGCTGCATTGACCCTGCCCTTGATAAAACACAGTGGACCAACACTAGCAGCTGACATGGCACCCCAGACCATCACTGACTGTGGGTACTTGACACTGGACTTCAGGCATTTTGGCATTTCCTTCTCCCCAGTCTTCCTCCAGACTCTGGCACCTTGATTTCCGAATGACATGCAAAATTTGCTTTCATCGGAAAAAAGTACTTTGGACCACTGAGCAACAGTCCAGTGCTGCTTCTCTGTAGCCCAGGTCAGGCGCTTCTGCCGCTGTTTCTGGTTCAAAAGTGGCTTGACCTGGGGAATGCGGCACCTGTAGCCCATTTCCTGCACATGCCTGTGCACGTCGGCTCTGGATGTTTCTACTCCAGACTCAGTCCACTGCTTCCGCAGGTCCCCCAAGGTCTGGAATCGGTCCTTCTCCACAATCTTCCTCAGGGTCCGGTCACCTCTTCTCGTTGTGCATCGTTTTTTGCCACACTTTTTCCTTCCCACAGACTTCCCACTGAGGTGCCTTGATACAGCACTCTGGGAACAGCCTATTTGTTCAGAGATTTACCCTCTTGCTTGAGGGTGTCAATGATGGCCTTCTGGACAGCAGTCAGGTCGGCAGTCTTACCCATGATTGCGGTTTTGAGTAATGAAACAGGCTGTTTTTTTTAAAAAAGCCTCAGGAATCTTTTGCAGGTGTTTAGAGTTAATTAGTTGATTCAGATGATTAGGTTAATAGCTCGTTTAGAGACCCTTTTCATGATATGCAAATTTTTTGAGATAGGAATTTTGGGTTTTCATGAGCTGTATGCCAAAATCATCAGTATTAAAACAATAAAAGACCTGAAATTTTTCAGTTGGTGTGCAATGAATCTAAAATATATGAAAGTTTAATTTTTATCATTACATTATGGAAAATAATGAACTTTATCACAATATGCTAATTTTTTTAGAAGGACCTGTATTAGTACGATGTACTAATGGCTTTTCTGCTAAAATAGCTTTTTAAAGAGATAAACAATTAACACAAAATAAAGAAACGGCAAAAAATGCAAAAATAAACATCAAATCACTGGTTAGTCAACAGAAATGTTAATTTATGCATTTTATAAAATGACAAATGCAACACGTATGTCTGCGTGCTCCAACCTAACATTTATGGTAACTTTTTTTTAAAATTGTAAATAGTTTGGAACATAAATTTAATGAAAAATGTCCACATTTAAGAATTATGAGTTTTAAAAGCAACATGTTGAACCACTGCTAGAGAAAACAAGTATTTGTGCAATATTATCTATAGTGGCCTTCCCAAAATACCCCCAACTCAAACACAGTTAAAAAAGAGCCTTAATGAACATAATTTTTTTTTTGTAAATGACGCTGATATGGGGACAATTTGTGAGCAGACGCATTTACTTCACACAGATGTGTTGACACCATGGAGGTGACTGAATCGGTTCCTGGCTGCAGTCTGGGAGGGTATGGGACCAGTGTCTATAAACAGATGCTGCCCAGTGACAGTCCTTAAAGGACGAGGCAGAGGGGCCAGATGTTGGGCTGACCCCAGGACCAAGGGACCTGCTGACAAGCCAATGACGTGGATGAGATTTGGCAGCCGGCAGTGATCCAGTGGCACCCACAGCAGAAGGTGGAGAATTTCCACATTTCCCCTCCTCTTTCCCTTTCAAACATGGCAATACCATGACTGCTGGTCAGTGGCACTGATGCTTGTCAAAGATGTGGAATTCAGCACAAAACCCTGCCAGAATTCATCACGTCAAAGCGTAGTTAGCCGAATGAACAAGAACAACTCCAGGCTCTGCCACTTTGCATTGTGCTCAAATCCAACAGCTGTTTCTTGAGCGATTGCAGATGCAAAATAATGATAATAATGGCTACTTACAGTTCACTCCATGAAGTAAGCAAAGCTAGGACCACACCCTAAGTGCTCCTAGCTGTGAAAATGAAACGCTGGACAAAATTTGAAAGTAAAATTAGAATTCAGTAACAGTATACTTACTTTGAAAGGGAAACTTTCTCAAGGCTACAAAAACATCAAGGTAGATTAGAGGTAAAGGTGTCAATGCATGGTCTACATACGTATACTGTATATACTGCTCTTCAAAAGATTGGGGTCAGTATTAAATTTTTTGTAAAGAAATTAATACTTTTGTTCAGCAAGGATGCATTAAATTGATCAAAAGTTTCCACAAAAATATTAAGCAGCATAACTGTTTTCTTATTGATAATAATAAGAAATGTTTAATAATAAGAAAATTAGGCTTTGCCATCACAGGAATAAATTACATTTTGAAATATATTAAAATAGAAAACAGTTATTTTAAATTACAATAATATTTCACAATATTACTGTTTTACTCTATATTTGATCAAATAAATGCAATGCCTTGGTGAGCATTTATACATACATTCATACATTTTTTGAAATGTTTTAAAAGAGCAATGAAAATGAATAAAAAAAAATATCTGCGAAAAACAATCTGTCTAAAAATATGCCTTCTTAAAAAAGAGATGGAGAGAGATTAGATCAGTGAGACGTTTCTCCCCCAAGTATACACATGCAAGCATGCCTTCTCCTATCGCTTCATCTCATTAAGTGTTCCAAATCAGCATTTGTCCCCTTTTTAATTTGGCATGTAAAATCTCTGGCATTTTGACTGTGTGCATCTTGGCTCTTAGCACTCCAGTCAAAAACTGTCTTTGTGAGGGAACTGAAGCCTGTGGCGGTTTCCGTGGTGATGGATGAATTTAGAGACGTGTGTGTGTGTGTGTGTGTGTGTGTGTGTGTGTGTGTGTGTGTGTGTGTGTGTGTGTGTGTGTGTGTGTGTGTGTGTGAGAGAGAGTTTGTGAGTTTGTGGCGAGGCTGGCCTGGAGTGGTGCGTGGTGACAAGATTCCCTCTCTAGCTGTGAAGTGCGACGTGGGCTCAGTTCTACGCCCTGGACCGGCATCAGCGGCAGCCCTGAAGGTCATGTGCCAACAGATCTGAAGCCCATCACATACTCTCCACCTCTATCAATACCATGAGCACACACTCTCTCTGACACCCACTGAACAACCTCATCAAAGAACAGGCTATTTGTCAAAGCATTCTTTAAAAGGGCACACTATATATTTTTGTTCATTTAAAACGGGTCTATATATATATACATACATTTATATGTATAAATGATATTTTAATGTGTTATTTACTGATTGTATCTTAAAAGTAGTTACAAACCCTATCTGTGTTTCTGTTAAATCATATTAATAATATTGTGGTTTTTCAAGCATTTTTGTAGGTCAGGTGACCAAGACATTATGTGTTAGAGCTGTGCCGCAACCAGCTCACAACAGGCCGTTCGTAGGTGTCTCGTCTACACAGAACTGTGAAAATGTGCCTCAAGGCTACAATAAAAAAAAAAAAAAAATGATAGGATATATTCAGAAAAGATTTCAAAACAACCTTTAAAGCAATACAGGTCAAGTAGAGGAAATCCAAAATATTAGACAGGCTAAAGTCCTTCTTTTAAGAAAGTAAGAAAGAAACTGTTGATGAAAATTTGCACGATGTCATTGAAGCTTTTATGTGTTACATAAGAAAAATAAAGTCGTCTAAATCCTAACTACTCAAGTTGAAATTTCCATAAAACTTTGGCTAGATTTAAAGTATATTTACAGGCTGTTTAATGTCCAGGCTACTACAATCCCACATATTTTGCTTATTATTTTTCAGCTTTTCGATCTATATTCAATCGAAGTTTCAAGCTAATCAAGTATTTTTCATTTTCCACCATCATTTTCTTCCTGCAAAAAAGTGAAAACGGGAAGCATGCGAATTTACACATCTATGTTTACACATTGTGGCTTTTCACCTAAAGAAATATTATCAGTTGGGTCTGTGCTGAGGCTGATGTCCAGCACTTGTCATAACCTGTGAGTGTCAAGCATGTCACAGGGAGTAACGAAATGACAGCTCACAACGTCTGCAAAGATGAAGCCCCGGGAAAAAAACGTACACAACTGATAGAAAAATCCCAGCTCCAAAAGTGTATCAAAGTGACTCCTGTCAGCATTTCGTCAGAGGGAGTAGAAAGAACTGTTCATTTCTTCAAACTAATCTGTCCATACACAGAAGGCTTCGAAGAGGCTTGAAACATCAGTAAAATGATAAATTCCCATATCCAATCATTAATGGATGACACTTGAGACTTCATATCAAAGACGCACTCATTCAAATTTTTAATCAGGTTTTGCTTTAAAACGTATGTCAAACTTATTATATTAAATATTAAACCATTCTGATTGTCTGACCTAATACTGCAATATAAAAACATTTCCTTTGAGGGAGTGTGAGCAAACTAATTGAAATGGTAATGAAGTGAGCAATATTACAGCACTGATATTCAAACACAACATAAACTACAGCAGACAGTTATACCACCGGGCACACCAAACTACCTAAACAGTCTAAATACGTATAGCGTACACATGTCTCCACACTACTGATATGAGACAGGGCAGAAACTCCGGGCTTCACATAGCGAAATCTGCAGCTTTAGGCAATAAGGGACCCAGGCAACAAAAATATGTTTTTATCTCAAGGCCATAGCATGGCCTGCACTATGGGTTACTTGTAATTTTAGTGTTAACTGGAGTAACAAAGGCATTCATGCATTACTATTGCCCCTTAAGATAGGAACAGGCTCTTTGGTTCCTGTCAGCTGAACTTATCGTACACACCCAGGCGCCTTCATAAGGGAAACGTTGCTGTAGAGACTTTTATCCTGCACTAAGCATTGCTTTTATGACATTCTCACCGCAGTTCAGAGGATTCCATCTGAGGGTACAAAATGCTGGGTTGTTTCAACCCATGTTTGCGTCAAATATGGACAAACCTAACCGTTGGTTTAATTTTTTTAAATTTTTAACAGTTGGGTTATCCGTATTTGACCCAAACATGGGTTGAAACAACCCATCATTTTTAGAGGTTACATTTACATGATGAACTAAAAAGTGAAAAAAAATGTCTTTGCGCTTTTCGCATACAGACAAAAAGGTTGTCAAAACGATCCCCGTTCATAAGGATCTGTGAAAACGACAAAAAACGCTGTATTATACATGCCAGGCCAGTAGTTGGTGGTCACTTTGTTAAGAAACACTACTATGTGCCTATTGACTGAACATGTAATATGCATGTGCATGATGTCACCGTTTTCACAAAGTTATGTTTTTTGTAATTTACACAGAGACGATAACGGTATCAATAAAACTTGCACTTTGAACCCTGTTTTTACGCCAAACAGCAACACAACAGAATATCAAAATAAGAGTCCTTGAAACAAAACTCAGGGGAAATCGTGACATAAACAAAGTCATTGTATGACTTCATAATACCTGAATCTTTTGTTGTTTTTGGAGAATGGCAAAGAGAATGGAAAAATCTGTTCATTTTCAACATGCTGAAAGGAGCAGATAGAACATTCTGCAAAAAAAAAAATGAAAAAATCCTTTTGTGGTTTCAACAACATTAGGGTAAAAGGATTACCCTCAGATATTAGTTTTGGGCAAGGTTTCTCATGAAACATTAATAGATTTAAACATTTATAGTATAAAAAACAATCAAAAGAGTTACCCCACTGTCTTGCGAGAAAAGCACTTACAAAGAGCGATATCAAGGCAATAGGGATGCACAATATAAAAATTCTGGCCAACAACAATAAGTAATTATTTTTAATATTATCTGATATTTTTACTATATAAATTAAAAAATAAACTAAAAAACTAAGATCTCACATTTGCTTTTACTCAAACTATCGCTTATGTTTAGGGTAGGGGTACATCAACAGAGTATTAAGCTTTTACCACCATCAAACTGCTGCAATACGGCGGGTCCTGATTTTGGTGAGTTACAACATATTTTGCTGATCCTGGAACAACATTCCTGTCTGAAAATTTGATCATGACCATATCCCTACCACTAACCCTAACCATGAATGTTGTTCAAGGATCATCAAAGATGTTGATCCAGGAACATGTAGCAATTGGTGAAATCATGTTCTGCTGCAAAACCAGTAGGGATTGACATGGATTAATTTAATGATGTCGAAAACAAATTTTCCTTTTTGGGTGAACTAACCATTTAACCATTCCATGACTTTACATATTTTGTTAATTTCTACAACATTCCAAGGCATGAAATCGCAATTACAGTTAATTTTTTTTTTTTAAATGATTCCTTTTGTAAAGCAACTCGCTTCAAAATTATACAATTTGTTCGCACACATTTAAATGTATAAATAACTATATATTTTTGATATCTCTAACTAGTAAGAGGTTTTCCCCCTTCTTTTTATGTGGTCTATAGTAAATCTCCATAGAGCCTTGAACAGTGATTAATAAAGCAAGATCTCCCTCGAGAGAGGAAGACTCAGCTCTGAGCTCTCGTAAGGGCACCGCCACTTAAAGTGCTCGCATGCAAAGTTCAACAACTGTGAAGAAAGAACTATTAAAGAGGACGTACAAAGCAGTGACCTTGACAGACAAGTGCTCTTCATTTTGGCAATAAACAGCAGTGGGGCTGATAAGAGTTCATTGGCGCAGAGAGTAATTACCTATCTGTCAGCATGGCTGTGGCGTGTGTAGTAGTATAAATGGAACATACATAATGTACAGCAATAATACCACGCGTGCCCAACCAAATGGATTATCATTATTTTTGGGTTGAGGGCTTTTTCTTCCTCTCTGCCCACCATCTCTGGGTAAATGCCTTCTGGCAATAATAATTTCCTTCTAATCTCTGTTCCATATTATAATTTTCATGGCAAGAACTGCACTAGAGAATCAATGCTTTTGTATCAATGGCTAAACAGAAGACATGAGGGTTTGCAGCAATGCTGCATCCAGCTCTCCTTAATTTACATTAAGATAAGAATAAGCTTTAAATTCAAGGGTGATTGACTGTAAAACCGCAATGTCATGAAGGAAACTGCTGATAGAATGCGAACCAGGCGGCATATAAAAGAAGAATGACTCGTTGGGTATTCAACATCCTCATTATTAGCATGTCGCTTCGTTAAAACAAAATGCCACAGGTCAAACTGTAATCATGAAAACACATGTTTCTCATTGAAAACCCTTTTTCCCAATTTGCAAGAGCTCACCAAAATTGGAACAAAATCGGTTGAAGATTGGAAAAATGTTGCCTGGTCTGATGAGTCTCGATTTCTGTTGAGACATTCAGATGGTAGAGTCAGAATTTGGCGTAAACAGAATGAGAACATGGATCCATCATGCCTTGTTACCACTGTGCAGGCTGGTGGTGGTGGTGTAATGGTGTGGGGGATGTTTTCTTGGCACACTTTAGGCCCCTTAGTGCCAATTGGGCATCGTTTAAATGCCACGGCCTACCTGAACATTGTTTCTGACCATGTCCATCCCTTTATGGCCACCATGTATCCATTCTCTGATGGCTACTTCCAGCAGGATATGCACCATGTCACAAAGCTCGAATCATTTCAAATTGGTTTCTTGAACATGACAATGAGTTCACTGTACTAAAATGGCCCCCACAGTCACCAGATCTCAACCCAATAGAGCATCTTTGGGATGTGGTGGAACGGGAGCTTCGTGCCCTGGATGTGCATCCCACAAATCTGCTGATAGAATGCTATCCTATCAATATGGGCCAACATATGGTATTCAACATCCTCATTATTAGCATGTCGCTTCGTTAAAACAAAATGCCACAGGTCAAACTGTAATCATGAAAACACATGTTTCTCATTGAAAACCCTTTTTGTGGTCAGCCGTGGTCAGGCTGGATTACATATAATCATTGTATATCTGGTTGGCAGGCAAACAAATCAAATGCTGTCCATCTGTCAGACTGAAGATGCATGTACAAATCACTATCAGATTCATACTTGCAGTGACATACTCTTTTAAAGTTTGGCATCACAGGTCTTGAGGTGGTCATGTCATGGCCCAAACTGGCAGAGCTTGGCACGGCTACTGAGACATCACTGCTCTTTTGACAAAGAAAATGTGCAGCAAAAGCACCATAACAGGACATTTCAGGTGTGTTGAACAGACGCTATGGGGTAGTGAAAACTAAACCTGTAAAATGAAAAGGTATTTGAACACTAAAATACTGTGCAATATGAAAGATTTAACCAAATGCAACAAAAAAATAACTTTGTACAGCAAATTTGATTATACTTAAAAATTTAAGGCAGCAGCTTAATATATATATATATATTTTTTTTTATTTTTTTTTTTTATTTACACAATGTATGTGTGTATGCAGTCAATTTCTTTTGTTGCGATAACACAATGAAACATGGCAAATTGTGTAGATATAATTTTTGAACACACACAAAACGTTTTTTGCAACAATAAAATTACGTCATCAGCACAGTTTTTTTCACAGTGCAAGCTGATTAATTGATAATAAAACTCATAGTTTTCATTATGGCTTATTATTAATTTTATCTATTAACTGTTTCATCCTCATGCCTGCTACAGACTGTGCGATTTCGGCAATCCTATAAGATCATTACAAATGTACGACATGGATCTAATAAACTTGGGTACGATGTTGAATAGGCTAAGACGCAAGTTAGTAGAAGAATAAAACGTCATCAGCATGTGTTAGTGGTAAACAAATAGACCAAGATGAAACACAATTTGGCATTTGTGGTTTATATGTGTGCTCAAAAATAGAGGAGTAGGCAAAAGAGGAGAATTCGAACGCAGTCATGGCTAGGAAAAAGAAGCCAACTTGGCATGACAAATTTGTAAGTGGAGTTTGAGGTAAGCCGAGGTAGGCACAAATACATCAAAAACTATTTTGTTACAAAATACAAATACTGGCTCATGAAATGTAACAAAATAAAATACAAAATACTGATGTGAAAAATGTATTTAAATAAAATACAAGTAATTAGTATTTTGAAAATACAAAAATACTCCCATAATAATCTAAAGTCTTTTTTTTATTACTGAAAGGTCAATAACGCAAATAGTAGCAATAACACAAATATGAGAAATGTGTAAATTCAAAATGGCGAAGTAGCAAAATAAAAAAGTATAGGCATTTCACTAAATCTCTAAAGGGCCTGAAATAGCTCCCTCTGACATAAATGGCATGTATAGCTAAGTTCACATCAGTGGTGTGGTAGGCTGCCCTTAATAGCAAAACGTGTTTGACGTAGGCTACGTAGCCATATTATCACCGTTACTCTACCCGTGCCTTAAAGGACAAGTTCGATATTTACACTTAAAGCCCTGTTTTAAGATCGTTTCTGATGAAATAGAACGGTTAAGATTGAAATTTGGACAAATGCTGCTGTCCCGAGAATTTTAGGTTTCTGTGTTAGCACCCCAACCGGACATTCTTCCGTTGAGAGCTTGAATAATAGACACTCCAGCCCAGTTGGTGGCGATAATGCCATTAATTCCATTTTAATCATAATATAAACTCACCTAAAGGATTAGTAAGAACACCTGTTCAATTTCTCATTAACGCAATTATCTAATCAACCAATTACATGGCAGTTGCTTCAATGCATTTAGGGGTGTGGTCCTGGTCAAGAAAAATCTCCTGAACTCCAAACTGAATGTCAGAATGGGAAAGAAAGGGGATTTATGCAATTTTGAGCGTGGCATGGTTGTTGGTGCCAGATGGGCCGGAGTATTTCACAATCTGCTCAGTTACTGAGATTTTCACGCACAACCATTTCTAGGGTTTACAAAGAATGGTGTGAAAAGGGAAAAACATCCAGTATGCGGCAGTCCTGTGGGCGAAAATGCCTTGTTGATGCTAGAGGTCAGAGGAGAATGGGCCGACGGATTCAAGCTGATAGAAGAGCAACTTTAACTGAAATAACCACTCGTTACAACCGAGGTATGCAGCAAAGCATTTGTGAAGCCACAACACGCACAACCTTGAGGCGGATGGGCTACAACAGCAGAAGACCCCACCGGGTACCACTCATCTCCACTACAAATAGGAAAAAGAGGGTACAATTTGCAAGAGCTCACCAAAATTGGAACAAAATCGGTTGAAGACTGGAAAAATGTTGCCTGGACTGATGAGTCTCGATTTCTGTTGAGACATTCAGATGGTAGAGTCAGAATTTGGCGTAAACAGAATGAGGACATGGATCCATCATGCCTTGTTACCCCACTGTGCAGGCTGGTGGTGGTGGTGTAATGGTGTGGAGGATGTTTTCTTGGCACACTTTAGGCCCCTTAGGGTCAATTGGGCATCGTTTAAATGCCACGGCCTACCTGAACATTGTTTCTGACCATGTACATCCCTTTATGGCCACCATGTACCCATTCTCTGATGGCTACTTCCAGCAGGATAATGCACCATGTCACAAAGCTCGAATCATTTCAAATTGGTTTCTTGAACATGACAATGAGTTCACTGTACTAAAATGGCCCCCACAGTCACCAGATCTCAACCCAATAGAGCATCTTTGGGATGTGGTGGAACGGGAGCTTCGTGCCCTGGATGTGCATCCCACAAATCTGCTGATAGAATGCTATCCTATCAATATGGGCCAACATTTCTAAAGAATGCTTTCAGAACCTTGTTGAATCAATGCCACGTAGAATTAAGTCAGTTCTGAAGGCGAAAGGGGGTCAAACACAGTATTAGTATGGTGTTCCTAATAATCCTTTAGGTGAGTGTATATGATTAATCATAATATGTGTGGGTTTGTTTTACACACAAGACTATAACTGCCCTGACCGCGTATGGCTTTTCCATAGTAGAATCGCGCTATGTGCGCAATTACTGAAAAACAATAGGATTGATGATTATTTTATACAAAATCAATATCAATATTTCTCATATGTAATACGTTTAAAAAACGTGTAAAAACTGCAGATGGATGTTATATTGTGAACGCTTGCTTAGCATGGAGATTTCGGTGGAGTTACGACAGACGCACTGTTTCATAATAGGTAACGTTAGGGCCTATGATGTCCTTTTATGAATGACAACATAGTGCATTGATCTCATAAGGCACAATTATATTCTCTATAATGCCGTTCAGTGTGCAATATGTGTGTGTGTTGACTGTATATTTTTCACAAAACACCTTAATACCATTTTTAAGAGTTCAAAACTCATTCACTTCTTGGAGGGAGCCCGGTCTACAGGGTGTCACGTGATTTTTCGTGCATCTAACCTGGACATTGCCATTCCAAACATCAGACCAAAAATATGGCAAAATCATTTACTACGGTGATTTTTCTTAAGTATTTAAGTATTTGAAATACTCTAAATACACTCCCTCAAAATATTTTGTTACAAACTAAATTTTATTTTTTCCACACCTGCAAAATACAAATTACAAAATACACTAAAGTAATTAAATACGTATTTAAAATACATTTAATTGAAATACTGTCCATGTCTGGAGGTAAGTAGTATTACGTTTTATTACCATAGCGTTGATCAATGCGCCATTTCATGTTGCAGTTTTATTGGCTAGTCAGTTGACATAGGTCGTAGCAGCAAACACACTGTGAGATGATCATGCTAAATTTCTGACACTGTCTGAAAATAATAGCAGGCTATCTTTGGTCGCAAGACCGTGACGACGGCAGTCTTTGAATCTCTCTCATTGTACAATGTGGGATCACCGTTTAAGATCCACGACCACAGAAATCACCAAGATTTTGTCGTCTTTCATCTGATACAGCCCAAAATCGTACAGTTTGTACCAAACATTAGTGCAATTGCATCAGAAAGTAATAGCACTTCATGTATATATGTCTATATCACAAACAGTGCTGAAATAATAGTGCTATAAATTACCACTAATTATAATAACATAAACATAAAACACTAACAAATGGGTCAGGACATGATCATATTCAGAGCCTGTTGTTATAATTATAAAGGATATTATTATCTGATGAGATGAGGCCAGGGTCATTTATGTATCCCGACACAGCAGGGAGGGAAGGATGCCCCTGTAGCACTGAGATGGCAATCTCACCACCACAGGTCAAATGAAACATGGCAGGTTAGTGTATACCCAGACTGACATGCTAGAGTGATTTGAGGGTCGAGTGCGCAACAACGAGGCTGCTTAGAGGGCCATGTTTACCCTTAGATGGCCCCGCTGAACTGAACTTCTCTACTATGATACTATAAACGCATTATGCATTTCAAATCTCTGTTAGCATGCTGCACTTAAATCTGCACAGAATTCATAATTAACAACCAATTATATAAGCTAAAGACTCATTCACACCAAGGACAATGACTATAGCGATAAAGATATAGTTCTAAAAATTGTTCTAAATGTAAAAGAACAGCAGAGTCCACACCACAACTATAACAATAACGACACAGTGAAACGATATCGTTGGAATCACTTACAGAACGATTTTGTCTAGCTGATGAAGGAGAAAAACATTGACAGCCTATCAGAATCCATCCTGCATTAAAGAGCTTGAGCATTTAAAGCGACAGACATCATTAACGGTGTTTTTTAGGCCAAAACATTTTTTGTCACATACAGCAAACATCTCCTCACTATCCGCTAGCTGCCTGTCCCCTGAACACACTGTAAAAAAACGCGGTCTCTGCAGACACCCCTGGCTCCAAAGACGGCAACAAAAACAAACTGGGCTAACCCGCACCAAAAAACATAACAAACTGCCAGCCAATAACCGACAAGAAGGATTTGGGGGTGGGGTTTGGGTGTAGTGCGCGGATGAGGAGGAGGGAGGGTCTTGCTAGCCTCCGATTTGTTTGACAATACTTCGAACATCAAAAAGAATCGGTTAGAGCACCTTTAAAGAGCTCAAGCATTTAAAGCGACAGATGCACATTTGAAAAAAACAGAACAATATCATGCATTGGTGTGGACACTAATAGTTATCTTTATAATTATCATTCTTCGTGTGAATGGTGCCTTAATTCTTTGACTGCATGTGGAATAAAATTTTTTTTTTAATGTAATTTCATATTTAAAAAAATTCATTTTATGTAGAGTAATAAATACTGAAATGTACAAACATAGGATTTCACTTGTGACAATACTGTTGTTGTAAGATTGGGCAATATGTGTGTTTGGGCAATACGTGTGTTTAAAACCCAAAATTCAAATGTTCAGTAACAAATTAAATTTAACTATTATAATACTTTTTTAATATTTGCCACAAACACTAAAACTTAAAATAGCATCTGAATTGTTTGGGATGCTTTCCTGTGGAATTCATCAGAAAGTGGAGTTTTTGTTTTCTTTCTTTTTTGTGAATCATCTTTTTACAGGACAATTTCATTCTTGACAAGGGGACAAAAAAAAGGTGCTAGCGATAATTGAAAGCCAAAAATCTGCTCAACACATTATGTCAGGAGACACAGCAGCCCTATGTTTTGGCCCTTGATGCATGTGGCAGAGGGTTTCTTTCTTTTTCTTCTAAAAAATCTATAATTGTGCATCATGTTTGATTGTAAAATGGCTTCAAACCTTTTTAATACCAACATGAAGGTTTAGTCTTAGAATAAAAAAAAGTGATTTTCTTAAAATATATTCTATTATCCGAGTGCAAATAACCCAGTTTGAAAGCTAAGGTTTTGGGGTTATCCTGCAATGATGCTGAAGTGGATGAAGAAGCATATCTAAAAATATAAAAATAAAGAGTTTTAAGGGAAAAGGCTGAAAATTGCTCTGTACTGAAAAATATTAGAGACGTAAATAAAGGTTAATTTATTTTAAACTACACATGGCCACTATGCTATTAATTTACAGAGTATTTCCACTTGCCAAGTTTAGCGTAAAAATGGCCAAAAAATTTGTGCGTGAATTGGCAAGATGTTGCCAAAGCCAGAGCCGATCTGGGAAACGAAGCATTTGTGAATCTTGGAACACAAAAATAGACAATCTAAGAGATTCCAGGATGGTAAACTATGATTAAATAACAAAGTAGATTAGCTATGTCTGCCTGCTAAAATTGACTAATGGTATTTACTTGCATAACAACCTTTTTCCAGAGAATATCACAGCAAGCGTCAATCCGCATCAAATAACCGTACATAACAAATGCCCTCACAAAATGTTTTAAGGTAATCGCACACCTGTGAAAAAGCTGTAAATGAAGAATTTTCAGTATTCTGAGAGAACAGTTGTCCAGAGGTATTGGCAAGTAGGCGTGGTTTTAATATTAAAGTGGGTGGAGCCTCACAACATGGCTTGCAGGATAGTGACAGTGCTGACAGGCTTGTGTCGATTCGAGGCCACAGAGGTCGGGAATGGGGGACGATGAGATACAGAGACTGGGCTTTGGGGGTTGTGAGGAGTAGCGTGCAGTAGTGGACTCCAGCTGACATCCACTCAGCCTTTTCTTGCCCTTTGTCATGCGCCCTCCTCACCTCCAGAGCTGTCAGTGACTTGTCAGAACCAATCAGAGAATCTAATGGTATCTGCCAGCCATGTACAAGTTTGGACAGGATGACATCAAATTTCTGGTGCTACGCGTCAAGCACCATATGAAAACAGATGTCCTCATTACTGGGTCGCAACCGCTTTAAAAGACAACATGCTGCTATTAGTAAACAGCAAATCGTATTGAGTGACTGTGGGGACTGCTATTTTGTACTCGCTTTATAATAAGATTATAAAATCACTCTAAAATTATAAATCAACATTTATTCTTTTAAAAATTTATATATATATATATATATATGTATATATATATACAGTATATAAACATACACTGTAAAAAGAAAATCGTCAGCTGTGGTTACCATAAATTTACCATAGTAAATACGGTAGCAACATTTTAGGTTTTACAGACTTAACTTAAATTGCAGTAAAAAAAAAACCTATTCATTATCTGATATAATGTTAATTTACCGACCTATTGAAGTACTATTATCTGTTTTGTACCTGTGTATTACACTGACCAATCACAGTGGTGCTTTTACACAAGAAGGGTAATACTAATTTTTAAAAGCTGCACATTGTCATTCACGCAAAGACTAAAAACCATCATGGTAACACACATGAAATTTTAAAAATGCAATAAACATTAATTTAACAACATGAAATGTAACATAAAACCCTAATGTACATAACTGATTAGAATTTTTTTTAGAAAAACAGTGAAGAAACAGTTATTTCAACAAAAATACATAAAATGTGAAGTGTCACGCAGGGAATTGTGTGAATGTCAATTTATGTGTTTTCACTGTAAATTATACAATGACTTGTTCTTTTTCACTTCCAAAAACTGGTACAGTTTTACAGTAAAATTACATTAAATGAACGGTAGATCTATCACAGTTATTTACCGTATATAGTAGGAAAACTTATTGTTAACCAATTAACAGTGTTTCACCGTAGTATTTTTACAGTCTTTTACTGTTAAAATCACAATAATTTTTTACAGAATAAATATAAATATATACAGTATATGAAAAATATTGGATGTATGTGAGCCTGTGCGATTCCACATGACAAAAGTAACTTTATTGAAAAGGACAGATTGCTGCTTGTCTGACTGACTTAATCTGTTTGATTGAGCAATGAGACGCCTTGGGCTTCACAAGTCCTTCAAAGGTGGCAGATTTTTTTTTCTGGTGTGAAAAAAAGCTATTCCCTGTTCTGCTCACACCGATAGCCTTATAAGCTTTATTTATTGGCTTTAAACATCTTTATTCATTGGCTACTTCCCAAGCCTTTTCACTTCACCAATCTGCAACAAAGGACGCAAGCTTGGACAATCTGTCAAGTGTCACTGTCATTGATTACAGGACAACACAGGGCGGCCAATGAGGCTTCAAAACCCTCAACCGTCAAACTTAGAGAAAAGGGGCTCAGAGAATTCCCCAAGCAGTGCCGCACTTCCCCTGCCTTAAAAGAAGGCCAGATTATCGAGCTATACATTCATTTGCTCATGCCTCATGAGCTCATTATAAGTATCTAACTCCCTTCTCCTCCCACTGTCTTTCACAGGGGGACGTGGCATAACAAAGGATTTGCCGGGATCATTGTGCTTGATCTGAATTTTATTTAGCTCTCCATATGTTTCTCTGGCCCCAACTGAAGTCAAAAGCTTATATGCTCAGGCTAACACGGCCCACTAACCGTTAAAAAGAAGGCTACTCAATAACCACAGTCTATTGTGCAGTTTTAAAGTTAGAGACAAAGCACCACATCCCCAATGAGTGACTCGCAGTCTATTGTAGATTTGAATCACAATGAATGTCTCACAATACAAGACTAACAGTTTCACGCCGAAACCACGCACCTGTTTCTAAATCTAAGAATTCCCATTTTATTTATTTCTCAAAGCGGTTTCTCTCTATCATCTTTGTTATGCACGGCAAAGCATGCAACACTAGCACGGTTTGTCTCGCAGACACGAGTACAGAATTAGCTCTAACAAGGTCTCTGGTGCTTTGACTTTCACTTCCGAGTGCAGCGAGAGAGCCGGAGCTCCAGATCTGCCCTTAGTGACAATTTGCCCACATCACAAAGCCATCATCGGTAATCGGGTCTGACTCATGACACGCCGCTCAGAGGGAGAGAAGCTCATAGCATCGGTGCTGGGTGCCTACAGCCCCTCGGGCTAAAGAAACCCGCCGTGCTCTGACCGCTGTGTGAAAGCGCACAACTGTTTCCTGCTAAAACCTTCCTTTACTAGCAGCGGCCCTGCACAATTATGTAGGCCACTGTAAACAGGGCTTTTTTGTTTTGCTATGGGTTGCAGGAACATTCACTGGAACGCTAAAATATCTAATGATTAATAACGTCAATGGATTTTCTTTCTATTTTGCAACAGAACATGTAGCCATGTTGATTATACAGAAGAAAAAGAAATTCACCTCAATCTTTTATAAAGATTAAATACATTCCTTCTGAGTTATTAGCCTGCTTCCTTAATGAGGCTGAAACCCAATGAGCAGGAACAAGAAATTATTGAAGCTCAGTGATGAGACACAATAGACTGCTAATCAGGAAAGACTTCACAAGCTCAACCAAACGTCCATTCATCCAAATTCTTCCCATCAGGCCGAGACGTCCATTACGCTATTTAGGTGTCACTCACTCCTTGGTGGAAAGTGTAAAATCAAGCATTTTACTTTCTAAATATTGAATTTCAACAAAAAAAAAGAGTTGTGATCATTATGATAGTAGTGCATGTATCTACATGATATATATCACAGAGAGAGAAATATATTTATATATTTTTAAACATATTCTTTCTATATCCATCCATCTATGTCGAAATATTATCTATCCTTCTATCTATCATCCATCTATAGATGGCGAATATCTATCTATCTATCTATCTATCTATCTATCTATCTATCTATCTATCTATCTATCTATCTATCTATCTATCTATCTATCTATCTATCTATCTATCTATCCATCCATCTATCCATCTATCTATCTATCTATCTATCTTATCTATATCTCTCTTGTTTATATAATATATAGAATTTAGTCTACCTATTTATTATGTTTAAGCTTCATAACAAAGGATAAGTTAGTTTACATTTGATGCTAATCTTTTTATTATAATTTAAGGTTGCTCAGAAATAGAGCAGATTATTTCACCCAGACTGCTCAGACAGGTTGATCTTGTCTCCTCAAATCACAGATTGCCTTTTTTGTTTTTTGTTTTGCTCTGGTCAAGTGTACCAGAGAGGCAAATTTATGCAATTAGGTCACAACGATGGCCGGTACAAGGGGGCACTTATTAGTCGACGCTGATACAAAATGAAAGTGATATTTCACACAAGTGAAATAAAAAGAAGAGAATAAATAAGTTAGAAAGCAATCTCCTAAACAACATGACAAGATCACAAATAAATAAACTACAAAGACAGTGAGATGTGCAACACACATAATAAGAATCAAATTATGCTCCAATATGCCGGAGCTGCCCGACGCTGGCCTTTTTTTAATTTGAAAATATGCAGACAGATTGTGTCCCGACTGCCAGGACATGATTATATTTTAAGTGTGCAATATTCTAGAGGGGCCCCTCCGCCCTGTCTGTCTCCCTCTCTCTCTCTCTCTCTCTCTCTCTCTCTCTCTCTCTCTCTCTCTCTCTCTCTCTCTCTCTCTCTCTCTCTCTCTCTCTCTCTCTCTCTCTCTCTCTCTCTCTCTCTCTCTCTCTCTCTCTCTCTCTCTCTCTCTCTCTCTCTCTCTCTTTTCTATCTCACTCTCTGTTTCTGTGTCTCTCAGCCCCTCTGGCTGCTCTCACCTCTCCCCTGCCCCACTGGCACACACACACACAGCTTCTTTGGCTCTCGACATCTTCGCCCACTGAGCTACAGATTGGAAGGCGCACAATACCCCAAATCCCTCCTCGCAGCTACAATGCAGCCAGTGTCCATCCTCTCCTCTCCTTTCCTCTCCTCTGCTCCTTCGTGGTTACTAGTGCGCACAGAGGTGAGAGGCCGGGGGGGAGGCAAAGAAAGGCCCGTAGGAGCGACTGGACAGCTCCAAGCCACACAAAGCCCAGCGCACGGCAAACAAAGGTTGTGTGGTTCATCATTCAGTCCAGTGCCACTCTGGCAGCTGCCTCTGCCACGATCACGCTGACAAACGTCCAGAAAAACAGATGGTTTGTGCATTCATGACCAGTTTAGTGAAAGCCCAAGAGTCGAGACTATTCAGGGGAGTTTTTTTGTCAGCCATTGGATAATAAAGCTTTTCAGTCTAGTAGAAAATTAGAATTGCATTTGAAAATTGTCCTTTAATTATTGAGGTCACCCCTGCCCTTTGGAAGGGGAAGGTTCTTGCTTTTTTTGGTGTGCACGACTGGTTTGAAAAAATGGGCTGCTTCATTTCACTTTTTCAACCTCACCAATACATTTACATACATTTTTCAGTCTTGTTGAAAGCGAGGTTCACAGCTGCAGAAATAAACTAAGAATAAACAAAAGTAAACCAAGAATAAACAAAGGTTAAATAAAAGCTGGTCCGAGAATAAAGGTTTTACCAGCCAATAACAAATGGATGCTTCACAACACGCCACTTAATCCATCAAAACCCTGGTGAGATACTGTAACTGTTTTTTGTTGAACTGGTAGCATGCAGAAACGTCATTTTGTGCTTTGTTGTCTTCAAGCATTTATCTTGCATAAATATATCAGCTTTTATGGAAAATTCCAAGTTCAATACAAGTCATTTGTGCCACAAAAAAGAATTTTGACTAGTCCCTAATTTTCAGAAAAAGCACCAAAAGAAAAAGTCATTAGGAGGCAATTGAAGTGCATGAGGACAACTTTTCCAGGAGCAGAAACGTGAGAAACGTACAATTTTATAAAGCACTTATATTAATTATTCTGTTAAAGCTTGTGTATTATTTGATCTGTAGCATGTTTTAAAGCTGTGTGGGTTTTAAGATTTATGGTATTCTGTTGTCATGTTAACAAAATTGCATATAACTTTGCACAGAAAAGGTTATTAAGCAATGTTTTCACACCAAAATGAGGTTAGCTTGCATATTTTTTACGTCTGACTATGACTATACTATTGAAACAAAGTATTTTAACTGTTATGGACTGGCCCCTTTCGCTTACATTGTAAATGCTTTTTCCATTCCCTGTGCCTCCAGAGCATATATTTACTTTTCCTTTACAAAACATGAAATTCTGATCTAATATCCTATCAACACCAATGCATGGTTTATGAATGGCAAGTGTCATAGCTGTATGTTTGAATCTGGCAGGGTTTTGTCACAGTCTCCAAGTGGGATGCTTCCACATCTGCAGCATAATCGATAACAGATGAGTGAGTCTCAGGCCCTGAATCTTTCATCAGCATGCCTCGCTCCACAGCAGATGGCAGTGCCACCAAGCCCCAGCCTGCATCCGACAGCACCAGGTCCTGCCCTGCGGTGCCCGCCGAGAGCACCATCCTACAGAGCGAGTGCTACACATGCCACCCTAACTGCCCCTACAGGCACCTTCAGCATCCTCCTGGAGCATCTTCGGCATCAGGAGCGGAGCTGAAGGGAGATTAAAGCCATTGTTGGCGCACAGCTCTGAGGCACTGACCATTAAAGGCAATGACGCGTGGCATTGAGCTCCATTTCCAGCTTTGGCAATGTATTTGGGTATCGGGTTGATGCGCCTCCCATTTGACGCACAGGATCACATACATTTGGTTGACCATGAATAAATCAGAGTGGCGTGAAAATGGCTTTGCGCAAACTTAGTGACAATAGAACTTGTCTGTGATTCTTAGCCTAAATTAAAGATGAACATGACAGCTACATGTCAACATTCCTGCACCAAAAGCATCTGGATGTTTAATATTAGATTCTTGCTGAAGTCTGACGTTTTAATGGCAGTTTAAATATGTACATTACTAAAATTACATTTTATTTCTATCAATTCCTATCATGAGCAGTTGCTAAACACAAATTTCATAATAAAAACCAGAAAAATAAACTATTCACTATAGTAACATTTCTAACTTTAAGAATTAAGCCACAAATTAAAAATATATTTTATCAGTGTTAGATATTTTAACAGGTTTTTATTTAAAAAAAAACTGTGCATATAAAAAAACCCAAGAATGACATGGTTAGTAGTTGAAACCAAATTAAACATTAAATCTGGATTAAACTAATAATAATTAATTTAAAAAGAATTTTGTTAAAATATCAAATATAATTAATCTCTATTTAAAACAAAAACAGAAAACATGCAAATAGTATTTGATATAACTGGTTCAGATCATTTTAATAATAATGTGAAAACTTCATCACAGCTTTCTAGACCTTTCCGCCCAAATTAACATAATCATTGTACTATTTGCATAACCACAGAGCTTATTTGTCCATGTTATTTATCATACACAGATGAAGAGCAGATTTAACATCATGCTGACATTTCTGTGAATATAAATTACAAATACTACAAAAATATGAATTTTAATATGTAGTTTGGAGAATAGGGTTGCATCAAGAGCACTTAATTTTATGGCTACTGTTTCAGCCAAGCTAATAAATGCTCTGGGCTCCTTTTCTATAAACTACTGAAAGCAAGTCACGGCTCCTTCTTTAACAGCGCCCTCCTCTGACTGCAACCGGTAATGCATACAAACCCAGCTTCATTCGCTTGAGGATGATACGCCTTTAAAAGTGTGATCAGATTAATGTGTGAAATTGAAAAACGGAATATATCTTGACAAAAGCAGTAAACAAAATATTTTGGAGCAATAAATAAGGGCTTTATTCCATCACCCTGCATTCAAAGCAGATTAGGATGTTGTCTGAAATCTCTTTACAAGATTACAGAATGAAAAACATTTGCAAGAATTAATACATTTCTCTGAAAGTATCTTCTGTGACCTAAAATTCAAAGATAAATATGTACTTTCAAGGCCAATGCTTCGATTTTGAAAATAGAAATAGATATAGTAAATAATATACAGTCTTATGATCAAAATGACCTGGGGTGTATATTGCAGAAAAGCTGAGGTAGCCTACATGTTCAAAGTGTGTCATCCCAGTTGAAGAGAGATTGTTATGGAAAATGCTCTATTTCTCGTGTTCATTTGAACCACAAAAGACAAAAAGAAAAAAAATGTCTCTTTTAATCTCTTACAGCAGTGGCATCAAGTAACCACAGCATCCGAAAGCTTATGGCTCGTTTCCACTGAGCGGTACGGTACGGTACGGTACAGTACAGTACGGTTCGGATCGGTAAACCATGATCCGGCTGATTCCAGATAATGGAACAGCGCATTCTTGAAAGCGCCACTCAGCTCGCTCTGCTACTCCGGTTCTCTTACGAGAGGTTCTCTCGTATTGCGTAAGTTTAGCTTATGCTACGGGAAAGATTCATCTACTCGAGATATTGAAGCCAAAAAATTATCCTTAATTTTGTATTCATTGTCAACGCAGTGCAGCAGCTAGCAGACCTAGAGCAGGCCATCTCGCGTGCTCATTGGCTGCCCTGCGGGCAACTTTTGCAGCCTACCAGTGAGCCCGGCGTGACGTCACGCCCAATGAAGGGCGCCCGCGCCTTCATAGCGTCACAGCCTGCCGAAATGGGCGTGGCTTAGCGTATAAAAGTAGGGGCTGTAGGCTGACTTCTCTGATTTTTCGTCTCTTCAGCGAGCTCTTCGCATTGCTGGATCTGAGAGAAGCCACAGCCGCCGTCGAACAGCGAACAGCCAGCTTAGGACAGCGCTGAGGAAGCCGGCCGTCTTCGCCACCTTCAGCCATCCGTGCGAGCTACGCTATCCGGCGACGTATCCTTTACCTTGCTACCTATTCTAAAAGAGCAGCGAGTGTCTTTTTAAAGATGCCTCGCGCTTCCTGTGGCTTCCTGCGGCTCACTTGATCTGCGCTCTCTGCCTGGGCCTGGAACATGCAGAGCTCGCCCTCGCGTCCGGGGGCTGCAAGCTCTGTGAAGCGCTTCCGCTGTCGACCCTGTGGGCTCGACTCGAAGCCTTCAACACCGCAGCAGTCACTCCGCTCTCTGTGGGACCGCGCAGGAAGAAGCGCCGTTCCCTGAGACAGCCGGAACCTGTGGCCACAGCGATGCGCTGTGGCGCGTTTCAGTTTCACAAGCCCGCAAATGGCGGCGATCTGAACCCGGAGGCCATTCGCCCCCTAGCGCCTCACATAGCTGCGTGGGAAACTATCCCAGGGATTTCAAAATGGGTGCTGAGCACAATAAAGCAGGGCTATACACTTCAATTAATTCGCCGTCCCCCGCGCTTTCAAGCCCGGACCGCGACAATAGTGAATGCGGAAGTAGCACACCTACTTCACGCAGAAATAGCAAAGCTGCTGTGCAAAGGGGCTATAGAAAAGGTACCGCCTTCTCTGAGCAAGTCAGGTTTTTACAGCCAATATTTTCTCGTACCCAAGAAGGATGGAGCCTTCAGACCTATCCTAGATCTGAAACATTTGAACAAAGTGCTTGCGAAAAGACCGTTCAAAATGCTTACGACCAGGAAAATCCTCGCGCACGTTCGCCCAAGGGACTGGTTTATTTCTCTAGATCTGAAGGATGCCTATTTTCAGATTCAGATAATACCCCATCACAGGCAATTTTTGAGATTCGCCTTCGACGGTCAGGTATATCAATACACCGTCCTGCCGTTCGGCCTGTCCCTAGAACCCCGTACATTTACGAATTGCATGGACGCGGCGCTCGCCCCCTTGAGAAGTCAGGGGCTGCGAATAATGAACTATCTGGACGATTGGCTGATATTGGCACAGTCAGAGACAGAACTGCTATCTTACAGAACAGTGCTTCTCAGTCACCTGGAAAGCTTGGGTCTCACGGTCAACTTGACCAAGAGCTCATTACTGCCCAGCCAGTCAATTTCCTTTTTAGGAATAGAACTGGACTCGGTGGCCATGACGGCTCATTTATCGACACAGCGCGCGCGCCGTGTTCCCCACCTAGCCGCATCTTTCCAGAAGGGCAGCTTTCTCCCTTTGAAAACATCTCAAAGGATGTTGGGCTGTATGGCATCAGCTGCAGCGGTGCATCAGCTGGGCCTACTGCGCATGCGCCCGCTCCAACGATGGTTGAATGCTTGCGCATCCCGCCGAGCCTGGGTTTCTGGCGGCCAGAAAATCAGAGTGACTCAGACCTGCATAGCGGCTCTGCAGCCCTGGTTAGTAGCAGACTGGTACCAGCAGGGAGTGATGATGGGAACCATCTCTTATTGTAAAGTCATTAGACAGACGCGTCCAACTCGGGTTGGGGCGCGCTGTTCGAGGGCAGACCGGTCTTCGGCCAGTGGTCAGACCAAGAGAAGTGTTTTCACATAAACTGTCTGGAAATGATGACGGTCGAGAACGCGCTGAAGCGCTTCCTCGCGTTCATACAGGACCAACATGTTCTTGTCCGCTCGGACAACATGTCTGTGGTATCCTATGTAAACCGTCAGGGTGGTGTCAGATCCAGAAATCTCTGCAATCTGACGGAACGCCTCCTTATTTGGTCTCAGATGCACCTGCGTTCACTGAGGGCGGCGATTGTGCCTAGCCATTTTAACGATGGCCCAGACAAACTGTCCAGGGACAATGTACCCCCAGGGGAATGGTCCCTGCACCCCCAAACGGTCCAGAAGCTGTGGCGCCTATTCGGCAGAGTGGAAGTCGACCTATTTGCGTCAAAAGACAACGCTCAATGCCCGACGTTCTTCTCGAAGGACGAGGACGCGCTGGCCCAGGTTTGGCCCAGCCTCCCGCTATATGCTTTCCCACCGGTCTCTCTGTTACCACAGGTGATCAAGAGAATCAGGGAAACGCGCCACTCGGTGCTCCTCATAGCCCCGTATTGGGAGAATCAGATTTGGTTCCCGGAACTAGCACGGCTGTCACTTACAGCTCCGTGGCTCCGATTCCGGTGAGGGCAGATCTCCTCTCTCAGGCTCGCAGCGCGATCTGGCATCCCCATCCAGAGCGCTGGTCTCTGCACGCATGGTTGATCAACGGGTACTCGTTGCCCTGCCAGAAGGAGTGATGAACACGTTCACGCAGTCTAGAGCTCCTTCCACGAGAAGGCTCTACGCGCCTAAATGGTCGGTGTTCTCCGGATGGTGCACCGACAGAGGTCTGGACCCACGGACATGCGGGGTGGCGCATCTGCTCACCTTCCTACAAGAGCTGTTGGATAAGGGGAGGTGCCCATCCACGCTCAAAGTATACGTGGCGGCTGTGTCAGCGTTCGCAGAATCGACGCACGGCCAGTCACTGGGAAGACATGAGTTGGTCATCCGCTTCCTTAGAGGAGCTAGAAGGATGAACCCGCCGCGCCCCCCGTTGGTTCCTATGTGGGTTGTTTCATTGGTCCTCGAGGCCCTGAAAGCCTTTCCATTTGAACCACTAGACTCCGTGGGGTTGAAATATCTATCACTGAAAACCGTCTTTCTGACTGCACTGTCGTCAGTAAAACGTGTGGGGGACCTGCATACGCTGTCTGTCAGCGCGTCGTGTCTTGAGTTCTGGCCGAATGACTCTAAAGTCATCCTCAGACCTAGACATGGCTATGTTCCTAAAGTGATGGGCACTCCATTCAGAGCGCAAGTTATTACGCTGTCAGCTCTGCCAGCATCTGACAGCGAAGGTGAGGTGAATCTCCTCTGCCCTGTCAGGGCACTAAGATCTTACATTACGCGCTCCGCCTCCTTCAGGCATTCAGAACTGCTTCTTGTTTCGTTTGGTGGGGGCACCAAGGGTCTCGCCTCCTCGAAACAGAGCCTGTCCAGATGGATAGTGGACGCTATAGCAGCTGCTTTTGCTAGTCAAAAGGTCTGCAATGCCCTCTGGGCATCAGGGCTCATTCCACGAGAGTATTTTTTCCACTTATGGGGTTCCCCTGAAAGTTCGGGGTCTCATGGTGGATGCTTGGCGCGCACGGCATTGACAAAGTGCTCCCGTAGCGTAAGCTAAACTTACGCAATACGAGAGAACCTCTCATAAGAGAACGATACTCGGTTACTAACGTTACCTCGGTTCTCTCTAGAGAGGGAACGAGTATTGCGTAACCGGCCGTGCTCGCGCCACGAGCGACTTCGCTTCAGTCGACGAAAAACCAGAGAAGTCAGCCTACAGCCCCTACTTTTATATGCTAAGCCACGCCCATTCCGGCGGACTGTGACGCTATGAAGGCGCGGGCGTCCTTCGTTGGGCGTGACGTCACGCCGGGCTCACTGGTAGGCTGCAGCAGTTGCCCGCAGGGCAGCCAATGAGCACGCGAGATGGCCTGACAATGAATACAAAATTAAGGATAATTTTTTGGCTTCAATATCTCGAGAAGATGAATCTTTCCCGTAGCGTAAGCTAAACTTACGCAATACTCGTTCCCTCTCTAGAGAGAACCGAGGTTACGTTAGTAACCGAGTATCGTTATCTCTGTATGTACATTTTAGGCAACAATAAAACGAAATATGTTATAAAACACCACTCTGCTTCTTTTCGATTTCATTTAAATACATTTTAAACATTATAAGCACACAAATGTGGTTTAGGCAACGCATAACCTTTAATCATTGCATGTAGGCTATACGGTAGCCTATATTTATAACAAAACTACATATAAAACACAACCCTGCCTCTTTTCGTTTAAATTTAAAAATATTAAACATATTCCAGGTAATATGTGCATTGGTAAAAATGCTGCAATACACAACATTACAGATGATCTTGTAATAAAATAAAAAATGACAAAACTCAACCCTATGTCTTTTTGTTAAATTTCAGTTTTATCAATAATAGCCATTATAAAAGTATAAGTAAAAGGTACAAAAAGCTATACAGTAAAGCTTTAATAACATAAAGCAAACAATTCAGTCAAATATACAAATTCAGCGCTCAAATATATGAAAATTCACTTAGCCTTCTGCTAAAACTATTGGCCAGGGAACAAATTATAGATTCACGAGACCAAAGATCGCCTGTTAGGTCTATACAAGACGAATTATATCTCATGTTTAACCACTACAGAGACGTCAGAGTCAGCGGCAAACATCAGAACGACTAGCCGAGGAAAGGCTGTTCAAGGCGGTGTACATGAGCGCCGAGCGCCCGGTGATTGCTTGGAATGGATCTCAGTCAAATGATCATAAATCTATAAATAAACCACAGATTTGAGCTTTAAAAAACTACATTCTCGCCTGAAAAACTCTTAAAACTACATTTCGTGACACAATAACAGTAGTATTATATTTCAACTGTATATTAAAAAATGGCGCTTCTAATGCCCTTGTAGCACGCGCACATGACGATACTCTGTCAACCAATCAACGTTCTGCAGTGAGTCTAGCTCCACCTTTTAGTACCGTACCACTGCGCTAGGTACCCCAAACAGGCATGTGATTGCCTAAGGACAAAAAAGCAGGAAAATATACTGACACCCCCCCCCCCTTAATACGTAATACTCTTCCCCCACTCCGCCACCCGCCCTGACCGCTACTATCCGTTCAAAACATAGTCAGACTTGCCAGCAATGTTGCCGGGCAAGAAGCTGGCAAAAAGTTGCCCTCTTGTATCATCAGCTTTAAAGAGTGCTGCTCTAGCTGTGTAGCCTAACCTTAAAGTTATTAGATTATTTTTAATGAATAAGAGACAGCAGTAAAGGTTGTCGCCTGTTTAAGACCTGGTGACTAGGGCTGGGTGATATGGACCAAAAGTCATATCCCGATATATTTTGGCTGAATATCGATATACGATATATATCCCGATATTTTTTCCGCAAAGTGAGAGCAAATGTTCGGTCAAAGTCAAAGCCAAATATAGTCTTCACTGTATAAATTATACATTGATTCTTATTAAAGCTACTATTAAACTCTTCAGTCAAGAGCAGTGAGTGTTTTTTTGTTGTTTTATTAACATTAAATAGATAGTTCTCCCAAAATTTTTAATTGTCATCATTTACTCTCTCAAGTTGTTTTAAACCTGAATAACTTTCTTTCCTCTGTTGAAGTTATTTGGGAGAATGTGTGTAACCAAATAGTTGATGTACCCCAGTGATTTCCATAGTATATTTTTCCCTATGGAAGTCAATGGGGACCGGCAACTGTCTGGTTACCCACATTCTTCAAAATATCTTCTTTTGTGTTCAGCACAAGAAATAAATTAATACAGGTTTGGAACAACATTACAGTGAATAAATAATGACAGAATTTTATATTTTTGGGTGAACTATCCCGTTAAGGACAAGTGGCTGCACTGTCTCTCTAAAGGCCTCATTATGCTTCTGCGTCAACTCCACGGCGTAGCTACGCCGTCACTCCTACGGCGTCGTGGCCGTTTTATGGTTCTGCGTCAGGTTGAGTTGCATCGAGAAGCATAAACGACGCGTAATTACAATTTTTTGGAGGTGCACGTCGAGCTACGGCGGAGGGGTTCACGGCGACGCAGAGGGGTCTGCGGGGGTACGCCGTCGATTCGACGCAGAAGCATAAAACAGGCTTTAAGAGTGTAGCTACCTTTAAGGAAACATCCATTTTAGCATTCTTCAAACAATATGGGAATGTTACTTATGAATGTTCTCTGAACATTCTGAAACATTCAATTCTGAAAAAATGTTCTGTGAACAAAAGTTCTGAGTACGTTCCTTGTTAGCTTGGTAGGCATATTTTTCAAAAGCACCATTCATTTATGTGTAAAACCATTTTATGTTTTCAGAAAAATAAATAACTTTAATGAATGAAAAAAAGTTTCGATTTCATTGGTACATCAGTGATTCAAGTCATTCAGCTGTGTTATTGTTTTTAGTTATGTATTCCATACAGATTCCTCCAGATGACTTCTTGCATTATTTGCGCAGTAACCATTTTATTACATTTCCATTCAGCAGTTATTTCATGAGCACTCTTGTACTGCCCTATTTAGGGTTTGATATATGTGAGCGGTCACTTTGATTTCATACACCTCCACTGAACTTTCACCTTCCGTCAGAAGATTCCCTTGTGCTATTTGCAAGTCACTATTAAACACCTCACAAACCATGACCTCCAGCACACAGGGCCAACCTAACCTCACAATCTCATCTGTTCACCCGGCCCAGTCCAAAGCAATCGATTTCTCACCTGCACTGCCACAAGGACAAACCCCCATGATTCCCTCTACCTTAGCTCCAAGTCTCTTTATATCTGTTATATTATAAATCCATGCGTTTCTTTCTTGCAAGGAAATAAATAGAGCATTTAAATGGGAATATAAAAAAAACTGTAAGAACTGTAACTGCAAAATAAAACTGAAGCAGTTCTCTGATTGGATGAGACACAACTAAAATATGCGGTGGCACAAATAAACGATCAGGATCTGCGTTCTTCTAACCTACAGCTGTAAGGACCTTGATTTTCTCACTTAACTCTGATTAATGATGAGCTTTTAGCTTGAAGGAAACCATGAGAGCCACATGTGCAGACAGAGGCTGGAGACATTAACAGGGCCTTGTCTGCACAGTTACCAAATGGCTGCTGCTTGGTTAGCTGTAAGCTTCATTTTGGGACCTTTTCCTCCCATATTTAATTAAAACGTCATTATCACCTCTCTGTGTACTGAGCTGTGTTACAGCAGATACAATTCAGACCGGTTTTCTTAATTGGTCTTAATGGGTAGATTGCATATCACATGCTCTGCCTTTTTTCGCTGAATAGTGAAGCAAAGTTAAAGTGCAATTATTCGGTCGCATGCTTTTATGAACACATAGCACTGTCATGTTTTTAGAAGAAAGATTTAGTTTAAAAGTAGTTCGTTTTTAAAGGTGTCTGTGTTTCTCAACTGGTGGGTCGCAAGACCATTTTGAGTGGGTTGTGGAGTGTGCAGTCAAATAAAAAAAAAACATAATTCTAAATGTTTTTATGCTGCAAGACATTTATTTTGAAAGACGTGCGTGAAAGCTGTTGATTTTTGTCATAGGCAGATTAAAAAACGTGTTTTGTCCTGATTCAGGCCCCTTCCACACTACTACATTTTAGTTTAGAAACGGAGACCTTTTGCTACGTGTGCACCTCCCGTCCACACTAAAACGGCAAAAACAAAGACCTAAAACGAAGAAGTTTAGAAACGCTGCCGACCCCGTTTTGCGTTTTGAATCTCCGGAGGGCGTTTTAGTGAAGACGGGTTAAAACGGAGGACTTTAGAAACGATGATGCAGAGGCTCATGCTTGGCTCTCTGATTGGGTGTCATACTGCCTACATGTGCTTGAGGCAAGCTATTATTCGAGCGATCTGTGACAACGATCGTGTGCAGCGGCGATATCGGCCGTACAAGAACCAGCTCATGGTGGGATAATATTATCAATGAAGTTGTGGTTTCTTAGGAATGGTGCGAAAACTTTCAAGTGTCCAGATCAGCACTTATCAATATCAGCGAAATCTGAGGAATAGTCAATCTGATTCCTGTTTACAACTGCACTCGCATGCCCAGTGTAGGTAAATGGTGACGTGATCCGCGTTTTCAGTCGTTTTAATGTGGACTGAGATCAATTCTAATACGCAGCTAAAACGCTTGTGTGGACGGAGATCGTATTCGTTTTAATTCTCTGTTTCTAAACTAAAACGCAGTAGTGTGCATGGGGCCTCAGTATCTGCTCTGTCAGATGAGATGTTGTCAGGCTATATGTCAGTGTCATTATTCTAACGTTATTTTCGTAGCGTCGTCTTTTTTTTTTACGAAATAAAAAGTCTCGCACAGATTTTTTTCCGTTAAAAAAAAAACCAAACAGAGGAGAGTCTTAAGAATGTGACAGAGCTCGTAATAAAACAAGAATCAACATTGGCTTGGAATTTCGGAGAAGGGATTGTTTCGGAGAAGGGATTGTGGGAAATGTTGTAAAAGTGATGCGGAGATGGTGTTTTTATTTCTCAACAGGTTGGTCATGTATTTTATTGAACAGATACATTTTCATACGTAGCTCTCTAACAGAGTTCATTGTAAAGCTTTTTCTATTGTGAAGGGTCATTTCATTATCTTTGATGTGCCAGAATTTATTTTCAAGGAAGTACCGTGTCTATTAATGGGAGAGAAGGGCACAACCTAACACATTTTGGTTTTGGCTCAATTATTTAAAAAAAAATTAAGTTTAATTATTCTTTTTTTTTTACACAAGCAACATACACATCTCTGCTTCAAATGAACACTTAAAGTTTTTTTTCTAGGACCTAACATTTCCATACAGTTGCACTGAAAGTGACAGAAGTGACAGAAAGTAACCCCATATGCGGGGTTAATTGTAACAGACAGAGGGGTTAGTTTGTAACACTTGTGTGTAACACCCATAATACTATTTTATCTGTATAGTTTCACATTGTTTGTACATCTGTATAGATAGATATCCATACATCCATCCCTCATCCAATCATCCTTCTGTTATGAATCAATATCATGGATAGAGATATGAAAGGGCTGCACAGGTTTGCAATAAATGAATGAATACATTCATCAAATATTGTAATTGCTATTGAATTATATTTGTGTGTGGCAGCTGCATGCAAAATTATTATTATTAATAATAACAGAAATAATACTAAAAACGAGCTCGAAATCACATTTAAAGGGTTTATTGCATGAAAAACAGGCTTTTTAATAAATAAACAAGTAACCAATGCATAGAAACAAATGTGAAATAAATCATACTTTGACATTTAAATTCCAACATTGTTCGTGAAAGTCCAACAAAGTAAAATGTGGCAAAATAAATATATAAATAAATACTCAAACCTGAAAAGTTGTGTGGCTCCCTGTTTTCATTTAATTATTGTTGCCCACTTGGCGGCTTAGTTGTATCACTGTGCTACAACTAACCCCGCTGTGTAAGAATATGTTAAGCCTAGCTAACAGTTGCTAGGAGTTGCTGATATGTTTCAAAATGGTGCTGTTTTAGCCAACAAGGCAGTGATTAAGGTAATATGAAGTTAGATTTGGTGACATACACACCCAACTCAGAAACCGAAAAAAACGAATGATGAAAAAAAATGTACTTGCATAGTGTCAAAACACTCTTTGTCCAGAATCTTCACAACATCTTATCAAAACTTGCCAAAAATCCGTGGTAGACCGTTTTCTGGCAGCGAGAGAAAAAGAGCGGAAACACAATTTGCTTGACTCTGATTATGTAAAAGGTCCGTGTTACATTTAACCCCGCGTTAGGTTGTGCCCCACGCTCCCCTATAGCTATAGTAAAGTCTTCAACAAGTCAGCTTAAAGATCATTTTCCTCTGTGTTCAAGTGGTTATATCTATTAAGTCTAGTAGCGAATGTTGCATGAGCAGTAGGATAACATAATTCATCCGCACAATTGCAGAGTAGAAGCACAACCAAAACAATGTTGGTCCGCATGAATGATGCGGACCAATGATTATTTGAATGATTCTTTAACTATTTGATTCTTTATCTAATTCTTTAAATAAATGATTATTTAACTGAATGATTATTTATTTGTGTCGGATCTTTTCAATGAATCGGCTGTTTCAATTAACAAAACAGTCCAGAATACTTTCAATGTTTCTGCCATTTAAACTCATCACAATTAAGGGTCAAAAGTTAAGAGCCAATTACATAAGTGATCTCAAATCTCAAATACAGCACCGACCTCTTTTAACAGATGTGTTGACATTTTCTCCATGCCAACACAAACACCACCAGCCCGCAGAGACTCGCAAATCAACACACGTGCGATGACAGCGCTTATTGCCCGCAGTCTGATTACATTCAGCGCCTGCGTGTTTACCTGTCATGCATGCCACACACGCCCAGGAAAAACTTGAACAGACCTTGGAGCAGACCTTGCAGATAAACCGTTGTTTAGAGGCATTTATATTCAGCAGACACTGCTGCCAACACCTTGAACAGATGCACATGGCACATCCTTGATGGCCTGATGGAGCCGCACAGAGCATGTGAGGCTGCAGTCACATCACCCGTTTTCTCTCGTCTCCTCATTGTTGCTGAGACTAGCGCGAGCCTGGCTCCCCTGGCATAAACTAAGTGGCTGGCTGGCATATGGTGTAACCTCCATTTGAGTGCTAAAAGCTGGAGATTGTTTTTGTGGAGCAGATGTTGGTGGGCGCAGTAGTGGCACAGCTGACTCTTTCAAACAGCTGGGAACCGTGTGTGACCCACATAAAGGGAAGTGGCCGTCTGCGTATTCCTGCCAAGCTGGGGCACGAAATCGTGCTTGTTCCTCTTTTGCAAATCTGATTTTTGGGGGTGCATGTTCAACCTTAAGTGTACAAGGAATCTTTAAACAGTGTTATTCTGTTTGTATTAATAAAGATATTTAAGGAAGTAGAATGTGATTTTTTTACATTTTATTTAATGTTGTTTTTAATATTCCTAAACTAATATATATTTTTATGTACAGTATAATGACAATGACAAAAAACAACAACAACAACAATGTATTGTATGATTGAGCATTAGCTCTGCCAATGCTGTGAGTTGGGGGTGGGGCTGTTTGTCTGACCAATGGAATATAGGAAGAAAACCTGTTGGAACACACTAGGGGCCAGATTTACTACAGCTTGTGCCAGCGCAAACTCTTTTTTGGCGTTAAAAAACTACTTACTAAGGACACTCAGTCCTGGAAAGATGTGGACAGGGTTATTTTTGTGGCTGAACTTTTTTCATATGCATTTGTAGGATTTTCCCTTTCAGACGCAAAATGTATGGGAGGAGAGTAGTTATTTAAATGAATGCGATTTACTAAGGTTTGCGCTAGTCAAATTACTGGTATTTGCACCGTTATTTACTGTCCAAAAAAAGCATGTCTTAACTAGATGCTAATTTGCACTGCTCTTGGTAGATTGCGTTGGTCATTATGGAAATTATCCATCTGTGTTCTTTAATCAGTAGATCACACTCAAAACTTTCCACTCCAATCTGCACTTTTTGGAATTGCACGCTCACTCTAATTTGCCCTGTTAAGTAAATCTGGCCCTGGGTGCGTTTCATTTGACTTTGTAGACTTCACAGGGTATTCCACCATAGAAAGTTCCACCAATCAGAGAACCACGGCAAGGAAATTACACAAAAATGATCTTGCAGGGAAACTTACCTCTAAGCACTGCAAATGATGTAAAATGTCGGTCCTGGGGACCCACTGCTCTGCACATTTTATGTCTCCTTTATCTGACACAGCCAGTTCAGTTCATAGAGCTCTTTCCTAACGAGCTGATGATCTGAATCAGGTGTGTTAAATGAGGGAGACATACAAACTGTGTAGAGCTGTGGGTCCCCAGGACCAGTATTGAGAACCACTGCTCTAAAACCATTACACCATGTCCTAACCAGACGCGATGCAATTAGATTCCAGCGACAAATAATTTGTCTGTCCACACTAGACGCGACTTGACTGCGAGATGCGTCAAAATCTATCAAAACCCACAGCCAATCAGAACAGCTTGTGGGCAGAGTCTCGCGGCAAGTGCACAGCACCAGAGAGTAATGTTGTCCGCACTCGCAAGAAAATGGATAAGTACATAATCAAAATCACAAATATTACACCATTTAAACATTACTAAAAATACATAGGCTACTGTTACTTAAACAATCTTTGTCAAAAAATACACTTGTTTGTTCACAGTTTGAACGTTCTTGTTTCCATTAGTTTAATTTCAAGATCTGAGGTGAATTATCCATTGTTGCTTTTACAGCTACAAAGCTGGTACTAAATGGTATTCAAAGTCACATTGCATGCTTTTATAAAGCACATAAACAGTACCTGAGATGATCATTTCCACACTTTGTGTTTGTTGTTCCAGCCGCGACGTCGCAGAAAAATAGAAACCGTTTCTGAAAATATAATCGTTACGTGTTGCCGCTGTGGCTAGTTAGGACAAAATCTCTGATTAACATGGAAAAGATACCTTTTATCGCGCTTCGCATGTAGTTAGGACACAGTGTAAGTACACAGTCAGTACCTTTGCTGTAATGATAGTCCACTGAAGGCAAGTTTGAAATGAGAACCCAAGTGCAGCTTTATTTCCGAAACGTAATTAAACATAAAACAAAAGGCAAGACATGAAACTCGAAACAATGACATGGACAGGGCTTCCCAACAGTGGTACATGATACAATCAATACTAGACAAAAGACACAGGGAAAACATGAGGGCTTAAATACACAAGACTAACGACTAAACAAGGGACACCTGTAAACAATTAAACAATGAACCAATGACAACATGACACAACAGACAAGGGAACACATGGCAGGATCACATGACTAGAACAGGGGGTCACATGACAGACAAAAACCAGGAACAAAAAACAAAACGTGACATAGCCATTGAGATTTTGGCGTGGTGGTGGCCATCTTGGGACGAGACTCTGGAATGGCGGCAGTCATCTTGGGACGAGACTCTCGAACGGTGGCCATCTCGGGATGAGACTCTGGTGTGGCTACCATCTTGGGCAAAGGTTCGCAGGCTGGAGTCGATGTGTGGAGACACACATGATAGCTGTGACGACTAACATAAGTGCCGTATCATCCAGAGCTGACTCAGGCGCAGTGGCCATCTTGTCCAAAGACACAGGCACGACTGACATGCCGTGCACAGTCTCAGGATCGGCAGGCATGACGTGAACAGTCTCTGGTTGGGCAGGCATGATGTGAACAGTCTCTGGTTGGGCAGGCATGACGTGAAGTGACTCAGGCTGAGAGGATACTGTGAGCTTGCGGGTCTCCTCATCCACAAAACCCAGAGTAAATTACGAGCCGCTCAACAAAAGGGCAAAGTCCATATACTGCACCAGAGTGCTGTGAGGGGTATTGGCAGGCATGAGGTAGTAAAGATGCTCATCCAGTCCACGGTGAAACATGTCCTTCAAGACACCATCACCAAAATCCACCCCATGGCAAAGCTCACAGAACTCCCTCATGTAATCCTCAATTGGACGGTCACCTTGGCTGAGGCGGAACAGACGAATTGCTGGGCCCATGTTTGGTCTAGTATTCTGTAATGATAGATCACTGAAGGCAAGTTTGAAGTGAGAACCCAAATGCAGCTTTATTTCCAAAATGTGATTAAACATAAAACAAAGGCATGGAAAAGTATGAAACTAGAAACTCGAAACAGGAACAATAACAAGGACTGGGCTTCCCAACAGTGGTACATGAAACAATCAATAGTAGACAAAGACACAGGGCAAACATGAGGGCTTAAATACACAAGACTATCGACTAGACAAGGGACACCTGTAAACAATTAAACAATGAACCAATGACAACATGACACAACAGACAAGGGAACACATGGCAGGGTCAGATGACTAGAACAGGGGATCACATGACAGACAAGAACCAAGAACAAGAAACATAACCTAAAACGTGACACTGTGCTTTTTTGTCTGATTTTCAAAAACTTTTTTGCTTAAAATAAAATGTTGTAATGTTGCGATTCACCTCTAATGCTTTAACAAAGACTTTTTCTTTTTAAATCCCTATGGGAGAAATACTTCCGGAACCAAAGCTGCGGAAAAGTGGGCGGGCACTATTGCACTCTATAGGGCACAGTGAACACTGCATGGAAACCCTGTAAATCAGAACACAGTTGTTTTTTTCAATAACATTCAGTGGTGCAAAAATGACTGACTTGAGCTCTATCAGCTTCACACGAAATATTGTTAAAATAGAATTTTTGTTTTTCATCATGCCTTAAACAAATGGAAAACTAGAAGATATTAAGCTATTTGTGTATCCAACATCATGCACGTCTCATTGTCATGGCCATGTACAAATGAAGATTACTCTGCGCTCGTAATGAGGATGCCAAGGCCATTATCATCTGTGCTTTGATAAATGTTGTGGCATTCTCTAAGCAGATGGGGCCTTGTGTTTGGGGTGGGATGGTGGGAGGGCACCTTTCACGAGAGCAGTTTGCAAGCATGCCTACACAAAAGGTGACTAAATATCCTCAGTCATCCCAAATGAACAAATAAACAGGACTTTGGCATCCATTAGTTCGTGATAGTTTTAGTTCACCTAAAATGAAAATACTATCATCCTTTACTCTTCAAAACTTGTATATCCTCAGGCCACATAAAGGTATTATACTGAATGGCTGCAGAAGACTAGGAATGTAGTTTATAAATCATTTGGATTTCTTTTATAGAGCTTTTTTTGTCCTTTTTGGAGCTTGACACCCTCTGGTCTACATTTAAGGTGTGTGTTTACATTTGTAGGCAAGGCAAGTTTATTTTATACACAGTGTGAAACAGCGTTGGCAATTCCTCCACAAATGTACACATCAAGATACATCACATCCTGTTTTTGGTTCTTTAGATGTCTTTGGTCCGTGTTGCATTCATATTGCAGTCAAACCGCACCAGAGTTTGTTTGGAAGTGGACCAAAACCCACATAATATGTGGGTCTCGGTGCACTTGTTTGGTGCGCACCAGGGTTCGGATGACATTCACACTTATTCAAATGAACTGCACTAACAGAGCAATCACACCAGAGTTCGAACCAAACCAGCCAAGCGTGAACAGACCCTTACTTTCATTGCACTTAAAGACATCTTGGGTAGCACTTTATTTTACAGTCCTGTTCCCAATGTACATAGGTACTTAAAATAGTAATTAGAATAACTTCTTTCTTTCTTTTTTTCTTCTGTTTATTTATAGAGCACAATTAAAACAACACAAGATTGACCAATGTTCTGTACAATAGTAACTAGTAAAAAGGAGACCAACAGCACAGAAGGAGGGAGAGTAATAAATAAATAAACAAGTAAAACAAATATCATAGCAAAGAACGAGACCCGCTTTGTTTACTAAATGTGTAGAGCTAACAGCTAAATCTAGCAAATACAATTTCAAATTTCTTTTAAAAGAACCCAATCTGGGTAATAGTCTAAGATATATATAGGCAAGCTATTCCAATGCTTTGAGGCCATCACTGAAAATGCCTGAAAAAATGTTTTTAATCTAGTCCTAGGGACGCCTAGAATCATCTGATTTGATGACCTTAGATTCTTTTGAGGTTTATGCAAGTGCAAAAGATCAATTAAATAAGAGGGAGCCAGATTGTGTAAGACTTCATATACTAAAATAAGTAATTTAAAATCAACCCTGTAGTAGATAGGTATCACAGTCATCGTCTGCCCTTCACAGTCATCGCCTGCACTACACTTCCCAGCATCCCTCTTGTCTTCACACCTGCACTCCCTCCCTCATTTACCTGCACCTGTCTGTCATCATCATCATCCTTGTCACCTGTGTTCACCTCATTATTGTTCAGTTGTGTCTGTATTTAGTTCCTTTCAGTTCAGCCTGTCATTGTCCGTTCTTAGTTCTAGCGTGTGTGTGTGTCATTCCTGCCTGTCTGTACCTTACTGAAGTTGATGGTGAGTAAAAGTCTTTGTATTGGAACCGTTTGCCTCACCTCATACCTTTGCTAACACCAAACCGTGACAATAGGAAGTCAATTTAAAGTAACTAAGATCGGTGTTATATGCTGGTGTTTACGAACACACATCAGCAATCTAGCAGCAGCATTCTGCACCAACTGCAAGCGAGTTAACAGCATTACCCAGTTGTTAATAACTGGGTAATAACTAGGTACTAACCCTGAACCTACCCCCTAAACCTAACCTTAACCTATGTAGTTACCCTATATTAACCAGTACTTTCTTAGGTAAGTACACTGTAAATACACGTAAGTGCATATACTGTAAAATATAGTGCAACCAAACCTTGTTTTCAGCATAAACATCTAATCAATCCACTCAGTTTTTTTAGTCACTTATAATAAAACAAGTCTACATCAAACTGTGAAGGTTGGTCAGCCAAAATTATTTTTAGCTATCTAATTTTTTGTCCCGTTAATTATAAACATGTGTAAAAAAAAGATCATATCACTCCAAGTTATAGTATTAACACAGTTACACATGCACAGAACTTCCAAATAACTGGTAGCCTGCCTCTCAGCAGGTAGGCGCTGTGAAGAAACAGTAGTTTTAAAGTAATTAGGGGACACCTCCTGTAGGATTCAAATTCAAACCTCACAAAAATTCAAACCCACAAACATGTGCATTCAAAGAGAGCCTTGGAGCAACCTCTTGGTCACCTTTCCTCTGGAATCCAGCAGTAGCTTTTAGTGTTGTGGGTCTGGAGGCAAGGACCAGTCAACATTGTTCAAAAGCTCTCCCTCATGGTGCAACTATTAATTAGCTGAGCTGTTTGTTGATTCTAGATTGATGCGCACCGCTCTCCAGAGAGAGATGTGGGACACCGGCGATACCTTGATGCAAATCTCTTCGACAGGGCCTAGACTCCCAAGGCACGCTTAGCGCTCTACATGGAGGACACACAGGCAAATGCTTTTTAATGTGACAATGAAAATCATAATATTTAAAATGCAGATGCAATTTTTTGATGTTCACCCCTCGACGCCTGGGGGACAGAAATCACCTGCAGCAATGAGTCATTGATACACAGTTTTTAAACAGGCAATATATAGATGAAAACACATTTCCTGCATGGAGATGGGAGGGGGGCAGGGGTATTTTCACTAATTTATTTAGAATTTACATCTTATTTTTCTAATTAATGTGAAATCATGATTTTAAAGAAATCTTTGATGCTACATCGAATCCTAAGAAGTTAAGTATGTGCCTCAAATAAATAAATATGTTTGTTCACTTTCAATCTTTTTAGCTGTACATCATGAAAAAAATGCAATAAAAAACTATAATAATAAAATTGTTAGAATATTACAAAAAAATTATATTTACAATAGAAAAAAAAAGATTTTTTTTTTTTTTACTTATTCAAAACAGTTTATTCTTTTTCTTGTCTTATTCCTTTTCCTTAAATCAAGCTTTAGAAACCAGCTGCAGTGTTTTGGTCTGCTGTGCTCTGGTTAGGCTGAGTCAGGAACTGCTCCACCTTCCCATCATTCCTTAGTCTTTGCTGCCTGTATCAGACTGACTTTGATGGACACATGGCCCACGATACTTGTCAGGACATTCTTTTGAAACAGACAGAAAAAAATGTGGCGTGTATGTGTAGCCAGTTCCCGATTTCCCTTGACATGTCTGAGAGAGATGTGTGTTTGTGTGTATGTGTCTGAAGCAAGAATCTTTTGCTTTTCCCATCAGTTCCAGGATTAATGGTGAAAGAGTTATAACGTAATGTTAAATCTGCTAGTGTCTTGGAGGACAGAAGCCAGCGAGTTGGAGCAGAAAGATGTCAGAGCAGATTTGGCCTTATTATGGTGCCTCCTTAATGTAGTTTATGGTAATGAATGTGATGTACTTCACATTTAGTTAAATCTCAGCCACCACTTGTTCTGATAGTCTTATTTACTTGGTGCAAATTTTCTGAATACACCTTAGCATTTGAGCATTGCTGTTTAAACGAGGGTGTTGTGTGATATTTAAACAACATTTGGAAAGGATCTAAAGAGGATCTAAGTGACGCATAATTTAGAGGTGAAAACATTGAGGGAGAAACAAAATTCAGATTAGTGGTCGATTAATATGGGTTGTAGCAGAGGAACAAAACACCATACACAGAGAAAAACCACCAAAGCAACGAAAAGAAGTGACAAAGAACAACTGAAAATGAGGGCTATATATAAAAAGTTATATATAATTATATAACATATATATTATATATAATATATAACCCTCGGGACTAAACAAGATAATTAGACACATGATGGCGAATCAAAAACCATGGAAACAAATGAATAGAGACAAAGGAAACACATGAAACTGAACTGGAAACAAATCAATTAAGGACACAACCTAAGACGTGACAGTTAACAATGCTGCAAGTGTGTTTCTAATAATGGCTGAGGGAGTGATGGTAAATTTGACATCTTTTTCTCTTCCTACTTCTGTAATCAATCAAATATTTTTTTCCCTGTTTTGGAATGTCATGATATCACTATGGTGGACTATAAGAGAAAATGGGAATACAAAAAAAAAACATTTGCTTTAGTCTCCCGTTGACCACTATTAAAGTTTACCCAACTATGACTTCCATTTCTGACATTCCCAGATACGTGAAAAATGTCTAAAATTTAAAATTTTGATATTTGAATATTTAACGCAATATTTGATACACATTTATGGCCTTTGTGAGTTTGTACAAGTCAGATCAACATCTGCATGAAATTCATCAAAATAATTAAAATTATGGCAGTTATAAAGCAAAAAAAAAGGGCATTAAATAATTTTTATTCCTAATATTCTGACATTATTTACACACCTTCATGTACAGTAGTTGACAACATATGACTTTCTTTCATTAGTGGAGCACAAAAGGAGACATTTTTAAGAATTGTACAAGCTTTAAAAACATAAACTATCATAAAGTGGTACATGGCTAATTGTTAAAATTCTCTAAAGGTGTAGGTTTGTGTTAGGAAAAGACTCAAATTATTTTGTTCGCACTGATACTGGTTTTGAATTACATGAGGGTGAGTATAGAATTCAATTTTACTCCTACAATTTTTGTTTGCTGACTGCACAATATCTCAGACAACATATAATCCACATAATTATTATTCAGACACTAGACAAATAGAGACCTACTTCATGTCTAAGTCAAATCCGGGCTCTTTAGCCGTCCTACTGCCTCTGCTCTTAGATGTGAAGCGGACTTCACCTGAGATGACAGGTGAGTGTGCTGAAGCAGGCCAGACTCAACAGAGAGGACCTGACCTGCCAACCACCCGTCACTCACACGAGCCCGCTCCGGCAGCTCAATCATGCCATCTTTTATCCTCACGACACGTCACGTTTACATCAGAAAACCATCAAAGAGAAGCTGTAAGCTATTAAAATCAGCCACAATAGGCATTTAAATATATGAATACTAATATTTTTTTCTTCATGTGCTTCAATTAGTAAACAGTGGGAAGATGGGAGGAAGTTCCGGGGTGGTGACAAGATCACTAAGACAACCAACATATATGCGCAAAATGGATCCTATTAAAAAACATTACGTTTTCACACTAATAAACACACTCACTAGAATGTGTTCATATGCATATAATATATGGAAAATCTGATTCATTTTACTGAACTGGTTCATTCAAACTTCCCTGCGCAAACGTCCCTGTGTCTTTTTATATATATATTTTGTTTTTCCATTTTATTAATTTTGTTGTATTTTGAGTTTAATGCTGTCACTCTAACTGAGATCCTAATTGTTTATATTTAATATACATATCAGTTATATATTTTAATATATTGCCCCCTTATTTAGGCTTCAATGTAGTTAGCCAGATACATTTTGTTAGCTTGTGTATCTAACAAAAAGTTTCATAAAGTTAATTTGACATAAGAGTTATTGAGTAGATTGTAGTTTTTATTTCTGCTACATAAAAAAAAAACATCAGAGGCATGCGTTGTCAACAGATAAATATATTTGCATAATTTTTTTGGCCTTTTAGTTTCTCCAAACAGACTGAGATTAATTTTATGCTGTACAGAAGGTTATGACCTCATCTTATAATCTCCTCTTATTTGACTATGAGGGGGGAACACAGTTTGTGCCATATGGGAAATGATTACAACAATAAATCAGGTTCTGATCACCTATCGTAATATATGACACAATTATGCACTGTTTAACTGAAAGAGAGAGCTATTGTGATGACATTTCAGGACTTCATTTCCTGTTCCCTTCTTCAATCTGAGTTTTATTTCACTGTAGGGATTGGCCATACAGCTCACAAGCTAGTTGCTTACTGATTAAAGGGCCGCAATTATTGGTGGAGCATTTACTGTATGTAAATGAGTAACCTTTAGGAGTCCTGCACACGGCTACAGTGCCAGATGGACGCTAATGGTAATGGGGTGGAGACTGACTAGAATAAATCTCAAACAGTCTGGATCCTAGTCTGGTGGTCTCCAGCCAGGCTCTCACATGTGTGAGTACTGTTTGAGAAGGGCATGTGTTGATGTAATATGTTCATATAGTACAAATGTAGACTATTTTAGGGACATGCTCACATCCCTGGTCCAATTAGCAACTAAATGCGCACAGTGATTCACAGTAACCTTGTGTCCATTAGCAAGGGAATTACATTAAAGGAAACAGTTTGCTTTTTTCTCAGTATGCAGTCAGGTGCTTTGTTTTAGCATGCAAAACAAAGGGATTACAAAAAACAAAAACAAAACGAAACGAAACCGCCAGAGGTGTCTAATTGCAATCCTCCGGAGGAATGCATCTCCTGCAAATAAATATTGAGCACAGAGACATAAAACCTTCTACGTGGCAGGACATGAGACGTCCGTTCCCCCTATGGCACTAAATTACCATGACAGCAAGTAGCTTTCCTATATTGCAAAGTGAGTGATCAGTATCATCATTTAAATAGCAATTTGGCAGTTAATTAAAGTGACCTTGGTTGTTCTGTGTGCATCAAAAAAGCAGACACCACCACCTTTCTTGTGCCGTCTGTGTGCGTGCTGTCAGAAGGACTGCTGCTCAATTAAGTCACCCTGGTGACACAAGTAAATTAGGCAGCTGTCAGGCCATGCTTCGCCTCTATTTCAGAGAAATAATACCAAACAGACAGAGCAGTAGCAAACGTCTCGGTTACGTATGTAACCCTCGTTCCCTGAGTAGGGAACGGAGACGTTACGTCAGATGACGACGAATGGGGTTTCGCTTAGAACACCTATCGACTTCGAGTATTACAAAACGAGCCAATGGCAAAGAAATGCCATGGGTCTGCGGAATTTGCATGGCGTAACTCCGCCCCACCTCGTGGGTATAAAAGGAGGAAGCCGGCAACAAGCAGATATGTTTCTTCGCTGAGGAGCCAAGACTGAGCTCAGGCGATCCCCGCGGTACAGCGGAAAGTGGCAGGCAGACGTAACGTCTCCGTTCCCTACTCAGGGAACGAGGGTTACATACGTAACCGAGACGTTCCCTTTCGTTGTCACTCCGAGTTACGTCGGATGACGACGAATGGGGTTACCAGTCTAATCACGCCACCTTCTCGGCTGTCTTCCAGTGCCCTGCGTAAATCTGAGATCCTTGTCGTGAGACTGGCACGGATGAAGGACTCCTATTTAGCACAGGAATACCAAGGTACACTGGGGAGCATATCCCATAGCTTAGAGGAAATATGCAATTATTGCCAACCCAGAGGGGGGGACTTAGAGAATACACATGTGACCCGAAGGAGACATGGAGAACACTGGTGTGTCCAGCCGCAGGTGGAATATTTCAACCCCAGGGGTGGCAAGGTGGCTTGCCAAGGGAAAGACACATGCTCAAGAGGCTTACAGTGGAAATACACATGTGGGGGTCGCTCAGGGGAAGGACCATGCACACGGGAGGCACCTAGCCGACGCACAGGCAATAGACACTGGCGCCAACGTCAGGAGTGCTGGAGGAACTCAGGGCTTTCGGGGAAGCTCACCTGAGGAGAATATCGCACGTATCCAGTCCGTGGAGTGGAATTGCGAGCAAGCGAAGACACCTGAGCGGGTCCAGTACTAGCTGGTTGAAGCGAGTACATGAGAGGACACTGGCTCCACTCGGAGATTGTAGAATCTGGCGAATGTGTTAGGTGTCGCCCAGCCCTTCAGCTCTGCAGATGTCTGTTAGCGAGGCGCCATGCGCTAGAGCCCAAGAGGATGCCACACTCCGGGTGGAGTGGGCAGCCACACCAAGGGGGCACGGTCGACCCTGCTGCTGGTATGCCAAAGCAATGGTGTCCACTATCCAGTGAGACAACCTTTGCTTGGAGAGAGCCTTTCCCTTCAGCTTCCCACCATAACAGACAAAGAGCTGGTCAGAGGTCCTGAAACACTGCGTCCTGTCTACATAGGCGCGGAGGGCGCGTACTGGACAGAGCAGTGCCAAGGCTGGGTCTGCCTCCTCCGGGGGCAGCGCTTGCAGGTTCACCACCTGGTCCCGGAAGGGAGTGGTAGGAACCTTGGGGCACATATCCAGGCCGGGGTCTCAGGATCACGTGAGAGTAAGCCGGCCCAAATTCCAGGCACGCTTCGTCAACGGAGAAGCCGATGCAACCAGGAGCGCTGTCTTCATAGTAGTGTTAATTTCGTTAACGAAAACTAAACGAAAATATTTTCGTCAACGCACATTTTTCACCGAACGAAAACTAGACGAGACGAGACTAAAATCCCCACTAATAAACAATAACTGGGAGTAAATCATAAATAATTTTCGTAGACGAATAAAGACGAGACGAAAATGCAGTTCGGTAAATAAAAGACTGGGCTAAAATCTATGGACATTTTAGTTCACGAACAAAGGCGAGACGAAAATTACATATTATTATATGATATGTTTTTGTCAAATCCTGTCCCCTCCTCCGCCTCCTCCTCGTCAGCTCTTCCGCCACACACCCACTTTCAAACCTGGAGCGGGCGGGCCGGGCACAGAGTAGCCTACACAACACATGGAGCAGGCAGGAGCTGGATTCACGGCGAGGCGGCGACAGGTTAAAAGTAAAACATGCTTTGCACGGGGCTCGGGAGAAAGAGGAGACGTGATATATGGACACATTTTCGCTTCATTGAAGTGGAGAACAAAACCAAATGCTTGATTTTAGTCGAAGGGAAGGAATGTGGCCACATGGTAGCTGGAAAAAACACAACAAACCTGAAGAGACACGTCGCAGTTCACCACAAAGACATTGTGGTACTTTAACAGAGAGATTGTTGGTGGTTGTTTATAATCTAACATTCCTTAAATTGTGTTTTTATCAAAAAGATGAGAAAATGTTGAAATGTGAAATAATTTTAGGAAATGTTAAATATTATCTGCTGACAAAAAAGTAAAAGGTTAAAATGATGTCCTGACTAAAACTAGACTAAAATATTGACAGTTTTTGTTGACTAAAACTAAACGAATAAAATTATGTTTTCTTGGACTAAAATAAAGACTAAAATGCTCGACTCATAGTCGACTTAAACTAGACTAAATAAAAATGGGATGATGTCCACTAAATGTGATAAAAACTAACAAGCGATACTGAAACTGGACTAAAACTGAAACTAAATTTAAAAATGGCTGGTAAAATTAACACTACTTCATAGACAGGAACTTAAGCTCCACTGATTGCAACGGCTCAAAGGGAGCACTCCGCAGGGCAGTTAGAACCACTGAGAGGTCCCAAGAGGGAACGAGAGGAGGGCGAGGAGGATTCAGTCTCCTCGCTCCTCTCAGGAACCTGATGATCAGGTCGTGCCTTCCAACAGACTAACCTTCGACCAGGTCGTGGTGTGCGGCAATAGCGGCAACATAGACTTTCAGGGTGGAGGGAGACAGCCCTCGCTCCAGCCTATCTTGAAGGAAGGAAAGCACGACACTAATCGAACATCTCCGGGGGTCTTCTCGGTGAGAAGAGCACCAGTTGACGAAGAGGTTCCACTTCAACGCATAGACGTGTCTCGTGGACGACGCTCTAGCGGAAGTGATGGTAGCCGCCACCGCTGGTGGTAGGGTACTCAAACCTGCCTCGTCCCGTCCAGGAGCCACACGTGGAGGTTCCAGAGATCGGGACGAGGGTGCCATAGGGTGCCCCGTCACTGAGAAAGGAGGTCCTTCCTCAGGGGAATCGGCCAAGGAGGTGCTGTCGCGAGGAGTACTAGTTCGGAGAACCAGGTCCGGGCGGGCCTGTATGGCGCGACCAGAATGACCTGCTCCTCGTCCTCCCTGACCTTGCACAGGGTCTGCGCAAGAAGGCTCACTGGGGGAAACGCATATTTGCGGCCCCGCGGCCAGCTGCGCGCCAGTGCATCCATGCCGAGCGTGCCCTCGGTCAGGGAATAATACAGGTCGCAATGGGTCGATCGCTGCAAACCAATCCTGTGGCCGCACACATCCAGAAATGCGTTTGGCCAGGAGCATCTTGAACGGCAGCCTGTGAAGGGAGCGGTTCGGACCAGGATTGGCCGTAACCCAGTAGCATCGCAACAGAGCGTTCAGCCGGGGGAACCCCAGTGTACCCAAGGGCAGCGGCCCCATCGAGGGGAGGAAAAGTGGATGAGATCAGCGAGCGGTCCTGAGAAGACAAGGGGGTCTTCTAGGACTTCGAGATCTCATCATGCACGTCCGGGAAGAGAGGAATTGGGGTTTGCCGCGGACGAGGGTCGGCGGCCTTACCCCAAACCAATTGTCCCAGGAAAGCATGGCCGTCATCTCCGGATCAGACTCAGGCACAGCCGTATGCACACCGGAAGGTGGCAGCTGTGACGAGCCCTCACTTCCAGAAGACTCAAGCCCACCTAGTGATGCTGCAACAGACATGGCATCTTCCTCTGTAGCTTCAACTGAAACACGCGGGCCACCAGAGGGTAGACTCGCGGGAATCAGCAGTTCACTAGTGGGCACCGTCATTGAAGAGGGGGGCTGGGGTCACGGACACATAGTCGGCGCCTTGTTCCAGACCGTAACCCTCAGGTCACCCTGGCCACCCGCCGAAGATCGGGGGGTGGATGAGGGGACTCTCACTCTTGCGAGTTCACCGAGTCTCGACCTATATATGACGCGATGATCACGTTCCCTTGCGAGAACATGAGTCACCCATGAGCGCTGTTCAAGCATGATCAAACACACTAGACAGCGCTCGTGCCCATCAGAGTCCGATACCAGTCCGCTGCAACCAGAAATGCACGGGCGAGCCGTCTTTAAAAAGACGTGCCGCGTGCGAGCTCTTTTATGAGAGGAGAGAAAAAACTCTGCGATGTTGAAGCGCACAGGGAGACACACACACACTGGCAGATTACTGCACAGATCAGCAGGCACTGTGAGCTCGCTGCAGATCACCGTCACACCAACACCGGAGAGAGAAGCTCGTCTCGTAGAGCGAAGTCAGAGATGACTGTGGAGTGAAGAAATACTCTTGGCTCCGAAGCGAAAACATATCTGCTTGTTGCCGGCTTCCTCCTTTTATACCCACGAGGTGGGGCGGAGTTACGCCATGCAAATTCCGCAGACCCATGGCATTTCTTTGCCATTGGCTCGTTTTGTAATACTCGAAGTCGATAGGTGTTCTAAGCGAAACCCCATTCGTCGTCATCCGACGTAACTCGGAGTGACAACGAAAGGGAACTAATGGTACGTTTACACATAAAGTGTACTAAGTTTTTTCTGTGCTTTTTCCCCGTACAGATGACTTTGTAAAGAAAAACTACGCGCCTATTGACTGAACACATAATACGCATGCGCATGACGACACCGTTTTCAAAGGTTTGTATATTTGTAATTTACACTGAAATGATAACGGTATTGTTTTCGAAAACTTGCACTTTGAAACCTGTTTTCAAAAGCTTGCATTTTCAGGACCCCAAAACTCTGTAAATGAATGGCAAAAATGCATAAAAAGTTTTCAGGTTTTTTTTGTTGAAAACGCTGTCGTGTAAATGGCCCCTATAAGAGTAAGTTTACTAGAATTTTTCCATTTTATACTAGAGAATCATAAGTAGGGAAAGGAATCATAAAGAATTTAACAATTCTGGTTCCTCTTAATGATAACAGTTCCATTAAAAAAAATTTAAATGATTTTTAAGAATTACATTTATTTGAAAAAAGATATGCATTTTTATTGCAGTCAGTGAGTGATTTAAGTCTCACTAGCCTTAAAGTCCCCATGTGGTGAAAATCAAGGTTTTAATATTGTTTATATTTCTATGTGATGTTTTAAATATTTTTTATACATAATTTTATTGTGTTTTTAATACACAAACCATGTGTAAATTCATAAGTCAACACCATTGCTGGGTATTTTCTCCTTAAAACTGCAGTGAAGCAAAGACAGTCTCAAAAACGCGGTTTTGAAATCGCTGGTGTTTCTGACGTCACACCTTCACGTCACGTATGGATCTCTGAGCTGTAGTGAAAGTTTTCAGGTTTTTTTTGTTGAAAACGCTGTCGTGTAAATGGCCCCTATAAGAGTAAGTTTACTAGAATTTTTCCATTTTATACTAGAGAATCATAAGTAGGGAAAGGAATCATAAAGAATTTAACAATTCTGGTTCCTCTTAATGATAACAGTTCCATTAAAAAAAATTTAAATGATTTTTAAGAATTACATTTATTTGAAAAAAGATATGCATTTTTATTGCAGTCAGTGAGTGATTTAAGTCTCACTAGCCTTAAAGTCCCCATGTGGTGAAAATCAAGGTTTTAATATTGTTTATATTTCTATGTGATGTTTTAAATATTTTTTATACATAATTTTATTGTGTTTTTAATACACAAACCATGTGTAAATTCATAAGTCAACACCATTGCTGGGTATTTTCTCCTTAAAACTGCAGTGAAGCAAAGACAGTCTCAAAAACGCGGTTTTGAAATCGCTGGTGTTTCTGACGTCACACCTTCACGTCACGTATGGATCTCTGAGCTGTAGTGAATGAGTGGGGGCAGGGCTAATTAGCATATTCTTAGAACCGCGTATACTAAATGAGGCAAGGATGTAGAGGTACATTTAAGCTATTTTAAGACATGAAGAAATTTTTTTTCATGGAAAAAAACGCTTACATTTTGTAAAATGTAATTTTGGTGATCAAAGATGAGTTTTAAGGGATAAATCGATTGACTACAGTGGGACTTTAAGTACAATAAAACAATAACTTGTACGTGACTGGTTCTCCAAGAGTAATTTATTTGGAAATCGGACTACACTAGTCTGTGTGTGTTTGATTCACTAAAAATAATCGGCTCAGAGTATACGGGAATCATAATTTACTGTTCGCGATGTAGAGCTGCATCCAAATATACACACTTGCATACTAGTAGGCAAAAAACAGTATGCGAAAAGTGTAGTATGAATGAATTCACAGTATTTATAAAACAGGAGGCGAAAAATATAGGCTAATACTTTCTGTGAGACTCTGAAGTTCATCGAATGGACACTTTACTATCCCATGAGGCCACGGGAGAGTGAAGTGACACAACTGATGCTGGTACTGTAGGTCACACTGGACAATGACAGTATGGGAAATTTAGTTTGTATTTCATTCATAGCTACTACACACATTCATAGTATATAGAACATGATTTTTTTTAACTTTCATGTAGTAATTAAGAGTATGTACCTACTCAGAAAGTAGGCCTATGTTATTTCATACTCAGTTTTGACTTTCTAAAAAGTCATTCAATCTGAAATCAGACTCCACTGGTCATGCAGTATGTTTTTGATTCATAAAAAATAACTGACTCATAAGAGTAAACGAGAATACACTGGTCGTGTATGTTCTGATTCACTAAAAACAACCAGGTTTTTAGATTTGCGATGTAGATTCAAAAGTGGTGACGCTAGTCTCAGAGTATTTCAGTTTTTTTTAAACGGTATAAGAACCAAATCTCAATTTATAACCTTAACCATAATAGGCTACTCATTTGGGGCGATCACACAAAATAACAAGGAGTTTTTTTGGGTCTGATAGTATGTTGTTGTTTAATTTTTGTAAATTGTTTTTGCTAAAAAAAAAAAAGTTTTGTAACTTGGATGGGGTGGATGAAATTCAGAATATCTCTCTATTTCAGTATCAGATTGTTTTGTCACCTGGTGTCAGGGTGTAATTCATTAGAGCTGGAATCAAGACTCTGCACCTCTCAACATAGATCAACTTTTGACAGCCTAGAAACAGGATTTTTCCTCACCATCATTATTACTAAGCGATTTATGATGAGTTTAATGCTTTTCGGAGAGTGCCATTAAAAGGGAGATATAAAAATTGGATAGCATGAAATCACTGGGATTGCACATTAATGTTTAATGAAAAGTCTGTGACAACATCTTTAAAACCCAATGGAGTGTATTTAACAATTAGTTGTATGGGATCGGGTTTGAGGATTGTTGTCTGCAATGTTTAAACTTACTCAGGGGCTTCAGAACACTATGAATTATTTAAAAGAAATGCTAATGTTATCATTTTGCGTGCCTAATATCGTCTGCACATTCCAACTCACGGAGGACATTAAATCTGACAAAAGGAGTCAAAATAACCTTCATGAGGTGGAAATTGTTCGTTCAACATTTATGTAAATACTTGGTTGGACCGTTGCACAGTTGGAAATGCATATTTCCCAGCCTGATTATTGAAACGGTGACAAGTGAAAATGGTGCCAAACAACGAGCAAGTAAATGAATGATGCTGAGAGTCTCAAGAGATCTTAAGAACATAACACATCTTAATGCTTGTTCCTGCAGCACAAGAAAAAACTGACCTTAAAATATGAAAGATTATCAATTGCATCGGGAGCCAACTCTGTGAACAATATAAAAGCTTCTTCATCTCTAGACACATAAGTGAAATAATAGTTCATACTTATCACTTAATAATGTACTATAAAAATGTATAATAATAGTAATAAAAAAATCAGTGATTAAAGTTTAACACAATTAATCATGTCCCCTGACCTGTATGTATTGTCAATTTAAAAAAAGGATTTTTCTTTACTCGTCAGCCACAATAATATAACTTTCTCAGCCAAATTCATTTAAGCAATTAATCACCCTGCAAATTATGTATTTAAGTTTTTGGTGATTTAACAGGCTTAAAAATAATTCTTCTTTCTGTAGACTGTAAAAGGTCTAGAAATATTATTTTTGTGATGGCAAGGCAGAAACATTCTGGTTCTTCTCAGAAAATCAAATACAGTTTAATTGAATATCCTCCCTCCCATTAACGTCAATCTAGGCCATCTATTATCCCCCAGTCTGCTTGCGACTCCATGCTGTGTCCCAGACACTTTGACCACCCTGTTCCCCTTTTATTCTCTTCTTTTTTTCTGTGCCCAGCTTCAGAAAGACCCGTCACAACAGGTAGCCCTGCTGGTGACACCCACAATCCCACTGACAGCAGGTAAATTGCTTGTCAGAAGGTTGCGTGATGCAGCCAGTGAATTTTGAGAATATGCTTGAATACAAAGCCCTCCCACAAGCAAGTGATTCCTCGCTAACTGTTTTTGATTAAAATGTCAATGAAGCTGCAGGCCCTTTCATTTTTCGGGTCCAGAGCTGTCCATCTACCCCAGACGGGCCTGGCACACTAAGCACCGTTTATCCACGATGAAGAGCATGTCATGTAATAATGATTGTCTCTGGGGAGCATTTAGAACGAAGGAAAATGCTGATTGGGACAATAGGCTGCTGAATCTCATTTGGGCTCCGCTGTGACAGGTGACTGCTGGTATATAAACATGCATTTCTCCAAGGAATAGATCTGTGTTTTCCCTCTCTCTCTCTCTCTCTCTCTCTCTCTCTCTCTCTCTCTCTCACTCTCTCTCTCCTCTCTCTCTCTCTCTCTCTCTCTCTCTCTCTCACTCTCTCTCTCCTCTCTCTCTCTCTCTCTCTCTCTCTCTCTCTCTCTCTCTCTCTCTCTCTCTCTCTCTCTCTCTCTCTCTCTCTCTCTCTTAATCATGTTAACTGCATCTGAAATATTGTTTCCAGGAGAAAAAGGAAAATATCCAGATGTAGGCATCATTATTGTGCATTCATATACTTTAATCTTCACTGCAGGTCCCATGTCTCAGCATCCTATATCAGCGGAAAAACAGGGAAAAAAGGAAAAATAGATGCATCTCAGGTACATTTCTATGAAAAACAAAACAAAAAGTGGTGGGGAACAGCTTACAATCGTAAAAGAGAAAAATGTGCTGTCAGTTTCACTTTTTTACATTAGATAAGCTGATAATAGAATTCATTGTTAGCAACTCATGTCTAAACTGCAAGCAAACCATGCTACAAAACTAGTTTGCTCTCATTGCTATCGCCAAAGTTGTCTACACGGTAAAAATAATTATGATGAATAAGTTATGACAACATATGTTCTTTACATTGGTTTAACTCATCAAAATAAGTTAATTAGTTAACATTTTACAAGAGTAGTTTAATGGAGTTTAAGTTGAAATGACTTGATAGTTGATTGTACTTAAAAATTTAATGCAGCTACCTTTTTTCTGTGCACGCTTCATTTAATTCAGAATGGGGCGTTCACATTTTAAGCAAATTTGCACTGATAGAACTGAACATTATTTTTTAATTAATTGGTGATCTTTTTTCAGTAAGTTGGAGATTTGAGGCAACATGAGTGACAGTGACTATTAACCTAAGACAACAATTGAGACCCCAAAATGCTTCATGTAAAAAGAGAAGGCCTTGAGTCCGCAGCAAGGGCATCATTTGGGACAGGGCCTCACTTGCATATTAAATTCTACTGCTAGTCAGTGACAAAACTAAATCGTTTCCATTATTAACTTTGATGATTATAATGCGAGCGACCTAGTTTTGTAATGTCACATCACACTGCTCACAGTTTAGATGCTGGTAAGGTGTCGTCTGGCATTCTCCAAAGGAGAAGGAGGAGCCAGATCGCACACCAGCTGCATTTGCAGATGCTCGTGTGAAACCAGCTTCCTCTACGCAATTCCTTCCACTCGCTTATTTGCTGGTAATTTAGCCCTTGAAGCAAAAAAAGTACAGCTTTGTTTTCATACTAACAAGGCAATTAGCAATCATTACCAGTACTTTTTCTCTTTTTTTCCCCCTGATCAGATGTGCTTGATGCCGAAAGCGGGAGTTTGAGACTATTTAATCATTTGCTGAGCGTCAGCGCTTGAGTTTGTGTACATTCAATAATGAATGACTATGTACACACCAGTGTTTGTGTATATGTGTTCTTGTGCATGCGTAACATGTTTAGCGGCAGATCATTGAAAGGCTGGGTTCTATTTGCATAAGAACAAAGCAAGTCTGTGTGGCTCTGAAATCACTATCTGCTGAGCGGTCACAGATTCCCCAGTGACCCTCTGAAGGCTGTGCAGCAGCAGGGTACTTGATTATGACAGGTGATGTGTAATCATATGAGAACAGACCAGATCTAATTACCCATAGACAGACAGACAGACAGACAGACAGACAGACAGACAGACAGACAGACAGACAGATAGATAGATAGATAGATAGATAGATAGATAGATAGATAGATAGATAGATAGATAGATAGATAGATAGATAGATAGATAGATAGATAGATAGATAGATAGATAGATAGATAGATAGATAGATAGATAATAAATCGAGAAAGATAGATAGATAGATAGAAAGATAGATAGATAGATAGATAGATAGATAGATAGATAGATAGATAGATAGATAGATAGATAGATAGATAGATAGATAGATAGATTGATTGATTGATAGATTGATAGATAATATATCGACATCTATAGATAGACAGACAGACATATATGTATATATATATATATATATATATATATATATATATAGATATAGATAGATAGATAGATAGATAGATAGAGAGATAGATAGATAGATATCAACATGATAGACAGATAGATAGATAGATAGAAAACAATATTATAGTGTTTTGTATTACCATCAATTAATCAATTTTTTTAAATTAATCAGATTTCTCAAACCATTCGTGAAATATGGAAAGATCAATTAACCAAACAAAGTAGTTGTTTGTTTGGCATGATCAATGATCATCAGGGGCCTCATTTATAAACGTTGCGTACGCACAAAAGAAGGCGTACGCCGCTCTCTACGCAATAATTGGTATTTATAAAAAGCAAACTTGACGGTAAAATGTGCGGTCCTTCACGCAAGCTCTGACCCAGGCGTACGCACAAAAACGGGTGAAATGAGAAATGGCGACACCGTCTGCAGATGGAAGAAACACGTGAAAGTGTGTGAAACTGTAGACCGTTGTGTAAAATAAATGGCAATACTGCCTCTCATAAATAAAACGAAGCTTCACAAAGCAAGTCTTACAATTAACAGCCTACACGAACACCCGTTTAATCGATCTGCAACAGAAATGCAAATTAACACATAGGGCCTATTTGCAAAAAGAAAAGTGAAATATGTTCTGCAATAATATTGGCATATTATACAATTCATCCTCATAAATAAGATGGTAAACAGAACGAAATAATGTACAAAACTGATATTCTCGCCAATGTGTCCGTCTGGCGGAGCAGATATAGATGTAATTAGATAGTCAGTCAGATAGATAGATAGATAATTAGGGAGATAGATAGATAGATAGATAGATAGATAGATAGATAGATAGATAGATAGATAGATAGATAGATAGATAGATAGATAGATAGATAGATAGATAGATAGATAGATAGATAGATAGATAGATAGATAGATAGATAGATAGATAGATAGATAGATAGATAGATAGATAGATAGATAGATTGATTATTTGTCCACTGGGGAAAGTTGTTTTAGTAAAAATGTCAGCTACGGAATTATGGTATTCATGCATATGCCATTAGTTTGTTTTATTTTAGATAAAATAACGTATGACGTATGTCTCAAACATTCAGAAAACTGCTAGAAATTACATTTGCGCTGAACTATTTCCCATTTCCAAGTAGATTATAACCGCAATTTTAATCTATCTATCTATCTATCTATCTATCTATCTATCTATCTATCTATCTATCTATCTATCTATCTATCTATCTATCTATCTATCTATCTATCTATCTTCAATCTATTAAAATTAAATGGATGCAATTAAATGGATGGAAATAAAATGCCCCATCACAATGCGTAATGACGCACAATGGCTGATCTTGCGCTCTTAGAAGATGTGGAAAATGGAAGGATTCGGAGCGAACGCATCTTCAGACAGCAAAAGACTTGCTGGCAAATTAGGCAAATGTCCGACCATTTCTTTTTTATTTCGGCCACAGTCCGATGTTCTGAGGCTACAGCATTTACGGCGTCTGCAACCATTTGCCACTCAAGTGCCTTTTTGGCATTAGTAATGCCCACACTGTGCCCTCCAAACAACATTTTTCTCCTCTTTTCCACTTCGCCACGATAACTTCTAATTCACATTGAGTGAAGTTACGTTTTTTTGATTTCCTCTCTGTGTTCACCATGCTTTCGCAATCGATGAATATTAACTTGTGGGCGTTTCACGGACTATTTATGAGCAACTATGGGCATGACATGAAGCCGTAAAAGCTGCGCTATATTTAGAATTGGTTGTGATTTATTAAGGGAAAAATGCGTAGGATGTGCGTGCGCACGGTTTTATAAATCCGAATATTTCTGTGCGTACGCACGTCCTATGTTTCATTCGTACGCCACTTCTGACGCAAATCCTACGCAAAGTTTTATAAATGAGGCCCCTGGTAATCTGCTCCAAGCTATGGGTGAGGCGCCTACAGGAACACTAACACTATGACTTTCTCTGTCTGGCCTCATTTTCAATGCAGGTTCATCTGGCCAGGGACCGAGTGCCGTTCACAGAAGACCCAAGCCGGGTCCCCAGAGCTGCATGCTATGCTCTGGGACCCCCGCCGCCCGGCCTACCTGCCTCATCTCATATGAGCAACAATCACAGCCATATGTGAAGCTGCAGGAAAACAGATGCTGTTTTTCCATTTGTGAAATCAAGCTGTTGGAATGGAGTCAGGTTTATGGGCACCGTCACCAAAAGGGCAAATATTAAGGTGACAGTGTTGTTTATGCCGAGCACCTCGATTTGAGGCGGGCACACTGAGGCTGGAAACAGGAGGGTCCTTCCACAATTCCAAGTCTAGGAATGAAACACCATTTTGATCTAGCAGGATTAGCAATCTGCTTTACGGGGCTGACTAACTCCAGCACAACTGAGTTTATAAGGTAAAATTGTGAATTTTATTCACAAGTGGATATTTATTATTTCATTTAAACAAACAAATTTAAAAAAAATAATTTCAATATATAGTTATTAAGTCATTTTAGAGAGTAAATCTCATAAACGTGCCATTTGGCTCACATACTCCTCAAATGTGCAACACGGGAGCGTTATGCGCAACTCTTGCAAGTGGACTCTATGTCACCCTCCCCTCCACAGACGGTGGCAGATCTGTCTACTATAGGGAGGCTCTTTTGTCAGTCATCTGTTGATGCCATCTGACAATACGTGGCACCGCTGTCAGGTGAAGCAAAGCAAAGCGGAGTGGAAGAACTCCTCTGCACACACTGTTCCACCGAACCGCTCTATCTCACGCATACAGGTCACAGTCTCTGAGGTGACACCTGTCACTCATGTAAAGCTCAGTCAGAGGGACGCCGATAGATAGATAGACAGATAATCTGAGATGAATGGATGAATGGATGGATGGATGGATGGATAGATAGATCTATCTATGGTTGGATATATAAATAAAATATTGACATAGATAGATAGATAGATAGATAGATAGATAGATAGATAGATAGATAGATAGATAGATAGATAGATAGATAGATAGATAGATAGATAGATAATATATCGACATAGATAGACAGACGATCTGAGATGGATGGATGGATGGATAGATAGATAGATAGATAGATAGATAGATAGATAGATAGATAGATAGATAGATAGATAGATAGATAGATAGATAGATAGATAGATAGATAGATAGATAGGTAGATAGATAGATAGATAGATAGATAGATAGATAGATAGATAGATATATGGATAGAAGGATGGATTGATCTTTGGATGGATGTATAGGCAAAAACATTATGCTTTTTTCCAATCAGTATGAAATACAGGCATCAATCAAGGCAAGCTCAAATGAAACACTTTATTTGACAATGCAATAGGCTGTTTGAGATTACTAATGAATCAAGATGATTTAACCCAATCACTGAGCCCCAAAGCCACCATTAGCATCAAGATCCTCTGCTTCTCCCCTCCTCTTTTAATATCTATCTGACATAATTCTGTAATGGAGGACAACACGGTTGTCTAGTAACTCTTCTAAAGTATATCTGTGAGGCACTGAGCTGTGATTATCATAACCGCAGTAATACGTCTTAATGGCTGCTTTTGTCCGCTGGTACTGTGTGACATTCAGCATGTGTTTAGAAATCCTAAACAAGCATGGTTCAAAAAAGAAAAATATTAAAAATATATACAGTTAGAGGCAATAATAAAAATAATAATAATATATATTATTAGTATATTAGTTTTTATTAATCAATAATAACTATTCAAAAATTATTATTTTTTTATATATAAACTATATATTAAAATTGTGTGTGTGTGTGTGTGTGTGTGTGTGTACACACACACACACACACACACACACACACACACACACACACACACACACACACACACACACACACACACACACACACATATATATATATATATATATATATATAAATATATATATATATATATATATATATATATATATATATATATATATATATATATATATAAATATATTAGGAACACCATACTAATACTGCGTTTGACCCCCTTTCGCCTTCAGAACTGCCTTAATTCTACGTGGCATTGATTCAACAAGGTGCTGAAAAAATTATTTGGAAATGTTGGCCCATATTGATAGGATAGCATCTTGCAGTTGATGGAGATTTGTGGGATGCACATCTAGGGCATGAAGCTCCCATTCCACCACATCCCAAAGATGCTCTATGGGGTTGAGATCTGGTGACTGTGGGGGCCATTTTAGTACAGTGAACTCATTGTCATGTTCAAGAAACCAATTTGAAATCATTCAAGCTTTGTGACATGGTGCATTATCCTGCTGGAAGTAGCCGTCAGAGGATGGGTACATGGTGGCCATAAAGGGATGGACATGGTCAGAAACAATGCTCAGGTAGGCCGTGGCATTTAAACGATGCCCAATTGGCACTAAGGGGCCTAAAGTGCGCCAAGAAAACATCCCCCACACCATTACACCACCACCACCAGCCTGCACAGTGGTAACAAGGCATGATGGATCCATGTTCTCATTCTGTTTACGCCAAATTCTGACTCTACTATCTGAATGTCTCAACAGAAATCGAGACTCATCAGACCAGGCAACATTTTTCCAGTCTTCAACTGTCCAATTTTGGTGAGCTCTTTCAAAATTGTAGCCTCTTTTTCCTATTTGTAGTGGAGATGAGTGGTACCCGGTGGGGTCTTCTGCTGTTGTAGCCCATCCGCCTCAAAGTTGTGCGTGTTGTGGCTTCACAAATGCTTTGCTGCATACCTCGGTTGTAACGAGTGGTTATTTCAGTCAAAGTTGCTCTTCTATCAGCTTGAATCAGTCGGCCCATTCTCCTCTGACCTCTAGCATCAACAAGGCATTTTCGCCCACAGAACTGCCGCATACTGGATGTTTTTCCTTTTTCACGCCATTCTTTGTAAACCCTAGAAATGTTTGTGCGTGAAAATCCCAGTAACTGAGCAGATTGTTAAATACTCAGATCGGCCCGTCTGGCACCAACAACCATGCCACGCTCAAAATTGCTTAAATCACCTTTCTTTCCCATTCTGACATTCAGTTTGGAGTTCAGGAGATTGTCTTGACCAGGACCACACCCCTAAATGCATTGAAGCAACTGCCATGTGATTGGTTGATTAGATAATTGCATTAAAGAGAAATTGAACAGGTGTTCCTAATAACCCTTTAGGTGAGTGTATATACATACGCACACACAATTTTAATATATAGTTTATATATAGAAAAATAAAAAATTATAATTTTTGAATAATTATTATTGATTAATAATAACTAATATACTAATAATAGGTATTATTATTATTATTATTATAAATATATATATATATATATTTTTAATATTTTTCTTTTTTGAACCATGCTTGTTTGAGATTTCTAAACACATGCTGAATGCCACACAATTTAGTTGAGTCATTTCAGCGTTGATTCTGTCGGGAATTGGACATGCTCCGTCTATCTAGTTTTTGGAAGCACTAAGTTCTTAAAGCTATAGGGATCTCCAAGTCACGTGACCCCTAGCTGCGTGTCAGCCATTTTGACGGAATACATCCGTCAGCTACTCAGTGGCAATGGATCCATTATTAGGGGTGGGCCACCCCTATTAATAGATCCATTGCCGTGGGTAATATATATTTTTAGTATATTATTATACTAATAATATAATTACATAAAAACATTTTGACATTGGGCTACAGTGTGTTAGGTAAATGCATTTACCAGTAACGTTACTGACTCTGAAGCTAACTGAGCAATTCCACGGCTCTCTTCTCTACTCTTTACTACTACTTTAATTCTGTTTCTAGCTAATGTTGGTAGGTTTTTTTTCACTGCTAGAAAAAAAACGTAGAAAAATGTAGTCAACCCATACACCATTAGAACCGTGTAAATTTTTTTTCATTGGTTTTTGTGTTAAATCTTACCCAGATACAATAGTGCTATTTTCTGATTGGCTATTGTGTAGCTCGACGAACAACACCAGAGGCGACGCGCTTGATTCCTGCCGGTTCCACAGTGAGAGTGGCACGGCCAGAGTTTGGGCGCTGTGGCATATTAAATATTTTACAAATAGTTTTTCAGAGTGAGAAATACAATGTGTGGCGGGAGAGCGTGACAAAAGACCGAAATGAGTGACTGTCACGCTCAATGCGTGACACTTGAGAGCCCTGTTATGTTATGCTGAATGGTAGTGTGCACACACACATTGTGGATTTCTATGGCAACAGTAGATTTATAACATTTGATCCCGAACTCCGGGAAATCATTCATTAGCCTTCGAGGGGACAACTTACCTGATCCAAAATGAAGAGTGCAAAGCTGTGTTGAGTTGGAAGCCAAACAGTAACACCACCATCATCGTTTTGCCTGTTTATTGCCGCCAACCACTTGTTTCTCCGTTTTGTTTCTTTTGGGATACGGTATAAAGATATTCCTTTTGTATGATCACGTATCTGATCGCATCCAATTGCACAGCATCGCTCGGGCATGATAGAAATATTTCACGACGAGCTGTATTATTACCGGCGGTATAGCATTTTCTATTCCGTCAAAATGCCTGTTCCAAAAGGCGTGACGTCCCTATACGTTAATGTATTGTATATCTGATTTTTTTAAAGGGATAGTTCACCCAAAAATGAAAATTCTGTCAGTATTTACTCACCCACCCTCACCCCGTAAGACCTTCGTTCATCTACGGAACACGAGTTAACATATTTTTGATGAAATCTGAGAGCTGGATCACTCCTCCATACTCCTCCATAGGCTTCTTCAGGGATTGAAACTTCGACTTAAAATAGTCCAAGTGACTACAGTGGCTCAATCTTAAGTTTCTCAAGCGTCAAGAATACTTTTTGTGCGCAAAAACAAACAAAAATAACGACTTTATTTCAACTATTCATTTCCTTCTCTGTGGGCCTCTAGTTAGTTAACGTAGTGTGATAGCGTAGAGCTACGTCACACGTAGGCTCACTATTGGCCGACGCTGGTCGTGTGTGATGCGTGTGACATACAACAACAGAAGCTTACGCTACCCCTAACCCCCCCCCGTAAACAGAAGCTTCAGAAGTAAACTTCAAACAAGCTTATGACGTCGTTGACAGGTGACAGTGTATGCAGTTATGTAAACCTACATATTTGTGTCTAAATATATCTAAGTATCAGCATCATGCTTGTAGCATCAAACCATCCAGCTGTATTAATGACATGTGTTTAATTCTGTGTGAACCGGTAGTTTCCACAAACATTACTACAGTACTGTGACGTATTTTCACTGAAAAGGATAATTGAAGGAAATCTCCATCTCTCATCTCTAGCTCACAGTCGTCACTCAAAGAAACTGGAACTGGACTGTGGATATACATCCGCAAGCATCTGATTAATTTTGATATCTAAATTTTCACTTGTTCATTACAGGAAGCATTTCATTCATGGCAATATGCCTGTTTACTGCTTAAGCATTTTGGGTATTGACAACATGCTTGTTGCTATGGCTCATGCGGGTATTTGCAACATACTCGTTTAGGTCATCCACGTAAGGGCAACATACTGTTGCTTAAGGCTTCCATATTGTTGGTAACATGCTGTTGCTCAAGCTTTTCAGGTATTGCCAACAAGCTTGTTGCCTTGGCTCACTCAGGTAACTGCAAAAGCATCCAGAATTACGCTGTCAGTTGGGTTTGGGGGTTATTGGCATATGGTTTTGTTTTGGGGGTTATTGCTGCTCTCCCTGCTAATATCCATGCTAGGCTGCATGGATGCGCAGGGAGTTCTTGCCCAGAACGGAACCATACCGCCAATCCAAAATGTATACTAATTGTCAATCGTATTTGACCATAGTGGTCCTGACTGAAATCAAACATCGCGTTAGTTCTGGCAGGTCACGTTAGTTAAGCTCGCATCAGCTGACTATCAGCTGATCCACGTCTACCTATAGGAATACGACGCCTATCACTGTATACATATATAAGCTCCTTCAGTATTATCCGCAGCTATCGCGTTTCTCAGGAGCTAATTACCCTCCTCCATCCCCAGCTCCTCCTCTCGTCAGTCGGGATTTGGTTTTCCCCTTGAATCAGAATAAATTCTTAAATTATGTTGTACTTTAAAATCTTGAATTAACGATATTGCATGCATTCATGTTGGTTCTGTTCTGTTTACCCTAAGGGGGGTTATTGCTGCTCTCCCTGCTATTATCCATGCTAGGCTGCATGGATGCGCAGGGAGTTCTCGCCCAGAACGGACCCATACCGCCAATCCAAAATGTATGCTAATTGTCAATCATATTTGACGATAGTGGTCCTGACTGAAATTAAGATAATAAATTATTAAGATGCATTTAATTGCCAAATGTCCGATGAACACATTCCATGAAAATGGCACGCAGAGCTTTAGCTGCCACTTAGAGAGACACAATTATCAGTGAGCGCAGGTCTTCCTCAGCTGACAGGAAAGGAGCGAAATGTCACAGTCTACAATCCCACTGCTGTCTGTGTCATGTTGAATAAGAGGATGTGGAAATGCAATCTGACAGCCAAAACAAACAGGTGACCTCTGCAGTCACCATTCAGAATGATTATCATGAAAAGACTTGTTAGCTTTAACAAGCTCTCTTTTCATTCGCTCATGCTAGATAAATAATTAAATCATCAGAAACAGAACCGTGAAAGGTGAGAAAGGGACTTTTGATGCAGCAAAAAAAAAAAAAAGTCCTCAAGACAATATCTTGCCACGGCTAAAGTGACAAATTAAAGTCATAAAAATCTCTCTTGATTTTAATGGAGCTTTAGGTTTCAATTAACTTAATTGATCTAATTACTGACTCAAGTGCACATATTTAACATTTATAAAAATGTTTAAAAGTGGATGATTGAGAATGTGGAGAGACACCTCTATAAAACAAGGTGCTGTGGAGAGTACAATGGAATTTTTCCAATTAATCAAATAAGAGCACCAATTACCTAAGTGAGTACTCTATGAGAGCTAGGTGAAAGGACAAAGGAACCTTTCATAAGTGGCCAACTCTTCATATTAGTTAAAGAGGGTATAGACTTTATAATATAGATGGAGATGTACATAAAAATGGGGTTTGAACACCCTGATCATTATTGTTATTCAAAGTACTGTTGAAAATATTTTATGGGTGATAGTTTGTACCTTCAGTTTGGACACTTTGGTTACATGTAAAATGTTTCAATGTCATTGTGATAACACTTTATTTTACAGTGTCATCGTTACATGTTACATGTAGTTACTAGTAATAACTCATTATGCATAATTACATGTAACTGACACTACAACAAACCAAACCCTAATTTTAAATACATGTAACTTAAAATGACTCACTTAAATGAGAAGTTGCATTGTTACACAGTAATTATACAAGCAAAACATGTCACAAAAGTTCCATTTAAAATGATAAACTGTATAACAATAAATATACTGTACTGTTCAAAATGAAGACAAAACGTTTTTAGACATAGTTGTCAAAGATTAGTGGAATATGTAGCACTATCGACACGGACATAGACCAATAAGATCAACTTTACTCCAGCTGGTTAAATGTCATTATAAAAATGGCTCAGAAATGCTACTTCTGAAAAATGTATCACTTATTTACAGATGGCTTTTTTTATGAAATAAAAATATTTTTAAATAGCATATATTAATAAAATATATTTTATATATATATATATATATATATATATATATATATATAAACAAATATACAGTATATAATAAATAAATCAATAAATAAATTTATTGATATTATATATACTGTAAATTTGTTTTATATATTGTATATATTTATTTTTATATTTATATATTATATATACTGTATATTTGTTTTTATAAATAATTTTATAAATATGCAAAATAATTTACAATTAAAAATTAATAAATAACTGGACAGCACTTTGTGAATTAAACATGCGGTGTGGGTCATCTGACAACAATATATCATAAAAATAGTAGTAATGTACACTGGGTTGGCTAGTATTCCAACTTAAATTTATTAGATGACCCATAAATAAATATATTTATTTATATTATATATACTGTAAATTTGTTTTATATATTATATATATTTATTTTTATATTTATATATTATATATACTGTATATTTGATATATATATATATATATATATATATATATATATATATATTGTATATATATATATGTAATTTTATTATATAGGCTATACTAAAATAACATATTTCTAAAATATATAATGATTTCTTTTTTGTATCTAATGTAATGAAGTTCATACATTTTAAGTGTCCTGTATTTGTACACGTTTATTATGTTAATGTAAAAAAAATATATTTCCTTATGTATTCATTTATATAGCATTTTGTGAATGCTACAGTCAAACCTTGTGACCTCAAGATCAGATATGACATATCCAATCAAGAAAAGATTTGATTGGCTTTTGCATGGATTTAACAGATGGTGTTTCCATTTTGAACTTTTTTGCAGTAGAGCAGAAAAAAATAGCTTGGAAAGTCAGGCTGTTTTTCTCACATCACTGACATGAGCTGTGGCTTAGAAGAAGAAGACGTGTGAAATAATTCTCTCTCGCAAATTTGCTCACCAGGCTCACTAAGAGACACCGAGCCAAAGCAGGGCTAGAGACACCATGCAGCATAATTATTCACCAGTCTCCCAAGCTGAGCGATGAAATCAGATGCATTAGCTGTTGATTATTGCCCTACATTTTCAAAATTCAAATTATTTATGTGAGCAATGAATGTGAAAAACCAAACAGACATGTCTTTGTATGTTTCAATATGTTAGCATATATAACAGAAATACTGAAATACAGAAAATATTTATAGTATATGTATATATTGTTTAGTATGCAGGTGTTCTGAAGGACTAGTCATAATTTCTAAAATGTGCAATATACAGAGCTGCATGCAGGATCCCATAATGCAATGCACTCAATTTGACCTTACATTTCTATGCAGCAAATGAGCCGGAAATAATACCTACCATATTCTCTTTTCTAATCATTATTTGATCGGACTGCAAACAGTATCATTTATTTTAGCGGACTATATTTTATAGCCTTTTTTTTTTTTAAGATTACGATTTTTAAATGTTTTTAAAGAGTAAATATATTTAAAATATTTTAAAAATTAAAATGTATTTATAAACATATTTCAATGTTATTAACATATACTATTTAAATATATATATTATTCATATACATGTGTACGTGTTAATAATATTTAAATAATAAACAACACATAATATTGATATTTAAAAAAAAAAATTGATTTTATATCATACACAAAATTTGATTTAAAAATATATTGCAAAATAATTTACAATTAAAAATAAATAAATAACTGGACAGCACTTTGTGAATTAAACATGCGGTGTAGGTCATGTGACAACAATATATCATAAAAATAGTAGTAATGTACACTGGGTTGGCTAGTATTCCAACTCAAATTTTATTAGATGACCCATACACCACCAGCCAACCCGTGCCCCATATCTGTGACATCATGTACCTAATTTCCCCCTGAATGAAACAATGGACCTGGTTCGCCCACATCGCCACGAGCAGCGAGGACAGCTAGAGAAAGATCACAGTTCAAAACCAGTCAGACGGAAAATATGGAAAACGGGCGGAGGTCAGCGCATCTCACCCCCGATGAAGCAAGCTGCCACAGTTTGACTGACAAACTGACTTTTGGAGAGGCCCGTGCCCATTCTAGTCAGAGTTTATTGAAGGTGATTTTGATCTCCTCCATGCGGCCACAGCAGTAGCTGTGCCATCTGTCACCTTGATTGCATGGCGGTCTCTCTGGGGGGAGTGCTATGGCTCCTGATCGTTTACAGATTGCACTGCTTTCTCTTCCATAAGGACCACATGCACAGAGCCAGATGGTGGGTATACACGGTTATTATGAGTCTTTATCTCTGTGCAGGAAGGAGTGGAACCATTAGGCCTCCCTCAGGATCCCCACTCCTCTCTGCAGCCATGCTGTTCCTCCCCAAATACAGTCTTCTTCAGCTGTCAGCATCCTGCGCGCGACGCTAATAAAAAACAAACAACAATGCGCTCACACAGTTTAATATGAAGGTAAACACGGGAACGCGCATTTGTGCGCTTTGTTTTCGTCTGGAAATAATGAGAGTTGTTGAAGGCTTTGCAAAATCCCGAGGATCTGTGTTGATATCAGTTGCCATGGAAACTGTGACATCAAAAGTTGGCATATCAAGCCGGTTGGTTATTATTGGAATGAATGTTTTGCCCTGTCTAATAGGGGTGGGCAATATAAACAAAATCTTATATAACAATATGAGGAATTTTATTTCATGATAACGATATCACAATATTTATTTTTGCTTTAAATAAGTTTTTTTTTATATCATCCAAATTTTTGATACCATTGAAATTTCATAATTCTTGTCGCCAATTTCAATTTCACAAAAAAAAACTAGCCTACGGGGGAAAAAAAGTCAAGTTTACTGGTGCAGACAAGTAAACAGTCAGTGATGAAATAAGAACAAAGAAACTAATTACAAGAAATATGACAACAAACTACAGAACAAAGAAATAGACCGAACTGAAAAACTTCAAGCACTAGAAATAAGAAATATTAGCCTTCATAAATTGTATAAAGAAATCAAATGTATTACAAAACACTGAATTTCTTCACTGAAATGTGAAATGTATACTTTTCATTCTTATTATAATAAAACAAAAGTGATATAGAGAGCATTATCAGATTTTCCCTTTTTTGTTGTTTGATGACAGCAGGTTTATTAGGCTGCTGTCACTTTAAGACCGAATACACTGATCCCATTACACATGCATTTTCTTTCTTAACTGTTTAGGTTCATTTGAGACATAAATGACTGTGTTTATGAGAATACTTGCAAAGATGGGTATTTTGACACATAATTATGTGTATTTTACCGTTGAAGCCCAATTAGGCGACAAAAAGTACTCGGTTCAGTACTCGCGCGCTCTATAAACATGAGAACGCGTTCAGAAAACATCTCTCAGACAGCGCGCGCATGTAGCGATGGTCCAAAGTCTCTACCGGTTAATTGCGTCTAGCGGTATATCGCCCACCCCTACTGTCTAATATGGCCTTTGGTAACTAGCAGAATAGCAAATATAAATAGCAAAATTCATTATATATTTTATTAATTATATTTAATTATCACAGATAACATCGCAAAACATCATGACGATATTAAAGAATGACTAATTCTGTTATGGATATTACAAGGGGAAATCTTACAACATTCTCTGAAAAAAAATCTAAACATTTTAAAATCTAATTCTGACAAAGAGTTTCTCTCACACAGATGGTTTAATGTCTGCCTCTTTTAGTAATAGTCATTGGGCATAAAAGCGCCGCATTCAAAACAGACTCAGCCTTGTATGAAATTATGGCAGGCAGTATGTGTTCCAAACCCAGACATATGTAGAAGATGACCAGGAGGGTAAAGGACAATGTGCAGAAAGAAAATAAGACATGTGTAACATCAATGCATATTTTTCATGCTTGTTTAGAACTCAGTTCTTTTGCAATACCATCCAGCAAATTAGACAATTTCACACTTAGCAGTCCAATTCTTAGACGAACGGTACACACACATCTGGCATGCCAATGTCAGTATATATTGAACAATAACGCCAATATATATTATCTCTTCATATTTCATATATAATATTTATTATGCAGGCAGATAATATGCAAAATGTGAGAAAACTTCTTTACAACACAAGTATTGGCACTTCTCACAAATAGGAGTAAAAAATGGGATTATGTGATGTTTGTCAATAAACATCAAATAAACATTAAAAGAAAATGATAAAATATATATATATAATATAATATAACATGCCAGGACAGGCCAAAATCAGTTAGTGTTAGTACAGTTAGTTACTGTAGGTTAATTTTATGTATACTTTCACAGACAGGGCTTAGATTTAGCCAGGAGTAGGCCTTCAATTAGAACATTTAAGTATCTTTTACAAATGTGCCTTAGAAAAAAACATTACTGATGTGCATCTTGAGACAAAATAATGGCACTGACACAATAATTTTAAGATATATCAGTGCAATTTGCTTTAAGACAGCTCAAACATGGATTTTAGTCTGGAACTAGGCTTAAGCCAGGTTTAATAAAATATCTAATAGTTCTCACAACAACAACAAACATCTGATTTTATGCTTCTTAAAAAGTTGAGACACCAAGTGTAAACTTATCGTAGAAAACTGCAACTGTATCTGTTTTGACAGCAAACAGAGTGGCATCTTGACAACCTCATAAACCTAAGCTACTTTAATTGGTTTGTTTCATTTTCAAGTAAAGTCCTGTTTGGCTCAGCTCAGAGGGAATAAACAGTGTGGAGACCTTGTGCATGTCATTGTTCTTTGCTGTTCCTGATTCCCTGTCCCAGGGCAATGTGGCAATATGTTGCGTTGTTTAGGACAACAGCCGGCTATCTGTGAGCATGAGAGCCCTTGTCAGGCTACAGCACAGTGCTCACAGTGACACGAGCCTGTGGTCACAAATGTGCACACACAAAAAAAAGCCATTTTATCTTCCTATATGCTCATCCATGCCCCTAAAACAAAGTCTCACCATAGCTAGACAGCATCAATCACTATTATTCAATTTACACTAACTATGGACGAAATTTCTGATTCACTATGTGTTTAATTTCTTTTAAATATGTCAATTTTTATGTTAATATATTAATGCATTTTCACATTTTCTTAGAGTGTTATATTTAAATTAATATAATAATATTGAAATTATTTTAAAAGCATAATATTTAAATTATATTTATGCATATTATATGTATTTATCATACAATGAACTTGACATGTTTGTTACACATACACACACGTGCACGTGTGCGTGTTGTGTGTGTGTGTGTGTGAGTGTGTGTGTGTGTGTGTGTGTGTGTGTGTTGTGTGTGTGTGTGTGTGTGTGTGTGTGTGTGTGTGTGTGTGTGTGTGTGTGTGTGTGTGTGTGTGTGTGTGTGTGTGTGTGTGTGTGTGTGTGTGTGTGTGTGTGTGTGTTTGTGTGTGTGTGTGCGTGTGTGCGCGAACAACAAACATGTAAAGTTAATATATATATATACACACACACACATACTATTATTTTTCCCATTATTTAAAATGTTCATGAAGGCAAAACATAGAACATGTGAAATGTGTGAAATTACCCAAAAATAACCACCCCATGAAAGAGGGTCAACTGCCCCTTTAGGGTACCATGTTTACCTGAACTGGGACCAAGTTCAGATCTGTGGGTGGCCATGGAAACTGGCATGAGCACAATGCTGCAATAGAATCATACCAGACTGAGGATGTCACCCAGAGAACAGCAACAAAATTAACTTCTGGTGGCTGAGACTGCTCACAAATCTTTTGGCATGCGTCGATTCAGAGTAGTTTTTTAATAAGAAAGGAATGTTTAAAAATACAAATGGAATAAATACTAAAATAGTACTAAACACTAAAAGTGTGTTCCATTTACATGTGATTAAAGTAGCCTAAGTTTATAGTAAAAGCCAATTTGCATGTCATAGATTTTGTAGTGGGTGCATGCTTGTGGCATTTAAAAATACTACATTGATAAATACAATAATAACAATTGGATTTGAACAGTACCCTAAACACAAGTATTAAACTTACAGTATGTACATAATCTATCTATTTTGATATGCTATGGACGTGAATGATACTTCAAGTCATTCTTTTGGACTAGCAACCACTCAAAGCACCCTAGCAACAACAGAGCAACATTCTGGCATCTACCCACACTGTTAAAAAATAATTGTTGGTTTAATTTAAAAAAGTATGTCACCTGGTTGCCTTAAAATTTGAAGTTCATTGAAATTAAAAAATTGAGTTCATACAATGAAGGAGATTGATTTAATCAACAGAAACTCAAAATATTATGTTATCTGAATCGCATAAATTATCGCAGTTGATTTGACAAAAAAAAATGTTGTGATAACAAATCATGAAAATATTTTTGTACAGTGCAACATCCTGACATTGTTGAGGCGACCTTTGCCAGGGCAAGCAGAACTCATATTTTTATTAGTGAATCTAAAAATCCACGTTATAAAAAAGATAAGTTAAGATTTGATAAGCAAACTAATCGGAGCATGCCGGCCCGCACAATGACTCAAGACCCTTAACACCAGAGAGCATGACAGCCTTGCTCCAAGGAGCCGAGTTACTTAGGAGAAGCTTTTCCATATATTTGCTCTGGAATGGGCTAATGGTGCACGCAGTCTAAGCCTCTCTTGTCTCTCTCACCCCTCTGCATCAATCTGTTCCCAAGCTGTTCCCACATTTTGGTGAATTTCCCAGGCTAATTCCTTGGCACAGACAGAGCAGAAAGGCTGATTACTTCAGTGTGAACCCCACAAGCCTTTCCAAGCCTGTGAAATTCAGGCGTTCAGTGGATGAGAATCTCTTCTTTGTCTGATTTAGGAAGCCTGTGGAATGTGCAGGGCAGAGATTTGGATTTTTCAAATATGATTACAAGCCATCAAACAATCTGTGTTTCTTTGCATTGGCCATAATTATGTAGCCTACTTCACAACTTAACTAAACATTTAACCGAAATATAGCTAAAATTTTGATTTTAAATTAAAATATTCCTTGTTATAATATGGCAGATGTCATAGACTTACTGAAGAAAAAAAAAGTGGCGTGGGTGAAGCAAAAGCAATAATTGGTTCATAGAATTTAGATATTTTCACCCATAAATAGCCATAAATAATTTGATATATTAGTGAAAGAGATAAAATAAATAGTAATAAACTGGTCATCTGATTTCAATGTGAAAACCTAGAAGAAAACAGCTTTTAGTTTGTCACATATAAGTATATGAATGATTTTAAGTATTTACTTAAAATATTATTCATTTAAGGGTACAATTTTTTTTTAAATGAGGGGGAAAATAATGAGTGTACCTTTAAGACTCTTTAAAAACAACCACAAACTAATCCAAAACTTCCTAAAAGATTTCAATTCTGAAACTTGATCCACTGTTAATTTATTCTTTTTTCCCCCTCATAAATTACATTTCCGGGGCTTTGTGCAGATATTACTAGGCCGCAGGACAGCTGTGTCCCATTAAAATATGTGATGGTTGCTGATTTCATACAGCACATGGTCATCAGGCCAGATCTACAGCCAGTAATTAGGAAGATGAAATGTTTAATTGTGCCTTAATTTTGATAAAATTTATCTGTCACCCATCCTATAATCAGCCATTATGCTTACAAATCAATGTCAGTAGATTTCAGCAGGGGGGCATTCACTATTCTGACAGAAATGTCTGCATGTCACATCACTGCTCTGCTCATTCCCACCGCCTCATGACCTGCTATGCCGTGCTCCTGTGCCATCTCTAATTATTAGTAGGGAGGTTAAGTGACTTTTGACTTCAAGTCATGATGCAAAGGTCCCCTTTGGTATGGAAGTACCTTAGGGCCATAGAAATAAATTTATCCTAAGACACAAGTGAGATCACATTTTGTATCTTATATACGCACATTTTTTAAAAATGGCTGCCGACCATACTTGAGAGGCACATATCTTTGCTTCTGTTATAGCTATAATGACAAATTTGGTATCAACGGGTACATTTTTGTGGTCAAGGAGTCCAATAAAATAGGTTCCAAGACTAAAAAGCAATAATATTGTCCTTAACATGACAATTGGAGGTGAAGTATGCAATTTTTTATTTAAAAACGCATGCCAAACACACAGTCCATTCACAACTTAATAATTTCTTCGTTTAGGTCTGCTTCGCATGCGCCCTTTACAGCACTGGCTGAAGACACGGGTCCTGCGTCGAGCTTGGGCATCCGGTCGTTTACGTCTCAAGGTAACTCAGAACTGTGTCACAGCTCTGGAGCCCTGGAAGGCGGTCGACTGGTATCAGACAGGTGTAAACCTCGGAGTAATCTCTAAACTGATAGTGGTTTCGACAGATGCCTCCAATTCGGGCTGGGGCGCCCTCTATGAGGGCAGACCGACTTTTGGCCTGTGGTCAAGCCAAGAAAAGAGCTTGCACATAAACTGTCTAGAGATGAAGGCGGTCGAGAACACCTTGCGGTTCTTCCTTCCCCTTCTAAAGGGCCTTGTCCGCACGGACAACATGTCGGTGGTTTCCTACATAAATCGCCAGGGCAGTCTGAGATCACAGAACCTTCATGCACTGGCAGAACGCATCCTTGTATTGGTTCAGCGCAACCTACTCTCGCTGAGAGCGGCGCATGTGCCAGGCCATCTTAATGTGCGTCCAGACAGGCTGTCCAGGGACAACGTTCCCCCAGGGGAATGGTCCCTCCACCCAGGGGTGCCGCTAAGGGGGGAAAAGTTAGGACGATTCTAAGGGCCCACACACATTTGGGGCCCCCAGAGATCGATTTTATTAATGGAATGGGTGGGGTAGGGGGCCCAACCTCATATTCTTTCATAGGACCCAACATTTCTAGCCGCGCCCCTGCCTCCACCCTCAGACAGTTCAGCTGTTGTGGGACACCTTTGGCACAGCAGAAGTCGACCTCTTTGCGTCTCAAGACAACGCTCAGTGTTCAATATGCTTCACAAAGAACAAGGACGCGCTGGCCCATCACTGGCCCAGCCGCCCTCTCTATGCTTTCCCTCCGATCATGCTGTTACCACAGGTAATCAAGCGTATAAGGGAGAACGGTTCCTGTGTACTTCTAGTAGCTCCGTTCTGGCCGTACCAAGTTTGGTTTATAGTTAATCTTTGAGAAATACAGGGCATCGAATATAAAAAAAAATGCAGGTGGCTTCTTTAGTTGAGATACTGTCGCATATGCTGAAACATGTTAAGGTAAAGCGTGTAACTTCTGCATTTTTCAGTATTTTTGTCTGTATTTTTCCTGTAAAAAAATCTTAACATTCTGAAAGCAAAAACAATTCACTTGATTCACAATTCACAAAACTTTTCTTGCTATAAGATTCATTTTATTTTTAAACAAGAAAAAACATATTTGCCAATGGGCAAGAAAAGCTGCTTTAACCCTTAAATGCATGAATGTTTCGCCAATCATTTTTACATATTCGGGTCTTTAGCGACCTGGATCTATATCTAACAGGGATTGATCTCTACGTGTCGCGATAATATAAAACTCTCCTGATATTAAAGTAACAATAACAGAAGAGTAAAATAAAGCATATTTTGTTACCCTTTGGAGCTTGTAAGGGTTCAGTTTTACCTGATGTTTTATATACCATTTTTACAGTCCTCGTCAGAGCTTATTTCCCATTTCCCTCTTTTATTATTTTTTTTCTGTTACATTGTCTATAATGATTTAATTGAGGAATACTAACAAGGTTGATGTCAAACTTTAAAAAATGAATGAGGAGGAGGATAGTGAAACTGAACCACGTGCCCACGGGATGAAAATTATGTCATGCGGACAGTGTGGCCGAAGTATAATTTTGGGCTTTAGACGTAAAATATTTACTTGCAATACCCCCTGAAAATTAAAGGTGATATTTCAGTAACTTAATGATATCTTCACATGTTCACCTTTCTCTAATCTATTAAAAAATATTTAACCTTTTTAGTAAGCATTTTATTTTGATTGTTTTCACTTTAAAAATCTTTAAAATATATATATACATATTAATATAAAGAATATTAATAAATGATATTGCAATTTCAGTTCCCTTTCGTTGTCACTCCGAGTTATGTCGGATGACGACGGAATGGGGTTTCGCTTAGAAAGCCTATCAACTTTGAGTATTACAAAACGAGCCAATGGCAAAGAAATGCCATTGGTCTGCGGAATTTGCTTAGCGTATCTCCGCCCTACCTCGTGGGTATAAAAGGAAGACGCTGGCAACATGCAGATATGTTTTTCGCTTCGGAGCGAAGTTAATTCTTCACTCTACAAGCCATCTCTCAACTGTCAGCTTCTTACAGACGAGCGAGATTCTCTGGTGTTGGTGTGACGGCGATCTCCCGGCGAGTGCGCGCTTCCTGCTTATCTGTGCAGTGGTTTGCCAGTGAGCGTGTTTCTCCCCGGGCGCTTCAACACTTTCAGAGTTTCTTTTCTCTCACAAAAGAGCTCGCACGCGGCACGTCTTTTTAAAGACGGCTCGCCCGTGCATTTCTGGTGGCGGTTGACTCATTTCCGATTTTGATGGGCACATTCTCTGCTCTGTGTGCTTGGGCTTGATCACGTTAGAGCAGCGTTTGTGGATGACTCATGTTCTCCCCGCGGGAACGTGACCATCGAGTCATTACGGTCGAGACTCAATGATCTCGTTTGAGAGAGAGTCCCCTCATCCACACACCGATCTAACACTCTCCACGTGAGGTGCTACTTTGGCTGGTGGCCAGGGTGACCTGAGGGTGTTGGTGTGGAACAAGGCGCCGACTATCCGTCCGTGCCCCACGCCCCCCTCTTCATTGACGCAACCCGTGAACGATCACGTGACGCCCGCGGGCCCGGCTTCGGACCCCCCGCGGGTTTCCTTTGACGTTCCAGAATCGGATCTGTTGTCCATCGCAGCATCACAGGGCGGGCAAGAATCTTCAGGTGAAGTGAAGATTTGACAGTGCTGCCACTTAGGGTGTGCATATAGCATTTGTCGAGTCAGATCCTGAGATAACAGCCATGCTTTCCCGGGTAGCTGCGAGCATCGGACTAGGGTGGAACCCTCCACCCTGTCCTGAGCGCTCGCTGCTGTACGATTGGTTTTGGGGTGGCCGCTGACTCTCGTCGCCGTCTAACCCCAATACCTTTCTTCTCGAATGTGCATCAGGAGATCTCGAAATCCTCGAAGACCCCCATGTCTTCCAGCGATCCCTCGTTGATCTCCTCCGCCCTTCCTTCCCATGGCCGCTGGTCATGGGTACACTGGGGTCCCCCGGTTGAACGCTCTGTTGTGATACTAAAATAACTGGGTCCTCAGAGTGCTTCTTCTCGGCGCGATCCTTAGCACCCGTCCGAAGACTGTAGTTTTTCGTCTACACTTGTGGCGAAATCCTATAGCGCCCAGGACAGGCAGCCGCCAGTGACATGTTCATCCCTGAGCACACAGAGTTCCCGGACGACACGGTGCGCCGCCCCCGAGCCGTGCACCCCTACTCCTCCTCTGTCCCAGAGCCGGTTGACAGTGCGCGCCGTCCCCGGACCGTGCCGCTCTCAACCGCCTCTGTCGCCAGCCCCCTGGCAGAGCAGACCCCCGTGGAACGCTCATCCTTCCCTGGTCTCCTCTGTCAGGGTGCGGTTAATGACTGTGCCCCCACACCGGGCCGCTATGCCGTCCACGTCTGGGCCAGTCATTCCGCCTTGCTGCACCACCGGTGGGAAGTCTGTGGTTCGTATGACCCCGCTGGTACAGTCTTGGGAGCCTGGCAAGAGCTTCCCAACCTGTCCCACTGGGTCGCGTGGACGATCAGGCTCGGCTACGCGATTCAGTTCGCGCGGTCTCCTCCCTGCTTCAGGGGAGTCCGCTCCACTATGGTCAGTGGCAATGCCCCTATCATGAGAGCGGAGGTTGCTACCCTCCTGGCGAAGGGTGCGATCGAGACTGTCCCTCCAGCCGAAATGAGGTCCGGCTTCTACAGCACGTACTTCACTGTCCCGAAGAAAAACGGTGGGTTACGGCCAATCCTGGACCTGCGCGTTCTGAACCGCTCCCTTCACAGGCTGCCGTTCAAGATGCTCATGGCAAAACGCATTTTCGAATGTGTGCAGCCCCAGAATTGGTTTGCAGCGATCGATCTGAAGGACGCCTACTTTCATGTCTCCATTCTCCCTCGACACAGACCGTTCCTACGGTTTGCTTTCGAGGGGCCGGCATATCAGTACGCGGTTCTCCCATTTGGGCTAGCCCTGTCTCCTCGCGTCTTCACGAAGGTCGTCGAGGCAGCCCTTGTTCCCCTACGGGAACACGGGGTTCGCATCCTGAACTATCTCAATGACTGGCTGATCCTAGCTCACTCTTGAGACCAAGTTTGCGAACACAGGGACCTAGTGCTCCGGCACCTAGCCCGTCTGGGCCTTCAGGTCAACTGGGAAAAGAGCAAACTTTGCCCCGTGCGGAGGATCTTTTTTTCTCGGTATGGAAATCGACTCAGTCGCCATGTAAAAGGCACAGCTTACGAGCGAGCGCGCGCAGTCACTGCTGACTTGCCTGAGACAGTTCGAGGGCAAGAGTGCGGTTCCACTGAAAACTTTTCAGGGGCTCCTGGGGCATATGGCATCTGCAGCCGCGGCAACGCCGCTCGGATTTCTTCATATGAGACCGCTTCAGCTTTGGCTTTGCGACCGAGTCCAGAGGTGGGCATGGCAACACGGCGACTCCCCCCCCCCCAAGACCAGTTACTCCGACCTGCCGTCAGACCTTCACCCCGTGGTCGAACCTCAGTTTTCTACGGGCCGAAGTGCCCCTGGAACGAGCTTCCCGGCATGTTGTTGTAACGACAGATGCCTCCACCACGGGCTAGGGCGCCATGTGCAATGGACGTGCTACCGTGGGGCTCCTGGATAGGACCCAAGCGCCTATGGCTCGTCAATTGCCTCGACTTGCTGGCTGTACGTCTTGCTCTGCGCCGCTTCCGGGCCGTGCTCAAGGGTCAACGCGTACTAGTCCGATCAGACAATACCGCTGTAGCGTGCATCAACCGTCAAGGTGGTCTGCGCTCCCGCCGTATGTCGCAACTCGCCCGCCACCTCCTCATATGGAGTCAGAAGCATCTGAGGTCGCTTCATGCCATTTATATCCCCGGAGCCCTGAACTGTGCAGCCGACAAGCTCTCACGGCTTCAGCCCCTCCCGGGAGATTGGTGACTCCATCCCCAGTCGGTTCAGCTGATTGTAGACCAGTTCGGGGACGCACAGATAGATCTGTTTGCCTCTCACGACTCGACCCATTGCGCCCTGTTTTATTCCCTGACCGAGGGCACACTCGGCACGGATGCCCGGGCCACAGCTGGCCGTGGGGCCGCAAATATGCGTTTCCCCCAGTGAGCCTTCTTGCGCAGACCCTGCGCAAGGTTATGGAGGACGAGGAGCAGGTCATTCTGGTCGCGCAGTACTGGCTGCAGAGCAGCAGGCTGAGCGACAGCGAACACATTCGCCAGATTCTACAATCTCCGAGTGTAGCCAGTGTCCTCTTATGTACTCGCTTAACCAGCTAGTACTGGACCCGCTCAGGTGTCTTCGCTTGCTCGCCATTCCACTCCACGGACTGGATACGTGCGATATCTCCTCAGGTGAGCTTCCCCGAAAGCCCTGAGTTCCTCCAGCACTCCTGACGTCGGCGCCAGTGTCTATTGCCTGCGCGTCAGCTAGGTGCCTCCCGTGTGCATGGTCCCTCCTCTGAGCGACCCCCACATGTGTATTTCCACTGTAAGCCTCTCTGAGCATGTGTCTTTCCCTTGGCAAGCCACCTTGCCACCCCTGGGGTTGAAATATTCCACCTGCGGCTGGACACCCCATTGTTCTCCATACGCATCCCTCCGGGTCATATGTGTATTCTCTAAGTCCCCCCCTCTTGGTTGGCAATAATTGCATATTTCCTCTAAAGCTATGGGATATGCTCCCCAGTGTACCTTGGTATTCCTGTGCTAAATAGGAGTCCTTCGTCCGTGCCAGTCTCACGACAGGGATCTCAGATTTACGCAGGGCACTGGAAGACAGCCGAGAAGGTGGCGTGATTAGACTGGTAACCCCATTCGTCGCCATCCGACGTAACTCGTAGTGACAACGAAAGGGAACGTCTCGGTTACGTATGTAACCCTCGTTCCCTGAGTAGGGAACGGAGACGTTACGTCTGCCTGCCACTTTCCGCTGTACCAGGGGGATCGCCTGAGCTCAGTCTTGGCTCCTCAGCGAAGAAACATATCTGCATGTTGCCAGCGTCTTCCTTTTATACCCACGAGGTAGGGCGGAGATACGCCATGAAAATTCCGCAGACCCATATCATTTCTTTGCCATTGGCTCGTTTTGAAATACTCGAAGTTGATAGGCTTTCTAAGCGAAACCCCATTTGTCGTCATCCGACGTAACGTCTCCGTTCCCTACTCAGGGAACGAGGGTTACATACGTAACCGAGACATTTTATTTCAATTAATTATGCTGCCCCATTTCTTTATTTTAATTTTACATTCAATTGAAATAATTATTAGAGTTTCATCTACTTACGAACCCCCTGCACTTCCCTCACAAGTCCAGGGATTCACTAACCAGCATTTGTGAACACATTATGCAGACAATACAGTAAGACAAAAAATTGCTGCATCAATTAAAAATGATAAAATTATTGCATTGCATTTTAAACGTGCATTCCTAAAGCAGGCTATCCGCTAGGTTATGGCTCCAACTTTGTGCCTTTTTAAAATGTTTTGGATGATATTAATCTGAAACAATGCATGACACATGACTAATAACTGCTGCTCAAGGCAACACCTCTTCAAAACACAGAATCAGACCAGCTGAATTAGCCTCCATCACATGCTACAGCACAGGATCTTCTTGTTTCTGAGGGACAGAAACTGTCCATCCTCTGTCATTATGGACAAACGGACAGATGGACGGAGGAGGCAGAGGAGTGGGAGAAGGTCATCGGGAGAAAAACAAAGCTTTTCATGCAACATGATGGAGTGTGATATTTCTAAGCAAAAAGCACAGCTCTGCCAAGAGCATCCCAGCCAAGCTCTGCCGAGCTTGTTGCAGTTATCAATGACAGCATGCTTGAGGGGGCACCCGAAACCCAGCGGAGAAAGGGAGGAATGTTGAATGCCTTCTACTTTGGTTTGTAAAGAGGGTAGTGCAATGTACCAGTAGCATTCATGGATCTTTGAATCTGGGGAAATCAAGTGGAAAATATTGCACTGAAACGCAAACCAAGTCAAATGTGTTTGTTCATTGCTCATTTGTTCTATGTTCAACAACTTGTTAGCCAAGCCAATGAGCGTGCATAATCAGTTGTTCTGACAAACAACTTTGTTGTTGAGACAAACCTATATAGTTCATTCAATTAGAAATCATGTTAATGTGACATTGAAGAAAAATGAAAACATTTCCTCCACATTGCTTTAAAACGGCTGACAGCTTAATACAAGCATTCCATCCAAAACTATGGCAGGCAAATTGGGAGCTTGAAATTTTTTAAATATAGAAAATACTGTAAATTATAGCCTAATATATTAGAATTTGACCTATATTATATAGGCATTTCAGTTCAGTTTTTCCATTTCAATTCAAAATTATCAAACGATTGCAATGCATTTCAAGTCTGCATTCTGCAACATCATTGCTCCAGCTCTTTTTGACTGTTTGGATTATATGAATTAATATATTACTAAATTAGTAGACATCTTCTGTGGATATAGTTTGTCTAAATTAAAAATTTTGCTGTGCTGCTTTAAACAATTAACAGTAGGGAAAAAAGTAAGAATTGTGGGACTCTGCATATTAATGAGTTCTGTGCTTCCCAGGAGGAGCCGCCCCCTCCCTGGAGAATTTCGGGTGATTATCGTCAGTTCAGTCCTGCCAGTAATTCACCCCACGTGTCAGATGAGATGCATCATTACAAAAGGTAAAATAGGGCATCAGATCTGGGGCAGGACTCCAGCAGTACAGCTTTATAATCACAGAGTCCAACTGTTCCCTTCCACATTCACTCAGCCACAATTATCCGTGTGGATTTTTCTAACTTCTGCAATGGTAGAACATTCTGCTTAACATGTGGCACCCATAATAATTAACACAAAATTAACACATATCATTTTATAGCCCTTCTGCTGCCAAGCTTTGCCAAAACGGGCCCCTTGTTTGTGCAGTGATCTCTGGAGCGCTTCATTACGCCCACCCTACTTCAACATGTCTTACTCTGACAATGATTTGGAAAGACAAATCCTTGAAGCTGCTGTAAGGACATTGTAAGTGTTTTATCCAATCCTATCCTAATATTTATTGATTTATATACTGTATATATATATTAGTGCTGGGCAACGATTAATCACAATTAATCGCATCCAAAATAAAAGTTTTTGTTTACATAATAAATGTGTGTGTACTGTGTATAATCATTTTGTGTGTGTATATATATATATATATATATAGCCTATATACAGTATATATATATATATATATATATATATACACACACATGCATGTATATGTTTAATAAAAATGTGTTATTTATATATAAAATATGTATATATAATATTAATTATGTATAAGTATATATACAGTATTTACATGCAATTGTTTCTTAAATAAATACATGCATATGTGTGTATTTATTTATACAAAATAATTATACACTGCACACACACACATTATGTAAACACAAACTTTTTTTGGATGCTATTATTCACAATTAATCGTTGCCCAGCACTAATACATATACATACATATACATATATATATATATAGTACCGGTCAAAAGTTTGGAAATATTAAGGTTTTTAATGTTTTTGAAAGAATTCTCTTTTCACCAAGTCTGCATTTATTTGATCAAAAATACAGTAAAAACAGTAATACTTTAAATTTAAATTAGATTTAAATTAACCGCCTTCTGTGGTAATCTATTTTACAATTAAATTTATACCTGTGATGCAAAGATGAATTTTCGGCATCATTACACCAGTCTTCAGTGTCACATGATCCTTCAGAAATCATTCTGATATGTTTATTTGGTCCTCAAGAAACTTTTGTTATTATTTGTTATATTTATGATGTCTTTCAGGTGTGTATATAAGCCCTGTTAAAGCTAAAACAGAAAAGGTAGTTTTATAGTAAGATATCACTCCTCATCCTGAGAAAATAGAGTAATAATGGATCATGTCATGTCATAGACTATTTAGCTGCATTGCCGCTTGTCTCACATAGCCAGACTTCTGACTATAAATGATGCTCCACTTTACAGCTTATTCTTGCCAAGAACAGCCCACTTACACAGGAAGAAACCATCTGACTGACATACAAAGCAACCAACAATATATTTCTATATTTTTAAATGCTATTAGGGGAGGGTGCATCTGATGATACACTTCTGTTCAAAGGTTTTGGGTAAGTAAGATAAAAAAAAAAAATAAAAAAAAAAAAAATATATATATATATATATATATATATTTTATTTATTTTTATTTTTTATTCAGCAAAGATGCATTCAATTGATCAAAAGTGACAGTAAAGTAATTTACAAAAGATAAATAATAATGCTGTTAATAAATGCTGTTTTTTAGCTTTCTATTCAAATAATCCTGAAAAAATGTATTCAGTTTTCCACAAAAAAACTGTTTTCAACATTAATAATAATTAGAAATGTTTCTTGAGCAATAGCAAACCAGCATATTAGAATGATTTCTGAAGGATCATGTTACTGAAGACTGGAGTAAATTTAGCTTTGCCATCACAGGAATAAATTACATTTTAAAATATATTACTGTAAGTAGGACAATTATTTTAAATTGTAATCATATTTTCACAATATTACAGTTTTACTGTTTTTGATAAAATAAATGCAGCCTGGGTGAGAATAAAAAACTTCTTTCAAAAACATAAAAAATCTTAACCACAAGTTGCGCCTGATTGAATGACTATTGTAGGGGGGAAAGTGTGACGAAAACACTATAGCTGAAATTATGCATTATTGGCAACTTTAAGAACTGTCCAAAACATAATCCACAGATCTTATTCTATAAACCATTACTAAAAACAAGCAACTGAAATGAGAGTCAGTATTGGGAGAACTGTAGAGGCAAATGTGAAATTGCATCTTGCAGCTGGCAAGATAAAACGCTTTAAATTTGGTTCTCTGTAACAGCAGGACGTCTTTTCTGTAGATCACAGAGAACAAGCTAGACTAGATTCATGCTTCTGGGTCGAGTGAGCAATGACGCTCAGACGCGTCAAACCTTTGTGGCCCTCGCTCAGATGCCCCCACTGATAGCGAGAACTACAAGGGAGGGTGTCTTGGTACAAGGAACAAATCTCCCGCCTGTCCTTGATTTTTGTTCTTTGATTAAAGAAGAACATTTGAGATTTGCATTTTAAAATATGATGATCAAAAACAATTATCGCTCCGTCTGTATGTCTTACAACAAATGAATTAGATTATAAGCCTCCATGAGCACCAGTTTCTTACAGCCTTGTTGCGCTGACAGTATTTGAAGTTTCCAGCGTTAACTTCATTACCCATATTTTGTCCAGAATTAGTGGAGCGTGCTGAAAATTGCTAATGACAGATGTTTCACCACTCTGTCACACTCCTTGTATCATTTGATTTGGAAAGCAACATACGGTGTTCTGGTCTATCAGTATGTCACAGACTGTCTGCAAACAGCTGGTCATAACTCAGTTCAGTGAAAACCATTACTTTCCAATGAAGTGCTGGAGACAGTCCAAATTGTGTTTTGGCATGGCATCAGCCCTCTAATGCAGGTAGGGAGGGACAGGCCGAGTGCCAGCATCTTCAGCTAAACAAAGCACGGCGCTAGCAGGAGGGGACACAAGTCACCGGGAACGCTCTGAACACGGGGACGTTTCATCAAAAGATGGATGTTCGAATGGGGTTCGAATGAGGTGATAATCTTTGACCTTTAAACAGAATGTGGAGAGAGAACGTCATGCTGGGTAGCGCAGGAAAGTCAAAGCCGTAATGTCAACTCAAATGCAACCGTAAGCAGGCTAAATGTCTCTGATGGTTTGTTTCATTAAAGACAATGTTTAAAATGTGCTGAGATAAACAGGCTGAAAAGAAACTAAACGGGTAATTTCTCAATTTGATTAGCCGACACAGGATGTAAAATTGAATTTAAGGAAGTAGAATTAAGATCGCATTACGATTCAAAGTAATTCATAGTAATTCATAGTCAAAGTAATAACTAGATTATGTTTAGTTTTTACTAATTGCCTATTATCATAAATCATACAATCAACATATGCAAAATTTCAAGAAACACGATTTTCTTGACTGTGAAAAAATAAAGATCCAAACATCAATATTTAGATGTAGATTTTTTTTACCACGTTTGTTTTTAATACCTTAAAACAATAGATACCTTAAAATGAGATAGATAGATAGATAGATAGATAGATAGATAGATAGATAGATAGATAGATAGATAGATAGATAGATAGATAGATAGATAGATAGATAGATAGATGGTTAGTTTCTATTTTTTTTCCTCCACCATAGTGGATCTGTGATTTTTCACTTCCTGTCATTTAAATTCTGTTATGTGAGAGTTGAGAGTGGAGCCAGTTCTTTAAACACTGGTCAAAAGAATTCATAGTTGTAAAAAAATAAAAAATTAACACGAAAGCTGAATCTTGAAGAGCACAAATAACAATGGCATTGCCCTTGAAAGGAAAAGGGCTTTATTATTTCCTATTGCCAGCTAACTTATGCTTGAGGTTTGTAAAGCCAAATCTTCCATCAGTAATATCATCTGTAAGCTATTTACTTTCTTGTTATTTGTTGGTTTGACAACTGTAAACTGACAACTGTTCTATTAGCACCCCTCTAATAATGATAGCTTGAAGGTCAAGAGCAGCTCCGATGTGTCTGAGCATTGTTAATTTCCTGTGATTCAGGCCAGGATTTAAGTGCTTGTTTTTATTCAAGGCCCACAGTCCTCATTTCCCATACCCCTTGTTAGCATTGCGGGCTACAAGACTGACAAAATAGATGGAAATTGCATTAATGAATGTTTGCTGCTGTGAATGAGTGAATTCACATGGATAAGTGTGACCCCCTCTTTTCCTGGCTGTTGATTTCCTTTCTGAATTACTGTAATAAGTATATGTCCCTATTCTCAGCCATGTCTCCAAATACATGGTCTGCTCTAACACTGGGAACTATCCTTCCCATGTGATATGTTTGTCATGTTTATCATCTTATCATGTTTATCTGCACATGCTCACTATAAGTGATTTAATTGCGCTTAAAAACAACATAAAAACACAGAGATGACTCTAAATAAGGTAAAACGCACTTGTCCATTAGGTACATTAGGTGTGATTGCTAACATATTTTACACAAAATACATATAAAATACATATAATGCATTTAACATTATTCACTTTGCTCCTTATTTACCTTTAGAAAAAAAGAAAAGAAAATATTTAGAAGTGAAAGATCACTCTCAATAAAATGAAGTGATGCAACATGATGCACTTTCAGCATTCGTAAAGGAAATTATGGTAACAGTTTAGAATAAGGTTTCATTGTTTAACTATATTAGTTAACAAAACGAACAATACTTCTATACAGCGTTTATTAATCTTAATAAATGACCCAGACAGCATAGTCATAGTGTTGGCCCAGATCAGGCCCACACTGGTACGCATCGAATCCACATACCAGATGTGGCCCGGATCTGGGCCGGCACTATGTTGCTGTCTTTTTAACTTTTACTTTTTAAAATCCAAAGTTGTATTTGTTAACATTTATTAATACTCTGTAACCTTTAACATAAACAAACAAAAAATAAACAATTCGATTTGTTAATAAATTCTTTAAACAATATATTGCTCATTGATAGTTTATGTTAGCTAATGCATTAACTAATGTGAACAAATGAGACCTTATTGTGAACTGTTACTGAAATTATCTTACATTTGTGAAGAAAATAATCAATACAAATTATTTAGACTAAAAGCTACAAATGTTTTTTTTTCACCACTAGGGGTCGCTAACCTCTTACAATAACAAAGGCGTAGGTTTATGACACATAGCGGAATTATGGAACTTGTCGTCATGCTGATGGATCTAATAATGTTTATGGATGAGTGAATACATTGATGTTTTTAACATGACTGGTATGAAGCAGGCCACGATTGCTAATGAGAGACAGATATCAGCGCCACACGCGAGTCCCGCGGATATAAAGGAATAAAGACATTTCATTCTACCGAACTACAGGCAAGTGTAAAACTTGTGAGGTAACGCAGAGCTGTTTCACTTGGTCTACACTATCACACTAAACACTGAGTGTGTTGAAAGTTATTCTATGTGTTAGTTTGTCTATATGAGACTAGCAGTAAGCTAGATCAACATTAGAATAACATACTGATCATATCATATCATATTCTAACATTTCATCATGTTGAGCTAGATAACATTGATTAGTTTTATGTACATTTGCTCATTTATCTAATAAAGTACATGCAAGAGTGGCGTCTCTGTCAAGTCCAAGATAGTTGCGGACGTGGAGCTCTCGGCATCTCGAAAACGCCACACTGATATTGATCCTCGTTTTAGTTCTCCTTTTGTCCCAAAGTCTGCTTGCCATGGTCCATAATGTTTGAATGAAACAACAACAGCGTGAGCCATGGTTACTATGACAGTACGAGCGGAAACCAGGGATAACACCGATTTACGTCATTCACAGATGACAAGTGAACATGGACCAGACATTATTTAAAATTGGAATTTTTCTGAAATTAAAAATCTTTGGGAACTTCTGGGATATTGTAAGTACACAACTGCATGGCATATATCATACTGTGCAAGTGATTTTTGGATATTTTATTACAAAAATCTTACATATTGTAGCTTTAATTTGATTGTCTATTTAACATAACATAACATAACATGACATAACATAACATAACATAACATAACATAACATAACATAACATAACATAACAACATAAAAACCTGACCATCACTGTAATTATTGATAAGGTAAGCTGTTGTAATGCTATAAATAATTCAAAATGACCCTAAATGCCAATAAGCAGTCGTACTAGAAATGTCAGCATTTGCACTTCAGTTGTATTATTTTCATGTGCTTTTGACTCGATTGCTTTAATGATTTACCCCATTCAATGTGCTCATCTGTAGTCTCTCTCAAGCATAGCAGGACCATCTCTGTCCTGCCAATCAATGTGACATGCTTCAGGGATTTCCCTCTATTTCACACCGAGCGTTTGCCATCAAGCTTGGCTTGAAACAAAAGGTCACATTTATTACCAATAATTGCCTTTATGTGCTTACTGTAATCTGAGATTTTTCATTTGTTTATTTATTTATTACTTTCCTTCCTTTCTTTCTCTTTTCCCCCTCCCTAGAAATTGTTGAGTGTGTATGTCCAATGCGGAGGCACGTATGCACTCTTGGAAGGTAATCTAAAAGCGAGTTGGGCCATGACAAATGGGGACAGCTGGCCTAATTGAATCATTTGAGCTAAGACAGCTCAACTTGGTTATCCTCTCTGCTGCCCATAGTGATATTAGCACGGGAATCATTAGCCATGAAATCATGTCTGCGTTCTCGTCCTGCATCCTTTATGACACGACAGCCAGCACAGTCTGCCTTGGGTTTTTTTACACCAATGAGAGCCTTTAAGCACAAACAGTCTGGGTAGATGAGCAGGATACATCCATCATGCATACAAACGAGCTATGTGATATAATTCGCGCATCACAGTTTTTCGAATTCATTGTATTTATCATACACCATGATTGTTATACTGGGTGAGTTATAACAGTCAGTTAACCACTTAGAACTTAGTCAAAGATTATGCATTACATCCTCCTAAAATTAAGTAAAAAAAATATTTAGAAACATATATTTCATTTTATTTTGTGATGCCTATTAAATGACAAATGTGAATCATCTGACTCAACAGATTGTCTTTAATTTGATGTATAACATTTAATCAAAATGTTCACCATAGTAAAAAAAAAAATGAATAAATAAAAAATAAAGAAATATCATGTCTGAGCAGAACTAACAAAAAACTAACAAAATCAGCCGTCATTGCACATAAATATCAATAATAGTTATGTATTTCAATTGTATTTGAATTTAATTTAAGTTTAAATGTAACTTTAAAAAGTGAGGAAACCTGTTGCCTTAAAATTATTCAGTAAATAAACTTTGTGCGTAGTTGAAAAAATTAAGTAATGTGAACTTGACAATTCCACATTACACATGGTTTATTATTATTATTTTTAAACATTTGTTAAATATTTTTTCTCATATTGTTTAAATTGTATATATAATAATTATAATAATAAATAAGATTGTACTATTATAAAAAAAACGAGGGTAATGCTTTAGGGTCCAATTCTCACTATTAACAGTAGTTGCTTATTAGCATGCACTAGGACATTGGCTGTTTATTAGTACTTATAAAGCACACATTAATGCCTAATTCTTCATGAGCATATTCTACATCCCTTAATCCCACACAATACCTAAACTTAACTACCTTACCTATTATACTATTAACCCTAACTATTACTAAGCAGTCATTATGAGTTTATTGAGGCAGTCTTAGTTTATAGTTATATAGAATTTGACCTTAATCTAAAGTGTGACCAAAATTTTAATTATTATTAATAATAATAATAATAATAATAGAATTAAAATGGCGTGGGTTTGTGGGAAGGGATTGATTTGGGCTTTGTTAACAAAATAAAAAACTGAAACTGATGTCCTTTTTTCTATTGTGTTACAACTCATCTTAAATACTTTTTAACAACAGCACTCATTGTACTTGATATTAACAATTAGCAATAAGTTGTAGATCAAAAAAACAAAACAAAATCTGATCATACGAGTATGGAATGATAGGAATGTTTCAGGAAGAACAAAGGATGTTGTCCTACTTGGGAAACAGTGTGACAGCCCTAACGGTCAAACCATTATTGGTTAATGGGAGTGTTGTTCTTGTGTTATGCTATTTACTTGTGTTATGCTATTTAATGGGAGTGTTGTTCTTGTGTTACGCTATTTACATTACGTTTGTTTTCTCATTGCTGTGTTCGATACAAAGGCTTCAGACAGAGTTCAGGAGAGTTCTGTGTATGAAAAAAAGTAATCTTTTTAACCACATCACACTCCAGAGCTTGTAATGAGCTACAATTACATTCATTCCTACAGACCATTTGCTGGTAATGTAATCAGGTGCGTTTCATATGGCGCTCTATATATGGCCTTTCCAGACCTCTCATATCTCCATGAGGTCTTTTGCGGTCTTTCTCTCTTCCTTTCCGAGGCAGACATCGCCGATCTTCAGTCCCCTGCGCATGTGTTATCTGAGGACGCATGGACCCTTGCAGTGTGGCCCTTAGTGGAAGTTCACTCATGACAGAGTGATTTAACGGTGCTGCGTGTGGGATCCCCCGCCACGTTCGGGTCAATTTCCATTTCGAGGGTGCAATGTGACCCCAATGAGACGCCTGCTTTAGCACCGTAGCATTAAATGATGTCCCAGATTCCCCTGAGCAATGCTGTGCAGAGACCTCAATCTCACGGGTGAGCTTGAGTGGAGACGCGGTCGACAGGGGTACGTACGCGAGCGCACGGCCCCTGGGTACGTTCAAGAAAAATTTGCCATGAGCAATTATTGAGAGTTTTAACATGACAGGTCTATTCCAGGTTTAAATCCGGAACAGAGAGGAGAAGTGTACTGACAGTCATGTGAAAGGGTGGAATTACCGCCATTCCTTCCCTCGGATGACTCTCTCTATCCTCTTTTCTGCCCTCAGGGCTTCTGTGCAGTGTGCCTTTTGGATGTTTACACATCATTACCGGCATCTCTCACATAGTCCTGCAAAATTCAGATGTGCATCAACAGCAGGAAAGGAGTCAAGCGTGAGAGAGTGGAACTAGTGCTGTAACGTTCGCTTATTGAAGACGATACACCGCCTGACATCGCAACAATTAGTCATTGTCAATGTAAAAAAAAAAGTTGGTGCCTTAAATTTTTAAGTACAGTCAACTTGGATTTTTAAGTCACTGCAACTTAAATTAGATTAAACTGACTTAAAAGATTAGTTGAATCTTGTATAACTTTAAAAAAAAAATTGCTTAACTTATTTGGATGAGTTAAAGCAATGTAAAAACATATGTTGTCATAACGTATTGATCATATCATTTTTTACAGAGTGCCAGTATTATAGGGCACATTTGTATTGTGTATATAGCAATAAAAAGATAGATTTGGTTTCCTGAAGTAAAATACCAGTGCTTGCAAGGAAGCAAAAGAATAGCATTAAAGCTGAAGTGTGAATTAATGTCTGTGCCACAAACATTAACAAATGGAATTGCAAAAATAATAATTTTTGTTGAACAGGTTTCCCAAACACTCTAAGCTAAATAAATTGCAAGAAATTGTGTAGAAGAAAAAGTTGTTATATAATAATACAAATGTACAAAACTTGATAGCAGAAAATACAATTTTTTATATCAATTTTAATCATTTTCAAATAAAAAAATTCTTAAACGTACATCATAATCATTGCCTTGTCATTCGAAGATGAGTAGTAAGCCATAAGTGATTATGTATTTAAATTTGTATTACAAAAGCCCACTGCCATTTGATAAAGATTAAAGCAGATCATCAGTAAGATTCCTAGCAAAAGAAAGTCATTCCCTTCAAAGTATCAGAGCAGAGAGAGAGAGAGAGAGAGAGAGAGAGAGAGAGACAGAGAGAGAGAGAGAGAGAGAGAGAGAGAGAGAGAGAGAGAGAGAGAGAGAGAGAGAGAGAAAGAGATTCTGGTGAGCTGCAGACACGTTAGACAACAGTGGCAATGAAGCATTGGCAGAAAGTGATAATTGTTTTAATTAATGATAATGGTTTTAATGATTCAACATTTTGGCTAATTGATTATGATTGATTGCACATTACTGAACAAGGAAAGTGAATCAGGGAGGTAATCAGGGATATGACAGCACAGGTCAACACTGCAGCGCGAGAGATTCGAGAACATACAGTACACATGCTAATCAGGCCCAGAGAGATGGCAGACACCAACACTGCCTGTCTGTCTGCCTGCTTGCAATATACCGTCTGTCTGATCGCCTATATATCTGCTATTACACAACAAGTGTAGTTATACTGCCCATCGTCCTATGTTTGGCCATTGTCCTGTAACGGTGCCCACACTTAGCCGAGCGAGCAACAGAAGAAGAAACTGTATGCAGTACCAAAATCTGCCGAAATCGCGTTTGAGAGAGACTGCGTGTGATATAAAATGCAGGAACTGTCAGTTTATATGTGATTATTAATTATGAATATCTAGAGTGAATGCTGCTATTGACCAATCAGAAGCAATTATTGCAGGGTGCAGTTAATATGCATCTGAATGGACAATTAGGGGGTTTTGGTTTGGTTTCACCATTTTCCTGTCTGGGACATTAAATACCCAAATTGTGGATCTCTGCTAAAGTGCATTCAGCTCTAAGCTCTGAAGTGGAACGCCTCAACTGTTTAAAATGAAGAATAATGTTTTAACTTAAAAATAATAGTGATATTTTTTCCTATTTTTCCTCATAATTAGTGAGTTATGGCGGTTCATATTTTGTATTTTTAGTTGTGATCTTTTCTGTTGCCGTTCCGATGCTCATTATATGAACCTCACACTGCTGCCACACCTCTTATGGTGTTAACATTTGGAGTACAGTCGCATCTATTACAAAAATCGTCTTGGATAAACACTCAAAAACTGTTGGCAAACACAAGCCTTCATTTTCACATTCCTCTACTCACTAGGCCTAATGAGCCACACAGAGTTTTTAGTTTTCACTGGCCTGTATGTGCAATTTTACTCAGTTTTGCATGAAGGTGCATGTGTTTACAAGAGCTGTGTAAAGTGCAAGCTACCTGTGATAATTGCAGTTGTTTGCGTACTTGAGAAAATGCCAATCTTTGTGCAATAAATGGGGGGCATGGAGGGCATTCTAGAAAGAGTCACACTTTTAAGCCTCATCACACTGGTGTCCATGAAAGGTACCACTCATCCAGGCCACTCTATGTTAATTTGGGGGGCCACTGAGAAACAGAGGGGTTGTCTGAGCCTTGTTGTCCTACCTTACGCCTAGCCCAGGATGTAATTGTGCCTTCACCTGTTCCTCCAATCTCCCTGCTGTTAGTCGCATTTGGAGGACACTCATCGGGAGAGGAACCCATCAAAACCTGCCTGCCAGAGTTGCTTCAAAAGCCCTGTACATGCAAATATCGCACCCCTTTTATGTCACATTGGAGAGTGGAGTGACCTCTGCCCTCTGCCCTCCACTCTCAACTACTTATCCCTTCTGCATTTCCCCTCTGGAGGTGGCATCTCTGCGAAGAGGTTGACTGGGTTAGACTTTAATTAATGAAATGTATGATAATGTGATTTCTGTAATAGAATGACATAGTCTAATGGTGTTGTGTGATTATGATTAATACAGCACTTTACAACATGAAAATCCAGCCAAGGGCTAAATGACGGCCCTCTTTGATTCCCGACCTCGACCCACCAAAGAAACTGGACAGACTGACCCGATCAGAACGAGTTTAATTTACAAGCTCAGGTTATTTCAGATCCTTTGATTTGATATTTACATGGTTAATCTAAAAAACAGCCCAAATGTTATCTGGGCGAACATGACAACTCTCATTATCAGTTTTTTTTTTTTTTGTGAAGGTTATGCCAAGGATACAGACAAACCGTCTCCTGGAGGAACGGAGAACTTTCACAGGTGTCTGCGGAGGAGCGTTAGTCACCCTCTTACCTTGTGAATTCGATAATTAATACTGTAATTCAACTAAAACCACTCGGCGTGAGCCGTAATGAAAACTGATGTAGCTACTCAGCACAGTGAGCATCACAGGTGGGCCCAAATTAATGTGCAAATAGAGCTAAATTGCCTGTGCTTAGTGTTTTCGTCAGCACCATTTCAGTTTGTTGGAACTATCAGTAATTAATTCTGATATAACAAAGTCATAAATTTAAGGTTAAACGCCGGGATTACCTTCAGATGCAGTGACAGGGGGCTCATTTGAGAGTCCCAGCTGGGATCCAACATCTCACCATTACTGAGAGATCAGATTAACCCTTTGAGATAAAGAACAACTACAAAATGCTGTCAACTGTGATTAGTGGACTAAGATACTCAGATCCCCATGAAGATGAAAAATACATTTTGTGACGGCTTTGTAAAATATCAGTGTTGGCTTTAAAACCATCTTCGGATTATTTGACATGAAGGGTAAAGGTTAATTTTGTTTTGTTTTAGACAATTTCTGTGTGAAAGACGTGAATCAAAACATTTTTATTCTGCTTGCTTCTTTCTTTTTTCTTCAGCAAACCATCTCATTTACTGGTGTCTGAAAACAAACCACAGACAAATCAGAGAAATAATCACACATTTATGAATATTTAATATCATAGTCACGGCAAATAAGGCAAGTAATTAGTGGTTTCCATAAATTTGCAAATTGTTATTTCATGTTGATGAAAGAGCTTCAGTTTTCCTCATAAATTATTCATACATCAACAAAAGTTTAGCGGAAAGAAATGAAAAGGAATGAAAAGTGAAAATTGCTGGACTATGTTAACACACACACAGAAATACTGGAAAATATATTTGACAACAAAATGTTGATACTGAGCTCAGACAATGGCATTTATCCTAGACATACAGCGAGATTTACATATAGTTTTTTTTAAAGTAGTTTATTGTCATGTGTACAAGTACCGTATACAAAGCACAATTAAAATCATGCAAAAAAAGAAATAATAAGCATAATTAAGTTTTTTGCCTTCATAGTCAAACCTTAAATCACCTACATGTTGAGGAGAGCAGTAAACAGCCTTTAAGTAGAAATTGTGTAAAAAAACAAAAACAAAGATAATGTCTTAATAAAAATCTAAAAATGCAAAAAAGTTTCCTGAGAGGGTTAGGACAGGAGTTTGCAATCTTTTAGATGCCACAGAGCCCCAGATAGGGTCATCTTTTTGTGAGGGACCCCCATTCTAAATTTTAAAAGGCAGCTATATATTTTCAAGTATAAAGATATATAAATATGCAAAATATTTAGGTTATATTGTAGCATTATTACATTTTATTCTGCACACTATAGTACTGTGCTGTTAGATGTATTATATCAATCAAATTTATATTATTAATTTTTTAATTTTTCATGTTTTTCTCTAAACTTTTCCACGGACCCCCTATACAACCTGACAGCCTGACTTAGGAGGTAGAAAATATCATTATAAAACCATTAGAAGACCCGACCATTATAAAAAACATTTTGGAAGCAAATCTTTGAATTTCTAGGCCAGATCGTCAATCCTTTCCACATCCTCCAAATAACTCATCCACAAACAAGGAACATTAGCGAAAAGAGCCTCTTTGTGTGTGTGTGTGTGTGTGTGTGTGTGTGTGTGTGTGTGTGTGTGTGTGTGTGTGTGTGTGTGTGTGTGTGTGTGTGTGTGTGTGTGTGTGTGTGTGTGTGTGTGTGTGTGTGTGTGTGTGTGTGTGTGTGTGTGTGTGTGTGTGTGCATTTAGTGGGGTGGGGTGCAGGGGTTAATGTTTTGGTGGAGCCGTGAGACGCAGTGAGTCAGAAAACAAGAGGAAAACAAATCTGTGATCTGGAACTTCCCAAGCACCCACTCAGGAGGGATTAATGAGGAGTACACCGCTGTGAAATTACGTGCCCTTTGAGTCAAGAAAATGGCCTTAGTGGTGCATGACCTTGAAATGAGGTGAGACAAACCTCACCTGAACCACAATTAACAACGTTGCATGGGCCGATTTGACATTAGCAGACAAAAGAATACAAAAGTCAATATTTTATGTGGAAAAATCCGTTTTCAACCCGCTTCGGGGCTCATTTCCCAAGGCCCAACGCGAGCAGCCTGAAACCACGCTTGATTAAAAGGTATTACGGAATAAGAACACTTGCTCGCCAAGCGGATGTTTGTTTGTCTTTGTCGACCGGTGGCCGCTTTTATCTTTTGTGTAATTCTCTGTCTGCTGAAATGTGTTTAAAGAGATGAATTGGGATTGGAGGAACCGTCCTGACATGATTATGAAGGATTCATCGGGAGCCATCTGCCATGGTTATGAAAGGGGGTGAGGGTGGGTTCGCACGGCGAGTGTGGAGAGACAGCGGACCTTCTGTTCAGCAGTCTTCCTGCTATCACACAATAGACAAGCCTTTTGCGTGTTGAATTAACACACTTGCGCATCCAGCTCGCCTTCGGGAGGGACGGTTGTGGGGTCGGGCAGACGAAGGTACGAATTCGTACGGATGCGGCCAAAAGCGCAGAAAATCTGTGATACTTTCCCAGAGCGAAGTCCAGGTAACAGAAGGACGAGGGTTCTCGCTGAACATATAGTTTACGTCATATTCACACACCAGTTGGAGGAATTTAAGGAGCAGATGGGTTCTATTGCTCATCAAAACGTCCAGTTGCTCTTCAAAAAGACGAGGCCGGAAATGAAGCCAGCGTGAGCCTGTTCTGATGGTATATAGGAGATATGCTTGAAAATCACACATTGTTTTTTCTCACTATTTAAATTTGTCTTCGGGTAGCAACTGACTGTACAGACCAACATAAATCTGTCTCTGATTGGATTATTACTGTATTTGCATGACACTGGTTTTCAAAATAATTTAAGTCTTTATACTTTTTATCATTTTAAAAAGAGAGAGGTGGATAAAAACAACTGTAAAAACTAAATTCTGGCAAAAGACTAAAAAACATGAAATAACACAAAAGACTGTAGAAACAAGATTCTGGCAAAATACAAAAAAAAACATGTAATAACACAAAACATGAAATGTGACACAAAACACCATAATGCTCATAACTGACAACCTTTTAAAAAATACACAATCAAATTATATTTCATGCAGGGACTTCTGGGATTGTAATATTCTCATTTTACTTACAAAGAAACAATTTTACTAATAATATAATGTAAATGTGCTTTCTTATCATATATACAGTGTAAATTCTAATTAGATTCATACTTTCTACTCCCAAAGCCATACATCCTGCAGTATTTTGCAATACAATTACAGTTACGGTTAAACAATTAACACATTTTGTATTGTAGCATTTGACAATTTCTCCCATAATTTATTTTTTGTTTTTTGTTTTTTTACTAATCTATTGACTAAGTATTGATAATCCAAACTAAAAGTATTTTTGACAAAGTTCGACAAACCAAATTTTCAAGATAGTGTTGACCAAATGGTAATGTTTAAAAATCAGTCACTGAAAACCCATATTGATAGACCACTGTTCTCGATATTGGGGGTGACACGTCCAGCTGAATGATTTTAAATGATTTGAACATCAAAACCAAACAAGTGAAATGGATGTAGAGGCCTAGAGCCAGATTTACTGACATGATTCTGTTGCATTAACAGTCTAACAACTTTTATTTCTGCTACTTTAGTCAGTTTTGAGCGAGCAGTTTCTCTTTAAAGACCCTGCATCGCGTTTCACTTGCCACCGATGCTGTGGACATAAAATCTCACTATAAAAAGATTTATATCACTCGCTTTAAAACTTGATTTATATTGAACGTCTTTAGACCATTTCTCCTCTAAAAAAAAGTCAGCGATGTGCACACAATAGACAGGACGATCATTACCACAGTAAAAGGTGGTTGTGGCAAGTCTTTTCATCCTTGTAGGAGAATTAAATTCCACATGACTGCACCTTAAAAAATTCAATTGAATCATATATCGTCAGTTTAGCTCGAGGCAGAGCAAGCATCACGTCCAAAGTGATCATAACTGCTGTGAATTGTGGCCCGTAACCTCTGAAGTAAACGGTCAGAAATCTCAGCGCCGTCTGGGCATCTTTTTGACAGCCCGTTACGAAGATAAACCCAAGGAGAATCAGAAGCAAATAATCCCCAGTGATTCGCTCTCTTCCCTGCATTGTTTTAACATAGTGCCTCCACCTATTACAATCCTGCCATCACTTCACATTACAGGTCAAAGTTATGGTGCTTAATTACATGCCGCCTGCTCCCCGCTTCTAATAACCTGTCATTTGGGGGGAATTTGAATGTCACACCATATTGTGGAGCCGTAATGGCGTCCGGCAGATCCACTGATGGGACGTTTTAGGACAATTATAGGAGATATTCAAATCGCAGGTGGGATATTGAGTGACCCGCAGCATATACAGATTTTCCGTCACTGTCTGAGACACACACACACACACACACACACTTCCTCCTCCACACTCAGAACTTGACCCCGCGATCCTCCGCGCTTGACATTGACAAAATGAACGCCTCTGCCGCCGAAATAGTTTAACTGTAGCCTGATCGCTTTTATTATCCTTCTAATCCAGATATCAGCTATTTCATCAGGCCAGAAGATATGCATGTCATGAATTATTTTGACACGGGGACCTTTTAATTTTCTCCAGCAATATTTCATCCCACCAATCAGCGGCTGAAGTCAGCGGTGCCGCGCGGCCGTGGCGGTGTTAGAGGACAGTGCTCTCCCGGCGGCTTCAAATCATCTGGGAGCTGTAATGAGCTATGGACACAATTATTATCATCTCCTGTGCTCACACATTTCATCAGCCCAAGGGGGGCAGATGCAAGATCACATGCACAGGGAGCCTTAAAAAGAAGCTATTCTATGTAAAAGTGTTATGCTCCATAACATTCTGGGATAAATTTAACTCTATTGATGAAATTTATTGGAATTATTTTGAGTCAACCTTGTGTTTATAGTAATGCACTTACTTTGAAAATCTAGGGGCTGACATAGCACCGAATTTTCTGTGTTTTGAAAGTGTAGCAATAATATCAAGACATAATGATATGATATTACACATAGACATAATAAGGGGAGGGGAAAAACCACTTATACAAAAAAAGCAATTTAAGAAATCATAATACTCAATATGGCGGCTATAAGAATGGAAGAAAATGCAATTTCACCATGTACAACATGATCCTGGATCAAAATTTTTGTTTAACCTGGAACAACATTCCAATTAACCAATCAGATTTGAGGGACAAGTTCACAGTTTAGGTGAAGTTTAGGCTTACAACCAGGGGCTTTTTAAATAAGACTACGCTAAATAGATTCGGGGACATTCACAAGATGGCCACCTAGTGGACTGATATTATATATCTTATTGTGAACGATTTATCCATGTCTATGTATGATTGTTTTTACATCTTTTGACCTCATAATGTTTAATCAAAATGTCATAACTTAATCTTCTGGTGAAAATGGCAGTTTTCTGACTGGTGGCGTATGCGGCTTCTCCATTCATTTAGTCCACTTTAACCCAACCACTCCACAATGGACAGCAAGCTTGCTTTAATTTTTGTGAGCAACACCCTAATTTTTTTTCTTTTGTGATAATCCATTACACTCTAATGTTCATCAGAATAAGAAATAAAAAACTGTGAGAGCTCAACGCATTGCAACTACTTACAACACAAGCAAATACAGAAGTGCGTTGTAAATACTTGCAACTCAACCAAATACAAAAACGCAATGCAAATACTCACAACTCAACCAAATACAGAAAAGCGATGCAAATACTCGCAACTCAACCAAATACAGAAACGCAATGCAAATACTCACAACTCAACCAAATATAGAAACGCAATGCAAATACTCCCAACGCAACCAAATACAGAAACCCACTGCAAATACTCGCAACTCAACCAAATACAGAAACGCAATGCAAATACTCGCAACGCAACCAAATACAGAAACGCAATGCAAATACTCGCAACTCAACCAAATACAGAAACTCGCTGCAAATACTCACAACGCAACCAAATACAGAAACGCAATGCAAATACTCGCAAATCAACCAAATAGAGAAACACGCTGCAAATACTCACAACGCAACCAAATACAGAAAACGCAATGCAAATACTTGCAACTCAACCAAATACAGAAACGCAATGCAAATGCTAGCAACTCAACCAAATACAGAAACGCAATGCAAATACTTGCAACTCAACCAAATACAGAAACTCGCTGCAAATACTCACAACGCAACCAAATACAGAAACTCAATGCAAATACTTGCAATGTATTCAAAAACATAAACGCACTGCAAATACTCGCAACGCATCCAAATACAGAAAGACGTTCCAAATACTCACAACACAATACAGAAACGCGTTGCAAATACTTGCAACTCAACCAAAAACAGAAACACAACACAAATACTCGCAACTCAACCAAATACAGAAACTCGCTGCAAATACTCACAACGCAACCAAATACAGAAACGCAATGCAAATACTCGCAAATCAACCAAATACAGAAACATGCTGTAAATACTCACAACGCAACCAAATACAGAAACGCAATGCAAATACACGCAACTCAACCAAATACAGAAACAAGCTGCAAATACTCACAACGCAACCAAATACAGAAACATGCTGCAAATACTCACAACTCAACCAAATACAGAAACGCAATGCAAATACACGCAACTCAACCAAATACAGAAACACGCTGCAAATACTCACAACGCAACCAAATACAGAAACACGCTGCAAATACTCACAACTCAACCAAATACAGAAACACAATACAAATACTCGCAACTCAACCAAATACAGAAACGCAATGCAAATACTCGCAACTCAACCAAATACAGAAACGCAATGCAAACTCGCAACTCAACCAAATACTGAAACTCGCTGCAAATACTCACAATGCAACCAAATACAGAAACCCGCTGCAAATACTCGCAACGCATCCAAATACAGAAAGACGTTCCAAATACTCACAACGCAATACAGAAACGCGTTGCAAATACTTGCAACTCAACCAAATACAGAAACACAATACAAATACTCGCAACTCAACCAAATACAGAAACACAATGCAAATACTCACAACTCAACCAAACGCGCTGCAAATACTCACAACTCAACCAAATACAGAAACGCAATGCAAATACTCGCAACTCAACCAAATACAGAAACGTCCTGCAAATACTCACAACGTAACCAAATACAGAACGCAATGCAAACTCGCAACTCAACCAAAAACAGAAATGCTCTGCAAATAATCGCAATGCAACCAAATACATAAACGTGCTGAAAATACTCGCAACGCATCCAAATACAGAAACACATTCCAGATACTCGCAACGCAATACAGAAATGCGTTGCAAGTACAGAACATGCTGCAAATACTCGCACAGAAACCAAATACAGAAACAATCTGCAAATACTCGCAACACAACCAAATGCAGAAACACGCTTCAAATACTAGCAATGCATCCATATACAGAAACACACTGCAAATAGCACAAAGCTCAACATGCTGCAACTGATGCAAACAGAAAAAAACTGACCTGAGAGGTAAGTTTTGTTGTTTATTTTAGCACCTTGATCGAATGTGCATTGTGAGTATTTGCAGCGTGTTTTGGTTTTTGGTTGCGTTGTGAGTATTTGCAGTGTATTTCTGTATTTGGTTGCATTGTGAGTATTTGCAGCAATGCATTGTCAAACTTATGAAGATGTTTTCTTAATTTGCTGGGGGTTTTTTTCTATTTGCATGTGTGTTTTCTAGAGTTGCAGCACGTTGAGCACTCTCGGCCACCGTAAGAAAAGCTCTGCACTACTTCCATTACATCCACTGAGTCCACCTTCAACGGACAATTTAAACAACGTTACAGATCAAATGATAAACATTTTTACTGAAGACTTGTATTTAAAAGTACTTTAACCAAAAATACAAGCTTCAAATTTATGCTTTTAAACACTCCAGAATGTCTTGTCTCATAGACTTCCATTGTGTGTTTATGTATGTTTTTGGAGGTTTTGACAAACTGAGAGATGATTCAAAATCATTTTTGGTGGTAATCTAATATCAACAGTGTTCATAGATTGCTTTTTTTATTTATTTAACAAAGATGATTGTTTTAAGCTTGCTAATTCCACTCTAAGAAATATATGCTCAATCATAAAATATTATTTAAAAAAATAAGAAACAGACTGCCTTATAAACACATCGAAAATAGTAATCGATAATTTGAGGGGCCACAAGACCCATATTTAGACTTGTGTACCATGTTTCTGTCTTGTTGCATCTAACCTCACTGTATCTTGATTTCTAGAAATAAATGTATGTGGAAAAGCTGGTCTCATTCCTAAATCTGTGAATCTATGACCTTCTCCCAACCAGGTGATGAGCCTAGATTTAAAACGAAACATTACAGAACATTACACAAGACGCCATTCCATCAGCCTTTGAGGAAAAGAAAAATGTTTCAATTAAATCTCCAGTATCAGCACCAGCGCTGATTACACACACTTTCACATCCTCAAAAAGTTATTTGACATAAATTACAGGTGTCACATCATTTTCCAGCACATAGAATGTAATTTACGGCCGATCCCATTGACTGGGAGCTGAACCTCGAATAAAATCGCCAAACTGCCTGGGCAATAAGATGCACCTTTCTCTCCCATCAGCACACAATCAGTCCGCCGGCCAGAGGCAGATTAACAATGCAAATACTGCTCATGATAGTAACGACACATTTATGCACAAATACTGAGCTGTGGTCGATATCTTTCAGAGCCAGGAAGGTTTGGAGCCATTGGTTTTATCAATTTCCCTCTTCAAATAAAATGAACTGCCTTGTAAGAGGATGGAAGAGATGCATCTGTAATACTCAATAAATTAAAACATGTTTTAGTGGAGCTCACAGCATCACCGTATTTGTCTTCAAGGTGAGTTTAAAGGTCTTAATGACAGTTTGTTTTTCAGTCAAATGTGAAACAATGAAAAACTGCAGTTATTTTAAATTTGCATACACTGTACATTGCATGAGTCTTAAATAACAAAGAGAGTTTTTCTATAGGTTGTTTTCTACATATATCAGTATTGTGTTTATGAACCAAGTTCAGTGAATTTATGAATATAAGTGGGACACTTAATGTGTAATTGTGTATATTCTTCAATTAATATTTTTTTGGAATGGGATGACATTTAGCCATGTGTATCATTTAAAAAAAAACAAATCAGAAAGTGCCTCAATTTACTCTCCCTAACGTTGAGACCTATTTGACATAAAATAAACCAATAAAGCATGAAATAGGCCTATTGTGTCGTGTTTGCCAACTCATAAGTTAGACATTAAAGTGAATATGATAAACTCATATTGTCAGAATGACAATATGTACCTTAGGTTGCTAAAAATGTGGCACTTCCTGTTTACCTTTGTAGTAACTGCCAACAAATGAAATTGTATCAAAGCTCTTTCCCTTTTTATTCTCACTTGATTCATATTATATACAATTCTAAATATAATTTTGAAAAGTTTTAAAGGTTTTTTTTATAAGTATTTAATAGTTCTAAAAAAATCTTTAAAAGAATGTACAGGATTGACATAATGGGATTTCTCTCATAATTTGTACTTTTAAAATATTTGAAAAATCTTCAAAGGATCCTAAACTAAAATTCTCAAAAAATGATTGTGTGAGTGGGACTTTTATATGGACTAAATATTATAATGTATTATATATATTGACTAAAAAGTATATATAATAACTAAAATATTCTTCAAAATTTCTACTTGATCTAAATAACTTTGATTGTTGGTTAAATTTGTCAGGATGATTTAGTCACATTACATAACATTTTTGCCTAGAATTTTATTCTAGTCAATACCATAGAATAATGTTACCATGTGAAGCAATTTTTTTAGGTTACCTGAAAAGCACTTTTTACAGACCCGGATCTTATTTGATTTGTAGATTTTTTGACGGATCTTTGGTAACACTTTATTTTGATGGTCCCTTTGGAAAATTCTGTTGACTATAAGTAACTTTGCAACTTCATGTCAACTAACTTTCATTAGAGTATTAGTAGACTGACTGCTTAATATCTGCTAACTCTTTATTGTGATGGTCCTCCAACAGACATACTGACTATAAGTAACTTTGCAAGTAAATGTCAACTCATTCTTACCCTACCAGTCTACTAAGTCTCTACTAATACTATAAGGAGAGTTAGTAGACATGTAGGTGCAACGTTACTTATAGTCAACAGAATGTGTTAAAGGGACCATCAAAATAAAGTTGGTTGCAAACAATGACAGGAAATTCATAAGGTGGGAAGGAGCCAACATGTAAAGCGGTTATCAGAATGGGTCTTAGTCTCAATAAACACTTGCGCACGGCCCTCATAAAGCTGTCATCAAACACTTAAGCACATGACAAGGCAAAACATGCACTTTGTCCTTAACTTTGATCATTTAGTTAGGAAGCAGCACTTCACTGAATGAAAATCATAGCAAACCAGCGCCTCCTAGTGTCAGGACTGACACATTTACTGTAATAAAAGTTCCAGACATTTCACCAGAGGCTTGGAGAGGTCTCACGGCGTAGCTCTGGCTTTTGAAAGCCTATAGTACTGACACAATTACCCCCAGCTAAACCTGCCATACGAGCACAGTATGGAAGCCATATGCATGTTTTCTAGGCCCGTGGCCCAGTTGCAGTAGCTGACCCACTTCACATCACGATAGTGCCATAGGGGTCTTTCAGAGATGAAGGTGTGTATGTTGTAAAAGGTGCATGGTGATGATTGATGAGGTTTCCGGCGGCTTTCTCTCTGCAAGGCCTGTTGGAAGAGCAAAGCAGACTTTGCCCTGATATCTCCCTAAACACAAACCTGATATGCTGCTACACTTGTTAAAACGAATCTAGAATTGGACTAGGAACTTGTTGATTTCCTTATCAAAGCTCAGTGATCTAACACCAATCTGACCATGTCTCTGCTAACTATGCAGGACTGGAGGAGCTGGGTGTCCCTTATGGCTCTTTACACCAACCGTCATGAACAAAACAGATTTCCTGCCCTCCGCTCTCTTTCTCTTCTTCTACTGCAGGCCATAGAGAAATTATACTAGAAAGGAAGTATTAAAGGGATAGATCAGCCAAATTTCTGTCATCACTCACTCACCCTCATGTTGGTCCTAAACCTGTATGAGTTTCTTTCTTCTGTAGAACATAAGATATTTTAAAGAATGATGGTAACCAGACAGACGGCATCCATCGACTTCCATAGTATTTTTTTCCCTATGTAAGTCAATGGCTAACTGTCAACTCTTCGATTACCAGCATTCTTTTAAAGATCTTCTTTTGAGTTCAACAGGAGAAAGAAACTCATACAGGTATGGAACAACATGAGGTGGGTAAATTATGACAGATTTTTTTTTTTATTGATCAAATTGACAGTAAACACTTTTTCATTATTACAAAAAAAAGCTATTTTAAATAAATGCTGTTCTATTCCTGAAAAAAATATATGTCGAATAAAATGTTTCTTGAGTACCAAATCAAATATTAGAATAATTTCTGTAGGATCATGTGACTGAAGACTGGAGTAATGATGCTGAAAATTCAGCTTTGATCACAGGAATAAATTACATTTGAAAACAAAATAGAAAAGTTCTTTTAAATGGTAATATTTCACCACAATACTGTGTTTTTGACTGAATAAATGCAGCCTTAGTGAACATATGAGACTTATGACAGACCACAAACTTATGAATGGTAGTTTAAATTATATTAATAACTGTTCGATTGAACAGACAATGAGTTATACTCTTATTGAAACGAAACCTTATTTTTCACATTTCAAAATTCACACACACCGATATAAGCAATATATGAAAAATACACATTTCTAAAATGCCTTACCCCATTACTGTAAAAGTAATTTGTTTCTACAAACTGAGGCATGAGTCAAAATTATTAGCTATGGTAATCAACATTTGAAACCTTTAAAGCCATGGTAGTAGTAATTCACTGTAAGAAGCTTTTAAAGAAAACTGACTCTATCAGATTCTCAGACGGTGCTTATTGGTGTCCGTGAGCATCCAGCTTTAATCAAAAAGAAAAGTAAAAAGAAAAAAAAACCAGCAAGCAAGTTGATAGTAACAATTTGGTGTCACCAAACCTAATAAAATGCAATTTACAGTGAAAACAAAACACAACAAACCAAATTTATTTTATCTATTTAATAATCCTTGTCATTGCTGTGAACAGCCAAGAATTGTGTGTCCTAAAACTCTTTGTACATAACAGCGCATATGCCTTGTACATGAAAAGCTACTAAAATCTACCGTCTGCCATGGGCTCTGGTTCTGCGTTCCTGGAATAACAGTAGCTTAAAACGCTTCAAGGAAGGATGATGATGTACAGTACAAGAGAAGTGAAAAAAGAACAGAAAATGCAAACCTCATTTCAATTTGGACTTTGTTCATAAATATAACACTGATGGCCTTTCTCTCATCTTGCACCCAAACCAGAAGCACGCCACTGTGTATGGAGATTCAATGCTGTACACTAATGCTGCTAATAACAAATCCTTAATGTGAACAGACATGACATGATGTGAGTTAAAAGAAAGTCTCTTAAAGCACTGCTGATTAAATCGTCAAATTAGGAAAAAATACAAAAGTGTGCAAACACTGATGCTTAACAACCAAAGTTTTCCAGCATTATAAGGATAATGAAATCAATTTCAATAGAACAAGTTACATTAAGAAAAGGGCATGAATTGGCTTGTGTAGACTCATTCTGATATCGATGCGAGTCTCCTTTTGGAAACCCTATACTGAACGTACACAAGACCATCAGTTGCGGGAGAAAGTACACACATCCAATGCGATATGTGAGGTCAGTCGATAGTCTAAACTGTTAAAAGACACCATGGGTCAGGGAGATCTCAGAGAAAGGCGCGAGGGGTGATGGTCATGCAGAGGTGACAGGCACATATCCCATCAGATTTGACCGGATCATGCATTTTGGCTAGCAGGTGAACTCACACTGAAATTATGTGTATGAAAGGCCCTGAAAAAATTATTCAGATTTATGGTATTTAGGAATACACAGGAAAAAAAAAAAACATTTATAAATGGTCAGTATGGAATAATGGAAAACTGTATTGACACTTAAAGGTAAAAAAAACAAAAAAAGGACACGTATAATATCAGTTCCTAAAGGGTCAGAGCTACTTTACAACATATTTTAGTAGTGTAATGAAGATTATCTGGTGTTTGGCACATGCTGTAACAAACAACACACACAAAAAAAGGTTAGTATTACACACATAGTAACAGCCATTTCGTGGTGACTTCCCTTTACTGGAAACATTAAACCGTTAATTATTATTACTGCACACCAACCAGTGCTGGTGTTTTAATGATGTATCATATGAAATCAGGAACTATCACTACGCATTTCAAATTCAAACCTAAAAAAAAGAAAAAAAAATGTATGTTTTGAGAAGTTCAGCCGAAGCAAATTTAGAGGATTTAAAACCGTGAGAATGAATCACATCAACAGGCTACGTAGTAGAGGCACACACAGAAGGAAAGTGGTTCAAACAAAGGCATCAAAAATACAGCATGCTTTGAAAATTGCTGATGAATAATAACATTAGGATTATTAAATAATTCGGAAAAAAACAGTAGTTGTTTAAAAATGTACAAGAAAGCTGAGATGAAGGGTTAGAACACATCAGAAAACATCCAAATTCATAGAAATGTAGAAAACCTCAAGGTACGACCAACCCAGCGAAACCCCAGGCGCAAGGAGGATCTGGGGCAAATCGTTCGAAAACCTTCTCCCAACCAAAAAAAAGAAAAAGAAAAAAATAAGAAAAAGAAAAAGGTGAGTAAGAGAGAGCAGATACACACAAAACTCTTTGTGTGAACTTCTCCCGGTTGCTCTCAGGTTTTAGTGTCTCGTGTGGTGCGTATGCAGCGCTAACGTGAGTTTCGGGAGCAGGTTGGATCGCGTACCATTTACAGTCGCCTGTCATGGTGTTTTTATAAAGTTGAAACATGGTTATAAGTTTATTGCGAGATGCGCTCGGCAGTCTGCAGGCTGTAAAGAGGCGGGGCATGCGGGGAGTCATCGGGTCACCAGTAAAATGAGCGGGACAAGAAGTTGGCGGCCGTGCTTATCCAGGTCACGCCATCTTGCACAGAGCCCAACCGCGTCACAGCCTTGTGCTGCTCCTGAGACGGGCTTTCGTCCTCAGGCAGATAATCCGGCAAATTCATGTTCTGCTCAACCACCACATCTGAGTCCTCTTGGAATGGGATTACAATCTGGATGAGAGGGAAAAGAGAACGATGGGAACAATGACCCATTTTGTTTTAATTGCTAAGCTAGCAGTACAAAATGGAATTCAATATACAAGGAACCAAAAACAAGTAAATAAATCAGCAGCCAGAACAACAAAACAGAAAGCAACCCAACTGAGAAAATGCTTTTACAATATAACATGAACTGTTAGAACAGAAAAAATACTTAGATACAAAATATTATTCAAATTGTATAATATTACATTAAATTGATCAAAAGTGATAGCATTTATTTGAAATAGTAAAGATTTTGACTTTAAAAACCAGTAATCCTGAAAAATGCATCACCGTTTCCAGAAAATTAGTAAGCAGTAGCCTATAATAATAATAATAATAAGCAGCATATTTTATCAGAGGAAATCAGAATCAGCATATTATATTTATTTCTGAAGGATCATGTGGCTCTGGAATATGTGGCTCTGAATTTTAAAATATTCTGACACCTTAAAATATATTAAGATATATGAGGTTAATACTAATATCTTAAGAAAATATTAATACTATTTTACATTAAATGCAGATTCGAGCAGAAGAGACTGATCCCAACTTTTGAACAGTAGTGTTTACGCAAAAAAGGTACACACTTCCCAAACTTCCTGTCTCAATATGGAATGCATTCAAGAAAGAAAAAAAAACTCTTGTAAAGCATTTAAACAGGGTCTTTAATCCTAATTAAAATGCCTATAAAGTTAAGAGTCAATTCTTTCCAATTCTTTGAGTTAACTATAACATTGTTAAAAACAATGATTCAACTACTTCACATCTCTCAAATGTTCAAAAAGGCCCTTAAGTGGCATTTCGAATGTATTCAAATGTTTAAATACAAAAATATAGGTGCATAATGATAAAATAAAAATATGGATAATCATCATAATATTATTTTTTATTACATAAACTTCTTTAATTTAATGAAAAACTGATTAGAAAACCTACAAATATTTTATTTCTAAGATTTAAAGTCTCCCTGTGGTCAATTTTATCCCTTAAAACTCATCTTTGATAAGCAAAATTACATATTTAAAAGTTTTTTTTCCTGTGAAAAAAAATTCATGCATTAAAATAGCTTGAATGTAACTCATGTAGTATACACAGAGGCATAATTTGAATAAGCAAATTGGTCCCCGCCTCCACTCACTCACACCAGCTCAGAGATCCACTCGCTCAACTTTACTGTAGTAAACACTGCATAATGGCAAGTGGAAATACTGGTTTAAAGGTGCTCTAAGCAATGTTACGCGTTTTTTAGGCCAAAACATTTTTTGTCACATACAGCAAACATCTCCTCACCATCCGCTAGCTGCATGTCCCCTGAACACACTGTAAAAAGATGCGGTCTCTGTAGACACCCTAGGCTCCACAAACGGCAACAAAAACAAAATGTAGCAACACATGCCACAAAACATAAACTGTTCCAGCCAATAACCAACAAGAAGGATTTGGGGATGCGGTTTGGGGGGTAGTGCGCGGATGAGGACGAGGGAGGCTCTTGCTAGCCTCCGTTTTGTTTGACAATACTTTATACGTCAACAAGAAGTGACGTCACCCGAAATCGCTTAGAGCACCTTTAACTCAGCCATATATGTTTGAACCAGGAAAGAATTCAGAAGAAGTGAAAGAGTAAATTATACAGGCTCATATACAGGTACAAGTCGATATATCAGAATAGTAATGCGTTCTATGCATTGCTCTCTAACACGTCGGACACATAACGGTAATAAATATGGATAGCCTTTTACTTGACTACGTTATGTGTTGCTAATATTACACACACCATGTTCACGTTCACCATCTCACTGTCAGTCAGCTGCCTTCAAACAATCAGTATTCCTTAAAAAAACGCTTTGAACAACTAAGAACGTCAGTGGAGAAAGGCACAGTTCATCATAACATCATAATATAAATTCACCTGAATAGTATAGCTATATTGTTAAATGTACACAATTTTTCATATCAACAGAAAAATATACCAGGATAACCTGGCTTCTCTTGAGGCCCCTGCTTCGCAGCACTTAATGATATGCTAAAGGCCGCCCCCCTCATGACGGGATTGTTTACAACATATTTGTGAGGTAGAGAACATGATTTCAAACTGCGTTTTTCAGACGGTCTTTTTTTCACTGCAGTTTTAAGGAGAAATACTCATCAATGGTGATGCCTTATGAATTTGCACATGGTTAGTCTTAAATCATATTAAAAACACCACAAACATATAAACAACATTAAAAGATTGACTTTCACCACAGGGGGTCTTTAACATTTTCTACTAAAGAATGGCCGTTTGGTCAAAATTATTACCATTATTTTTGAAAAATACAGCTCAAATATCATCATAAGGTTCAAAAGATTAAGACATTTTATTTTTAGTTATATCACTCTAGCCCCAACAACTATGTAGCTTTCTCTTTGTGCCTGTTCAAGCAGAAAAAGTTTGATCAAGTCGATATCTCAATCAACTGCTCCACCTGCTGGTTGTTAAAGGAAGTGTGTGGCAGACCGCAGGGCTGACGACCACTGGAGGTCATGACTGTACCGCTGCAGGAAGAGATCGCCCTTCCAAATCAACCAGAGAGGACACATCTTTCTTTAATCACCACACACTGCATGCAAGAGTGTGAATGCCTGTGTGTGTGTCTCCAGGGCCCTCTGACGCAAGGTATCAGGGGGAGAGGGACATCCAGAGTGATCATGTGATGAGGGGAAAATGAGTAACTCTTCTGAAGGGGAGGAATAGCAGGGTTCACCCTATCAGATAGACAGCACCAGCTCCACATGACAAACTGCATTATCTTCGGCTTTCTCACGGTTTTGAGGAGATGCAGCCATGACAGCATCGGCTAACATCCTCAGGTAGAGGTAGTCAACTAAACTTAACGCAGCTTGAGAAAGGGATAGCTTATCCTAACCTAAACACTGTTATATTTACTCTCTCGTGCAATTCGAAACTCATTTGATTTTAAATGGAATGCATAAGGAGATCAATTTAAGATCTTTTTTTTTTTTTTTGAAAAAGGAAAGTATATAATAACGGAGGCTGTCTAGCCCCAAAAAGTGACATGAAGATACTCATTTTTGGTTCATCTATCCATTTTTAGATGTGTTTGTTTGATTTACTCACCTCCGATCCATCTTCCCCCCTCATTACCTGCTGTGCCTTCATGACTTTGGTAGAAGCAATAGCAGTTCCCAAGGCCTGGGGAATGAAAATAATTGCAATCTGAAATGGGTTTTTTAACAGCATCTCTGATCCCTAAAGAGTGATTTGTTTCTTCAGAATCATTTCCTTCGAACTGTTTGTTTCAGTGAACTGGTTCAATTGATTTATTATAATTTTTTGCATCACCAGTCAAAATTGTTCACAGACGTCCCAACCTGACATTTTAAATGTATTAAAATATACATATTTTTGAAAAGTTACTTATGCTCACCAAGGCTGCATTTATTTGTTATGTGACATACAGTAAAAACAGTCATATTGTGAAATATTATAATTTAATAATTAAAATATATTTTAAAATATACATTTATTCCTGTGATGGCATCATTACTCCAGTCTCCAGTGTCACATGATCCTTCAGAAATCATTCTAATATGCTGATTTGGTGCTCAATTATTAAAACAGTTGTGCAGCTTAAGATTTTGTGAAAACCGTCATTTTATTTTTCAGGATTCTTTGATGAATAATAGTTTAAATGAACTAAATGAATTTTTGTGTAAAAGTATAAAAGTCATTACTGTCACTTTTGATCAATTTAATGCATCCTTGCGAAATAAAAGAAAAAATATATAAAAAAAGTGTTCCAAACATGTAGTTAATTTTTTTTTTTTTTTACTCTATTAAAACTCATTAAAAATACACAACATCAAACCAATTTTTTATTTGAATAAAAACAAACAATATACTCAATCAAGGCAAGTAAGTAGTCTGTAAACGGTCATATTGTTTCTGCTAGATTGTGATCTCACCTCGGCCTTCAGGTCCGAACGGATCCTCACCACGCATCTCTTCACAGCCATTTGGAAGGTAAAGCTGATGACTCCTTTGATCTTTAGCAGTGCCTCTTCACAAAGACTCCTCCGAGTCTGACATAAACAGATACACTGTGTCAAATTGAGCAAATATCTGAATCTCCATACACTGTGATTAAACGGGGTGCAGTAGTTACCGAATCATCAAGCCCGTCGATCTGAAGCACCACCGTTTTGGCCCGTTTGTTCGTGGCGCCCAGGAAAAACTGAGCTTTTCTTCGGCACGAGGCGGACGCTCCCGCCTGTTCGGCCTCCGCACTGCTGGAGTTCTGCAGGATCTCGTAGATCTCAGAGGCTAGCAGCTTCGTCTCGCCTGGCGACGTGCCCCTAGACAAACACATCAAAGTTCACTGTAGATTCAAAACTAACAATAATGGACACTTTCGATGAACAAAGAAATAATTGAGCAAATATGCTTATGACTAGTCTTTTTAAAAGAGCATGTATTTTACAATTCAGTGCTTGTCGGTGCTGATATTTGAAAAGGTCACCACTCCGGCAGACAAGGGGACACGACATAGATCTGTGCGGGGGGTAATCTGCACACATGAGGGCAACAGAAAAGAGCTTGAACCAAATAACCTTTAATACTGAAACAACACTGTGATTCATATAGAGCCGTGCATTCCGTATGGTTTAATATCACAACTAAGTATAATAGCATATTGAATGTAAAGTACACTTGAAAATTAAGAGATTGATGCATCATAGCATGTACAGTAAAGCCTAATTAGAAAATATACTTATCACAAGTAGTACTCTAGAGGAAAACAAATTTAAAAAAAAAAATAAAAAAAAATAATAATAATAATAATAGGGAGTGGGGAAAAGCTGCAAATTTGCCATTAGGGCAAGAAGAAATTAAATGTAAAAATAATAGGATAAAAATATGTCTGTCATCAACTGAAATTTTCTATAACAAGGTCAGAGAAACAAATAATAAAATATTAAATAATAATAATAATAAAGAAAAGTTAGGTATTATGACACAAACAGCAGGAAGCATTTCAAATAAAATCTGGAAAAAAATGTTTACGCAAAAATAAAACTACAACTATAATATTTGTAATACTCTTATATTATAATAGTCTTATTGTGCTGCAGAACATTTAAAGCATACATAAAACTTTAATATTCAGAATATTTAGTTTTACATTTTTAGAAAATAGGGTTAAATTCTAGATTAACTAAACGGATAAATTTGCTGATAAAAACATTATGTCGTAAAAATGCCTAATATTCTCATGTGCATCTCTCATCCATAAGCAGTTTTAGATGATTGCCCCTTGCTAAATATATCAATTTTTGTGATATTTTGTGATAAATATCACAAAAATTATGCACACTGAGGTTACCACTTGGTGCATCTTACCCCACTCTCCCCTATGGATTGTGGGACAAAATGGCCTTAAATACAGAACAAGAATGAAAACAAATGGAAAGTTATTAGCCAGTCTGTTTCTTGATGGCTAACTATAGTCAAGTGACCTGTTCATTTAATGAGGTTAAAAAAAACCAGCAGTTCAATGACATCATTTTAGATCAGGCATGACATCAGAATCTTGATTTGCCCTACAGGCGCTAATGGGGGAGATGCAACTCTGCCATCATTCATGCAGAGTTACAGGAACGGGCATCTGCTCACTGGCATATCTGAGCTGCCAGACCTCCAAGCTTCCCATGCACACCTGAGGGAATGCTGACGGCATCTATATCCTCAGTCAAAAGCAAGTTGTATATCAATTGTATATGAATGTTCCTCATAAAAACAAATACAAGCATTAGCATAGCTTAGTTCTGAGCTCTGTCGTCTCATCAGGGGTGATGAAGGATTTCTTCACTTCATCTAGCCATAAATTTTCACAGACTTGGGGCGATACACAACCTCTACCCAAAGTCGTTGTGCCGGAAATAGTGACGGGCAGCTTGTGGAACTGCAGGGCACTCCTTGATGGCATCTGTGCAAACTGAAGTGACTGGTGAATGGAAGGGGGCGGCCAGGGAGTCGCCCTGAGAGAAGGATAGGCAGCTCTCTGCCAACCATCGGCACTTCTGTCTGTGAGGCTCCATGTAAACAGAAGGCACTCGCCGTCTCAAAGCCTGCAGACTTTCGCACTCGAAATAAGCCTGAACTGCAGTGAATATATACATATACTTGGATATTGCGTTTCTATAGTTAGCCTTAGGGGGTGTAAAAAACATGCAGTTGTATGAATATTTAAAGCATCAGCTGGCATCTACGTTAGTATTGTTTGACATGCGAGGTAAAAGAAACCCTGTTTTCTCAAGCATAATCTAACAAAGGCTCAACAATATGGATTTTTTCCCTGTACTAGATCAGATTTGCCTTGCCACTTTTTACATTTTTCACTGGCCATGTCAAATCACATAGTATAATATAATATATATATATATCACTTTCTATTCAACAAATAATGTAAAAATTTGATTGGTAAAGGTAAAGGATTGTAAAATCAGATCAAAGGTAAAGGTAAAAAAATTTGATTGGTAAAGGACCAAATCAGATTATTAGAATTATTTCTGAAGGATCGATCATGTGACACTGGAGAAATAATGCTGAAAATACAGCTTTGACATCACAGGAATAAAAACATTTTAAAATGTATTAAAATTAAAAACATTTTTTAAATCTATAAATTACTTCAAAATATTCCTGTTTTACTGCATTTTGATCAAATGAGCATAAGAGACTTCTTTAAAAAAATAAAAATAAATAAATAAATAATTTTATAGTTATTAATAGTAAATAATAATAATATTAAAGCAGCAAATACTACATTTTTATAGACAAAAGTAAAACAAACAATTTGATTCAAATTCAATTTGAAAAAAAATACTACTTTGTGAAAGGTTTTTATTGACAGCTATAATGTAACTAAATGAAAGCTATAAATTCATAAATATATTTGCAAGACAATTGTGGCTTCCTTGTTCTCAGTTTAAAAAAAAACATCAGTTTGCAATGGATACAGTTTTTTTTTTTTTTTGCATAATTGATAAGTGTAAGAAGTACAGAAAATGCAACGCTGGCCTGGACAGAGCAAGTCACAATGATGTCAACAGGCCCTAAACTCTCTCACATTGGTAATCCGTACTGTTGAACCCTGAGTTATGATGTAATTTCCCATTTCTTGTCAGGTAAATGTATAATAAATGATCATTGAAAACCCCATATTGATCAACCAATATTCTGAATATGGGCACTGAACATGAACTCCTTAATGTCTGTGGTGGTATGATTTTCTCTTTTCTCTCTTAGACTGACCTCTGCTGGACATCAACCGATGGCGAGCAAAACAAATGCAATCAGGTTGCTTGACAGTTCGCATTACGCTTAAACAGCAAGATCGCATCATCGCTCCCATTTAGTTTCAAAACAGACAAATCCGCTTATGACAGTACGACCTTTCTCGTGCTCTTAAAATCTGCCCACCTCACACATTCACTTCAACTAAAGCTGCAGGATGAGGTTTTCTGCGGAAAATGCAAAGCGAGCTCATGTTGCCTTCATGTTCTGTGGCAGCATGATGGGAGCGACTTACTTTTGCATGACGTTCTGCAGGCTCAGCATCATTCCAAGCTCGCCCTTCATCTTCTCCCTGTTGGCGTGGCATTCTGCCAGGTAGCGCACCGCCTGGAAGGACACAGAGCCATTAAGGGTCACGCAGGGACATTACAGAGGCATACCGCCAGGCACCGCTGTGATAACAAATCCATTAACACAACACCAGGACGACTCGGGTCAGAGTTACTGTGTGTGTGTGTGTGTGTGTGTGTGTGTGTGTGTGTGTGTGTGTGTGTGTGTGTGTGTGTAAAAGTGTTGTTCAAATATTCTCCAAATGTCTCCACAGGCATTCTGAAAGTAGTAAAACATACAGAGGGGTACAAATTCTGAAGGCACATGGAAAATCTGGGATTCAAACCTGGAAATAAAGTGTTATGATTTAAAAAACGCAATGACGACAATATTGACCTAAATTGACCATGTCAACAAAGATTTTTTTCTTGCTTGCACTGAAAAACAAGATGCTCTGTAACATTCTCAAATCATGCTGGAGAACATGGATCATGCCCAGATGTCTCTGTCTGTCATACAGAAGAAGGGAGGAAACACTTCCTGTAGAAGTTAGGCTAAGCTTTGTGACAATATTGGACAGCAGGTGGCAGTCTTGTGAAGTGTCTTTGGACAGCTGGGAGGGCATAAAGTGATCTGATTGGTTGATATGAATGCCTTTATCAAACAACTGATGTCAGACTATTTAAGTTTAATAATAATAACATTATTATATTTTATAATAATTATAATAATAATAATAATAATAATAATAGTGTTATAATATCTAATAATAAAAATAACCGCTATATTAGGTACAAATTATTATTATTATTTGTACAAGTTTATTTGAGTTTAACAATAATAAGTTATTATTATTATATACATAGTTTATAATAATAATAATAATATTAACCCACAATATTAGTTACAGATTGTTATTATTGATATAAATGTTATTTGAGACAATAATAATAATAATAATAATGTTATGTATTATTATTAACAATAAGCCATTATATCAGTATAAAATTATTATTGTTGTTATGTATACAATCATATCCTTTTTATTATTATTATCATTGGTTACAAATAGGTGGCAGTCATGTGTCATGCATCAGGGCCAGCTAGGTGTGTTTTGAGTGATCTGACTGGCTGATATGAATACCTTGATATCAACAACTGGGACATTTAAAAATGAATGGAGGTATAAGAGAGTTCTAAAATCGTAATTGTGCTATTATGCTTAATATTGGGATGTCTCAATCTGAAACTGAATCTAGCAGAGACTGCTTACTGCACACTATAATAAACCATTCATCAGATTTCCAAGAAATGTGGAAACATTGCTATCAAAACACTGCTGTTTATTAGAGAATAACGCCATATAACAAAAGTATACTAAATATTTATAATGATTATTATAGCATAATGTTGGAATTACATTTTAGTTCCTTGCCTACTATACTAACATAGCAGAAAGCATCTTACAGGTCACTATGGCAAGAGTGTCTGCAAATTTCTTGACTGCAAAATGTCTTATAAACTGGATCTTACCAAGAGTGCAGAGTAGACGACTTGTGGGTTAGGGTGGTCGAGGAAGAGAATGAGGCCTGGCAAGCAGCCTTGATCTTCAACAATAACTCGCCTGTTGAGGGGGTCAGCAGCTAAGTCCCTCAGCTGATTCACCACAGCCAAAGCATCAGGCTCCCCACTCATGGTGCTCCCACACCAAGGGCCATGCACAGAAAATACACTGATCTTAGCTGAGGGGGGATAAAAACCACAATCAGATCATGGAACTGATACCATGGAACTCTTTGTTAATTAGCTGGTTTAAATTGAAGTACATAATTTTCAGTCTGCTTAATCTTTTAAAAAATACGATCTTTTTTTATATTTTTAAATATATTATTTAAACAAAAATGTACAAAATAGGAAACGGAGATATACTGCCTGACGTCACTCAGTCAACATACATTTTTGTCTCGCGACACGTTAGCATTGATTTACTTTTTATCTTTATACACGTGGCTTATTTATGGCTTTCATAGTGCACTAAATGGCCCATGATATTTATGTATGATTCATATAGCATAACGAGGCCTTTAACGGGGCCTGTGCTAACCGGCTAACATTGACACGGCATCACAAGACAATGACACACTTCAATTCTCATATGGGACATAAAACGGCATGTAAAAGCAAGCATTTGGCGATGATTGCTCATTCATATTTAGTCTACAGACATCAATACAGGTGGATCTGAATGTCTTTCTATGAACAAAAACAATGACAGCACGCAAGACAGAGAAAGGCAGAATCTACTTCTATCGGGTCGGTCATATATAAATATTCATAGATATGTAGCCAAATAATATTGATAAATGTAAAATCAGTGTATTCGTTTCTGATGTTCGTGGTCTCTATCTTGTTAACCTTGTGTGTGTGTGTTGTGGCACTCTTGTCCACGCATAACCTTACAGAAAACACGCCCAGGACGGCTCCTCGCTTCAGATGATCCTGTCCAGTCAAAGGATCCCTACAAATGTACTGCTGATGGACACGAAACTGGATGTAGCTCGTGTAATAACGACGATAGTGATTATGGTTAAAAGTCTTTATGACAGCTGTTCTGGTCAGGTATATGTGGCCATTATCTGCGGAGTTTAACACACTATACAACACTTCCTGGAATTAGACAGACTGATTGGAGGATATTGACTATGACATCATGAGTTCTTGACCAATTAGAGAGGGTTTTACTAAGATACATATAAATATTTCATAATAACTGTGCTTCACATACAATACAAGTGAGCATTACAGATCAACAAATCAGAACTAAAGCTTACTAAAATATTTGTTTGTTAGGCTGCTGTTATTTTTTGTATTGTAGGAATAAAATGAATACGAAGCAAGTGAATATAATTATATTGGGCCTTACTTACAAAAATCGCTAACACAGTAACGTTACATGACATCATTTGGTTCTGCAGTGAGCACCACTTGGAAGCCGGTAGAAAATGTCCAGTTCTTATATGAAATGCGCTGACATCTAGGCAAACAGGGCAAACGTGTAAAAAAATAATTCCAAGTACACGCATTTTATATTCAGACATAAAACAACGGACTAGGGTAGAAACAAATACATAAAATAGATGGTTGATATACTATTTTATACAACTAAAGGTTTTTAATGACTTGGTTGCCATAGTCAACCAAATAAAGTACGGACCGTTACACACCTAATGCATACCTCGTATATGTGAATCATCACTATGTCATGATTGGCCAGTTTAATTGCCTATCCACCATTCTAAACCAGTGGTTGCCTCAATACTTCTAGGACCCACCATTATTCTCAATGCTTATTGGCCAATACTGTAAAGACCCGCCCCTCTAAACAAGCGAGTTCTCTCACACTGTGGAAAAACCATGGTAAAACATATCCACACTGGATTCAGTCTGGACAGTGGACAGCATTATTTAGCATAGCATAGCATAGCACAGCACAGCTAGAAAGGTCCACTAGAAAGGTCTGTTACACTACGGTTTACATGGTAATTGGTAAGACATCGATTTTTCTCTGTAATGTCCTATTAGGAATCCCGACAATTTTTGTAAACAACTTAGAGCGCGTTTAATACAACGCTGAAACAATAACGCGTGGGTTTTTAGCGCATTTGATTAACTAATAAAGTTTGTAGACAATTCACTTGTCCTCTGTTTGTGCTGTTTGTTAGTGACAAATACTCTTGTGCAGGAAATAACAACTAGAAATGTAGTAATTCAGGTTTTTTCCCCTGGCAAATATCAAGTTGAACAATGGCTGTTTACCACATAGTAACTGTAACGTTATAGTAAAGCAGGAGTGGAGACTCGTTTGTACAAGGTGCTCCTGAAGATCTTAATTAGCTGGTTCTGTTGTGTTTGATCTGGGTTAGAGAACTTAGAGCTGAACTTTGCAGAAAGCTAAAACTCCAGGAACAGGACTGTGCAACCCTGGCTTACAGGGATCATAATGTTTTTATGAGTGGAAACCACTGTATTAAAGAAGAGATCATTTAAAATGAAAATGTATGAGCGTAGAACATTGTTTTTGTTTAGGTTTTGATCTGAAGATGACCTAGCACAGATCCTTGATGATGAGATAGATCTGTGATCACAAGATGAGCGGAAATCATAGACGGATAGAAATGGATCTGGTAAGTGCATGGACTCATATGTACAGCTTTGGCTAATCTCTCATCCTTATAGATGAATGATTTTCTTTGTCTCTCTCAGGCTTTATCATCATCATCAAAGCCTTATGGGTCATCCCGGAGTATTGTCAGAAGAATTGCCACAAATCTTCCATTGGCGCCTTGTGCTCGTGTCCATTTTCAGGTAAAGCGTCAGTTTTTGTTAATTCAAATGTCAATCATAAGTAAAAGTATATCTCAAATGTTTTGTAATGATTTCAACAGGTGGTTGAAATGATGTCTACAGGATTTTGTGCACACATTGTGTTTGGGGTCCCTGCTATCTTATTTTTCAAACATTTACAGTTTCTATTTTTGTATGTGTAGGTAGTTCATTTTATTTCATTATTTTCTTTGATTTCCATCATTATTGTAGTTTTGCATCTCAAAATCTTTAACACTCTCCATCTTTGGCCTTCTTAAAGTCTTCAGCTATTCATTTTTCAGTTCTCCCGTACCATCACATTTCTGGCCTCTTCTCTGCTTTGATTCTATTATTGTGCTGACAATAAACACTGAAGAATCACAGGCACTGGTAGCTCACAATATCTAATCTTTCTTTTTCCCACTGCATAACCTTTAAAATTACAAGTATGATGACATTAAACCCACCTTGAAACTTGTATTACTGTCTCTGTTTCTCTATTCTCTGCCCTTCCTTCCAGCTGTCCTGTATGTCAGGAATGCAACATGTCTGCTTTAGGTCAGTTCTCAGGTTCATTCTTTAAAATCTAGGCCAAGGGCTCTTTTAAAAAGCTTGAAGTGCTTATTTTTTAAATAAATAGCTTGGCACTAATAACAAATACTACAGATTTCCTCTTCATAAAGAGTTGAATGACACTCTAATGTTCTAATTGTTTATACAGCTCTTCGTTTATTGCTAGGTGATATTTAAACCGGTTTCTGGTGCTGTTTATATTACCGTGCTGTAAAAACATTTGACGCTTGCTCTGCTGTTGTAGTTCTGACATGGTTTGAGTGTCTGTTTGTCTTTGTTGTGAGACTTGAAGCAGATGTTGTAATTATTAACTGTCCTTTAAACTGTCTTTGGGCTGCGTAGCTTCATCCGTTCACTTCAGGAGTGGGTTTCCTCAATCATTCAAATGGCCTTGTGGCCACACTCGCTGATGTGGGCTGGATCGAAAGAGAAGAGAGCGATAGCGCTGGCAGAAAAAGGTGAAAAGCATTTCTGAATTGAATTAGGAAACATATCAATGTTGATGTGTCTTTGTTTATCATGTACGTATCTGTATGTCCTGCAGGTTTGAGGCGGATTCTGGGCTGTTTTTTCGCACCCAGCATCGCAGGCCCTTGAGACGCCAGCGGTCGTTACCCAGCTTGCACCAGGCTGAACCTGCGCCACAGAGCAAGACGGTCATCAATGATGAAGCCATTCAGAAGATCGGCGTTCTTGAGACTGAGCTGGCCAAACTCAGAGCGCAGATCGCACTGATAGTTCAGGCACAGGAGCAAAGCGCTCAATCCACAGGTTAGATGGATAGTTAATGAATGTCTGTGTCCATGGTTTGCAGTGTGTGTGTTCACTACTGCTAATGTGTGTGCACTAACTTGGATGCAGAGGACAAATTCTGAGTATGGGTTACTCCATACTTGGCCTTCATGTCATGTCACTTTTTTTTAAAAAAAGTTGCAGTGTTACTCTAGCATAATCTATATAGTATTATAGTATTTATTAATATGTTGAAAAAGCTTTTTTATATACAGGTCCTTCTCAAAAAATTAGCATATTGTGATAAAGTTCATTATTTTCCATAATGTAATGATAAAAATTAAACTTTCATATATTTTAGATTCATTGCACACCTACTGAAATATTTCAGGTCTTTTATTGTATTTGCATACAGCTCATGAAAACCCAAAATTCCTATCTCAAAAAATTAGCATATCATGAAAAGGGTCTCTAAACGAGCTATTAACCTAATCATCCGAATCAACTAATTAACTCTAAACACCTGCAAAAGATTCCTGAGGCTTTTAAAACTCAAAACCGCAATCATGGGTAAGACTGCCGACCTGACTGCTGTCCAGAAGGCCATCATTGACACCCTCAAGCAAGAGGGTAAGACACAAAAAGAAATTTCTGAACAAATAGGCTGTTCCCAGAGTGCTGTATCAAGGCACCTCAGTGGAAAGTCAGTGGGAAGGAAAAAGTGTGGCAAAAAACGCTGCACAACGAGAAGAGGTGACCGGACCCTGAGGAAGATTGTGGAGAAGGACCGATTCCAGACCTTGGGGCACCTGCGGAAGCAGTGGACTGAGTCTGGAGTAGAAACATCCAGAGCCACCGTGCTCAGGAGTGTGCAGGAAATTGGCTACAGGTGCTGCATTCCCCAGGTCAAGCCACTTTTGAACCAGAAACAGCGGCAGAAGCGCCTGACCTGGGCTACAGAGAAGCAGCACTGGACTGTTGCTCAGTGGTCCAAAGTACTTTTTTCCGATGAAAGCAAATTTTGCATGTCATTCGGAAATCAAGGTGCCAGAGTCTGGAGGAAGACTGGGGAGAAGGAAATGCCAAAATGCCTGAAGTCCAGTGTCAAGTACCCACAGTCAGTGATGGTCTAGGGTGCCATGTCAGCTGCTGGTGTTGGTCCACTGTGTTTTATCAAGGGCAGGGTCAATGCAGCTAGCTATCAGGAGATTTTGGAGCACTTCATGCTTCCATCTGCTGAAAAGCTTTATGGAGATGATTTCATTTTTCAGCACGACCTGGCACCTGCTCACAGTGCCAAAACCACTGGTAAATGGTTTACTGACCATGGTATTACTGTGCTCAATTGGCCTGCCAACTCTCCTGACCTGAACCCCATAGAGAATCTGTGGGATATTGTGAAGAGAAAGTTGAGAGACGCAAGACCCAACACTCTGGATGAGCTTAAGGCCGCTATCGAAGCATCCTGGGCCTCCATAACACCTCAGCAGTGCCTCAGGCTGATTGCCTCCATGCCACGCCGTATTGAAGCAGTCATTTCTGCAAAAGGATTCCCGACCAAGTATTGAGTGCATAACTGAACATAATTATTTGAAGGTTGACTTTTTTTGTATTAAAAACACTTCTTTTATCGGTCGGATGAATTATGCTAATTATTTGAGATAGGAATTTTGGGTTTTCATGAGCTGTATGCCAAAATCATCAGTATTAAAACAATAAAAGACCTGACATATTTCAGTTGGTGTGCAATGAATCTAAAATATATGAAAGTTTAATTTTTATCATTACATTATGGAATATAATGAACTTTATCACAATATGCTAATTTTTTGAGAAGGACCTGTATATTTAAACTTTTTTTATTTGAAGCTTTTCTTATATTTAAAGTTTACATCCTAATTTTTTGTTATTTTGTCATTTATATATATGTATATATATATATATATATATATACCGGTGTGTGTGTGTGTGTATATATATATATATATATTTCTGTATAGCTTTACCATAATTTCAGTTGTAGTCATTTTAGCGTTTCAACTTGTTACAGTTAGTTGTCATGTATGTAGTTTGTGGGAAAATGATTTTTAATAGTTTCAGTTAATAATTACAACACTGGTTGGTTGTTCTTAATGCCCCAGATATACATGACTTGTCAACACAAACGCAACACAAGCTTTTGAAATATGTTGAGACTACAATTCAACGCGAGTACACCAATCTTGCAAAGCAAGTTAAAGTTAGTTAAATGGTCAACATATTTATATTTGCCACCCCTTGAGTATTGCAACAATAATTCCTGTGCATGTGCAGAGGATGTGCAGCCGTTCCAATCGGAATGATAGTGATTTTTCACTAGTACTTTTTCAAACTTTTCATGTGATGATATGACTAGCAGTGGCGGTTCTAGAGGGGGGGCCAGGGGGCCCCGTGCCCCTGTGACAACAAGCTTGGCCCCCCTTGTGGCCCCCCTAAATGTGGAGTGTGAAATATTTTTTACAAAACTGTTTTTTTGCTATCGTTGTATGCGTATTATTTTTTTTTATTATTCTATCTTTGTGGATTTGCTTGTTCACGTGACAATTCGCATCACATTCGCGGGAATCGCGGCAGAATAACGTCTGTCTCCTGCACGCGAGAGAGGAGAGAAGGAGAAAGCTGGTCAGTTGCAAGTTCATTCTTTATGTGCGTATGGGGTGTGCGATATGCATTGTCTATTCTGATATTGTAATCAATGTTTTAACTGTATACGAGGCACTGTGAGCTGACATCGCGTTTATCTCTCGTCCTTTCACTGCTGTGTGCGGTTCATAGGTAGGCTATGTCCCCAAATTAGTTTATGTCTTATATTTATATCATATTATGTTCTTATATTAGAATATCAGATCAGCAAGAGTGCCGTTTTCCCGTGCACAATTGCAACTGTGATATTGATGTTTTACAACAGTTAAATTAACAATAAGTGAACATTGGGAGTTACTTTTTAGACACAATATTGTCAATATTGTTTGTTTTCCCTTTATTTCGCCGACTAGAATTTCAAAATGAAACCGTAGCAGAGTCTCAATGCAACAGACAGCGATGATTTATTGACTGAAATCCGCGTTTTGAAGGAATCACTTGCTCCTTTCCCGAATGAATCAGCCGTTTGAACGAATTGGTTGAATGAATGAATCCCTCAACTCACTTATGAAGACCGTGACTTGCCGCCGCCTACTGGCGGTTTTAGTTTCATATTTAAAGTACCCTTTAATTAGAACATTACAATTAGAAATCATTTCATATTTAAATATTGATTTAAAAAAATCTCATAGCTTTATTTATGCAATTATAAATGGAGTGTAAATATATTAATGCCGCTTCTGTGTCACCTCTGCACTGCAAAGATGGATATTGATTAAATTATTTCATTTGACTGGTAACAGTGGTACTGTATAATTAAGTATTATTGTATAAATAAGTATAATTACTGTATAATTTGAATGTTAGTATTTGACATAAAAGGTGATTCATAACTCTAAATAAGTTTAGAAAGAATGTCCATATATAGGTGAAAATGCCCCTGGAAATCAATTTAAGGTGGCAAATTAAATTAATAAAAAATGAATAAAAAAATTAATTTCGGTCCCTGCTGTTAACTGACCACTGCATAGAATATTAAAAAATATGAATATCTTTGTAAGTCTGCTGTCAACAACAGGCCTAAACCAGCCATGGCACCAGCACAAAAACACAATCAGTAAAATATCATCTAATTATCAACAAAACATTGAAAATATTGAGATATATTTTTGTCAATATTGCACACCCCTAATGTACGGTATGAATTTTGATTTCTTCAGGTCTTAAAAAGCCTTAAATTTGACTTTGAAAAGTGTGCAGGAACCCTGTAAACGGTTAGATATAGTTACCTAGCAAGTCAGTTATTTTCAGTAAATGAATTAATACGCTTCTTGGTCCCCATTGATTTTCCTCTATAGTTCTCACCAAAATGAAGAAAAAGAAGGACATCATGTCAATTACAGTTACTGTGACTAATACTGAATATGTAATGCAAATGTAAAAATATAATGGAAATGCAAATACATTGTTGAATGATTATAAACATGGTATTTTGCCTGTTAATGCCTGCAGTGCAGTGCAGAAAATGATATGACAACAATAAGGTCTAAATGTAACTGGCCCCTCTAACAGTACAACTGGCCCCAGCTTGGCCCCCCCAGTTGAAATGGTCTAGAACCGCCACTGATGACTAGTGACATGATGGTAGCTGCTCATTCTGTTCCAGGGCCAAAAAAAGCTTTTTTGGGCCACTAAATGTTTTTCTAATTATTTCAAATAAATCTGGTCACTCTGCACAATAATCTATAATAATAAGAAACAACGTGAATCAACACTACATAACTGAAATGGCAAACTTTGCTTAACACAAAAATTTGTCAATGTCAATACTTTTGGCCACATGCTTGCATGCATTGCTGGTCTAGCATTTGCATACTTGCTTAGTGTGTTTCTGACCTCAGATCTATTTTAAGTATATAGAGATGAAAAAATCTACAAAGTAAATACTTTGGTATGAGTAGTTTTTACTCATTTAAAGATGCAATTTTTGCACAATTTCAGCTCCAGCGCCAGGTGGTCCCCCAGTACCCCAAGCTCCACCAATGGCTCCCCTTCCTCCACCACCACCTCCTCCTCTTCCTCCTCCATGTCCTGCCCCTGGCATGCAGAGAAACTATTCCGCCATTGACCTCATTCGAGAGCGCCGTGGGAAAAAAGCGGGTCAGAACACGGTAGTGGACTCAGAACCCAAAAAGCCAGAGCTTCCCAGCATGCTAGATGTGCTGAAAGACATGGGGAAGGTGAAGCTGCGCTCAGTTAAGAGGTGAGTATTACTGTTTGTTTTGGACTGTGATGTCATATACAGCTTACCAATAGGGTTAATTTGTCCTTTTGTTCGCAGTCATCAAGAGGACGGCCACACGAAACCCAAACCTGTTGAGCCCATAGACGCTGCAGCGTTAATCGCAGAGGCCCTGAAACGCAAGTTCGCTCACCGCTATCGTAGCGACAGCGAATGTGACGGCAGCTTTAACTTGCCGGCCTCTGAGAATAAGACACATGTAGAAACTCCGCTGGTAAGAGAAATCACTTGAAATCTTTTTGACGCACCGTACTGAAATCTTAATGCTGTAATGATTTTGTGCTGTTTCTTTTGCAGTTTGGACAGCACATGTTGAAATCAACTGGAAAGAAGAAACTGTTCTAGGATGAGGCTGAGCCACATTTCTTCGCTGTGGGTTAATGGAGTTAACCTGATGACTCTTAATTTTAGGAAACTTTTCTTGTTAGCTCTTAAATTTAGTTCGTGATCACTTTTAAGAGAGCATGCACATGCTGAAACACTACGCAGTCAATCTGGTTTCCCTATTGATATTTTTGTAATTTTGCACTTTGAAAAGTTCATCTCTACCAGTACATGTTGTGCCAGTCAGTTACATCATTAATGCCAGATATATGGAAACATGTTTTTTTGTTTGTTTTTATCTGTTTTTATTTGTGGGTTTAGTTGGATTTTAAGTTCAACAGTCCAAGTATTCGACCTTGTTGAATTCCTCTTGTTGAAGGGAAAATGTTAAACGAAAGCACCAAATTGTATGGATGGATTGTTTTTATTTTTTAAAGTAGTTTTATTCGTTTTTTTAATATCTGTTTGCACAGAAGTTCTTTCTACTTCAAAAGGTACAATTCATAATTGCTGGAAAAATCACTAATTTCTGACATCAGCTTTTTTCTGTCATGCTGCTACTACTATAGCAATTATGAAGAACATTTTGTGATCATAAATGAGGCTTAGACGGTGCAGTCAGTAGTATTTGCTCTCAAATGTTGAGAGATAATTTAAAATGCCTTTTTAGGTTGTAATTTATTATTTTTGGAACATTTAGTTATTTAACCAAATCACTTGAATAATGTAGTTTTTGTTTCATGTGAAACCAATGCACAGGATAGTATGTATAAGTCTATTGCCATTTCATCATAATTTAGTGTATTGTGACGGTGTTTGTACCTTTTAAAAGGTTTGTTATTTTGCACGTTTGACCAAGTCTAGCTGATGTTTGCCAAAAAAGTGCATTTTATTAAAATACAAGATTTCACATTTCAAGGGTTTATTCTGAATTTAAAGAAATAGTTCACCCAAAAATTTAAATTCTGTAACCCTCAAGTTGTTCCAAACTTTTTCCTTTCATCTTTTGAACACAAAACAAGATATTTTGAAGAATGTTTGAAACCAGATAGTTGATGAACCCCATTGACTTCCATAGATGGGAAAAAAAATACTATGGAAGTCAATGGGAATTCTTAAAATATGCTTGTGTTCAGCAAAAGAAACTCGTACAGATTTGGAACAACTTGAGGGTGAGTAAATGACAGAATTTTAGGGTGAATTATCCCTTTAATGGCCAGCATATAGGAGCAGTACCCCAGCAAAGATACATTTTGTTTCATTATAGATTGTGATAATCCAAATGGTTGGTTTTATTATGAATGGGCTTTCAGTTCTTGAATAAACCTAAAACAATTGGTGTCTTGTCATTTGTGTAATGTTGTTTCTGTTGGGCTAAATTTCAACCACAAGATATTCAACACATGATTGGGTCTGGTTTGTACAGAACAGCATGAGCTCATGCCATCCGGTAGAGAAACATTTTGTGAAGATTTATTCATCAAAAATGCAACTGCAACAAGTATGTATCAAAAGGTTATACGGCAAAGCCTTTACAAAATGGCTTGACACATAGGTCGTCTCCCCAAAATGGCTGTTACAACAAACTGTAAACAGTTTTTTTTTCTTAAATCAACAGTCTTACAGCACTTACAACAAAAATACAAATCACCTAAAATAAAGCACCTCTTCTCTTTCCAAATATAAAGAGAAGCACAAAACTGTCCATTCTGTACAGAATCCAAAACCATACACAAAATAATGGAATGTTCAATGTTAAAAATCAAATTAAACCAACTCTCCTCCATACTGTATATTAAAACAAAAAAGAAAGTCCACGACAAAAGGCAAAGGATCAGACAGTGCACTAAATTGACAATGTGATGGGTTTAAAATGAAAATGACAGCTGGTTTGGTCACTTAGCTTTGTGCATAGTTTTAAGGCATTGTGTAAGCAGTCTTCCGAAGAGACGAGAGTGGCTTTGAGACATTCTGAGAAGGACTTCTTTTCTTCCTTTACAAAATACAGAGGAGAAAGAGAAAGAGGGTGGTGGCTACCTACAAAAGGCACCTGTACTTCCTTGTTTCTCCCAATCAGCAGGTCAGTGAAATCCCGAGTCGAAATCCATGGAGAGTCCGTTCAGCTACATGTCCTGTGACAAGATCCTTCTTCCATGGTCGAAAGGGTTAATCTCTGCCACCTTTCACGGTGTGACGTTCCTTCAACACGGGGGCACTGTCTGAAATACAAGGGAGAGATGCAATGGCGCACAAATGGCATTCGTATGGCATCTGATGTGTCACACCGGCGGGGTTGTAGTCTGACAGATTCTGTTGATCATCAGCAGTAGGTTTCGAACAAAATGTACAAGTGGTTCTTCACATCTGTGCTTAAAAGGCAATAATCACAGAACTAACATGATTCAGTTAAAAAACAACATGTGTAAACAGTCTTCAGAGGCAGCAAAAGGACTGGGCTCTTCACATTTGTATTTTTGTACACAAGGAGGAAGATTGATTTGCAGAAGCACTGGCACACGCGCACACACACGCTCGCACGCATTCAGTTTCACACACATTGTCTCTTGGTGCAGTTGTAAAAACCTCTTCTATAAATACTCAAGGTGTTTCAAATGACTTTCAGAGCAATTCATTGTTTCAACACGGCACTTTAAAGCCATAGGAGGGGGTTCCTTCCTACCCCACATTTCCCTTACAGTCTTTAACCAAAGCATTGGAGCTGAATTAGTAACACCCAAAAGAAAAGGGAAAAAAAATAAGGTTAAATAAATAAACCATAATAATTAAAAGGAAACAAAAAAATGCAGCAGTAGCCAAATGAGGTATCTATGTATTGCTCTATGTCGAAAGGGTAAATTAAATTTAAAATTAAATAAATTAAATCCACAAACAAACGAAAAGAACAAAACAAATAATCAGTGGTTGGTTGGAGATTGGTGGCGAGCAACTCAAATGTGACGCAAGATGTTTGGCTGAGGGCAGTAGAGGTGTTCTTCCTGTTGGGGTGTCATGACTCTTGGCTTCCCTGAGATGAGGCTCTGGAACTGGGCTCTTCGGTGGCTCGGGTCGGCTCGGACTCCCCCTCCTCGGAGCTCCCTGACGCCTCGGGCTCCATGGCACTCCAACTGGCCTTGTTCAGGCCCAAATGACCGAGCATGGTCTGAGAGAGCCGCGTGTCTGAAAAACGCGCCCACTCTGCAAACAGAGGCTCCACCACATATGTCATGAAACCTGGGACCAGAAAAAGAGAATCAGAGGCAGATTTCACTAGATCAGCCAGACCTTACAAATAGATATATTATAATATAATTACATAATTTTCACACAAATACATTTTTAAAATATTTTTTAGATTATTTTTTTAATATATTTTTGGTTACGGAATTTTGGATCTCTTTTTATCATTATTAATCAAATAATACTGTCATATATAGCATATATTATTATTAATTTTATATATATACACACACACACACACATATATATATATACATATATATACACACACATATATATATACACACATATATATACACACACAAAATTGTTATTAGTTTGTTAATTTATATTATCATTATATTTTATTTTTATTTTACTTTACAGAACAGTAAAATTACAATACTAACATTTACGGTTTGTTCTTAATTTCTTTGCTTGCAAACGTTAAACCATTGAACTTTTATTTTGAGCTATTGTATTTACTGTGAATCGAATCTGAAAATGAACAGTGCAGTGCTTTACTTAAAATATGACAACCATTGCGATTTAATGTTTGCACAAAGCCATATCACATTCTCACAACCATGCATTGGGAAAATTAATAAAAAACCAGGCAACTGGAAAGTAACACTGTTTCAACACTGTTTGGCGCTTTTCTGTCCCGCAGATGTCCCACGAGCTCATGCAGTTTATTTAGTAGCAATTTCAATCATCATACCATAAACGCCTCCCACCTCAAACCATTTTTTTATATTATATAGTATATTATATTATATTATTTTTATTACTATTCTTTTCCTCCCAAATTCATAGTGAGCACTGAAATCACATAAATGATTGTTCCGGTTCTTACCGATTTGAACACTGGCTATGGTGTTGGCTTCACTGTCACACAGTGGACTGATTTCAAGTTTATGCTTCTTTTCAATGTCACCTAAATAAGAAGACAATGTCAAAGCACAATGATTAACTTTGGAACACGGTGAACTAGTAGCAGAAGCAAAGAGTTTGGTCATCATGAGTACTGGGTACCTTGGTGGAAAAATTCCTCTGTGACCTTCTCACTCCACTGTTTGCTGAGCTCCCACGGTCTACATGGGTTACAGATATCTGCACACTTCAGGGCCATCTGGAACACATGAACACATGTGGATTTGTTTTTAATAGGGGTATAACGATATTCAGACCGAACCGAAAAACCGCGATACAGAACCCACGATACGTATCGCGGTTCTCTCATGGTGTACCAAACACGCCCCGCCCCCTGCTACCCCGCCCAGCCCTGTCTCATTGGACCTCATGTCTTATGTGCACACAAGGAATTCAGTTTTGTAGCCTAACCACCATTAACACCATATAATAGCAAGCTCCGTGTTTTGTTACTTTCGATGATAAGCAAGGTGTAATCTTTCAAATTAGGGTCTATTTGATCATGAAATTGAAACAATAAAAGCAGTTTTGGCGCTCTTTGATGTGGCGTGAGTCGTGACAGATCTCTGTACTTGCTCCTCATATCAAGCGGCAGCGCGGAGCGCGAGTAAACGCGATCATCTCTTCCTCAGTTACAGAATAAACATGAATGGACACCTGAAGGTATGTTGAAAGATACAGTATACTTATTGAAAGGCATCATAACTCGTGTAATCGAAAGACGTCAATAAAACAGCTTTGTCACATAGCATTATATTTACCTCAGCAGGCTAGTCATAATTACAGTGTCCACAACTTGTTGGTTCATAGAGAAATGAACTCTTGCACTAAATAAATGCACTATATTAGCCTATATATTAGGCTAGATTTTAATTAACCTGTTAATGATATCTTAATTATTTAATGTATGTTTAAAATATCTTTAATGAAAATGACAGCAACTTTGTAAATTATTATATTTCAATAACGAATTAGAGTAAAAACATAAGTTATGTAAAATGCAAAAACTGCCTTATGTTCAGTTTACATGTTTTCATACAATGTGTTGGGTGTTGATTATTATATCTAAAAAAATAAATAGCATCTGAATTTAGGCTAAAAGTCTAGGCTCTTTTGTTAACCTTTAATGTTATAGTAATCTGCTGGCTCCATATAGTTTACAGCATTAGCAGAACTTTTTTTTAAATCCTTGCAAAACGTTTAATTGTAAGTGAATTAATTTAAAGACAAAGACAATTTTTTCATTAAACCACTTTAAAAAAAAAAAAGCAATTTTAGCTTTGTAAACCCCACCGAACCAAACCGTACCGAACCGAACGGAGACGTCAAAATTGTGGGAAGAACCGAGCAGTCAGTTTTGTGTATCGTTACACTCCTAGTTTTTAGGTGCCTAAAAGTGTCTTTCTTTGTTTAAAGATATGGTGCGCAGCCCCTTCTACTTAAAACGGGACTCACACAGATCACATCACAACTTAAAGTAAATAAATATTAGCATAATAGTAACTAAAACAAACTAAAATGTATTCATAAAAAAATATTCATTTAAAAATATAAATATATTTCACTCACACAATTTTAATAAAAATTGTCTTGCTTTTGTTTAATAAAAAATAACTAATATTTAAAAGATAATGGTCCTCAGTCAAATGAAAGATTTTGGTAACACTTAACAATAAGGTCCAACTAATAATGAATATTTTACATAATTTAAAACAGCTGTTCATTGTTAGTTCATCTCAGCTCAGGTTGATAATAAATGTTGAAATTAATATTAACTAAAATTAATAAATATTTTTGAATATATTTTTATTATTAGTTCATGTTAACTAATGGATTCAATGTTAACAAACACAACCTTTTACAATAAGGTTCCATTAGGTAAGGTTAGTTAATGCATTAACTAATATTACCTAACAAGGAGCCATACATTAGTTACAATACTTATTAATCTTTGTTAACATTAGTAAATAAAAACACAATGTTTTTTTTTGCTTTATGTTAGTTCAGGTTCATTAACCAATGTTAACTGACAGAACATTTTATTTTAATCATGTATTAGTAAATATTGAGATTAGTAAATGCTTTAGAAATATTTTGCATGGTTAGTTCATGTTAACTGATGTAGTTAACTAATATTAACAAATTAAACCTTATTGTAGTAAACGTAAAGTGTAACCCAGGTATTACTTGCAATAATTAAGATATTATGACTTGTTTTCGGAGAATATATCCTGATTAGCAGTGTATTTAGTTCAATTCCTTTAAAGCAAACATCTGAAATGTATTCTAAAAGCCATTTTGGCATATCAATTGTATATAGAAATATATATAAACTGCTTTATCTTATTGAAATGGATATTGAATACCAAATTCCCACCTGCAGAGAGAAATGCCGATGAGAAGAGTGTCCTAAACAAAGGCTGTTCTCATCCAGATGCGTCCTGAACCGGGACAGGTACTCATTCTGTCGGCTGATATCTGTGGCCAGAATCAGTGATCCCAGCTGCCTCTCTATACCCAGACTGTTAGAGACCAATTAAAGTCAGTCAATTATAAGAAACAGAAGTCATTTACAAGTCTTAAAGAGACAGCAACAAAAAGCACCTTTTACACTTTAGTGGTCAAAAAGAGGCCGGAAATGGAACGTTTGAAAAAAAAGATGGCTTGTTTGTGGTGTAAGAATCTCTTGGCTATAAAAGAAATGCTGAGACTGACCTGTCCTCAGTAGGAAGATGTGAAAAGAGATCGGTCTCTCTGAGCAGACCCACTGCAGACCTCCAGTGATGGTTCTCCAGAACTGAGGTATTCTACAGAGCGAAACACACACACGTCAGTGCTGATCGAATTTGAAATATTTACAAATACAGTAATTTACTTAGAACATAAAGAGGATTGTGAAGCTATTGATATGCCTGAATCCCATTGGATGGTGCTCTAACCCGGTACAAAGCTGCAAGGTAATGGTTGGTTTTGATGAGGAAAGGCTGGTTGACTCCAGGGTGGTCCAGATCGTGTGTGGCCGCTGCCAGCAACCCTAAGAGGATGTCGAATGATGTGAGGGACTGGGCGAGCTGTGAATACAGACACACAGAAGCAGCCGTAAGTCTGTAAGTACAGTAATGTAACAAGGGAATAATGGTACATTTAATAAAAGGACAATCACCTTGGGTTCTCTCAGGTAACAGTGCATGGCCTGGGTGACATCAGCAGCATGGACTGCATTATGGTAAGGGTTTTGATTGTGGTAGTCTTCTTGAACCAGAACTTGAAGTAATTCAGCAAGATTAGTACATGTCAGTATATTAGGGCGGCAGCATTTCACTTAAATCGATGGTGACAATAACCAACAACAAATTTCATTAGTTGGATGTTTACGATACCGATTTTGTTTTATTTTTATTATTCATACATTTTTATAATAATAAAAAGAAAATAATAAGTAGTATAAATGGTGGACGTCACAGCCAACCCAAGTTTGTTCAAAGTACGGAAGGACTTTATATTAGATGCTTAAAAAAAAAAACTGTTTAATATCCTTCTGCTGTTTAAAGTAGTTCAGATGTTTTTCCTAGCACATAACCTTTACATTTTATTGATTATATTCTTGAAAATATTACAAATTCATTATAAAATGTATAATTAAGTATTTCCATTTTGCAAAAAAGTTCCTGATAAACTACATAATTATAAATTTTTTAGCAAATGTTGACTAAAATATTTTTGAATGAAAAATTAAATGTATAAATAAAAAAGTCTAATATTTTGAATAAATTATGTTGTTACATATTGCATTTAGGTTTAAAATTAATGATATTTCGCTAAAATTTTACATATAACACATTTTTTATTAAAACAGTAAAGGAATTACAAAAGTGTTAAAACACCTGCAATTAAGTTCATATACATTCATATCAGATTAATCAATCAAAATGGTAGTTATTATCAGCCCTAAAGCATTTTTATTCTAAAAAAGACATTAAAAACACTTACCTAGAAATCGACGCACTTTAACCATGTCTAACTGGAATAGCTCGATGAGGCCATACTGGTTCAGCAAATGAAATGTCAAGAAGACGAGACTGTTTCCTTAAAAACAACAAACAGCACAAGAGAAATGAGGGCTTGGGCAAGTCAATGCTTCATCCTCAATATTGCACATGCATTATTCAACAAGCAGGTGGCAGTGTTCACAACAAAAAGTTAAGTATTTACACACTGGATTCTTCAGAATCAAAATATTTACCATTTGTAAGTCTGTCAAAGAGGAATATGTCAAAATTCCAGGTTCCAACCTTTTCAAGCATACACTGTGAGAAAATTACAGTGAGCACAGATGAAAAATCAAGTCAATCAACTTTTAAAAACACTACAAATATTGAATATTCAGGGTAAATTTAAGTCACTCACTGCATCTGAAATTGAATACTTTCCTACTATGTAGGATGTGAAAAACAATACGCCAAAAGTAGTAGTATATCCGAATTCACAGTATTTGAAAAATGGTGGGTGAAAGTAGCCAATGACCTACTACTTCCACTAATATTTTGAAGCACACATGCGATGGACACTTCATTATCTCGTGAGGCCACGGGAGAGGATTTGTGAAAGCTAATAAAGCTATGCAACTGATGAAGGTAGGTCATGTGACTAACAACATGGTGGATGTAGTACATCCGAATTTCCTTCATACTACCTATATTCATACTATATAGAACTTTTTTTTTTTAACGGTCGCAAAGTTAAAATCCAAATGTAGTACCTCCTCAGACAGTATGCGATTTCGGACACACTGAGTTTTTAGCACAGTGTGTGTTTGTGACCCCATACCTTGGCTTGACCACAGTAGTCCTCATCCAGGATATGGAGGGTGTTGAGGTGTGGCGCTCCTCGTAGCAGACGGGACGAAAGCATATGTCGCTGGAAACTAAAAAGCCTCCGGATTCTCCTAGCTGGAATCGACCCTGCTGACTCAGCACGGGCTACACACACACACACACACACACACACACACACACACACACACACACACACACACACACACACACACACACACACACACACACACACACACACACACACACACACACACACACACACACACACACACACACACACACACACACACACACACACACACACACACACACACAGACAGAAAAGAGAACATGGAAATTCCATGATGCAAGATTCTCTATAATTAGGCTGAATTATTAACATCTTCAATAATTAGGCTGAAATTGCCTTCACATTTTTAGCATTTAGTGTCTTTAGCTTTGGTTCCTTTCAAAATCACTGCCCTAACCCAGCCCCCATGACTGGAACCCCTGCTATTTTAAAGTTTGGTTGCTATCGTTTGTGTTGTGTTGCTCAGGCAGCCGACGAGAGGTCACGCCTGACCTAAACACAAAAGGCAAGAACAGTCCGAAGAGAGTCTTTAAAACAGTGTTTCATTTCACCATCACAAAAGAGCAATAAATCTTTTCATGCGCCCTGTGTACATTCTCCTAAATTCAGCACACCTAGTATCAACACAGACAGAGGGACATATGTACCACGAGAAGTGCGTGCGCATGGCTTAGCCTTCCCTTGGCCACGGACTTGAGCCTAAGGTGGCATTTTCTCACTCAAAGCACTGCCTGCTGCTGCTTCTGATTGCTTTTAGAGGGAAAAGCTGCTCATAACTGCAGGTCTAGGATCAGTTTCTCCGTAATGATAGCACATCGGCAATTTGGCAAACGATCCCCTGCGTATCTGTGTTTGCGCTTTGGAGAGCGTCAAAGGTTTCTATTTACGTGTTTTTGCAGCGTTGAGCAATGTAGCCAATCTCTGAACTATTTGTTGATTTTTTTTAACGCAATGGCCAATCACAGGTGTTTAAAGGCGCCCTGAAATAAAATTACGTTTTTTTTAGCTTTTAGTATGAATATGTAAGCCTTAAGGTTATGAATAAGCTGGTGTGTTCCAAAACAAGACAAAATTCGCATTTAGGAGACATAAGCATTCAAAACTTACAGTCGCTCACTTCCGCTAAAATGGATCACAGATTTTTTATGACATCACCGCATACTTTAGCTTTTAATCGCATTATCTGTCCAATCAAATGCTCTCTAGAATCTAAAGCGTCCCGCTCCCAATGCTATAAATACCACCTGGCCAAAGCAACCGTTGACAGTCCCAGGAACAATATGGGTTGGAGATGGGAACTGTACGTTGGTTTAGAATGAAATGGCTAGAATTAATTCACACCTCTACTATTGAATCCAACGTATCATCAGCGCTCTGATTCGCTTCCATGATGCTGTCAATACGACTTGCAGTCTGTGAGGTAAACTAAATGCTATTGGCTTTTTGAAAAGGGGCAGGAGCCATTCAATATGTCCTGCGTTAGCTTCCCGTTTCATTGGAAATTACATTGACGCATCATACAAAGCTGCGCGTTCCAAGGCACTTAAGTGGGCCTTTAATTTAGGATCCGATCACTACTCAAAGTTTTTTTTCTGCACACTCGCAAATCCTGCAATTTTAACAAAGTGTTGACATTATGTAAATAAGAGATCCATTGTGCAATGTAGACACCTTCGTGAGATAGCATCATCGTGATGAATTAAGGTAAGTGAAAGCTTTTTACTGATTATAAAGGGACCGCTCTGCACGCTTTTCTACGCGATATATAGTTCAGAATTAGAATAAACGTACACTCAAAAAACTCAAACTATTCACTTTATTCATGTGCAGTGTGTTAGGGGAGTAGTTTTTTTTAAAACTAATATCAGAGCTGGTGCAAAGCCTCAAACACTTTCAAATACCTATGGAGAAAAGGAATACTTTCAGAACAAAGCATCCCTGTAGCACTTCGCTCCACAGAGGAAGGCATGTGTGCATGTGCTGGACGGTCTTAATTTGGTACTTACAGTGCAAAGTGCGGAAATCGACGCCCAGGTATGGGTGCGAGCCTCTTCGTTCAGGTTCAAAGCCTACCTGACTTCTCACTCTCACATCTCCTAGAAGGCATCAACACACAGGTCCTCAAGAGATTTGTTTGCAAACACAAACGTACAGCAGGTTACAAGCCTGGCTACTGGGGGACAGAGACACAGACATACACACACACCGCTGATGGATGGGGAAAAGGTAAGGACAGGGGACAGACCATGCATCGCCATGCCAGAGGGACTTATGCATTAGTATTCAGACGGCTAGGAGCAAAGGAGGACGCATGGAAGAAAGACAAGCTTGTGCTTCAGCCCAGGACAGAATGGAGAGGAAATCAGAGGGACTTCAACGAGGCTGGCCAAAGCTCTAAAGTCACATCTGTTAAAAAGTCATTCAATAGGCCTTTTCATCAAACTCTGGCTGTGTGTGTGTGTATTTGCATGGAGAGGGAGAAGGAGGGGGGACGCATAAACTTTTACTGAGTAATGGCAGCCTCCGACATGTCACTACTGATTGGAGTTCATGTGCAGTAAAAAAGTAGTCAACGTGTAAATAAGTCAAACAAATAATAAAACAGCCTCCCACCAGTATATTTACTTACTTGAAAACAGCTGTTTGAATATTACACAAGCCCCTATTAAAATACCAAAACTGTGAATTACAATTACATAAACACTATTAAAATGAATAAGACAAACATGAGTTTTAAAAGAAACAGGAAAAAAACAAACAGTAATAGATACGGACCGACCTTACAAGTGTGTAGCACAATTGCACACATGCAACAGGCGAATCAGACATTTAAATAAACTAAAAAAAACAGACGGAAGCTATCGGACATGCAGAAGAAAAGCCGCAGAGGTCGAGGAAGCAAGACCACATCCAAATTATGGAACCAAAAGTGCGCTTTTTTTGTTTTGCGCCAAACCTCTCGTACGCAACCAGAACTCATCTCCTGACCCACAAATATAATTAGAAGACATTTTAACGTGAGAAATGCCACTGATTAGACTGTGCCCACTGATGCAGGTCTTTAAGGAGGAATGGAGTGGAAGAGTTATTAAAGGGATAGGCCGTGAAAGCGAGTGAGCGGGTGGGGGGGGGTGGGGGGGTGTTGTCTCTCCTGGTGGTGAGATGTGTTGGTTCATACCTGGTGTAAACACGAATGAGGGTTTGATTGTTTTGTTTGTCACAGCTTAAAAACAAAACAAAAAAAGAAATTACGATCAAATATTAGGTCAGAGTTGGCTTTACTGGGTTTTTGGCTACATGCTGATGTTACTGAACGTGTAGATACTCCCAGGTTGTTATGACGTTTTAGTGTATCGCTAATTCATGGTACAGTGACAGAAAGAAAGCAGTCATACGGAAGAGGTGAACTCAGACATGACGAACTAGTCTGATTGTGTTCACGCCAGTCAATCGGATTTAAAGTATATGAAACCACCGCATTCTGGCGAGATGTGTATACTTTCTGATGCGTTTCATCCCAAAAGGGTAATTGCTCGAGGATGAATCGCACAGAACATATTTGGTGTACTGTACACAAAGTTCTTAAGATTTATTAGGGATGCACAGATACTGAAATTCTGATAATTATTCTTATATTATGGCCAATACATTGCTATTATAAATCTATATAACATTGTTAAAGGGACAGTTCACCAAAAAATGAAAATTCTCTCATCATTTACTCACCCTCATGCTATCCCTGATGTATATAACTTTTTTTCTTCCGATAAACACAAACAAATTTCTGTGAGTCCACATAATGCCATTGAATGGGTGTCGCTCGGTTAATGCTTAAAAAAAAAACATAGCGATCGTGACGGTAATCCATACAACCTCAGTGGACGAGTCAATGTCTTTTGAAGCAAAATGCTTTGAAACTTGTTATGAAACTTGTAAACACGCCTAGGACAATTGGCTGGAAATGATAGTGTATAGTTTAAATGAGTATTCTTACATTAGCCGATAATTATTTAATTAATTCTCCAAAAAAATACATTATATGACTGACTCTGTGCGTCTGTACTGTGCGTCCAATGTACATCAGGGATGGCATGAGTGTGAGTAACTCATGAGAGATTTTTCATGTTAGGGTGAACTATCCTTTTTGAAAAATAAAAATAAACACGACCGTTACATGCACACGGCAGCTGTCCGACATGCAGTTAAATAGAATGTGCTCTTGAGGTCTTACATATTTGTCCCATAATCTATTGCCATCTCTTTAAATTAGGAAAATTCATTTATAAACTAAAACTAAAATATATCCAATAACCAGGTGATAAATATACAATAAATAATAACAAAATTAACAAAATAGTAATAAAAACTGATTCCAGGTGATATATAAATGCAGAAATATGTGCAGTTTACTACCGTTTCATTCCCCACCCCCAGCCACTTCTTGAAGTTATTTCCACAATGCATTTTGCCGACCAGTCACAATACTTCTGCATTTAAAAATACTAAAAGTTTCACCGATAAGTGTGATGATATACTGCAATATAACTACTCTAACACTATCTTCGTCTAGTTTTACCATAAAATGTCGAAATATCCTTAAAAACGAGATGGATTTACTTGAAATCAAAATTGCCAAACATTAAACAATGACTACAAGCATGAACCTAAGATGCTTCATAGGTTAATCTGACATTGAATTAAGTATACGTTTTTCGATTTGAAATTTGTTCATATGCAGCGTTTACTCATCAGGCCCTTTCAGATCTTTCAGAGCAATCAGGCAGATCCGGGGTTTGATAAGTATTAAATCAAAGAAAATTTCTGGGAAACACTAAGCAATTCCCAGTTGAGGAATGACAAAAGCTGTGTATGTAATGACGAGATTATCAGAGGCTTTTTGACTGATGTTTGAGGCTCTTCATCCCCTCTGTTACACAATCTGGCATATAATGTGCTGCGCTTAGTAACTTCCAGTGTAGAGTGATACATCTACCCTGCATCTGCATTTGTTTACAGGTTGAGTGAGTGTCAGTGTGTGTGTGTGTGTGTGTGTGTGTGTGTGTGTGTGTGTGTGTGTGTGTGTGTGTGTGTGTGTGTGTGTGTTAGACAGGGAAGATGGTGCTTACCTAGCATGCGAATATACAGAGCGGTTTGATCAGAGCTGTCATAGGAGATTGCTCCGCGTCTCTGTGGGGGAAGAGATGCAGATGAACGTCAGTATTTGCATTTACTCAAACACGTGGGAAAAAAAATAATAATATAAAAGCCAAATGCTCAGCAGTGTATATTCAAATAAGTCTCAAATAACACCACCACAACTTCAAGAAAGAAAATCAGCTAGTGTTTATTTTCTTTATACATTTGTGTCATATTTTGCTGTTCTTTGAAACCATCTGCCATACCTTAAATTTTGTTAAAAAAATCCAATGTAAATATGCTTTTATATTATATATTTTTGAATTTAATGTCAATGGGATTTTAAAAGCGAAAAACGTGGTTTTAAAGCACCGTGACAAATAGAAACAGCACACAGATAAACAACCCAAACTTCCTGATGAAAAATTAAATATCATAGTATAAGACTGGTAATCATTTATTAGCATGGTAACAAAGTGCAGTAACACCAACATTTCAGTAATAAATATCTACAAGTATGCTATTGAAAACACCAATATTGATAATCCACTAATTATTTTATATTTATATTATTTTATAAACACTGATCAATGGCTGATATTAAAATTGTATTATTTTGTGTAAATAAATTGACTAAAAACAGCATAAATTAAATGAAATACAACATTAAAACATACAGTATGAAAAATAGTATGTGTTCATTTTTTTTCCTAACATTTTATTTTCTGCCATTTACAGTACTACTAAATTCTTAAGTATCTTTTAAAGATTAACTTTAAGGGAACATTAGATGTCAACAAAGGTAAAAAAAAAAAAAAAAAAAATATATATATATATATATATATACACAAAAATCAGATTAAAACAATGGCATGAGGCCTCACTTCAAGTATTCTAGTTCACTTCAAGTTCTTTAATTATCCAAGTAGTCATGTAAATAAAAGAGTGTGATAGTTGCCCTATATCTCTAAACGCCTCTTATATGAGTGATTGGCCAATCTGTGACTCAATCCTACTATAATCACGCGAGGGAAACGCACATGCTAGAGGGTTAAACGTGAGCTCAACTCTGTTACCAGCCCAGCCTCCAGTGCACACACACACTGCAATTTCCCAGCAGCAAGAGGAAGCTGGAGCGGAGAAGCTTGCTTCACTGAATTAAGCGCGCATCATCTGTCCAGTGTAATCTGTTCTCCTGTTCATTACACTTCCATACAGGGCCATTCAGAGATTAATTCATGAACAGACACTCGCACCACTGCTCATTATGCAGATGCGAGCGTGATTGGCCGCCTGAGAGCGGTGGGCGGAGCATTCCCTGCCCACAGTACTCCAAAGAGGCCTTTGTGTGCCGAACACGTAGTTTTCGTACTTGTCGTTTCTTAAAGGTAGCACAGTTTTATCTTTTAAGATGATAGAGGCACTGCTAGCACAAAACCAGAGGACAGCATAAGGGCTTGTAATAAAACGCTTTGTGAGAGAAAGAGAGGACTTGATGAATACGTCAACCTTTCTCTGTCATATTTTCTTTGTCTCTGGCAAGTACTCATCCATGTGAACTCAAAAAAACACATGCATAAATGGTATCCTTTGGAGAAGATGAGAAGGAGAAAGGTTCACTGTGAAAACAAGACCTGGCACATCTTGTGGCGCCATATCCCCAAAAAGAGCCCGGGCATACGCAGACAAAGACAAGCACTTCAGCGCAGCTTTTAGACGGCTGGTCAGGGTGTCCCCAGATGGCATACAATTCAGTTTCTGACGTCAATGGACTGAACCAATTTGCATACTTGATTTTTATCCATTAACAGCCCTCACGCGCCTCGAGCCTCTGCCCAATAAAACTGCAAATGCACAAAACTGGGACTGTCACTAAAACTGGAAGATGTAGCTGACGAACCTTAAATCCATGCGACGATATATCTCAACATTTATATTCAGCTTTTCTGTCCAATTGTTACAATCAAACCGCAATTGTTTTCAAGTGCAAGTAAAAATAGAGTAAAAAATATATCAAATAAAGCTAATAAATAAATAAATGTTGTTTGTATTCATTTAGTCAAAATCCCACTGTTTTTACTAAAGAAAAACATTTAAACTCTTACTAATATGAATCAATATGATCATACATATTAAGAAAACATTTTAGTACATGAAAAATGTCAGACATCAGAGAAAGGGCGAGAGAGAGAAAGAGAGAATACCACACCAAAAATGAATATTCTAATCAACATTCAGCTTTATTTCAAAAGTGAAAATATAAATAATATACACACACTCACACACTGTGTCACACCAATGGCATGTAGCTATTAAAACTCTACACATGACTGCAAGAAGCAACTACAAAGATGATTTTAGCACAATATGCTCATGTAATCCTGTGGCAAAATGCATTTATTAAAAATGAAAAACAGAGGGTCAGGTAAGCTCCAGGCAGCACTATTCGTTCAGGGTATTAACGTTGCTGGAGGCTAGTCTGTAGTTTGCGAGGCAAACAGGCCTAAACTGATGCCAGTGCTTCGAGTTAAGTTAATAACCAGTGGAACAGATGAACTGTAAAACTGCTAAGTGAATATACAGGCTACAAAAACAACTGTACCTTGCAGTAACCCTCATACGACACTTTGACATCCCCTTAATAACCACCATCAGGCCGGTGAAAAACAAGCCTCGAGTCATACGCTATTGCCACGGCAGTATTTTAGTATCAACAAGCTCAGTGTTTACACACATTACTTGGTGTTTTTGCGTGTGAGTAATTTCCACCAGTGAGCTGAGCAGGGCATGACAAACCACCCAGCCGTGCCCATATGGGCTCAGCACACGAGCGGCATCAGCGCAGCCGGACATGGAGCAGGAACGGAGGGGTTGAATTTCTTGGAGAGGCCAATGGCGCTTGTACGCCAGCGAAGCGTGACAGTCTGTGCTGTTTTGCTGACTTTCAGCTAGCAGGCTGGAAGACCAAAAAATTATGATAATACAATTGGGAGTTTAGCAAAAATGACAGATATTTCAGGAAAGCTGACTTCGAATCTATATTGGAACAATTTCCTGAATTAAGCTTACAACAGACAAAAACAAAACAAAAAAGTCAGTCTTCACCATAGACTGTAAAAAATAAAAATAAAATAAAGTCTTACTCTTCCTTTCATGGACAATTGAATCTATTTTATTTTGAGAGTAGTTAAATAACTAGCTCAATTTAAAAAAATATTTTCTTAAATATAGATTTAAATAATATTAATCAAGTCACCTTTATAAAGAGCTTTATACAATACTGTTTCAAAGCAGCTTTACAGGGATAAACGGGAAAATAATGATTCAATGATTCAATGATGCGAACAGAATGAAATATGAATTCAATGATGCGAACAGAATGAAATATGAATTCAATGATGCGAACAGAATTCCACAGAATTCCCAAATATACCAGAGCCTAGATTTTATGCTTCTGTACATTCAAGGGTTAAAGACTTAATATATTACTACAGTTTCTTTTAAATATGCATTACAGAATAGATGTTAGCCACAAAATCTGCACTGAACCATATTATGTTGCCCTGAATTATAATTGGTTTCAAAAAGCCGCCTAGACACTGTTGCGTCTGTCTGACACAAGACTCTCCATTGCCTGAGGCGAACCTGAAACTCAAACCCATTCAGCAAGTTTGTTCAACAATTCATTCTTTTATGTGTCATTCAATGAACTTTCTAAAATACCTCATTTAGGCATGTTCAACTAAACTATTTAGACGATCAACATCTCATGCCTCAAAAATGCATTGTCATGTCTACTTCTCCGTGATACAAGCCATTTGCAAATGCAAATGAATGGCTTCATCTAATCGTAATAAAACAAACAAGCTCATGACTGGACAAGTAGTCAAGAAAATGAGATCTGAGAACATCTGCCATTTATCTACAATTACATAAAAGCAAAACATTTCGTGTTTTATCTCTAGAATGAATCCTGGGTGTGTTAACTCTGTTTACAAGATGGATTATTGTGATATGTTTGGTAGACAAACAACTGCTGTCACCATTTACGTAGTTTTAATATGTAACTGTCAAACGTTTGACGTGCCATTTTAAGTTCCAACTACACTTTCAGCATTGTTTGATCCACTGTTATTGTAAAGATTTTTCATGTGGAAATGCAAAATATTTCGGGACCATGACAGTTATCCAACATTATTTAAATGTATTGGTATCAACTGATATTTCATTTAATTCTGTATAAAATAAAGATTCACCCCATCAACTTTTTAAATGCATGTTATAGATCTGATTGTGAACAATTTATACTTTTTTTTTTTTTTTACCTGGTTAAATCAAAATATCAAAACTGGATCTTCCAGTAAACATCAGACTTCTCTCTGGTGTCATATGCCTTATTTCTCCAGTCATTTAACCCTGCTTAATTCCCAGGCCCTTTCCTTCAACTGCAAGCTCGCATTCATTTTTGGTGCAACAGCCACATCTAAATATAAATAAAAACAGATAAAACTAAGTAGCTGCCCAAATTATTTTCTTTTTCGATAACTTGTTACTATGGGTACTTGTTTCCACTACGGAACAAAAATTAAAAGATAAAATCTTTTATCTCACGTCTTTTTATCTCACAATTGCGAGTTTACATCTCACAATTCTGACTTTCTTTTTCTCAGAATTTAAATATAAACTCACAATTGCAAGAAATAAAAAAGGTCTTTATAACACGAAATTTCTACTTTATCACAATTCTGAGAATAAAAGATAAAAAGTCGCAATTACCTTTTTTATTTTTATTCAATGGCGGAAACAAGCTTCCATTCATTACGCTCGGATACACATCACAATGCAAAAGAATTTTTTTGCAACTTCCCTTTCATCGTGACTAATCCAATAACTCAAGTAATAATTTTATTTCAAAGCAACTAAAATTATTGTAGTGACTGTAGTGCAACTACAGCTAATCGTTCCATTTGGGCAACCAGATGTCCTGCTCAAAAGAACCACAGTATGATAAATTTTACTCAGAAACTGCCAACTTCATAATACCTATTGCTTGGAAGTTATCCTTCACATTTTATATTACCAACTCCACTTGATTACCACCATTTATCAAATCTATATGTCCAAAAGCCAATAAATATATGTACTTCTAGCTACAGCTAACCTAAGGACTGCTTTGATGGTGGTAAAAGGCACGATTGCCACCTTTTATGAAGAACTTGAGGAATTTTAGCAATGCTTTGAGGGGTCTATTTGAACAGGTTAGCAGGCCTACAAGCCAATTATTGACACAGCGTTTGGATGCGAAACAAGTTAAAGGCTTGTGTGAAGAGGGATGGAGCCCAATCAATTCACCAAGAGACTTCACAGTAACACGCCACAACCACAGCGGACTCAGTTCCACACCACCGTCTCCCGCTGGAGGTTCGACTGAGGCCTTCAAACAGGGGAAAACACCATCACCACTTCCTTTCAACTAATCCAGGAAAAGGCAGAGGGAAAATTATTCAGCACTTTGTCCCTCTTTGTTTACCGCATGGATCGCCTGAGAAAAACAGTTCAAGATTAACTTTTTAATTTATTAAAATAACCAGTCAGACCAGACCAACTAGTGTAACTACATGAGAATTAACTACACAAACTGAAACAGTTTCGCCTCCACTTAGGTTAGTCAGCTAGTCAACTTCTGCACATAATTTGAAGGAAAATCATTTTAAATATGGTAAAACGGAGCAGATACATTTTTAAATTTTTAGAAAGTTTAATTAGCCAAAATATTGAATAATCCACTGTGCAATGGGTAGTAGGATGTAGTTAAAGATAAATAAAAAAATGTACCCTATTTTCTAAATGCATGTTATTAATCTCATTGTGAATGATTGATCCATGCAAATTTTAATCAAAATCTCATAAATCTATCTCCCAGTGAAACAGACTTGTTTCAACAAACTTGATGTTAGCCGGACTTCTCCAATCATTTCGTTTATAGCCCGACTGTTATATCGGACTGCAGATATATCGGTATCGGCGTATACATGACACAGATATGCCGCCGATATTAACTTTTTTTACAGAACATAATGCGGATAAAATGCTTGTAAATTGCGTATTCTATATACAGTACCAGTCAAAAGTTTGTACACACGAATGGGAAAGTGTGTCCAAACTTTTGACTGGTTCTATACTATAATATACACAAATAATATTGCTACTGTATTATAATATACACAAATAATATCGGCTGAAATATCGTTATCAGGCTTTTTTACTCCCTAATATCGGTATTGGGATCAGGCCCCAAAAATCCATATCAGTCGGGCTCTAATTTCGTTCGCTTAAGCCCTTTCTTCCAGATCCAGATCTACCATTATCCAATCAACAACCGATGGAAAACGCCAAGTCCCGACTCCTGACCCTACATATTTTTTCGATAATCCGTTTCATTGAATTTTTCCATCACAATACAGAAGAAAAGGTTAACAAATGACAAATTAATGTGACATTTGTTAACTTGTTAACGTTGCAAAAGTTTTCCCTTTTGAACTTAAAACTATGTATATCACATTGCAAGCATTGCCACCTCCGTGTTTATTTCTGAAACAAAATAACAGATTTTACCATATCAAAATTAAACTTTCAAAAGCCTAAATAGTTTGAATAGTCTACACAAGATGTTCATGGTGGTATAAACAAGAGTAAGACATTCTGCAAATCAAATCCTCAACAAAACCAAACAATTAATTTGCTCTTCCCAAGGTGACTGCTATGGCTTGAGCCATGGCGATAGGGTCTGAATGCATTTCGGGGTGTTTCCTCACTGACTTATAATCACTACTTGATAAGCAAGCCCCACGCGAATAACTTAAGTGAAGTTCTGCAAGCCACGATCCGCATCTTAACTTGATTCACTTCCAATTTCCAGACAAAGAGTTTGGGGCTATTTATAGTTGGTTTTTGCTTCAAAAAAAACAGATGAACAGTTCTTAAAGGTTATCGTGTAATAAAAGATGAGCCAACAAGAAAACCCACCCAAACCTACCTTATAAAAAATCCATCTGACAAGAACCGTGATTATAGACCAAATCAGAGCTATTCCCATTGGACCTTGCGAAAACTGTGGATCATAGTCTATGTCAGTTTTCGTGCAGGTGTTGCAGTGTATGTCAGTGTGTGGGTGTATGGATTTGCGTACGTGTGTTCGCATGTGTGCACGACTGTAGATGACCGGAGACCAGCTCAAGGCCCAGACAGAATGTGTGCTGAGCTTAGTGCAGCTGTCTTAGTTGTACACACACACTTAAACGAACTGTCCGTGTTAGCCCTAAATGTCTCTTTCTCTCTCATACACACTCACACACAGCCACCTAGCAACAACCAACCAGACCAGCAGAGCCACTGACGCACATGGTGGGAGGGGCTGGCAGCAGGAGAGCACGTTAGAGTCTGCTTATCAGCAGTGCAGAGAGCAGACTGTATGCTTTATTTTCTAAACTTCTCAGCCACCTTGTAATCTAAGATGTGTGCTCACTATCATGAAGCATATTTATTTTCATTTGCAGTCCTCAAGGACTCTCCTCTCATAAGAACCTGGTCTTCATAAGTCTCTATTTGGAGCAAGATTTGTTAATTTATTATTTTACATCTAGTTATATATATATATATATATATATATATATATATATATATATATATATACACACACACACACACACACACACACACACACACATTTCATTTTATATACAAGCAATTATAATTATTTTGCCAACTATCATTGATCCTTAATGTACAAACTACTGATTGTGTGACAGTTGTCACAGGCGGGAAATTATCCATTATTATGAATATAACATTTTAAATGTTTTATTTTTTTAGGACAATTGATGTTTTTATCTCTTATGAAAACGCAAACTTAAAGGGCACCTATTATGCTCCTTTTTACAAGATGTAATATTGGTCTCGGGTGTCCCCAGAATGTATTTTTGAAGTTTCAGCACAAAATACCCCACAACAAATTTATTAGAACCATTTGAAAATGTCGTTTTTGTGGCCTGTTTTAAAAAGAGCTGTTTTGGTGTGTACCACCTTAAATGTAAATGAGCTGCATATCCCCGCCCAGCCTTTGGATGAGGGCGTAACTTGCAAACAACAGTCGGTAGAAGCAGAATGGCTGAGAGTGAGAGACCCGCTGTACATGTCTGAAGCGGAATCAGACCCAGATGATGAAGAGACTCCGGCAGAAGAAACACAAATGAGAATGGACCAGGACGTCTCGGAATGGTTATTTGATACATGTATGTACTTATATAGAGTTGTAATCGCGTCCCCTTTGCAATTATGGATGTGCAACACACACACAAACTGTGATAACGTTGGCGCAATTTTTTGAAACTACAAACACAAATACTGTGATAACTAGGCTTGGGCAGTATCCAAATTTTGATACCGTCAAACCTCCTCCCTATTTTACGGGGGTATATGGTATTACCGTGACTAATTAAAAATTATGACATAAGGCTCATACAGCGTCACCAAACTGTTGGCTTGTGCCTACACCGGTCAGAAACTGAATACCAGATTGGGCAAAAAAATAAAAATAAATAAATAAATAAATAAATCAAGGCCGACCCGTGCACGTTGTGTCTGATCCCGGCTGACGGCATTAAATGTAATTATGAGCCGGAGCCCTATTTAGACTCTGCTATTTTTAATACGTGGGCCGTTATAATATGGTGGCGCCAAATAATTTTTTAACCCAGGTGCTTAGGGGATGGTAGATATAAATACTATTTATAAATGAGCAAAAATGGGACACTTAATAAAATTTAATTATTTTAACAATGAAAATTAAAGTATTAATTTTATCAATTAATTTAAATTAACAAGCAAGAAGTGCATTTGAAAATCCGTAAATTGATTTTTATTAATACAACTATTGTCAGTGTCTGCTGCAAGGATTAAGTTGACGATCGCCATCTCCTAGTGAACGCGCATATATAGAGAGAAATGCAAATCATGGATTACATAATCAGAAGGTATAGGCTAGCCTTTTTCTTTTCGTTTTGAATTGTTTCGTTTAAAGAAATTGACGATTGATATCTCCGTAGTGAACGCGCCTATAGAGAGAAATGCACATCATGGATTAATCAGAGAGTATGCTGCCTATATTTCTTTTCCTTTTGAATTGTTTCGTTTAAAGAAATTGACGAATCGCCATCTCCATAATGAACAATAGAGAGAAATGCGCATCATGGATTACATAATCAGAGAGTAGGCTAGCCTATTTCTTTTCGTTTTTAATAGTTTCGTTTAATGAATTTGATGATCGCCATTTCCGTATGAACGCGCTTGGAGAGAAATGCACATCATGGATTAAATAATCAGCGAGTGGCCTATTTCTTTTCGTTTTGAATTGTTTCGTTTAATGAAATTTCAAGCTTTATTTAGATGTAGGCCTATCTGTCATGTCTGTGAGACATACACTGAGTTTCGGTTAATTTATGATGAGATTTCAATGCAAGTGACCGCGGCGCGCCAGCGCACGATGATTCACCGTTTTTGAACTAATCAGGTGAGTCAGTGATTCAATGACTCATTCATAAAGTCAGTAGATACCTGCCCCCCAAAATGTGTGCAAGGCTCTCCTTTTCACACACACAAAAAAAAGTCCCAACCAACTTTTTGGTTGAATATCCACATTACAGTAATAAAATGTGTTGCAAAAAGTAAATGAAGAGTGTAATTTTCAACAAAATAATATGAATCTATTAAGCACGAGCCAAAAGCATAATGATTTCAGTTCTTGGATTTTAAGTGTGGCTTGGACTCATTTTAGGAACAGGTGTAAGACAAGCTCCCTCTCTCAGACCAAAGTTGGCCTCTCTTAGCAGTGACATCACCACATTTATCTGCGGAGAAGCATTTCCATAAATAGCAGAACGGCAAGTTGGATGAGCCGAACCCCCGCAAACCATAGTCACAGAAAACAGACTTTCCTTGCATCTCAAAGACACTACTGGCCCCGTTTCACAGAAGTGAGACACATTCGACCCTGCTGATAGCATGCATGGAATGAGCACCGCAATCAAATATCATTCCTATTTAAACATCCTCGCTTACAGCCCGGGAAAACCCCACCGCTGTGTCCAAAACCCAACATCCTCTCTGTTTTGAATGTTTCTCGAAATACAGACTTACTGGCACTCATGTAAATGTGAGATCAATGACATGGGAGTTGTGCGCTGGGTCACATGTCTAATAAACAGCACAGCTGACGATGTGCGTATTTGCATTCGAGAGCAAAAGAGCCTAGCGCTTGAGAGTGGGGCCATCGCAGCTGTGGATTCCTGAGTCAAACACAGGAAGTGTAATGATGGAGAGCATGACGTAGTCCTAATGAGGCTCCTGTTCCTGACCCCGTGCTCTCAGCTCTCAGGCCCAGGTCCAAACAAAAAACCCTGACAGCACATCATGAGGGGAGTCAGGGGTTTATATACTTGGCTTCATTTTTGTCAAAGTAATACAGCCTGTTCGGACAGAAAAACCCATTCAACATTACGGAGTGATCTTGATTCTGTTCCAAGGACTGCCACACAAAGTCTAATTACAATTGTTGTCGATCAGTTCTTATCTGCACCACATTTACAATATTCCTGTCTGAGAAGCTTTTTGAGTGAAAATTTGTGAATCCTAGGGGTGGGCGATATAGCCTCAAAATTCTATCACGATATTTCAAGAATATTTGCGATAATGATATTTATGACGATATAGACATTTTTTTTTTGTTGTTGTTGAAAATTTTCTTATTCAGTTTATCTCGCCTAAATGTTTGCTCACTCATTGCGTTTTTACAATGTGGTAATTTTGTTGTTAAGAGTTTACACAACACAAGGAAGCTTGATTTCAATCTTTGAATTAAATGTTAAATGTGTGTAGGTCTAACACCAGTATTCAGAAATACTACAGAAACATAATAAAGTAATCAAATGTAAGATAACACATAGTCTTTTAGTTCTGTTTCCTGATTAAATTAAATACATAGGCTAATAATTCTCATTCATTAAAATTAAAGCTATCTCTTGTTGTTGTGACGACAACATTAATGACAGACGCATAGCCTATGGCTGCTGTCACTTTTACAGCTAGTGCACGGATCCATTGCGGTTTTCATTATACTGTCTGTCACACTGTCACATGCGTTTTATACATAACTGACTGTGTTTATGAGTATACTTACCAAGACCGGAAGTTCTACACAATTTTGCGTTTTTCCATTAAAGCGATATAATCCGCGAAAAATTACTTTAGTTTCTCGCGAGCTGCACTCTATGTATGCACGCAGTGCAACTCTATCAGAGAGTGCGCGAGTAGCTTACTGGATAGTTTAAAACCGCTTGAATGTTTAAACTGATAAGAATTAAGAAGACTTGAAAATTATAAACTTTAGTTACGATGCACTGATGGCCCGATTGTGCAAGAGACCATTCAGTCATGTCCCGACTCCTGAATGCGCGCGAGAGAAGACGCGCGTCGGCAGCCCCGCTGAACACTCAAGCTGTTTGTGAAATTGCTAAATCGTCATCGGAGGATGACAGGCTGCTCTCGCGCTCAGACAGGTGTTGTTGTTGTGCGTGCTAGGGAACGTAAATGCGCCATACGTCATCGCGTCGCTATATCATTGATATCGCGATATGACACTTTTTTTATCATGTAAAAATGTATACCGGTATTATCGTGGACGGTATGATATGGCACACCCCTAGTGAATCCCTCAAAATAAATTTATATCAATGGAAAAATTACTATCACCTACAACCATTATACCATTTTGAATTTGAAGTAGTTACTCAAGAACAGACTGCTCAATTGTCATGGAACAATGTTAATAAAAATGTGTTTATATCAAACTTGCATTAAAGTCCTTGTATGAAATCATCCACGTTTTGACACTAAAGCCTATCCATGGTCCCTAACAGGTGTAAATGTCTACTTATTATGGAATCAAATTTTCTTTGCTTAAATATGATCACAGGTTTTATTTAATATTGATGCAACTTGACTTAGTTTAAAATGAAACAAAGGCCAGCAAAAGGTCATTTCGGGTGTGCCAAAGGGTTGCAGTGTTTTTTCTTTTCTCCCCACAGCACGTTTCCACTTTTTTTTTTTTCTTGAAAGCGATAACGGTCAATTAGTCAACTTATTTCTTCCTCATGTCTAATTGCAGCCGGGGGAAAAAAAGGGAGTGGGTTCATGACAGTACGAGCAAACAAAAGGGGAAGCCAGACAGATTCCCATTAAACCTTATCCGACATTGCACTTCTAAACTCACTCAGATTAAAAGAACAGGCCTCGGAGAGGGCTCATAAATTCAAAGTGTCCTCATGAGTTATAGCACCATACTGTGAAATGCTGGATAACGGTAGTGCACATTCCTGTAAGTGCCAAGCCATAAACGCTGTTTTTACTGCACAGGTTAATAGAGTCGGTCAGGTCGCAACATAAACTAACGTATTACTTAAGTACACCTGCACTTTCTTCATTCTGTTCCAAATCTGTAGGACTTCCTTCTTAAAATCTTTTTTTTTTCATACAATGAAACTCAATGGGGTCCAATGTTGTTTAGGGCCCCACTGACGTTTATTGTATGGGGGGGAAAAACAGTTGAAAGTCTTCAAAATACCATATTTTAAGTTCTGCAGAAGGAATAATGACATACCGTTTTGGAACAAAATGGGGGTGAGTAAATTAGGACATTTTTGTGTGAAATATTAAGCAATACCAGTAAACAGAATGTGAAACATGTCATGTGGTTGTCTTTTCCTACAATAGTTAAACTTCTCAACGCGTTGTGTAACAGATCTCGGTGTTTTCAAAGTCAGATCCAGTAGACTCTCTCTTAGACGGTAGCACAATTCACTGATGGCAGTTTTGTTGTGTAACAAGGGTTAATGTGACAGGAAATTAATCAGTGTTACATTGTGACATGACATTCAACGGTCATGACGTTGAGGCAACAATGGATTCGACAAACCAAACCAGAGCACAACGCAAGGGATCGTTTTTTCAGAAATGCTACCATAACATCCACCCATAATAAATAGGATCAAAGAATTTATTTATATATTAATCGATTAATAATCAACATTAATATATGTAATTAAATTTTTTTTTACATTTAATTTAAATCAATATTATATTATACAGAAATAAAACACTTACATTTAATTGAAAAACCATTATCACCAACAACCATTAGGCTATTCTGATTTGGAGTAATGAGTGACATCATAAATAAGAATTGCACAAGAAAAATACAGTGTGCTGAACATTTTTGCAGAAATGCCACCAAACTACATATCTCAGAGGCCCATATGTAAGGGAAATGACATCAAGGAGGCAGAAGAAAAACTTTGAGATGCCGAAAGCCTGTCAACAAGGGTGGAGATTTGCGTCACTTCTAAATAGGCTAAACACAATACTTTAATGCACAAGATCTGCCACCCTGATGTGCCTCCATTCAAGTGGCATCTTTTAAAACTCACTGACCTGAACAGCAAAACAAAAACAAAACAGAAACCACAATCTTTGAACGAATGCAAAAGCAACTGAATGTTAATGGTGAATGTGAAAGCACTCTCGGCAGTGCAAGGCTTACTCACACATTTACACACACCAGCAGCAAGTTGTGAAATACTGAAAACCGAACAGCTCCCTCCGCATTCTTACCACATCCTGAAACTACGTCAGTCTAACATGGCACAAAAAAAAAACCTTATCGCATGAGTGAGATAAACAAACTCCTTCAAAAAAGAAAAAAAAAAACCTCCTCACCCTGTCTGTATCACCAAACACGGCTGATATGACCTCCAACAAATGCACTTCAAGCAAGCATGTCGGCCTTCCGACTACACACACACAATGATGTGATCTACCTTTGGCTCTCCACTCGCAAACTAGATGCCAATGGTGTCAGCGAGAGCCCACAGATTTAGAGGAGGACACACTGAAGAGCTGCAATGCTTCACATGGCGCTCGGGAACGGGCTGCTCTGCCTAAATGGCAAAAACATGCTGTCGACCTGCTGATAAGTCATTGACGCAGTAAAGTAATGCAGCACATGAATAAGTGTGTGATTCACGAGCGCACGCACAGAGACGCGAAAAAAAAAAAAAAAAAAAAATCACATGCACCGTACAGCTGCCTTAACCTGCAAGAAAGCACGTCATAATCTGGCACGAGATTCTTGAAAACACATGTTGCAATACTAAACACAATGAGAACGGCGTTCTATGTTCTTTCGAGTATGTTTCAGCCGCATGCATGTGCAACACATAGACTGTGACTGATAACAACGCAACACCCTCGGCTTTTGGGAAGACATTCGTTTTGTTCATTTACAAAAAGCGTGTTTGAGAAAAACAGTGTGGGAGAAGTTGAGAGGGGAAAAAGAGTGATGTGAAGAATGACGATAGAGAGCGAGAGATCCTGGCCATCTGTGATGTTGGCTGCAGCCCAAACCACTGCCCCCAGAGTCCAGACACATGCTTAACTACCTCCCTCTGCAATGGAAGCCTAACAAACACAGCAGTGAGGGGCACCTACACACACAAGTGTTGCAACAGTCACTTATGTTTTATTACTGCACAAACACAAAAATTCAGTGTTTACAAAAAGATAATTGCCCTGCCTCTACAAGGCTGCAAAGTGTGCATATAACCTTCTGAAACATTACTGCTCCAACTCTGAGGCACCGTTTGTGATATTCAGCAATCTGTTGAACGACGTGCTTTAAAGCTGATGCATGGAGATTAGGGGTGGAACGGTACACTGAAGTCACCGTTCGGTACAATGGAGGGAAAAGCAAAACAAAAATGCAGAAGGCAGGTTTTTTTTTTTATTGTGCATGTCTCAGGCTGTACCACCTCGTGTCATACAGTCTCTCCCCTGAGCTAGCTGCAACAGCCTGAAGTGTGTAAAACAGTAAAAAATAAGTACCCCACATCATCTCCAGACTCCATCTGTAACTTGTAACAAAATAAGACAATCAGCTATAAAACTGAAAATACAGCAGCTCTTATTTGTGAAAGTGCAAATTACATAGAATAATAACAAAAAAAATCTACTTAGGCGACACATTCCCCCACAAAAGATAAAAGAAAGTATTCTTGCTATTAAGTGCGACAGGCATACCTTTGCCAACTGGCAAATTTGTTAACTTCAGAATAAAGGATTAAGATTTTTTTTGGTATTACCACATTACAGTTAAATGTATTTATACCACGGCTTGCTGTGGTGAACATAAACTGTCCCATAGTCCATATTTCTGTAGGGAGGACAGTTTTTTTGTCTCGTTTCAGTGATTGACAAATCTGGGTGATGGCGTCGGATATGCGTTAGCATGTTAGACATATTTCCACTCACATTACCCAATAACTGCTTAACAACACCGACACAGACCTCATCTTAACCATCACTCTCTCGCCTGTACTACTGTAACTGATTGGGAAACCGAAGTTTTCCCAAACTTGCGATCTTAAAGAGGCCGGCGGGTCCTCTAACTCTTGTGGGTCGCCACACTCGTCCTTAGTACTGCTATCTCTGACTCACTCACTGGACCGTCGACCTGACAAAAAACATACATAGGCCAATCAGAGCTTCAGAGCTAAGGCGGGGCTACAGATTAGGTGTCCCTAAAGAACCCGCGTATCTAACAGTAGTTCCGCATTACATTAATTCATTTACACACGAGTTTTATTTATTTTTATACCTGTATACGGATACATGTACCGTTCCACCCCTAATGGAGAAGTTAAAACACTTTCTCTTTACTGTGCAGAAACCATTCTTAATGTTAGTAAAAAGTGTAAAACTGTGGTGGCTTTCAACGTTATTCTGTTTGAAAAGCCCAACGTGGTTTTGGCACTTGCAGGGCAAACTGTTTGGCGCTTTAAAACCATTTAAATGAAATTGAGTTGTGCATCTTTTAGTGTGCCTTATGATGCCATCCATATTGCTGATGGTATACTTCTAAAAATTGAAAATAAAATTATACCGTAATGCGCGACGTACATTTATATTACATGTTTAGCAACGCAGCGGTAGGGTTATGCTTACATGACAAATGAAAATTTATTTTGCATACGTTTTAAAGCCTTGCCAGTTAAGCTTTTTATACGCACACTGTTCTGACATAGGCTAAGCTTTGAGCGCGAACGTCCGAAGCAGGGACACACTAAAAGCCTGTCACTATGTGTGTGAGTACTGAACTAAGTGCTCTTTTGCGTTTTATTGCGCTTAAACTGTCAAATACACACAAGGTTTACATAAACACAGTCGTTTATATCTTAAGTGAATGTAAAAAGTTCAGAGGTGTATCAATTTAGATCCGTGCATTCGGTCTTAAAGTGACAGCCGCCTAATAAACCTGCTGCAGTCTGTCTCAATGTTAAACAACAAAAGACCAAGAGAAAAATCACTCTTGACTGAATAACTTCAGTAGCTTTAATAAGAATCAGTGTATATTCAATTCATACAGTGAAGTCTATGTAGTGTTTTATTTTTACATTTGTTTATTCAATTTCTTACTTGAATGCTACTGTTACAGTAAATACATCTACTGTAGCTGAAAATATTAATGTACTGTTTATTTAATCGGTCTTATATATTGAATGTGTCCTATTATGTGTCATTTGCTTCTTTGCTCTTGTTTTTAAAAAAGATAATAATAAGAGTGTCATATCACCTAGCCCTATTTTTTTCCTACATGGTTGAATTTTCTTTTGTTACCTTGAAAAGCCTTTTTTTTTTAAATGGGCTCATTTTAAAATGTTAAAATTTTTAAAAACTAATTTAGCTGTACTTTCTTGCAAAATCTTAAAAAACCAACACGAAAAAGAATTGCGATAAGATTGGAATTGTGGATCGTAATCCTGCCTGAAATAAATTGTGATATAATATTTTTGCCATATTCCCTTGCCCACCCCCGACTACAACTACTATTAGTAGTAGTAGTAGTAGTAGTAGTAATAATAATAATAATTATTATTATTACTAATTATTACTATTGTATTTGTGTGAAATTATATGTAAAGTACAATAATAGCACATTAAATATATTTTAAAATGTTACATGATCCCATTTACAATATTAAAATTGATTTCAATAATAATTTTAACTACATAAAATGTATACTAATAATAATAATTTTATTAGTTCAGTTTCTAATTATTTTTACTGTAGTTAAAATAAAAATAAAAAAAGTTAAAAAAATTAAAAGTGCATACAAATATGCCACTTAGGATAATTATTTATATTAATATTGATATTAATACTTAATATTTCTACTGTTATTACTAATTGACTTAAAAATATAAACTAATAATAATAATAATAATAATAATAATAAACAATAAATATTTCCGTTCCTAACTATTATTATTTGCATCAAATGTATACTGTAGTAAAAATACTGAAGAATCGTATAGCAATCAAATGCCCTTTAATGCCCAACGAGTAATGGCAAATAGCATGGTTCATGAATGTAACATCACGTTACTAAAGCCTACATCAACTTAAGAAAGAAAACGGAGCTTGTCAAGCAATTTCGCAGGGTCTAGAATGGATTAAAATGAAAATACATATGACAGGACCAGAAATGGTGACCCTAACTTGGTGGAAAGCTGTGCTACACAGTGCTGATCTCATCTTTTCATGAAAATATTGCTCTAAGCCGCTGCACTGAAAGCTGGGCAAAGAACAGGTTGGCGAATGTTACCAGCTTATTCCTCACAACAGAAATCCAGAATATGCGTCCATTCCATACGGAAGGAGCACAAAGGCCTGGACTTGTCAAGACTGAGGGCCAACAGCCGCTCCGGGTCTATCCCACATTCCACCCACGGATAAAATTCCAGCGAAAATCCAGGCAGAGCTTTGCTGGGTTTCAGAGCAAGCTCTCTGGGAGGCACTTAGTCAGGCATTGTGTTTTTAGAGAAGGCGGTTGTAGCTGCTGGGCTTTCGTGCATGCAGCCTAACAGACAGGGATAAGAGACAAATGCTTTTTGCACAAAGCAATGCCATTAAGAGAGGCAAATAGGTCTCAATGCATTCTGGGTCAAACTCCCAATGGACCTGGAAATTGTATTAAAAACCAAGGGAAACAATTTTTCTGCTGGCAAAACACCTGTTATGATAGAGAGCAAGTCAGAAAATCTATGATATAATGTGGAAACTGTTGTTCGTAATAATCCAAAACACTCAGCAGTCACTAGTTTGACTAGAAAAGCAGCAGCCAAATACATTTGCATATGTTTGACTTTAGAGATGTTGACAGCATCAGACAACCAGGGGCAGTTGAGGCAATACACTGGACAGAAGGGTTATCTAATCTAACTCTCAATACAAGCGGTTGCTTGGTGACATGACCCTTATTATTGACTGACTACATCTTAAATTCTAGGCCTCGAAGCCCTGCAGGGCTTCTTTCACTAGCGAAGCATGTTATCTCCCACTGTGTGAGCTTGCTGCAAGACTAGTAAATTTATCAAGTACAGTGAGTAGCAATCCTTTGACCTGGAGATATGCATTATCTCTTATTAAAGATTAAGTACAGGCCGCTAAAGATTACAGTTCTTAAAAGCATCGCTTATACATGCACTGCCTTTATACTTGATATCTGTCACATGATAGCATTGGATTATTCATTGTGCAAGCAACTGTTTTCACAGTTTCATCACATAATACCAATTTTAAAAAGCAAGAAATACTTTATTATACCCATTTTAACATGGTTGAAAGATGCAATGCTACATAACCCTATAAAGCCTAAACTGTATCATATTTGGTATGCATTATTTATCAACATGAAAAAAACCTGTTGCACATCATCTATGCCTTCTGCCCTCTGATTGATAGTTCATAGACCTTTTAGTATCATTTAAAAACTTAGTAGTAGTTGTGTATCTTGGCTGTGAAATCTTTAATGGTTTTGAATAACTTGTAAGTTGTTAGTCATGTTTTAAGATGAACATTTACTCGACTGAGGCAAGGTTTCTTTCTCTCTTTTTTTTGTGGAAAATCATATTAAAATGTATGTGTCCAATATGATTCAGCTGGCATTTGAGGATTGTTTATTTGCATCTCTCAATCATCATTGCATCAGAATTTCATCTTACTTTTTAGCCATATACGTAACATCTGCACCAGATTGCATATCTGACTCTTTTTTTTTCTCCTGGAGTGAGAGATCCATATTCTCACTATATCATACTGAGTCATGCAGGCCTGATACAAACCATAACCACAAAACATAAAAACTTTATTTTTATATATTAATTTTGTACATGTATATTTTAGGTCTTTTATTTATTATTTTGTCTATATGTTCTATAAACTATTCCAATTTAAAAACGTATATATTTTTTTTGACTATTATTTAATACATCAGGCTTTACAGGGTTAAAAGCAGAGAAACACCTACAGTCTCCCCAAACTAGTAGCAAGAGGGCTGACCAAGAGAATCCCCAACAAATTCAAACGTTGTGTGTGTGAGGGGGAGAGTGACACACTTTCAGCCTGAAAAGACTGTCAGCATGTGGCCCAAAGGGACAACAAAACATATTTTGTGTTGCCAACACCGCAGTATGACAGCGACAACCGACAATTAGGGAAAATAATGCTCTCTTGTCAAGCCCTGACACTTGGGGACTTCTGAGAATCTGAGTAAATAAATCAAGACCCTGAAGTTCTGAACAAGTACAAGAATAATTAAGCATGTAAATAGAAATTGGGCCTCGTCTCAAAACCTTGCGAGTTGCCTACATTGGGGTGAGCACCGAGAATCAGTTGCTTTAATACAAATACCACAACTGGATAATTTTTTATGACGTTCGATTGCGTTAATGGTCCACGAATGTGCAAACGGTACACTTTGCTAAAATAATCTGCGTTTCCTTAATCTGCATCGTGAAACATAGGCTACAGTATGACTAGAGTAGTCAAAGAATGACTCTTTATGATCCGGTTCTTTATTAGAATCAAAATTACTTAAGAATCAGTCGGAGCCGTTGCTGGATTATTCCGATTTCGCTATGTCCGACTCGAAAAAAACGAGTTATGTTGTATTTAAGGCATCAGAGACTGTTACTGACTCGTTGATGTATGAATGGGCAAATATATTGACAATATTATGAACGAACGAATGAATAAAACGTATCACCAATCATTAAAGAGTCATTTGATGACAAAGCAGCATGAATTACACTTTTCCCAAAATATTTCTACTTAAAAAAACACTAACAGAATCGTTAGTTGAACCGTTAACGAATCGAATTCGGAACCTTAATTGGTAAATTCCTACTACACAGGAAGCATTTGAGCATCATCTGAACGTTCCGAACATTTTGGATGCTCCAAAATGATTCGAACGAACGTTCGGAACGCGCGTCTGATTCTCTAGGTAGACAGCTCGCTAGGTTGACACACAGCCCAAATGTTTTGTTCATTACCTGTGACAGCTGCCTCGGGTCGGGGGCTCCGAATAAAGAGGAACTGGAGCTGAAACTAATGGCTCCCCTCCGGCTGAGAACATGTTTGGGAACCGGCCTGTCTAGAGGCAAAACCGGTAACTGATAACATAATTCCATTGAATAATATCAACGCTATGGATCCGGATCAAAAATAATTCAAACCCGCTGAAAAAAGTAGTAAAATAATCAAAGAAATCAAAAGAAGGCGGAGGGGAGAACTTGCATGGAACTTGAGCGCTCTTTGCAACTCTCAAAAAGCACGGGAATCCCCGCTTCTTTAAATTGCAAATAAAAAAAATATCAGTTTAAATGCTCAAGAGGCGAAGTGCTTCATTTTGTTCGGATCCATCTGGTTCTCGCGCACACCGCCGTCGTTATTGATATGGTCCATATTTCCCCATGCGCTTGTCTCGTGCTCCATTTCACTCGATTTTTATTCATCAGGCTCGTTTTCTTCCTTTCTTCTCCCTTTTTCCATGCACAGATCACGGCCTGCGGAACGACGAGGCCTCTCCTCTATCTTTTTAGTATCTTTAGAAAAAAATGCTTCCTCATTTTTTAAACTCCGTCCAATCGTGAATCATCATCATCGTGCAAATGGCTCCGCAGTCTCGTCTCACAAATTAAAACAAAAGGCATGACCACTTCAAACCCCGATGCTTGTAGAAAACAGAGATCCTGCGAATATATATATAAATGTACGTGAAGTTGTATCCGTTTAACGACGGATTTCATTCAAGCTTTGCGGTGCATGAACATTTATTCTCGCCCTGTCTTTTTCCTCAGTCCAGACACACAAATAGCACCCGTAATTCAACACACACTCAATGCAGCACTGTATATCAACCAGAAAAAAGTGGCCTGGGTGGAATAAAAACACGCCCCGCGACCACGCCATGCGTGTGTTGGCACATGCTGTTCGGTCAGTGTCAAAAAGAAAACGCAAAACGGGAAAATAATTACAAGGATTACATACGACAGTCTCAGTTCGTCCTGAACATTGCAAACTGTTTCCGAACATGCACCACCTGCGAAAGAGATGGGGTTGTACAGAAAGCGTTCGCAAAACGTCCTCGTCTTAATGAGCCAATAGGCGTGCAGCAGGTCATGTAAGGCCGCTTCCCATTGGACTAAATCGTACAGCGCTGTTGAGACGGCGAATCTCATTGGCGATGCTTTCAATAATCATTTATGCACTCGTTCAGTGACTGTACGGACCTCAACAAGGGTATTCCACTACAACGGGGTTTGCCCTGCAGCCGGTCTACATCATTGCCAGTGATTACCTTTTCTCTGAATGAGTCATCCAGTTATTCGTGAGCAATGAGCCACTGTTAACTTCTCTCAATCATAAAACCCATGAGTAAACGTTTTTTTCTTCTTTTTAAAACAATTTAAAGGACCCTGCTAATAAACAAATCTTAAACCAACCTAAATTGCTTTCATAGCCTGGTCAAGCTACTGTTCAGCTGGTTAGCTGATGACCAAGACCAACCGACTAAAGGGTACCTAAAACCACACTGGGAGACCAGCTAAAACCCATCTTAGGCCCAGCAGGCTAGAAACCTGCCAATCAAAGGTATATAATCCAGTAAACTAAATGTCATATTTAGGCTATATGTTATAATACCTATAAATAGCAGATGTATATGATATACAAATAAACTTGCTTCTTTCTTCCAGTTTTGCCTTTAGATTTTGTTTGCTTAAAGGGTTAGTTCACCCAAAAATAATAATTTACTCACCCTCAAGCCATCCTAGGTGTATATGACTTTCTTCTTTCAGCCAAACACAGTTATATTTTTTTAAGAAATATCCTGGCTCTTTAAAAGCTTTATAATGGGAGTGAATGGTAAAAAATTTTTGAAGGCCAAAAATGTGCATCCATACATCAAAGTAATCCATACGGCTACGGTTAATAAAGGCCTTCTGAAGTGAAGCAAAGCAAAGCGTTTTTGTAAGAAAAATATCCATAATTCTAACTTTATTAACTGTAATCACTAGCTTCTGGTAACGTCTGTCCACACTTTCACTAGAAAGTCGAGTTCCGCCATATGATGTAACGTAAGCTTAGGTGAGAATAGACGCCTCTCGCAGTTCAAACAAATAGGGCTGGGCAACAAACTCAAATTCCTCCGACATTTCTCTTTATAAATTCTGGTTTTAGACTTTCGTGACCGGTGTTTTGATTTCTGCGCTTACGTGTTTGTCGATACGTCATACGTCTGATCAGAGGTCACTCTACATCGGAACTAGACTTGCGTACAGCCGTTACAAGAAGCCAGTTATTAAAGTTATAAATATGGATTTTTTTTTTTTACGAAAACGCATCGCTTCACTTCAGAAGGCCTTAATTAACCCCCTGGAGCTGGATGGATTACTTTTATAATGGATGGATGCACTTTTGTGGCCTTGAAAAAATGGTACCATTGACTCCCATTATAAAGCTGGGAAGAACCAGGGTATTTTTTAATATAAATCCTATTGTGTTTGGCTGAAAGAAGAAAGTCATATACCTAGGATGGCTTGAGGTTGAGTAAATTATAGCATAATTAAAATGTTTGTGTGAACTAACCCTTTAAGACAGAGGCTTACCAGAGAACCTTGTAAGTTTAAACAATAAGAGTGCTGTCAGGCATTACCAGGTAATTGCATGACAACACTAGTCAATAGCAGTCTCTAAGTATCACATTGTGTGCTGAGGTACAATTTGCATGGAAACGCACTTCAAAGTCATCATCATGAACTAAGCCTTGTTCCAGTTTCAATAAAACTATTAAAGTGAATAAGCATAAACTTACGTTTACAAACTGAAATGCATCCTCATGGTGATTGTGTGGGCCAAATAGTGTAGTAATAAATGTTATGCCTTTTTGTACAGTTATCCTTTCTTTTACAATCACATAAGTAGTGCCCTTTTTTTACCTATAGAGGGAAAATAATCTGTGCAAGTTTGACTCACTCTCTTTAATTCATCAATTTAAGTCGTAAAGCTTTGCAATGTTAGCAAAGCTTTGGCAAATGTTTTAACTCGAGTTGCTGGAGACCAGGGGGATAATAGTGAACTGTGCCATGGCAACAGAGGCCATATGCCAGTAGTGAGTATAATTGCTCCATCCCACCCCCTCCCCGTCGCTCACAATACAATTCTACAGAACCAAACCCCACACCATGCAGTCCTAATCCGTTTCTATCCTGAATAAACAGTGCCAAAGCACGCAGATTACTAGCTTTCCCCCGGTGAACTTCTTGGAAATATCATATAAAAGCGTTGAGATTTAAATTATTATTATTTTTTCTAGAAAAATGCATTTTGATATAACTAATAATGATATATTAATGTTCTAGTGTGTGTGGTCGCTACACTCTTAAAAATAAAGGTTCCAAAGGAAGGTTTGTGTATGATGACAATAGAAAAAACATTTTAGGTTTCCCAAAGTAAACAGTTCTTAAAATAACCCTTTTTTTTGTAGTCTGAAGAACCTTTTTCCACTGTATAAAACCCTTTTGTCCAATGGAAAGATTCCATGGATGTTAAAGGTTCTTCATGATCTATTTATTCCAATAAAGACCCTTTATTTTTAAGAGTGTACATGAAAGTGCTTAAAGGGATACCCAAAAATGTGTTAAAAAATATTTTAAAGAATGTTGGTAACCAGACAGTTGACGGCACCCATTGACTTCCAGTCTTTTTTTCCTACTATGGAAGTCAGTGGTGTCTGGTTGCCAACATTCTTCAAAATATCTTCTTTTGTGTTCAACAGAAGAAGAAAAAACTAATGTAATGACACAAGTAATGACACAATTTTCATTTTTGGGTTAAGTATCCCTTTCATCCTTCACTCTTTAAATCTATATTTTGCTAGAGAACATTAAACATCGTGACCAAACAGAGAAAGCAAACATAACACGCTTAACAATATAAGACGTCTGGCATCATATCTGCCAGTGTAGATATTAGCGGATCTGTTCATTCATTTACTTTTACAATACCGTTTAATCAGTGTCAAGGACTGCTTCCCGTCCACTACCGGTGTCCCAGCGCGCTGCTCATTTGGGAGTCTCACATTTCCTGACTGAGGGGCAATCATTTCATTAATGGTTTGTTTCTGAGGCTTAGTTTGCCACAAATGCCATTCCCCAGGCAGACGTGCTTTGCAGGAACAGCCTCCCGAGGAGACAATGATGAGGGGTGGCGAGCAGCACACCTGCTTAATTCCCCTCGAGACTCCATGTATCCACTTGCAACATGACATGTGCTATGCAGCAGTCATCAGGAGATCATAAACAAGGTTAGCGCATAATTCCATACTGCTGGTTATCGTCAGTCGGCCCACTGATGATTTCCCCCCTTGTTTTGACTGGTGCATGTGTTTGGATTTGGGCATATGTGATTAGTTTTGTAATATTTTCCATAAAACATCTATGCATCATTTAAAAAGATGTAGGAATGTGAAATCCTTTAGCATTTAATGAGACTTTTAAAAGGGTGAGTAAAAGGAGTGTTATAGAAAAGTAACTTTTTTTTCCATTAACCACTGGTAGAATAAAAATTCGTGCTCAGATGCCATCTTGTGGTGATACAAGATAAGTGCTAGATTTTTTTGCTACACAACAGGGATTTTCAGGGGGCTGCAAGGTAGTGTACAAATGTAGAGAGAGAAAAAATCAAACTAATAACAATTATTAAAATACATATTTTTTAAAATAAATAAGTAAACAATAGCCTACGTTTACAGTACAGTACTATAGTAAGTAGAAAAAAGTATTGACGTGACAATAGAAACTAAATATTTTCAAATATTTATGATGTTCATTTTTCACTGTATAAATTGGGTCTTTATAGGCTACATGAAAATATATAGCTGCCTTTTAAAATTTTGAATGTGGTCCCTCACAATACAACAACAAAATGTGTGTGGATAAAATATAGCTCTGTGGCGTTTTTGTATCCAGCTACAAAATTAATGTTAAAGGATATCTTTAGTACAAATTTCGTAGGCCTATACTCTATAATCGTTCTAGATATGCATTTACTTATTCAATGAAAAATGTAGCCTTATATTCACATAAAATGCTATAAAGCATAAAAATGGTCACAGAGTCAGTTAAACCTAATTTCTTAGTTTAGAAACAGTTCTGTTTGTTTTGTTCACAAATGACATTACATGAATCAATCTTTGGTTTCTTCCAATATACATTACCAAAATATGAATGGCATAGTTTATTTGAGCAAATGTGAATATATTGCCTAAAGGGATAGTTCATCCAAAAATGAAAAGTTTGTCATCATTTACTCACCCTCAACTATCCCTTTAAAAAATCGTGAGTTAATGTGGCGGTTATGCTTATAATTCAGAACATTAATTTTTATAACTTGAGACCAAACTAATTATAAGACTTTCCTGTTGTACCATTTTTGTACGAGCAAAATCTGGACGTCATTGCATTTGCAGAAAGGCGCCGCAAGATGGCGATCTTGCTTCAGAAAGTAGATGCATAAACTAAAGCACATTCATGCACGCACACAATGCAAGTAGACTCTAGCTGATTCAACCATATAGACACGAAACCTAACCTTTTTACCCTCCTCAGTCCTCATCATGCAGGTTTAAAAGTCAATTATGGCAGTAAACGTGTGTCCATACTCAGAAACCAGACAGTGGTCATCAAACATCTTCCATCGAAACACCAGGCGCTGAAACCCAATGCACCTTGTTGGTAACCATGTTAAACTGGCCTAAAGTTACCCGAGCTCATGACTAGTTCCATGTATAATTTATCTCCTCAGTAATCTACTCACTTTCAGAGAAGGAACCTGACTCCATTAGGCTGTCTACCTGCCCTGGAGAAGGATTTAGGTTTGGAGTCTGTTAACAGGTAAGAAAACGAATGATCTTCTTTGGGATTAAGAGCAGCATTGCTATGATTGACCCATTTTTGCTAATCTCGCGTTTTAGCAGTCAACCACTCTAAAGCTCAACAGACATATGAAGGCTGTATACTTTTTTTTTTAGAACTATTTAATATTCGATAAAGGCTCATTATGAAAGATGGAATTATTCAGGAGTGGGTTGGAGGTTTTTTTGGACAGACAGGTATATATTCTCTGCAATAACCTTTTAATGGATGTCTTTACTTACAAAGAGAGGGATTGCTTGCAAACCAGGTCTGGGTTGTTGTGGAAAGAGTGACGTTGTAAGTGTCAAACCAAACGTCATTTGTATCTTGCTCACCGAACAGGAGAACCGGAGCTGACCTACTGTCTTATACAATTTATTGATGGCTGATTTGTTCTTTGATGTTCAGGTAATGGTTTAAGATCATGGCTGAGCAAAGGCAACGGGCCCTGTCCACATCGGGAGAGGCTCTGTACCAGGTTCTTGGCCTTGACAAGAACTGCACCCATGATGACATCAAGAGATCCTACAGGTAAGATGTGATTCACACCCTTATTTGTCCCGAGATGCATTTACTTTGGGTTCTGGTTACTAGGTAAGAAGTTCAGATACCATATGTAGGAAGACAGGGGTGAACGAGGGAGCAGAAGATGGAGAAAGTGTCAAACTGCGACACGTTCCTCTATAATCTCAGCCATCAGTTGCAGTGGAGCAGCATGAATATAATATGACTTCCTCAAAACTGAAATATTCATTATGCTGAACAGATGGCATCCTTTATATTAGTGGGATCAGGAATGATGAAAGAATCCCACATACGAGAGCATGTTCGTGGTGCACGACGTGTGTATGTGCATGAATGATTCTGCACTATAAGTTACAGTAGATAGCAGAATGGAAACACGACAGCCTTGCCTTAGGGAGTAATATCTTGACGATTAATATCACAACTTGTATTGGTTGGTAGAAAAACTGCACAAAATCTAATGCTGCAGGGGAAAATAATATTCAAAGCATACATTTTTCCATACTTATAAGAGAATATGTATAAAATTTTTGTACATTTTCTTTTTCTGTGGCTGCACAGCTTCTTCTGTATCTTGTACACTAAAACATGAAGGCAACAAGTCGGAGAGCTTCATTAGAGTGTGTTTCAAGTGTGTTTCAAGCGTCATACTGATGTTCCAATAATCATAGAATCTAATTGCTCTAATTTACACGTTGTTCAAGGAGGCATTTAAATGGTTAGCATTTTAACAGCACTTGTTTGCTGTTAATGAATATATAATCATCACAACTCTTGCAGACGGCATTGGCTTAATCAAAAATTAACAAGCGAGCGTGCTCTGAGAATTATAAATTATACATTCATTTTTTTGGTTCAGCAACAAAAGATATGTAAAAAAAAAAGTTCAAACTATGTTCATATAATGTTTTTAAGATTCAAACTCTTGGCTATTTTTAAATGGTATTAATAGATTTATACTGCTTTCCGTGGCTTTTACAAACTACTATAAATATTTATTATTATTTTTTTTAACTTTTTATTTATATTTTTCACAGAACATAACAAAAGGAACATCATCTGAGACAATAAGAGATTTCAAGTGTTAAAATAACAAGAGTAATACAAAGAAAAATAATAATAATAAATACAAATATTTGGTATATATATAGCTGCACCTAATATTAATGTTCACATCTCAACAAACATGATACAATAATATACAGCCATATAATGATATAAAATATATAATGTATTAAAAAAAAGGATTATAGATTTAAATATTCTTTAACCATGTGCCACCTCTGATTAAAAAGGTCAGTTTTCAATTGTAATGTTGCAGTCATTTTTTCCATCATATAAATCTGTTTTAGTCTCTGTTTCCATTCAGTTACAGTTGGTGATTTCACAGACTTCCAATTAGCAGTAATGTTTTTTTTAGCAATTAGTAATAATACTCGTAAAATATATCTTTGGTCAGCATTGAAAACATCAACTGATATAACACCCAGTAAGAAAAAAAATATTGTTCTATACCATTTGGGATGTTGCCAATTCTTTCTTTTTCCTTATGGTTTGTAATGTAATGCCTAATTTGCAAATATTTATAAAAATCACTTGAGGGAAGATCGAATTGTTCCTGAAGTTGTGTGAAAGACTTTAAGTGTGCTTTAACTGCCCATCTCCTAAAACCATGGTCACACATTGAAGGTGGGAAATCTACATTACCCACTATGGGCATAGCTCGAGAAATTGTTCCAACATCCTTAAGCATTTTCTTTACTTCTGCCCATACCTTTATTGTATGTTTTATCCATTCATTTTCAATTTTCATTTTATTGACATGTTTAGATCTATAAAGGGTAGGGCAGACAATTGTGCACCCTTAACTTCCCCTTGCTCTATTTGAGTCCACTTTGCTTCCTCATCTCCATTGATCCAAGTCACAATTGCTGCTAGTTGATCTGCCCAATAATAACATTTCATATTTGGCAAAGCCAAACCTCCTTTATTTTTAGCCAAATGAAGTTTTTTAAGTTTAATTCTGGGTCTTTTGTGTTGCCATATAAATTGAGAAATTAATTTGTTTAACATATTAAAAGTGGAAATTGGAACTCTTATGGGCAACGACTGGAATAGAAATAGGAGACGTGGGAGCAGGTTCATCCTTACGGTCTCCACTCTTCCAAACACAGATAAAGGAAGAACTTCCCAATGAACTAGATCCCTCCTTATTTGATTAATTGGCTTACTATAGTTCGCCTCAAAAAGTCTTGTAGTTTCAGGTGTGATAATAATCCCCAAGTACCTAAATCCTTGTTTAGACCAGTTAAATGACACCATCTCAGTTAGTTGTGTAGGCCATACTCCTGATATCATCATTGCCTCTGATTTATTTTGATTAATTTTGTATCCAGAAATGTCTCCATAATCTTTTATCCATTGAATTAGTCGAGGTATTGAATTCAGGGGATGTTTTATAAAGAGCAGGATATCGTCAACAAAAAGGGAAATTTTATGAACTTTCCCCCCACCATCCTCAACCCCCCTAATCTGGACGTCCTGTCTTATTGCCTCCGCTAGAGGCTCGATACTACTATAAATATTTATAGTTTGATATTCGATCATCCACAACCATTTGGAGCTGAAGGATATTACATTTCACAGCATTATAAAATGTCAAACTCTTCCTTATCGCTGCAAAGAGTTTTGAAAAGCGTTGCGCAGAGTTTGGACATGCTGGCATTCATTCAGCGCAGACCTAAACTGAGTCAGAGACACTTGCAATGCACTGCTGGTTCTAATGGGAAAAAATGTCAACCTTGGTGACGTTCCTCTCTTCACCACCCCTCGTGTGCCGAGGCGCTAATGGGGTCTGCGTTCTTGCCGACACACAGACAGGTCAAGCATCGTGCGCAGAAGACAGCTAGCCGCTAAAGATCACACCCTGCTGAGATCATCAAACAGTCAGACAGCATTTTAAACTGGCCACGTGGTAATGAGTCTCCTCTCACTGTGTGTGAGACCAAAAGTATTTGTTTCCTTTTATAAACTAACGGTTGTTTTATGCCACTTTCAATTGGTGCATACAAAGGACACATTCTCACAGAGATTCTGTATTTCTGAGGTCATTGAAATATATTTCCTGATTTTACATATGTTCTTCTGTTTCATTCCTAATATGTCTATATGATCCTCAGGTCAGTTATGCCTTTTTGCATTGCACATTTCAAGGAAAATTTTCATCTTTAAAATGTCCTCAACCTTTTCTTTTTTTAGGAAGCTCGCTTTGAAATATCATCCTGACAAGAACCCCGAGAATCCCGATGCCACTGACAAATTTAAAGAGCTCAACAATGCCCATGCAGTGCTGTCTGACGTCACTAAGAGGAACATATATGACAAGTATGGCTCCCTGGGTCTGTATGTGTCGCAGCAGTTCGGGGAGGAGAATGTGAACACGTACTTCATGCTCTCCAGCTGGTGGGCAAAGGTGCAGTATCAGTCTTGTTTCTACACAGCCATTTTTTTTTACTTTAAGGAGCTATTATTATATGACTTGATACTTAAAAAATTCTCTTGTTGGTGTAATCTACACAATAAATTATTTTAATTATATATAATGTAAACACAATACTATTATTCATATTAAAAAAATAATATTTTTGCAGCAAATTTAGTTTTTTTTTTTTTTTTTGGTTACCTGAAAATATATCTCTTTTAATCTTGCTTTTTTGAAACCATGTTCAAATATTTGTATATATTATTTTATAGCAAAAAATGTACTTAAAATGATGGAATAGAAATAATATTAGAATGTAAAATCGGCAATCTTTTCTTCCTTATTGCGACATAAATCCAAGTGAAACAACTTCTCGGACAAGAAAAAATGTAGGGCGGGACTTGATTTTATCCATCAGGAATTGATTGGATCGTTCGATTGTTGTGGTTCACTATTTCTGTGATGTCATGTGAGTGACAGGTTGATCCCGCCCTTATGTAAAAAAAAAAAACATGTCATCAGAGAAAGGTGTCATTGCAAGTCTTTTTGGTTAAAGATTATGAGGGCACACGAATTAAAAAAAATAATGATGTGCACGGATAAATGATTTATAATAAATAGTGCACTATTCCATAAAAAAAAATGTCATGGTGACTTAAATGCTTGAACATAAATAAGAACTAATTAAATTCCCCCTGTACTCAATAATAATATCCCTTAAAACTCATCTTTGGTCACTGAAATGACATATTAAAAAAATAAATCCTTGAAATTTTTTTTTTTTCATGCCTTAAAATAGCTTTTACACCCTTGCCTCATTTAGTATACACTGTTCTATGAATATTGAAATTAGCCCCGTCTCCACTTACTCACACCAGCTCAGAGACCCACACGTTGAAGTTGTTACAAGGTAGTTTGTGACGTCAGAAACGCCAGCGATTTCAAACCGCGTTTTTGAGACTGTCTTTGATTCAGGACAGTTTTAAGGAGACCATACTCCCCAATGGTGTTGACATGAATATGCACATGGTTTGTCTTAAAGCATATTAAAAACACCACATAGACATATAAACAACATTAAAAGCTTGATTTTCACCTCAGGAGGACTTTAAATATTGTTTATGCAAATGCAACTACTGACTTTAAACCTATATTTTATGTTTACATAATAGTACTGTTACAGCATAATTATATAAGTGTTTACTGAGTAATACTACTAATCTTCATGTATCTAAACATAATATTATATAATATGGACACTGTAATGTAGATATTTTGAATGCATTTTTATCTAAACTAAACCATGACGCTGTGTCCCTGTCTGATTTTGAACATTCTCATTTATAGGGTCTGTTTGCCATCTGCGGCTTGCTGACAGGTTGCTATTTCTGTTGTTGTCTGTGCTGCTGTTTCAACTGCTGTTGTGGAAAGTGCAAACCGCACACACCTGGAGAAGAGGACACTGAGTGCTATGCGTCTCCTGAAGACCTGGAGGAGCAGATCCGTACTGACAACGAGAGAGGTAAAAGGACATGCGCAAACACTTTAGATGTGTTCTTCAGGTGGTCACACTCAGTTTTGAAATGGTATGCGAGTACAGAACATGCCTCAGTCACTCTACAGCCAGAAAAAAGTGGATAAAAATGATTAAAAGGGACACATCCCAAAATTACAGCATCACATTTAGTTCTCGATAACAGCATCTTCTTCATGTCTTAATTGTGAATGTATACTGCTGGTAATCTTCAAAATAGATTATTCTATGGAAACCGGAAAGACTTTATAAAAACTTAAATATGACATTATGCACCTAAATCTTCCTATAATAATAATAAAAAAGCCTTATATGATAATTTACTAATTAAAAAACTTCATGAAATATTTCAACAGAGAAATAGGCTTTGATGTAGCAGATCATGGCTTATCAGCTAAGGGGTTTTCATGCTTTTAATGTAATAAGTCAGCTTTTCAGCTTTTAATGTAATAAGTCCCTCTGCTTACAAAAATAAATAGAATTGATACTTCTGAGACAGATGTTTGGATAAAATACGCCGTTCTTCTGCCCGTGAGCTGTAGGAGTTTTTTTTTTTTAACATCTTGTGCTGTAGTCCCTCACAAAAGTGATAATTGCCGTCTGAGTCATTTCTCAAAGTGCGTTTGCATACTAGTTTTTTATAGCATTCTCACAATAAAAATAAACAATGTTTTCTCTCCTTGCATATCAAAGGCATGCAAGATGGTACTGACAAAAATACCTTTTGTCTTATTTAGACCATAACTACATCTTCCATGTAAAAATACACTTTTGACTTGCTCTTCTGGTTTGGTTGACTTGCATTCACCCAAACAACCTGAGAACACAAAGGGCATAATATCCTGCTTTTTAATATTAATAAAGTATAGTGTATGGAAACTTGTTTCCATCACCAAATAAAAAATAAAAAAGGTTATTGCAACTTCTTATCTCACAATTTTGACTTTTTTCTCTCTCAATCGCAAGTTTATATAAACTCGCAAGATAAAAAGTCGCAATTGCGGGAAAGAAGTCAGAATTGTGAAAGAAATGGTCGCAATGATGTTTTTTTAAATTGTGAGTTCATATAAACCTCACAGTTTAAATCTCACAGTACGGACTTTATAACTTGCGACTTTTATATCTCACAATTCTATAAAAAATAGAGTCAGAATTGCGCAATTCCAAGATTATAATTTGCAATTCTGACCTTTTTTTCTCACATGCTATTTTATATCTTTTTATAACTTTAATTTTTTTTTAATTTTTAAATCTCACAATTCCAAAAAAAGAGAGTATTGTAAAATATTTGTCCGGTTTCACAGACAGGGCTTAGATTAAGCCAAGATTAGGCCTTAGTTAAATTAGGACTTTTATATTAGCTTTTATAAATGTGCAAACGAAAAAAAAACATTATTGGTATGAATCTTGTAATAAAACAATAGCACTGACTTATTTTAAGGTATGACAGTTGACAGTTGCTTTTAGATAAAACAGCTCGAACCTGCATTTTAGTCCAAAGGACTAAAAAACGTTTTTACTGCAGCGTTTTTAGTAAAACCGGGGGATAAACTCACAAATGCAAGTCATAAAGTCCAAATTGTAAGATATAAATTCGCAATTCCAAGAAAAAAGAAAAAAGTCAGAATTGTGAGCTAAAAAGTTGCAATTACATTTTTAATTTTTTAGTCCATTGCGGAAACTCCATGATAGTGTGCATGCCCCTGTTTTATAGCATTTATATTAGTGCAGTGCAAAAAGTCATGCCCAGGTCATATCCTGCTCAAGTAGTCTCTAAAAATCCACCCATGTGGTCTTAGAATCTTATTTTTTCAGCATTATGTAAATCAGTGGACAGTGGGCTGCCCTTCAAACCAGTGTTACAGAGCCAGCTCAATGAGGTCATAAAAGTGCAGCCAGCAGGGGCAGGCTAACGGCAGATTGCTGGGACGTCCTTGGAGCATACAAAACACTTTTCATTTCAGCAGGAACTTCAATTAGGAGTGTGAAATGGCATGACATTAGACAGAGTAACCTCTTGTTTATTCCATATTGATGATCATATGTGACCTCTTTTACCTGTGTTTTTGTTTTTTTCAGATGGCGACACTCCGATTGTGCTGCAGCCAACCAATGCTAGTGAGAAGACCCAGCTGATCGGTGATGGACACAGAACATACACCTAAATGCAAACAAGTTATTGATAGATACTAATTTTAAGATTCTTTTTGAATATATTGATGTATTTTACTATACTGCTTATTCTAGGACAGAGAAAGCAGAACATACTAACCTTCTTAAGCTTTTAGTCATGCTGTCTGTAAATAACAGATATTATATTATTCTTATGCTTAATGTGCAATTAAAACAGATAATGTGATTAAAAAAATGATGAATGGTTCTCCTTTGAATAATAAATGTATGTCTTACAGGTTTTCAAAATAAGATTCTTATATTTCTGTAACTTGAATATAGATTGGAGTCTTTCTTGTTTCAAAAAATCTTCATCCAATATAATTTGCACAGAGCCTTTGGGTATGTCTTCAGAGGTTTTAATTTGATTTTGATTTGCAATGGAACGAATATTTTACCAACAGTAACTCCACTGAGTGTAAATAAAATAAAATCTATCATTTGTCAGAAATCAAAAACTATGTTTCCTTCGAGCCGGATTCGAACCAGCGACCTAAGGATTACAATGATTCCTCTACAGTCCTCCGCTCTACCAACTGAGCTATCGAAGGAACCCGTTGTATAGCATGCGATCTCCGAGTTTTGTAGGTGAACAATTCACCGTAGTCTGTAACTACATTCTGAATGATAACAGTGAAGACGCGTAATGCAGAATTATTTTGAGTCTTCCTAAAAAATGTTTTCCGAAACTTGGGCTATTGTTGTTTACTTACAATATTTGTTAGTTTAAAATTTAATTTCTTGTAATTTATCGTTAAAAAAAATATCTGCCAACCAATCCGCAAACAGCGCTGACTGTCTGACGGTAACGTTACCGAGGTTGTGCTGTTGAGGCTCGAGCGGCGCTTCATGAAATGGAATCAAATGTATGTAACATGAGCGCGCCTCACACAAAGAAACTCAGTGAACATACAGCGGTAAAATGCATGTGGAGTTTTTATATTTATAGGCGTAGCCACGGGTAAAAAATAGATGCAGAATTATTAAGTCTTAATAAAAAAAATGTTCTAAACTCGGACTATTGTTGTTTTTTTACAAATTAAAATACATTTTAAATGTACAAATATTGTAATTATTATCGATAAAAAAATATCTGCCCACATTCGGACTTCCAACCAATCCGCAAACAGCCGCTGACTGACGGTAACGAGGTTGTGCTGTTGAGGCTCGCGCCTCATGAGGAGGAATGGAAACGATGAGCACAGTTCACACAAAGAAACTAACATACAGCGGTTAAAAAAGTCATGCAGGGTTTTTACATTTATAACATATGATATGATACAGTTAAGCAACATACGACCACGAGTGCTGAATACCATCACAATTGAAAATGTGACACTGATTTCATATGACAGTTCAACAAACAAGTAATTAATATCAAGTCACTTACATTTTAGACAATATTGGCTGTTTTTGTTCTATTTGAGCAGCGAAAATAGTTCAAAACAAAGATCACAGCAGAACCACAGCGCAATTCACCGGAAAACATATCCGCATTACTGAATGATTCAGCGCTTCGAATGAATCGGTTGAGTCAAAGATTGAATGACCCATTAAACCATATGCATTAAACTACTGCCTCATTGCTGAACGATTCAGCAGTTTGAACGAATCATTTGAATAAATGACTCAATAACTCACTCATTAAGACGGTCACCTGCCGCCACCTACTGGTGGTTTAGTTTCGTGTTCAAAAGTATCATTCTTTCCAATATTTCATATTTGTATATTCCAAAAAACATTTTAAAGTATTTTAAACAATCTCATTTTCAGTGTTAATTATTTAATTTGATTGGTATATAGTGTCTTATTTTAATTCATTTTTTTTTATCAAATTTAAGCCTTTAAAGCCTGACACATTAAAAAAATGGCAGAAAATTATATATTTTTGGAAATTAGATGTTTATTGAGCCTTGAATCAAAATCAAAAAAAAATTTTTTGCCAACTCATTTTGTTTATGATTTTTTTGTATCACATTTGATACATCAGTACTTGGGAACGTTTTGCTTACAACAGTGTAGATTTTAGATACAAAACGACTCGGTTACTAACGTAACCTCGGTTCCCTGAGAGGAGGGAACGAGTATTGCGTAAGTAGCTTACGCTATGGGAAAACTCCTTTTCTCGAGAATATTGAAGTCTTTATGTAAAACGCATTGCAGCTGCACAGCTGACAGCAATGAACGAAGGCAGCTCGGTCATTGGCTGTGCTGCGGCAACTTGCTCGAACCAATGACGGGGCGACTCTGAATGCGCGACCAATGAGCGCGCTTCGCGCCCGCGCGCGTCAGAGCCCGCCAAGATGGGCGTGGCCAAGAGCTATATATTGGGCGCCCCGTCATGAGAGTTCTTTAGGTTAAAACGACTGAAGCGAACTAACCAAGCACAAGCACGGCAGCTTACGCAATACTCGTTCCCTCCTCTCAGGGAACCGAGGTTACGTTAGTAACCGAGTCGTTCCCTTTCGAGAGGTCTCTCCTATTGCGTAAGTAGCTTACGCTATGGGAACACCATGCAAAACGCCGTGCGTGCTGAACTTCGCCTTATGATAGCCAGAGGCAGGTGCCTGAGCTAAAAAAGCAAAGTTATCATCCAACTAGCCGGCAGAGGCGAGCTTTATATGTGGGAAAGAATACAGAGCGGCTAGAAGGCGCTCAGTGTGACACAAGCACATACATAATCTAGATACGAACTCGTAGTTCAACTAGCATCATGCTGATAGTACATTGGAATGCAGTGTCGGGACCTGTAGGTTGTAGAACCTGATAAATGTGGACGGTGAGGCCCAGCCTGCCGCCGCACAAATATCCTCGATCGGTATCCCGCTCAACCATGCCCAGGAAGAAGCCACACTCCTGGTGGAGTGTGCTTTGACTCCCCAGGGGCATTGAAGTCCCTTAGCTTCATAAGCCAGCGCTATAGCTTCAACTATCCAGTGAGAGATTCTCTGCTTTGAAACGGTGGAACCTTTCGTACGGCCGCCAAAGCATACAAACAGTTGTTCTGTCTGTCTGAATAGGGCAGAACGCTCCAAATACACTCTGAGAGCCCTAACGGGGCAGAGTAGATTAGCGTCGTGTTCGTCTGCTGGGGACGATAGCGCAGTTAGGGAGATAACCTGTGCTCTGAAGGGAGTGGTGAGCACTTTAGGAATATACCCATGTTTCGGTCTAAGGACGACCCTGCAGTCGTTAGGTCCGAATTCTAGGCAGGCAGCGCTTGTCGAAAGCGCGTGCAGGTCGCCCACTCTCTTGACCGAGGCGAGTGCCAGCAAGAGCGCAGTCTTGAGCGAGAGCTGTTTAAGGTGCACGGTTCGGAGTGGTTCGAACGGAGGCCCTTTAAGAGCGTCTAGGACAGTAGCTAGGTCCCAGATCGGCACTGAGGGGGGGCGTGAAGGGTTCATCCTCCTAGCGCCCCTTAGGAAACGAATAATTAGGTCGTTTCTTCCCAATGGACGTTCCATTACAGGGTCGTGTGATGCTGTGATGGCCGCCACATATACTTTGAGCGTGGAGGGGGCGCGGCCCGCCTCCAGAAGCCCTTGTAGAAAAGCGAGTACGTTCGTAATCTCGCATGTTTCAGGGTTCAGGCCCTTGGCATTACACCAGACACTGAACACTTTCCATTTCTGGGCATATAAGCGTCTCGTGGAGGGCGCCCGCGCCTCAGCGATGGTTTTTAGTGCTCCGCTCGTGAGGTTCCTGGGAACCCGTTGAGGGGCCATGCATGAAGGGCCCACAGATCGGGGCGGGGATGAAATATCATCCCGTTGGCCTGACTGAGGAGGTCTGGCCTCAGTGGAATCGGCCGTGGTGCAGATTGCATTTGCATCAGATCTGGAAACCATGTTTGGTTCTTCCAGAGTGGGGCTATCAGCAGCACTGCGTCTTTCTCCTCTCTGACCCGACTGATGACCTGCGGTAGCATCGCGATCGGGGGAAAGGCATATAAGGGACGGCTCGGCCAGCTCTGGGCGAGCGCATCCATGCTTTTCGTGAAGAAAAGAGGGCAGTGCGCATTCTCCTTGGAGGCGAAGAGGTCGATCTCCGCTTTGCCAAAGGTTTTCCATAACCAGTGAATCGTCAGCGGGTTGAGAGCCCATTCTCCTGGGAGAATTTTGTCTCTGGATAGCATGTCCGCCCCCTGGTTCAGGGCACCTGGCACATGCGCTGCTCTCAGCGAGCGCAAGTTGTGCTGGGACCATAAAATGAGTCTCCTGGCCAGTGAATGCATGGAGCTCGACCTGAGTCCACCCTGGCGATTTATGTACGATACTACCGTCATGTTGTCCGTTCGGACCAAGACGTGTTCGTTTCTCAGCTGTGGGAGCAGGGCTCTGAGAGCCAAAGCGACCGCTTTCATTTCCAGACAGTTTATGTGTAGGCGCTTCTCCGGGTTTGACCAAAAGCCGGAGACAGGCCTGCCCTCGTAAAGGGCCCCCCAACCTATTTTGGAGGCATCTGTCGTTATCATCTTTCTCCTTGTGTTCACACCCAGACTCACGCCTGACTGGTACCAGTCGGCGGCTTTCCAGTGCGTCAGGGCTTTTATACAGCCGTGGTTCGCTCTGATTAAAAGGTGGCCCGAACGCCACGCGTGAGTAGGGACGCGGCTCTTGAGCCAGCGTTGGAGAGGGCGCATATGCAACAATCCTAGCTGGAGTACGGCCGATGCTGAGGCCATGAGACCGAGCATCCTCTGAAACCGCTTGACGGGGGCGAGCGCGCCCGCCCTGAATGATGTTGCAAGGCGCCGGATGGTGAGCGCGCGCTCTGATGAGAGACGCGCTGTCATTTGCATCGAGTCTAGAACTATTCCCAGGAAAGAAATCCTCTGGCTGGGAGATAGTATGCTTTTTGCAAAATTGATTCTTAGACCCAGGCATTCTAAATGGCTGATAATCCAAGATCTGTGTGTTATTAACTGACTCTCTGATTGTGCTAGAATCAGCCAATCGTCGAGATAATTCAGTATTCGCACTCCCCTTCGCCTTAGGGGGGAAAGTGCTGCATCCATACATTTCGTGAATGTACGGGGAGCCAGGGACAGGCCGAACGGAAGTACTGTGTACTGGTACGACTGTCCCTCGAAAGCGAATCTCAGAAACGGCCTGTGATGAGGCGCTATTGGAATGTGAAAGTAAGCATCTTTCAGATCCACTGAGAGAAACCAATCTCCTGGGCGTACTTGCGCGAGGATATGCTTGGTTGTTAACATTCTGAACGAGCGAATCATTAGTGCTTTGTTCAGGTGTCTGAGATCTAGGATGGGGCGGAGACCGCCATCCTTTTTCGGGACGAGAAAATAGCGGCTGTAAAAACCTGCCTCGCTCAGAGAGGGGGGAACAGTTTCCACAGCGCCCTTTTCTATTAGTTTGCGCACCTCGGTGCGTAGAACATGTGAGCACTCTTTTCTCACTTTCGTCTCAACCACAGTCGTAAAACGTGGTGGTCTGCGAGCGAACTGGAGCGAGTATCCGTGCTTTACTATATTCAATACCCATTTCGGCATATCTGGAATATTTTCCCATGCCGCTGCGTGTACAGATATGGGCTGAATACAGGCTAGGGGCGGGCCGCTGTGACGCAGGGACCCGGCCAGCGAATCGCCTGAGCTCATAGCTCTCAGAGGCGCGGGCGCGCGCTGAGCAGCTGAGTGAATGGGCGCGTGTGTGATTACAGCAGCGCGCGCTGTGTCTGTAAAACTCGCAGCCTGGGCTGGGGTTGTGTTTGACACTGTAAGGACAGTGTTTATAAGTGGGGGTGCATAAACAGTGGTAGGCACACGCGTCACTTTTATAATGTTTCCCGCTTTTACTGGGGATGAATTTATAACTGTGTGAACAGTGCTTGTGTGTAGTGGTGCGTACATGACCGTAGGCACGTGATCTACATTCATGGGGTGCGCAGCTTGAGCTGGGAATGAATTTGGCACTGTTTTGACAGTATCTGGGAATGCACACCTTGTGGACATGTGAACCCTTAGTGACACAGGCAGAAAAAGACTCTTTTTGTGTTTTCTGTGCGTCGCCGTAAAAACGGCGTTTGTTTGCAGGTGAGCGAGCTCTGTGACTGGCCCATTGACTGCTGTATGAACATATCCAGCCGCCTGTAAGGGGACTGGGTAATGCTTGAGCTTTTGCAGAGAGAGTGGTCCGGCTTTTGCGAGACACGCACTCTCTCTTTTCATTCTTGTGGCTAGGACGGCTTTCGAGGCTCGGGGTTCAGCACAATCTTGGGCCGAGGACCCCGTCGCTCAGAAGGCGGCTTGCGGTTGTGAGAGCGCGAGCGGCGTCGAGCGTCAGCCTGAGGCGCGGGCTGAGAGGCGGTGGGGGCTGTTCTAGCCCGCTGCGGCTGCGGCGGCCTCTGTCTGCTCTGCGATGAGCTGGAGCGCTTGGGCAGGAAATGCCGCATAGCTTGTGAAGCATTCTGGGCCTCAGTGAAGCGTTCGGCGAAACCCTTAACCGCCGGTCCAAACAGCCCGCTGGTGGAGATAGGCGCGTCGAGAAATGGCGCCTTATCCGCGTCCTTCATCTCAGTCAGAGTCAACCACAGATGGCGCTCGAGAACAGTCAAATTAGCCATGGCACGGCCGATAGACTGGGCGGTGGCCTTCGTGGCTCGCAGGGCTATGTCAGTCGCGCTGCGTAGGTCCTTAAAGGCTTCGGGTTCGGGGCCAGACTCGTCCATAGAGCGGAGAAGCTTGGCTTGGAACACTTGAAGTACCGCCATAGAGTGAAGCGCTGATGCAGCTTGGCCGGCGGCGGCGTAGGCGCGACCGGCGAGAGCTGAAGTAGTGCGGCAGGGCTTCGAGGGGTGGGAAGCTTTGGCTTTCCATCCGGTGGTGGAGGGCGGGCAGAGATGATTGGCCACGGCCTCCTCGAGGGGCGGTGTTCCCTCGTAGCCTCTTTCCTTTGCGCCGTCCACAGAGGAGAGCGAGGAAGAAAAAGAAGGCTTTAGGCGCGCAGAGTGGGGGGCTTTCCACGACTTGGTGAGTTCGTCGTGAACTTCCGGGAAGAAGGGAGAAGGCCTTTGCCGAGGGGCCTGCTGGCGCCCCTGCAGAAACCACTCATCCAGTCGGCTCCGGGTTGGTTCTTCTGGAGAAGACCAATCGAGCCCGAGGTCTTCCACGGCCTTAGAGAGAACGCGGATAATCTCGCTATCCATGGTGGAGCCCCCGCTCGCGCTAGCTAGCGTCGACGGGGCGGGGTCGAGAGTGGAGCCCGGCCAGTCGTCCGATGCAGCGTCGATTGACAAGCTGTCATCCATTCCCCCGTCGTCCTCGGACGCGCCGAAAGTCACAAGGCCCACCGCTCTGCTAGAGGGGTGTGGGTCCGGCTGGGTGAACTGAACTGGCGGTGGGGAAGGCAAGAGCGGCGGTGAAGCACGCGGAGACTGGCTCGGCGTGACGTCACTGAGCTCAGGTTCAGGAAGCCTCTGTGAGCGGCGCTTTTTCTTAGTGCGCGGCTCGAACAGAGGGATGGCGGCGATGGGCTCGCTCACGGCGAAAGCGGCGAGGCGAGCCCGCAGTGCGGAGAGACCCAGGTCGTCACATTCGGGGCATCCGCCCTTGGTCAAAGCAGCTTCTGCGTGGTCCCGGCCCAGGCAGCGAGCGCAGATGATGTGACGATCCCCGTCCGGGAGAAGGTCTCTGCACGACGCGCAGGAAGGCATTTGAAACAACGCCTTGGAAAATTTGCTCTTTTACAAGTGTCGCAGAGCGAACAGATGTAAATACTTGCGTGAGCAGTACGCCGGATGGCTCAGTAGGATCGCGTTAGAAGGCGGCTGAAGGTGCCGACGTCCTCGTAGCAAATCCCGCTGGTATGCTTTTCGACGGCGAAGCTTCAATAATCCGGAGGATCCAGCGAAGAAGGTGTTCGCTGAAGGAGATTAAATCTAAAGAACTCTCATGACGGGGCGCCCAATATATAGCTCTTGGCCACGCCCATCTTGGCGGGCTCTGACGCGCGCGGGCGCGAAGCGCGCTCATTGGTCGCGCATTCAGAGTCGCCCCGTCATTGGTTCGAGCAAGTTGCCGCAGCACAGCCAATGACCGAGCTGCCTTCGTTCATTGCTGTCAGCTGTGCAGCTGCAATGCGTTTTACATAAAGACTTCAATATTCTCGAGAAAAGGAGTTTTCCCATAGCGTAAGCTACTTACGCAATAGGAGAGACCTCTCGAAAGGGAAAATCTATTATGCCTTTAACATTTTTGAAAACATAGAACATTTTAGGCAGTTTTTCTCTCTTTTTTTTTTACATAGATCTTTTTTACAGTCCTTTTATTTTACTTTGCGGTAGTCATAAAGTAGATAACATTACTACAATTTGACATTACTGTTTAGACATAAAGCACCATTAATACCTGCAGTATCAAATTTGATACACAATTTCCAACACGATTTACTTGTAATTTAACGATTAAATTATTAAGTAATTATGCATTATTTTAATTCAGAAAGTGTTAAATTAATTATATCAGGCGCAATCCAATATTATTTTTTACCTTAACAACTTGAAATTAGCCTTTATTTTCCTGCCGAAAGCGTCTGGATTGATCCAATCGCAGCCGCCATTTTGAAAAGCTAAAAAATCACCCCTCTACTGCAGTCAGCTTTGACATATTTAAATCTGCATAATTATGATATTTTAACCTTTATAAAGGGCATTTTCCCCTGATCGTTTTAAACATATGCTTCATCTTTCATTTTAAATTTGATCAATAAATTAATTAAAATAAGACACTACAATCAAATTAAATAATTAACACTGAGAAATTACAACTGTATTAAATAATGCTATGAGATTGTTTAAAAATAGTTTAAAATATTTTTAAAATTACAGTGAAATTCCACAAGATGGTAGAATACACGTATCAAAAAAGATACAACAGGTTTTCAAAGAAAGTATTGCTCTCACTGATTCAATATATGTCTTAGAAACTCGTGTATCAAATATGATACGTGCGGTTTTAAAGGGATAAAATGAAAGATGAAGCATATATTTAAAACGATCAGGGGAAAATGCCCTTTATAAAGGTTAAAATATCATAATTATGCAGATTTAAATATGTCAACGCTGACTGAACACGGATGAGAATATGTGACACTTATATGACAGTTCAAAGTAATTCATATTAAGCCACTTAAATTTTAGACACAGTACTGACTGTTTTTTTTTCTATTTCAACAGCAAGAATAGTTCAAGACAAAGATCATAGCAGAAGCTAACGCATCTCAGCGGAACACATAACCATGTTTTCATTGAATGATTCAGCGTTTTGAACGAATCGGTTGAGTCAAAGATTCAATGACCAATTAAACTCCCTCATTACTGAACGAATCAGCCTTTTGAACGAATCGTTTTAATAAATGGCTTATTGACTCACTCATTAAGACGGTTCCCTTCCGCCACCTACTGGTCGTTTAGTTTCGTGTTCAAAAGTATCATTCTTTCCAATATTTCATATTCGTATATTCCAAAAAATATTTTACACTATTTTTAAACAATCTCATAGCATTATTTAATACAGTTGTAATTTTTCAGTGTTAATTATTTAATTTGATTGTAGTGTCTTATTTTAATTAATTTATTGATCAAATTTAAAATGAAAGATGAAGCATATGTTTAAAACGATCAGGGGAAAATGCCCTTTATAAAGGTTAAAATATCATAATTATGCAGATTTAAATATGTCAAAGCTGACTGAACACGGATGAGAATATTGCTTCAGAATAAATTATATTTAGCCTTCAACACATAAAAAAAAGTCATTTTTTTCTGGACAAGCACATTTTTTTTTCTTGGACAAGTGAATGGTCGGTTTACTTGTTCGAAGGACAAAATGAAAAGGCTTAATGTCGTGCCCTGGGTTATATTTTATATAGTATTATGGTTATGTGGCTAGCCTGAGTATAGTTTTACACATCAGCCCAGTCTATTCTGTAAAGTTAGTGATAACTTTAAAGTTAGTCAGGGTTTTTTGCACATTAATCTGACAATAAATTTGGCACACCCAGTTTTTCTTATGCACACCCAGAGGCTCTGGCTACGCTAGATAGAAGATATTTTAAACTGATTCGTTTACTCAAATGTACATTTCGGTAAAAGAAGCCAAGTAAATAATGTAGTTTGGGCCGTTAATTTTACAATGTGTAATTTCTAGACTAAAAAGGATATAGATCATATTGCATTATCAACAGATTATTTTCGTTAGAAATAAAAACCGCGTCGTTTCATCTAAATAAACTGAAAGGCAAAAATAAACCAAATGTTCAACATTAGCCTACAAATACATTCACAAAAGTGCAATATTGATACATGATGATGGTAAACTATTACAACAATTCCACATAAATAGCAGAAGTAGTCTGTCAAGTAAACTCAATCCCTGTATTTGCAGCAGTTTCGTCATTTTTTGAAACCTAGCCGTTGTAGTAAACTTCATGGGGAATTAGCTCAAATGGTAGAGCGCTCGCTTAGCATGCGAGAGGTAGCGGGATCGATGCCCGCATTCTCCAGACCTTTTTTAACAGCGTTGTCATTATTGGACTGTTATATTCTCATACCTGAATTATGTTTAAAGGTATATTGTAAGTCTATAACAACCTTTAAAAAGGTTGCGTTATGTTTTTTATCTTGGCGCTTGCACAGGCAACTACTGCATGATGCACTGAAACGCATGTTTTCATTACACGTCTGTCATATCCTATTAGCGTTCCAGTACTAAAATTAAATTTATATTTAAGTTGGATTGTGTATTTTTTTACGTATTTAATATGTTTAAATTCTATGTTTCTATGAGTTCCCTGTGTTTGTTACGTTTAATAAGAGATGCAACAGTCAACAGTATCATTTTCACATATGGGCAAGTAAACATGGCATCCTCTGACGTGCGGCTTTCTAAAAACAGCAGCGCTCCCTGATAGTGGGCCCTGGCGTGGGGGAATGCCAAGCCTCATTATAGAGGGTACAGACAGGCGGTTGGGCAATGGCGAGGGCCTGAGTTCACCCCGCTCACAAGAATTGGGACAATTTAATTTCCTCGATCAACAGCAGTCTCATTCTCAACTTCAGTGGAGCCGTTGCTCGTCAAATCAGGATGGACAGCTTGGAGAAGCAACTTATTTGTCCCATTTGTCTGGAAATCTTCACGAAACCGGTGGTGATTCTTCCCTGTCAACACAATCTCTGCCGGAAATGTGCTAATGACATTTTCCAGGTACAGTTTTAATATTTTTTTGTTTGTCAACATAATTTAGCCTTTCACACAAAAATTGGCATCCCATCTTTTTAAAAAGTAATAAATAGTTTTAACGGTGTGGATGTTTTCAGAAATTATTTTGAACAATTTAAAATGTTAACTGAGATTTGTATTATATATTACTGTAGTTTTATCATTGGTTATCAGAGTTTTGCTATGGCTCATTCACTTATTTTAAAACAAATTGGCTATTTTGGGATGTACCTTACACAGAAAGTTAAAATATATGAATATTTGTAAATAAACAGTTAAATATATATATTTAATGTTTTATTAATTTGCTGTCCTATAAACACTCCCCATATAGTCCTCAAATCCCTACCTTCCCACCAGAGGAGGCTCCGTGACATCCGGGGGCCGTTTCAAGTGTCCATCCTGCAGGCATGAAGTTGTGCTGGACCGCCATGGTGTCTATGGTCTGCAGAGAAACCTTTTGGTGGAAAACATCATTGACATGTACAAACAGGAGTACATCAGGTTAGATCTGGGAAATGGACACCTCAGGAAGCTCTAATAGGATGTCCATGTGGTTTAACAAGATCCCTTGTGTAATACAGAATGAAGTAGGTTGAATCATTACAGAGTGCACAAATGACTCTTTAACCACGAGTCATTTTCAGCTTGGTAAATAAATCATAGTGATGACATAAACACTCGGTTTCACAGACAAGGCTTAAGCTAGTCCCAGGCTAAAAATTCATGTTTCAGCTGATTTAACTGAAAGCAACTTGCACTGGCATGTGTTAAAATATGCCAGTGACATTGTTTTGTCTCAAGATGCACATCAATAATGTTTTTTTTCCTAAGGCACGATTATAAAAGCTACTTGTCCTAATTGAACTAAGGCCTAATCCTGGCTTAATCTAAATTGTGTCTGTGAAATCGAGACAAAAAGTCATAATTATGAGACAAAAAGTTGAAATTATAACAAAAAGTTAAATTGACATAAAAAGTCCTAATTATGACAAGTCGAAAATATGACATTAAAACGGCGAAATTTGGACATTAAAAAGTATTTTCGTCTATTTGTTCTTATATTTCTCAGAATTTTGACTTCTTATCTCATAATTCATTTTGACATTTATGTAATAATTATGACCATTCTTGTCATAATCATGAATTACTAAAGAATGTTTTTTTCTCTTTTATGTGGTAGAAATGGGCTTTCATAGTTACCTCTTTTGTTGAGGTATACTGAAAAAGGTATATTGAATCAACCTAAGTATAATAATTTATACCAGCAAAAAATTTTTTGAGTTTAAAACAGCTGTTTAAAGTAATATTTGCAATGTTACAGTGTAATAATCCTTTATCCTTTTAGTAAAGTGCATGAAATTAAGAAACCTGAAGAAACTCAAAATAAGAGCAGACATGCTTTTAAGAATGAAATTCCCGAGGGTTGAACTATTAAGTTCTCTACCGCCCCATCACTTTGCATAGCACTTAAGCGTTTCACTTTATGTATTCAAAAATAGCTTGTTTTAGATGAGAGGTTGTCTTTTAAAGCTTTATAATTCAGTCAGTGTCTGTCAATGTGTACAGACAGATTCCTCTGTGTCCATGTGACTCCCACGACCTGTGACTCAGACAGGTCAGAAGGCTAAGGGCTGGAAACCTATTTTTAGTTCCACCACTCAGTGTTTAGTGTCTTAGGCATACTGACACACATCACAGTCCTTCAGTATGGCCTTGTGAACCCTGGTTATTTCAGTAAGCATTGTTATGAACTCATGTCCTCATCTGAGGCAATGCCGAGAGGTTTTGAACCTTTGAAAAGTAAAAATCTGACTTATGTGTTTAACCTCAGATGTCAGACATTGATACTCATGGATCTGTAATTCTCCACAGCAGCAGACCGTCTCCTGAGAGGAAGGATGACCAGTCGATGTGTGAGATCCATGAGGACGAGAAAATCAACATATACTGTCTGACCTGCAGCGTCCCCACTTGTTCAATGTGTAAAGTGTTTGGCTCCCATAAGGACTGTGAAGTGGCCCCTCTTACCAGTATTTATCAGACCCAAAAGGTAAAAAATCTAGCGCTTTCAGGGCATATTAATATTTATGATTGTCTGCATAAGTACGCCAGAGTTTGCATCAGCGTGCATGCGTTTTAAAAATGCATATATTTTTACAGTGTGTGTGTTAATATGCTTACCCACGTCCTCATCTCCAGACAGAGCTCACGGATGGAATATCAATGATGGTGGGCAATAATGACAGAATCCAAGGCATCATCAGTCAGTTGGAGGAGACCTGCAGAACCATAGAGGTTAGTCACCCTGTGTGGGGGCTTCTCCCTCCCCAAAGCCTGCCATAAGAACAGGATTATTGATGAGGAACGTAAGAACGCTTCCTCTGACAAAAGATACACGCGCTCTGGCATGGACGAGCAGGCAGGCAGGAAGCTGGATTCTCTCCAGACCTCACAGTTGCGTTCACAGAGGCTCCATGATTGACAAGCAAGCAGAAATGAGCCGTCTCTGTTGAGCATATGGCTCCTCTGACAGAAAGTCATTGTGAGCAAGGTTGAGGGTTAGATGCGGTCGAAGGAAAGAAACAGGTAGTCAAACTATTGATTTGCAAGGGGAAAGTTTCAAACCTTAACATTTAAAACACTATGGTGAGGCATAGTTCCTGTACATTGAAGATGTGTTCCAATCACCCAATAGTATCCATGAAGTGACGTTCTTTAGTAAAATTATATGCACAGATTATGCTATATATAACAGACAGAGGCCAGTAAGAGCTGTGTGTGTAAACCTCACTCCCCTGGCCTCACCACGCGCACTAGCAACTGATGCTAGAAGCTGTGGTCTTTAGTGTCCTCGTGAGCGCGCCAGCCTTGCACGCCGGAGAACCCGGTTTGAATCCCGCTCGGAGCAAGTCGAATAGGATCAGTTACATTTGGTGCCGTGACCTGAATGGGAGGGAGGTTTAGGGGGGTGAGTGTAACAGACGTAGGCCAGTAAGATCTGTGCGTGTAAACCTCACTCCCCTGGCCTCAAGAAGCGCACGAGCGGTCTTTATTATCCTTGTTTGCCCTCCCACTCTGGAGACGCCGGTTCGATTCCCGCTCGGAGCGGGTCGAGTAGGACCGGTTACATTTGGTGGCGTGACCCGGATGGGAGTGAGATTTACGGGGGGTGAGTGTAACGGACGTAGGCCAGTAAGATCTGTGTGTGTAAACCTCACTCCCCTGGCCTCAAGAAGCGCGCGAGCGGTCTTTAGGATCCTTGTTAGCCCTCCCACTCTAGAGAGGCCGGTTCGAATCCCACTCGGAGCGGGTTGAGTAGGACTGATTAAATATAGATACATTACCGCTCAAAAGTGGTTGGTAAGATTTTGAAAGAAGTATCTTATGCTCACCATGGCTGCGTTTCTTTGAAGTAGAAAAAAACGTATTACTGGTTTCTATTTAAATATATATATATATATATATATATATATATATATTTATATCTCTCCCCTTTTTCAGGATTCTTTGAAGTATAAAATGTTCAAAAGAAGTGTCACTTTAGATAACATTTATGCTGATTAAATATAACACTTTTGAACAGTAGTTTACATAATATACATATAATTTGATCTATTATATACTGTACATTTATAAATATGATTGTATTAATATTTACCTGTATATTATTTGTATATTTATAGGAAAATGGCAGGCGACAGAAGTCCAATGTGTGTGAAAAGTTTGACCACTTGTACGCTATCCTGGAGGACAGGAAGAGAGAAATGAACCTGAAAGTGAATGCTGAACAGGAAGAGAAACTGAATTACATACGTGGCCTTACAAGGAAGTATGGAGATCATCTGGAGACCATGACCAAAATCATGGAGACAGGAACACAGACACTGGAAGAACCTGAGATGGCTGTTTTCTTACAGGTCCTTTAAGATGGATTATAGAAACACGTTTACCACAATAATGGAAAACTTTCTCTCTCTATTTTTTAAGAATATTTAAAAACAAATCTTAATTTTTTTAAAGCCTAGAAAATACATGGAAATGAGAAATATACCATTTCCTAGTTTTGCTGTGCTCTGAAATATTTGTAAATGTTTCGAGAAAAAAACTATCCCCAAGCTAGTGTGAAAATATCATTCTGTCTGTTTAAGAGTCTTATTGGAAGCATAATTATTTAAATCTATGAATGGCATGAAAATCTATGCCAGCAATGAACAAGATCATGAAAATTGATGAGTGGGAAACCTGTAGAAATTCAATATATTTTATACATACTTTTTATGTTATCTTGTCATAAAATAAACTTCTTTTCTCTCTCATACATGCAATTCAGAGTTCCAAACCCCTCTTTCAAAAGTAAGTGTTGATCCTTTCTGCAACATTAATGAGTATTTCACGTTTTGTACATCCCCTGAATTGGTTTCTTGTTTGCAAGAATTGCAGAGGCATCGAATACCTCGCACCTGGAGAGAGTTGAGCGCAGCTATGAGAACATGGATCTTTACTCTGTGAGCTTCAAGAAAGAGTGCATGGCCCTACGCAATATCGACTTCGCCAGAGGTATGGCTCGCCTAAAATGCTCATTAACTTTTGACTGTCAATGTGGGTTTAAATCAAGTTAGCTTGTTGAACTGATTACTGTATGAAAATAACATTTTCATGTGCCATTCAGGAGTCTCTCTAAGCATGGTTTCAAATTGCAAATCATTGGGCAACCAGCTCAAAAGCCTTTTTTGCCTTTTCCAGAATGGGCTTTTTCAGTATATTAATCAGATTTGAAAGCCAATTTTATACAAATGTGGAATGTGGTGCTAAAGACTGTCAGTCCTGTATATGATCATCAGTATGGGGTTGATGGTATCTTCACACTTGAGAATGGGTTGAGAAAATTGAACTTTTAAATTTTAAACTGCTAGAACATGTTTTTACAGTTAAAAAAGTTGAACTTCTTTTATTTGACCGCCGCATTTTTAGAACACTGTTTATGCGAGAGGCGCTGCAAAAGACGCAGCGGTCAAATACGTACGTGTTTACAAAATAGAGCATGTTTGCATAGAAAATCAATGGAAAAGCAGCACAGTGGAATGCAAAAACGTTTTCTGTGTGAATGACCCTTTATACTCTCATCTTTTGCAGATGATGATGATGATGAAGAGGAGGAGGACGAGGATGATGTGGGCATCGATGTGGACGGCCGGGCAGGGTAGATGCCGACTCGCTGGGCCAGTTGAACGAAACCCTTCTGCCCCCACAAACCCTGAGCGCACGTACACCCGCCACATCACCCTAACTTCACAAAGTGCACATGCCAACACACATATTGATCCAAAGTTCTTTTTGCGACTTCTTCACAACAATCACAGTCAAGTGAATTTCAGATGCTGGTACTGTTTTTTTGTTTGTTTTGGTTTCAGTTACTGCTTTAGATAAGTCAGTACATGACTAAATATAAATGTAGATGACTTAAAAAACCCTTGGTGTTGTTTACTGCCTAGGGAGTGTTCACGTTGGCACAGCAGTGGTATATGAGTTATGATTTGCTATAAATGTTCTGGATTTCATATTAATGTCAACGACGAATAAAAGGTTACCCTTATGTAGTGGGATCATTTGTAACATATTTAATTTATACCAAAATTCAAGTCAGTTCAATTTGGACTGAAAGCATTGGTTTATCACACATGCAGTAGATGCCCGGTCTACTCGAAGGAACATCCATAGCAAGGCGTGAAAGTAATCTCCACATCTCATTGCTCACAGGATCGTCTTCCCCTGGTTTTGCAGGCGAAGAGTAAACAAGTGTTGTTCACAAATCTCGATGGTCGAGCTGAAATAACAATGCCAGGACATTGCGTAATCCATATATTCTGGCCCAGTGGAGGATGATCAGTGACAGGATGTGCATCTGTGGCTGGATTCACACAGAGAACGTCTACAACGAACATAATGAGGCCCAGGGAGCACAACCTCAAAACACGTGTGGATTCCACCTTTGGCAAAGAATGGATCTTTTGTGGTGCTGCATAAAACATGAGGTTTAAGCGAACTGAAATGTACTTCGTTCGCATCTGAGTTTTGATCGATATAGATGTGCTTCAACCATCAAATTTAGGACATGGTTCAGTGAAACTCTACACCCATGGTTTTTCTAGTTGCTGCATAGATAGAATGAGTCACCACACGTCAGTTATTTGGTCTGGTGTGAAACATTTCAGTCAGCACCAGTGTTTATTCTGCAATTTAATCAGTTGTCTTTTTTTTAATAATATGCATGGCTACTGTTTTTTCGTCCAGTAACAGTTTGCCCAAATGAAGTGAAATAAAATTAAGTATATTGCAAGCAAGTATGTTGATTAATAATTCAGTGTTTATGTGCAATATACTCTGAGGTTATGTGTTTATGTGTTTATTCAGCTGTTTTTAATTGCTAGGTTATTTGAAGGTAGGTGGTAAAAATGAACATTCTAGTGTTGTATGGTCACATTTACCCTTTCAATTATAACTGAAATTATGGATTACATTCTTGGGGATTAAATATGAAGGAAGAATTGTTCTCACCTGGTTAAACCTAATTAGCAGCAAGATATATATCAATTATATCATTCATTCATCCTTAATGCCATAATCCGATTTATCATGGTTCTTTGCAGTTATATTGACAACATAATTGTATTTATAAATATGTGTACATGTAGTGATTGTGAAATATAAGTTGATTTATTTTGTTTAATTATTTAATAACTTTTTCCATGTCAATAATCTAGACAAGAGGTGTCAAACTGGCTTTCAAATTTTTATTGAAAAATATAAATATAAGACATTCTCTTGCACAACAAAAATTAATGGTTGCTCAGTTTATTAACAAACTTAAACAATATACTGTATGTTACAATGAAACTCAAGTCTGTCAGATAAAATAATGCAGTACTGGAAAATAGTGTTTTTTTTTTTAAAGAAACCCAAACGTTTTCTTCATCTACAGTTTTGGATGATCACTTATACAATAACATTGATGGAGAGTGATGACAGTTTTGCGCTTCTGAACACTTTGATTCATATACACCTACTGTACTCTATTCGCCTTCATTGAAATATCTACAAATAAATAAGTCACCGGTATAAATAGATCATGATGGAAAAGCAGCACTATGGTACAGAATATTCATGTTTGTGCTAAATGTAAAAATATCTTTGGCTGATGGGGTTGCTCATGTTACTTCCCGAATATTTCCATCATTTTGCGGTTGCTGTGAGCTTGCTGGGCCATTTGCTCGGCTCTGGCCATCTCCAGTACTTCTCGTAGCAGATGAAAGGTCAGATCCAGGGAAATCGGTGGCTCCTCCGACCTACGCTCTCTCTCCATTGAGTCGAGCGCCCGGAGCGCGTAATTGCCATCCAAACGGCCGATGTTTCCAACTTTCCCCTCCAACAGACGCTGCGTTAACTGGAGCTGCAGTGCTCTTTTGGAATACTGGGATATCTCGGAGAAGCTGTCGGCTGGGGATCGGGGAGAATTCTGGTTTCTGTTACCGAGCCGGATGAAGTACTCCTCACCTAAGCGTGCCAAAACCGGCGGGGATTGTCGCTCTCCATCGGGGTCCGTTGCTGGCTGGTTGGAGCTGCTTTCGATAGCTCTACATTCATACGGTGGTGGAAAGGCAACGAGCAGAGCCACGGTGGTGACGAGAAAATTGAGCTTCATGTCAAAAATGGCGAGGAGAATCTGTGGGAGAAGTGAGTCAATTATGCGCACGAATTTAACTTCTCAAACACTGTTTTGCGCACTCTGGGACAAAGCTCAATACATGACAGAAGTATATTTTTTAAAGACCTTACTGAACATTTACATTGCACAATTGTATATTTTGAAGTCCACTTGGGCATTTACGCGCGCCTTAAAGTTGGATAGATGGGTGCCTCATTGTGCGCAAAACACGAGGACGCATCCATAGCAATACAAAACTGAATAAAATAAAGATTACCAGTGTAACATGTAATTTGCTAAAGTTTAAGCTACCTCAATACGAGCTTTCTTATTCTAAACAAGATGTTGCGTACCTGTGCGTAATTGGTATATCCTTGGATGGTTTTTGAACTTTGCGAGGTGCGTCTCCTCCAGTGGTTGCCTATCAAGTTACTTTTAGGACTTCTTCAAAGGAAGGCTGGAGTTTGCATTTATATAGGCACGGTCAGCGACAAGTGTCACGCATTTAGTAGCTTGCGTCTGCGCAGAGGAGAGAGACAGCGGACTTGAATGAACGTAAGTGAACAGTTTTCGGTTTGAATGAGTCATCAAGCCGGTGTGTGTGTGTGTGTGTGTGTGTGTGTGTGTGTGTCATTGAGAGTGTATGTGTATGAAAGATGCAGCATGAAACAACGGTATTTAGGATCCTTTATATTGATATTTTATTCTTTTTAATGAATGAAATGTAAGATGGTGCCCTCTAAATATTTTGCAAGCTTACCTTGAAAAATATGTAACGTTAGGCTATAAAATGCTTTGTTCGAATTATGAGGCTCCACTTGAACCCACAAAGAAAGTCAAGACAAAAGTTTAGGATGAGTGTCTTAAAAGTACAGTTTATTTAACCCAAGTTCCCTAAAAGTTAAATTTCAAGTCAAGCAGAATGCACTTAAATGATGAGAAGTCCGGTTCGAATGACCAAGTAACCATGGCAACAATCCGCTGCTCGAGCGCTTCCCGTTAAGATCGGTTGGTACGTCGACAAAACATTAGAATTGGTTTCATTTATCACTTTATAACAAGTTTACATATCACAAATATATTACAAAAGTGTTTAGTGTTTTGTTTAAAATGTCTTTATGTTTAGTTTAAAATGTCTTAAGACGGTTAACTATAATTGGCGCCAAATTGTAGGCAAGAACAACAATATTTGTTGGCAAGAACGTCACTTGAATAATACAAACAATGATAAATTCGGATTGAATACTTTTATTATTTTCTGTTATGAATCCATAATCTTTACTTAAAGGGGTAGTTCATCCCAAAAATATAAATTCTGTCACAGTTTACTCACCCTCCAGTTGTTCCAAACCTGAATGCATACTGCTGAACACAAAAGATATTCTGAAGAATGTCTACCAAACAGTTGATGGGCCCCATTTTATTCCATAGAACCAACATTCTTCAAAAAAAAATTTGTGTTCAGCAGAAGAAAAAAGTCAAAGGTGAAAAAATGATGACAGAATTAAATGTTTTGGGTGAACTTTCCCTTTAAATGCAGCGTGTTTGACCAATGTGGGTCATTGACTGGTTTTGAATATTTGGTTACATTGTGATCTCTGCTTAATTGTTTATTCATCTCTAATTACCAAAGATGCATTTTAATGTGTTGAAACTGCAGTAGTCAATTCCTTGGTCACAGTCCAGGTTGTTCCCTCCTTACATCAAATACGTCACACTAAACCGCAGGTTGTTAAGTTGTTGCAGACACAGGCATGCAGGCGTGGTGAACTTCAGGCAATGTTCTAGTGAGTGTCACTTATCCAGACAGCACAGACAGAGCTTTGGGTCCCAGCGATTACAGATGCGCAGCGGCAGGACCACGTCACTCTCGCAGTCACTGCTGTCAAGTGCTGTCCTCCCCCCTCTCTCTGCTCTGGCCATGAGGGAGGCTGAGAGATGGAACACTTGGCTCGAGCCCCTTCACACCTGCTTTCAGAATGCCAATCAGATGGCATCCCAATCAGTTTCCAGACAATACATGCTAACGTGTAATGAAACAGAGGTTACTTATTTCCCAATAGATTTGAATGGAAATTCCGCATTGATGCTTTGTCCTTTCATCCAGTCATGTGGGTTATCCACTAAAGAAACATGCAAAAATAGAAGTAATTATTGGGCATAGGATGGATAGGATAAAACAAGGTCTAAAATAGAGTGCAACAGTCGGGTTCCGGAAGTTAAAACTCCAGCTATGAGGCTGTTAATCCATGGTATTTGCTTCTTTTGAAGCCGTCAGAATATTTCAGATTATCAGTTTATATAATCGTATTTAACAGCAGAATTCCTAGTGAAAAGCTACATTACCCATGATGCTGTTTACAGAAAATTACACCAATCAGTGAGTCGAAAAAAAGCAACACGTGTCAAAATAACTCTTTATCTCCACCCACTTTCATTAAAGGGGTCCTATTATGCCCTTTTACGAAGTCTTGATTTTGTTTTTGGGGTGTACTAGAATATGTTTTCATGCTTGATTGTTCAAAAAACGGATTATTTTTCACATATTTACAATATTACAGCACCTCTCTCCCCAGTCTGACTCGAACATGCTGATTTCGATTAAGCCCCTCCTTCTAAAATATGAAATGTGCTGGGATTGGTTAGCTGGCCCAGCTCTTGACCTGTGTTTGCGAAATGTCCCGGCCCTCCATAACTGCAAGTTCTGCTCTAGTGTAATTTCGAACAAATTCAAGCCTGATTCAGACTCTGACAATATTAACGAATAACGAACAAGAGGATTGTGCAGAACACATTTCATTGCACATGCTTTGCAAGCACGGATTTTACAGGACGTTTCAGAGTGGTATGTTTTTTTGTAATTTTGTCTTACAAAAGCGAGAGCTTACAAAAGCAACAGAGAACAAGCTGTTCTTCATAAAATGTGCAGCGCACAGATCAACAGTGTGGTAATAATGTTCAGGAACAGTGTTTAAAATAAGTTTTAACCACTCTAAGTTGTCAGCATAAGGAAGGTCAAACAAAAGAGTTTTAGAAATGTTGTGGAAAAAACTGTCTCTTTGACACAGCGACAACACTGTCTTCTCTTATGCAGCTCAACCAGACCACGTACCCCTTTTTTCGGATTCCGTGGGCGGGGAATATTTAAACGAATACCATTGTGACTTCATAAGATCGGGGAAAATCTTTTTGTAGTCCAAACGAGCTGTTCGTTGTAGTTCTTGAAAAGGGGATTCTGTTAAATAAAATATCTCCGTTTGGAGTGGACTTTGAGCTTCGTCACCTTTCAGATCTTTTTTATATTCAAACAGCAACTAAAGTGGAAAAAGTAGAAAAGCATAATAGTCAATTTGTCATTATGTCTGATTGTTGAATTTTTTTTGCTTCAAATCAAAGTTTCTAATGTTATGATTCACCTTTTAGCTGATTGCTTGGTTCATGGTGTATACCTCTTTAACAAAGACTTTTTTTAAATACCTATGGATAAAAAAATACTTCTGGAACTAGCGCTGCTGGTAAAAGGGGGGGGGGGGGGGGGTGGTCTGTTGAATTCTATTGCTTTCTTTTTTCCCTACAAATGGCATTGAAAAGAGGTGCTTAACCTTCAGAAAATGCTAGCTGTTAACCTGAGAATTCCAAACTAAATATTCTACAAAAATAATTTTTCAAAGTTGTAAATGAAATATTATTTCCTTTTAAAAGAAAATACAATATCACTCTTTCTACATCAAAATTTCGTGTTTAATTTGTTGTCACTTGCCATTTCTCTGTAAATAATTGTGAAATATTCCAATGTATTGAGTGTTTTACGCTATATTCTGTTTATATAAAAAAAAAGAAAAAAAATACTACAATGAAATGAATATCAATTGAACATATTAGATAAAAATGTAAATTATGACATTGTTATTTGATTTTAATTGTTGGATACAATCGTGAAATCAAAGAAATCATCAAAACCACCATATATCCAATAGTTCTTACAATAAAAGCATGGGATTTGTGCAATTTTTTTTAAAAAGTTATGGGGCGCCAATTTGCACCCTATTTGTGGAAAGTGCCATTACATTTATGATATGTGGGATGGGGAAGGCTCAAGGGAAAAGGGCTGACGGTTAACAAGAAGAGTGGATTCATCCCAAGAATAATATTATTATGGATAATGACTGCATCCATCTACGATAAAGCTGACAGATGAAGAAGGTGGCAGACATCTTGGTTCTATTTCCAGCTCTTCAAAGCACCTAGTCCCTAATCCACTCAAATGTACGCTAGTGATTCACTCTGTAAATTAATTATTATTATATTTGCCCCACGTTGCTCAGCCGTCTGTGTGATCCTAAAAGTTAGACAAAACACCTTTATGAAGCAATTCCTGACATTCATTGATATTTCAGACTGAATACTTTTTCCACTGCGTGGGAGTTTTCATTCTGACTGATTGTAGCCTATGAAGCATTCAAACAAATGATGAGGTCAAAAGCTTAAGCGTTTCTCCGCAAAATAAAGTAGAGCAATTTTCCGTCTCCCTCAGGCCCGGTGTCAAGTCCCATCATGACATGCGGCTGCTTTCTGACACAAATGCAACGTACCACCTCGCTGTAAAATTCGCAGATGCGCTTGTGGTCATCGATGTCACTACGATTTCAAATCAACGTCTGTAAGTGTATCACAAAACATGCCACGTGAAGAAACACAGGACGTGCCGTATAGGCCCAGCACACTGAATCCATACACGCGACTGACACACATCAGATAGTAACTGAACCATTAAATCTAGCTCTTGATAAGTGTGACAAAAAGTGCATTCAACTCTTTACCTCATATGTTCCTCTCATCTACATAAAACACTTTACTTTCATCCTTGTAATTGCATCGGATTACGGCAGCGCTGTTAACCCGCCGTCATCAACAGATATAGTCTATTCTTGTCAACTGCGAGGAGATATCAATAAAGGTTGTCAGTACTAGAAATGAGTATAAAGAGGCTCAGAGAGCCTGCTGATCTCCCTGCTCCAAATAGACTGTGGTCTGACTCAATAGAAAGGCTCATCTGTCTTCTCAATGGGGTGTTTGCTGATATGAATAGGTGTCTTTTTTAAATATAATTTATTTATAAACTTTTTCAAAGCATTAAGACAACAATAGTAGTAATAATCACAATTAAATAATACAAAAAAAAAACATATACACATACATAGCCAATAATAAAATGTCTGACATATTCGTGGTCCGTACAATTATAAAACAAAACCACATTTGGTGATCATATTTAACATTGATCAATAAGTGGGAGAGTCTTCATCTTCTCAAAATATATAATCATGGGTTGCCAAGTATTATACATTTTTTTGACAGATCCTTTCATTAAATATTTAATTTTCTATAATTTTAAGTATGAAACTAGATCACATAACCACATTGAGGCTTTAGGCGGGTTTGTTGACTTCCACTCCAATAATATTCTTCTTCTCGCTAATAAGTTGGCAAAAGCAATAACATTTTTTACTTTATTTGTCAATGATATGAATGTGTCTTTAATTGAATCTGAAAAACTCACAATATTGGCTCCCTCCTGGGTTTCAGACATGTATTAGTAATGGCGCCCAGAGACCTTTTGTAGCCACGCCTCTTTTCAGCGCTGACCTCTTTGTCTTTTGACTTCCGGTCTGTATTTTCACAGCGATCTTGCGTAGTTATGAATGAACGGCTCGTTAAAAAAAATTCCAAGGTCCATTTGTTAAGACATATGCTTTAAAATGCTTATGATAAACATTACAATGCTCATGATAACTTTCGTTAACTCTACAATAAGTAAATCAACTTCACCAGCTAATTACTGCTGGACAGCGATGCCATAGAAATATACAGAGCGACCGCAAAAACGGAAGTTCAAAGACAATATCCTAAAGATGGCGTCGCCCTCGTTTCTCTGGTGCATAAGGTCTATATACAGACACATACTGATGTTAAGTGAAAGACTAAACTGTATTATCACATTTTATTGTGTCCGAAATCCTGTATACATTTGCAGTATTTACTAAATTTGAAGTCACTTCTTGAATGTCAATCTTTGAACTTTTGAGGCACCTAAAGCTCTTTATTTATTATTTAAAGTAATTAAAAATAAAAGTTTCATATTTAATTGTATTATTTTCCTATGGCACTTTTATATAACATATATATGTATATATATATATATATATATATATATATATATATATATATATATATATACACATAAGGTCATCAATAACTGTAAACCAATGTTTGCTCCAATGTTTTTATGTAACAATATAGGTTGTCTGAATTCCCATACATTATGTACTAATTTGATGAAGGACATACATCTTGACCATCCATATTTGAATTTCCTTGGTACTTAAAGCACTTTTATTATTATTTTATATAAAATATTAAGATTTAATATTTTCTAAATAAATATTGTTGTATTCGTTATATTTTTTCATTTATCGAAAAGTAAAATCAATAACTGTAAATCAATATTATGTTCAATATTTTTTTTATGGACTAATTGTCCGTATACAATCATAGTGCATACTGAATCTGATGAAGAACTCACTTCTTGACTATCGATATTTGAATGCCACTTGAAAAAATCTTCCTGTTTTTTATTATCTGATGGCCCCCTCAGCTCTGGTGGGCTTATGAGACAGCAAAGTGTCCAGTTGTTGCACAGTTCACTGCCAACAATATAAGGATTGTACTAGTCTTTAATCTCAAATGAATTGAATCATAATGCAAATACGGCGGAGACTTCATTGTCTGACAGACATGTCTGAATTCATCAGCTGTACAGCTTTAATAAGCTTGTTAAAATCCAATGGCTCATGGGTTTGTAAATGTCATCCAGGATTATAGTCCAACCAGTGGAAAGTTATACAAATAAAAATGGAGAGCTCCAAAATCATGTTACTGCAACCCTATCAGGCGACTGTCCTTTAGGTGCATGCAAAATCTGCTCTATTTGGAAATTTCATTGGAAGCAGCGAGTCCATTAGGTCTCTTAAAATACAAGGAGCTCTTGGCTGACAGGGAGAGCAGATGAGGTCAGATGACCTCCTCAGGCCACGATACTCTTAATCCAACTGGATCAGCACAGAGAAGCCAAAATCACACACAGCGTCAAACATGAGCAAAATATCATCCGGCTTAATTATTCATTCAGAGTGAGAGGTGATGGTCTCTTCTGCTCCGCATGCATCTTTGATTTGTTACTTTGCATTTCTGGGACTAATTAAGTTTTCTATTGATAATTTAAAGCTTGTTGTTCTGCGACGGGACACTTTGTTAAATTGATGGATATTTTGCGAATACATGTGTCTAATTGTGGGGAAGGAACAAAGGATTGTCTTGATTTAAAATTTAAAAGCTGAACATTGTGTCTTACACAAGAACTGAAATTATTTTTGGTTCTGCCACCCACAGGTCTGTTCATTAAGAAATGTATTAGTTCACAGCAAATATGAAACAATGTGCAGTAGTTATTTTACTCATGAATGATGAGTTCTTCTATCTTGCTATTTTAAGCACTGTTCTTTTGAATTGTTTATACAGATAAATAACACCGCTAGAAAATTTTTTTTTGCAATAATTGTAAATAACTATAATATTCCAATAAATAAATATAAAATAAATACAGATAAAATGAAATAAAACTGCTTGTATAATATTTAATTTGACAGAACACTTGCCCAAACGAATTTTCAGGGCATTATTTAGTAGAAATTCCTTTTAAACTTACTCTAAATAAACCAAATATTTTTCAAAGTCCAAATTTAACTTTTCACATTCTTCACTGCTGGCCTTGAGATAATGAGAAAGCACAGATATTCTTCCAGAAATGCCATGCTTTATTGCACTTGTCCCTTTCTGGTTTTATCTAACTCTTCCAGTTTTGAGTACCCGTCACAGACAGTGTAGGATCCCTGTCTTTTACCTTTTTCTGACAGTTCTGCTGGCCCTGACAACATATTCTCTACTTGTTTGTGATATGATTGATATGACATGACATGAGTAGCCCTCATGGGAAGACTTTGGGTTTGGCATGAGAATCAATCATACTTTTAAGTCAACTGCACTGACATCTTTATAAAGCTGAGAAATTCTGTAAACTTAAGTCCTCAGGTCCTTCTTGTCTTTAATACTAAAATTGTTATTTTTAGCAAGAGATCATAAAAACAGTAAGAATAGAAACAAACAGTGTGGGGCAAATTCACTAAACTGTTACACCAGTTACAACTTTATCATATTCACAAACGACCCACTATTCAGTGTAACCGAACACTGGATGTGCCGGAATTGTGCTGAAATACCATCATCATCATCGTTTTCAAAGTAAATATGTCTCTTTTTCTATGCAAATGAGGGTTCTTTTAGAATACTACCAATTTGCTATTAAAAAGTGCATGATGGAATTAGGCATGTAAATATACATATTTCCCCATAATCGATCATTATTAAAATTAAACTTAATAATTGATTGATCATTAACCTTAACCTCTTAAATCCAAAGTAACGGGTGCCAAGTTATTGTTACTCAACGACCACTTGCTTGACCAACGCAAAAAGAAGCTTGGCTTTACAGTGATTATAGCGAATATGACAATCACTTAGGAAGTGCTTTGAAATTTACTTGCATATTAGAAGTGCTCTATTTCCATAGCATGAAAAAATAAGCTTCACATGAAAATGTGATCTCTAAAATCATAGTACATAACAGAATCAGAATCAGAAAGAGCTTTATTGCCAAGTGTGCTTGCACACACAAGGAATTTTCCTTGGTACTGAAGCTTCCAGTGCACATATACAAATACAGATACAACAAGAAACATAGTAATACAAGTTCTACAAATAAAATTATAAAAAAAATATGAAAATACTATAAAATATATGGGCACAGTTGGGTTTTGTCAGAATAAACATTTACAGATTATGAACATATTTACAGTATTTTGTATAGAATGAATAAATATAAATATCACCTGAATTTTTAAGATATTGCACTAAACAGTGGGAGTATTGCATTTACAGGCATATGCCTTGGGAGATATGTTAACTGTTCAGAAGGGAAATGGCCTGTGGGAAGAGACTGTTCCTGTGCCTAGATGTTCTTGTGGTCAGTGATCTGAGTCTCCGTCTTGATGGTAACAGTTCAACAGGTGGTGTCCAGTCTGTGGTGATTTTACCTGCTCTCTTCCTCACTCTGGAAGAGTAGGTCCTAACAGATGAGACCTTTTCAACGATATAGTCTAAGCAGAATACAACAAGCGTTGGTTTCAGTTAGAAACCAAACTATAGGGTGAATTGCCCTAATGTGGGACACTGCCTAATGTGGGAGGTCTAGTGTTTGTAGGTCCCCCATAAATACATGAATGACAGTGAAACTATGGGTTAGACAAAGCTGTGGTGTCATGTGGTGACAAAGCTGTGGTGTCATGTGATCAAAATCACGGAGCTGTGCGGGGGTATTGCGCAATACCAGCAAGAACACATCGCCTCAAACTGTCAGCAGCGTTCTGTGTGCTCGTCACCTTGTAAGTTTATTCTTCCAAGAACAACTAGCAAGAGCGTTCTCCCCAAGAACACAAGTCCGTTCTTTGCATTCTTGGTTTTGAGAAACGGCCCTTGTGTGAAAACCATATGAAGGTTAATGACATAGAGTTTTAACAAATATGATGTTAAGGAGTTAAATAGATTTTAAACAAAGCATTCCTGCTACTTTTAAGCCTAATATGCTTATGAAATATTTGTCCATCAAAAAATAGTGTAACTTTATGTTTATATAAACTATATATTTTATATTTTTTATCAAATTTCCTAGTGTCCCACATTAGGAAATGTGGTTTCCAAATCCGGGACAGCATGATCAGCCTAATGTGGGACAGTATTTCAATGAGTCAAAAATGTGTGGTGGGGCATGGTTTAATTATTATTTTTTGTTTTTTAAATTTTAATACAAATATTAATTGTTGTATTACAAATGTAAATGTTTATATTAGACAAATATTAACTAAAGAAAAAAATGTTTCACCTAAGGCATTGATGAAATGGAAACAGGATTTTCATACCTTTTTTCAGATTCTGTGGTCAGATATGAATAAATATGTAATTCCTAAAAAATAAGTCAAAGAAACTCAGTTTAAAATAATAAATAGATATTATCCATGTAATGATTTTATCAGTAAGTTTAAAGAAGGGGTTTCTCTATTATGCTGTTTTTGTAAAGAGGAAACAGAAACAATTGTACATTTATTTTTTAGTTGTAATTATACCAAATTATTTTGGTCCAAAGTTTCTCTGTTTATTTGTTAGGTGTTTTAGAAATTCATCACTATAACTGATATAATGGTCTTGTTTATGGATTGTGATACTAGTTTACTGGAAATGGATAATATAACTAAAAATGTTGTTATTTTACGTTTCATCCATTCATAACCAAGACAATTACTAACTAAGATTTAAAAAAGAATCTAAAATAAAATAAGATTATACTATTCTACATTTATCAATGTGATTTTTGGTCTTTTATCATAGATTTTTCAGTGTCCCATATTGTGAACACAACTGTACCAGATTTTAAGGAAGCTGCAGATTTTTTCAGACAACTTGCAATAAGAGCACTAAAATGTCTTTAATTTCTCTTATGAATGGGTTATCTGAATTTTCTCTTTTGATTTGATTAGGACACATACTGGGGATTTAAAAAAGGTATTGGGTGTGGATATAATGTTTTGGTTACACATCGCAATATGTCACAGAAGTCTGAAGTGGAAAAAATGTCCCACATTAGGGCAATTCACCTTACCAAGTATTTGTATAAAATAGCACCTACTGAGGCACATGTTAACAGTAGGCTATACATATGATGCTTTTGCGCCACGTTTTGGTTTGTAACTTCGCGAAACATTAGTAAACCATAGTAGATTGCATTTCTTTATTTAGAGGTTGTCTCTCAAATGAGCCCAAACACAACATAAGACAATGCGTAGTTCACGGAGTGACATGACATGCTGCTTGGCTAAAGGAAACTGGATCTCGGGTGGGTGGGTATGGCGGATAAGGATGTGTAGAGACCAATCGGACACTGTTTTACAGCTGGATAGCTCAGATTGACAGGTACGGCGCGCTCGCTTCATTTTTCCTTGTGTGTCAGTGTTGTAGAAATTTTTATATTCTCATTGATTTTAGTTCTTTATCTGTGCTGTGTACGAGAACAGAGGACCCTGTTTTCCTGTTGGTATGTTTATACAGCTTGGAGGTGTGTGTGAGACAATCAGCAGGTGGTTGGGCAAGTGACCTCTGACTTCAGAGGTGAGAAGACCCTCTGCTTTTGGGGTAGTCATAAAGTTCCTTTGTTCCTCTTGTTTAGACAAGAGATAGAACAGTATAAGACTGCTGGCAGCCCGCTGCTCAAGGTCTCACTCCGCCTACAGCTGGACTGTATGGATGGACTGGGAACTTCTTGCAAGAATAAATCTTTTAAAACTAATTTGGAATCCTGATGTCTCTTATGCTGTGATGCTATATTGTTAGTTATTGTTTTTGCCGCAACAGATTGGTGTCAGAAGTGGGATTCCTTGAGGTTTTCTTCTGGTCCTGACAGCGGATTTGACGAATTGATCATCTCAAAGCACAGGCTTTGATCTTACCTCGCCAAATTTAGAGAGAAGAGCCAAAACTGCTATCAGGGCTAGGAGGAACCCACTGGAATCAGAAAGAACTCGGTGGCAGTAAAAGCATCTCAGGTAAGAGACAGTAAAATTATTTTATTTTGTGCAGTGTAATTTGATATAATTGTGAGTGAACATGAACCATATTGGCTGAGTTTGTCTCTTTGGTACGAGCAGAGTAAGTTTTGAGGGAGAGATTGATCTGACAGAATCAGACCGGTCTCTACAAAAAAAACTAAGCTCCTGTAGGTGGGAACAGAAGTACCATAATTGCTCGTAGGTGAACAGGAAGAGTCACAACTGAAGTACTGGTTTATTCAAAATCTTTGATTGTAACTTAATTAATTCCAGTAAAAGCGCTTGAGTTAATTCTATGTAAAACAGCGTACGGAAGAAACGCGCTTGAACTAATTCTTGTGCACGCTTGATTGATTGGGTGCGCGGAAAGATTGAGTAAACCATAATTACAGAGCATAATTTGCTAAAACCTGGCCGATTTTGGGTGAAAAAGTCGGATCTGTCGAAGACGTTTGACAGATTAGTAAAACGCGCGTCAAAAGGAAAAATCCAAGAGAGAAGATTCAGCCAATATGGAGTCAACGTTAACGGTAAGCTAGCTAATTTTTAAACAAAAGTTTCCGGTCAAATGAAAAAGAATTATGGACATAAATGTATAAAAATGACAGAAAAGTTGATCAAATATCATGATTTTCCTGAAGAAGGGACACTGAGCAAAATAAGATTGAATGTTGTGAAAAGGACAGTTTAAAAAAAAAAAAAAGAAACAGTGAAAAGCAACAGAGTTGTTGCATCTTGTTTTAGTCTAAAGAATGTGAGCAGACAGATTGTTGGCTTGAGGAAGCAGATAGGAGGGAACGAAAACAAATGCAGAAAGAATTAGCATGTAGGACTGAATTTGAAGAAAGATTTGGTATGAAGAACTGAGGATGTAGAAAGAAATCAGAATGAAAAGAATCTGAATTTCGAAAGATGGTATTTGCATGTAGGGAGCAAGAAGACAGGAACACTACTAGTGTTGGGAGAAAAAGAGATAATAGATGGCTAGAGAAAGTATTGGTAAGGAGAGGATACAGAAGGAACTGGCATGTAGGGAAAGATTGAGAAGAAATATAGTAGAAAACTATATGTGATGAAAATAAAATTTCAGACAGAATTTATGGAAGTCAAATTAACTGTTTAAATGGTATGAAAAGTGAGTTTCATAATAAAATAAGGCATTGAGTATATTAACAGGGATTAATTTGGTATAAAGATAAGGAATGTTTTCATTAAGCAGAATGGGAAAAAAATCTATATTTTAATGATAAAATAATGATTGAAATGATGATGTGAATGTGCTGTATTGTATTAATGTTATGAAAACAAGGGTATTGAAGAATAGATTGCCATATTTTTATAACAAAAGTTGAAGGTGCTAACGGCTATGATAGCTGTCTGTGTAATGACTGAGACGAATAATAGAATCTTGTGGTTTCTGGGAAACAGTAGAGGTGGAACTGAGGAATAATGATAATATTAAGTTGAATCTGCAGATTTACCATTTGATAGAAGAATAAGTTTTCAAACCAGTGTTGATGAAATTGATGACATGCTAAATTTCTTTATACTGTATGAATAGTAACTGAACAGTCATGACACAAATAGTGAGACAGAAGAGAGCAAATGCTGTAAGCAGCTCTGCTCTGAAGCCCTCACCTTAAAGAGATTTGCAGATGATGTTTAGTTTTAGTTTGATAACCATTGTGTTTTTGAACCTAATGGGTCTATAAAAGGGGGTAGTGAAAAGATGGATTAACCATCAACCTTCGTTTATTATAAAAGGAATTGGAAAATTATAGTTTTATAAAAAACGAATGCATATATCCTGGTTGTTTTGTAGATGATGTCTGTATCTAATAAGGAGTGACTGAGGGTCCAGCTGTACTGGGAGTACAGCAACAGTGCTTGCTTATTTAGCCCGACTTCCAGATATTAGATATGTACTTGTTCTGTAATTAGTGTTGATGATAATACAAAATTAGTAAGATGTAAAGACAGCTATGTCTAAAGATTATGGAAAATCAATAATGAACAATGTCGGATATGATGTTTTTATAAAAGTTTGATTCTGATTGGAAAGATAAACAATAACTTGACTGGCTCAAAACAAAGAAAGTGCCAAAAAATGATACAAATTTGAAGACAATTCTGTGTTAATATGAGTTAGAAAGTAGATTAAGGTTAATATGATGAAGACTATATGATTCGGCTATTGTAATTGTATTTGCAGCTGGGACAGTGGGGGAAAAAATGCAGAGAACTGTCAGTGGCTCTGTTTGCTTTTCCTGAATAGGACACACTGCTTCAGGGGTGTGAAGTAAGCTGGAGCTGTTTTGAAAGCTCACGTGACCAAACAATAGGCAGGATAACAGAGAGTGTTTTATTGCGGTCAGCGGGGGTCATTTTGCAGTGACTGTAAATGTTTTGAAAGTTGTAAGAAGATTGAAAGATTTAAGTGCAAGGAATTCCTTTTGAAAGGAAAGAATTATAAAAAGTACCGGTTGACGTAAAATTACAGATAAGACTAAATGAGTTGTAAAGTATTTTAAAGGTACCGGTAAATAAAAGGATGATTGTGTTTTGAATGAAATGCTTTAATAAGGTTTTAGATGATATAGGGAGACAAATCTAATGAATGATTTATAGTGATAATAAAAATGTATCACAAGCAGAGAGCGCAGCCTCAAAGGTTAGTTTTGATCCTAATTGCAGATTGGTAAACTCCTAGAGAAAACATTGAAGTCGGGTATTAAATTATGGTAATTGAGAACCTGACAACTAAAATTTAGATGAAATTTGAAAGATTATTATTTTTATAAAGATAAAATAGGCTAAGCAAAAGCAGCGTTAGGGGATTAACAGTTGCTAAATGTAAATGACATTCGATTGAACAGAGAGCTTGTTAGTGTTGACCATGAAAGAACTAGAAGCTGATGTGTTGATTTTAGAAGATTTTAGCTTGTGATTTGGCTGAAACAATTTGATAATCTGAATCTGATGTGTGCTGGGGCTGAAACTGCCAGTATGACAGATACTCAATCTGAGTGGAAATTTGTAATGTCTAAATTCCCTGTATGGGCAAAAGAAAACTATAAAAATTATGCTTGTATTGAAAATACATGTAATTTATGGAAAAGATGCCTTAAGCTGGGCTAGAGTTAAAAAGATGGTATATAAAGCCTGAAGTTAGAAGTTTATGAAAATGCAAATGTACCAGTCCTGAATGCCTCAAGAGTCTCTCTCTCATTCAATGTCAGCAGAAAGCTGTCTGAGCACAATGTTTCAGTTGAAAATCATAGATATGGAAAAGCTAAACCAAATCATGCTACAGGTAGTTCAGATTTGATAAATTTAGAGGACAATTTGTAAATGTTTTAGAAATAAAACTGAGTGACTTTAAAGAAGTCTTTAAAATAATAATACAGACCTTAAACGATAGAGGTGACATTTTTAGCCTATTTTAGAACCAGTAACTTCTTTGTCTCATTTAGTCTCCACCGATGGCTCCGACTACAGATGAAGTACACTGAATGTACAGTTGTGATCTAAATTCTCTGAGTATAATCTAAGCATTGCGATTTTGTTGAGGATGTCTAATAGATTGATTTGATTAAATACTGTTGTTATTGTTTTAGGACACTCCTACTGGCTGTGAGGGTTCTTGAATGTCTTCTCACCCACACCTAAGAAAAGTTTGTATTTATTATTGTCAAATTTTAGAAGAGCCTCTCTGATAATTCTGCCCAATTGGATGGAGCTGTAACCAGTGCGCTGGATGTCAGCCCAGAGACGGGTAAGATCTTCCGATGGCCATAGGGGGACAACCCAAGCCAGGACTTTCATCACCACTGGGGCACCTGCCCACCAGGTTGTGGAGGTGTTTTCTGTGCGAAGAGAGTGGATATGATGCTACTTTGGGCCAAGAGCATCAGAGAGGTCCACTCCCAAATATACTTTAGAATGAACTCATCCTCCAAAACGGCTTAATTATCAGATAAAAGAAGTGAAGTTATTTTGTTTCTTCACCATTGGGATTACACATCCTGAGCAAATGGTAGTCAATTGTATAAATGGGGCCGGTGTGAGACACAGGGAACCTTATCAGACAATGGGGTGTCTAAACGTCATTAACATACAGACCACAGGTGGGTGCAATTATCTGATGTGGAGACAGTAGCAAAACTTTTTGTGATATTGGTTGCCTTATAGGCAAGAACATGTATAGAAGTGTTGATTTTGAGCTAATATGTCTATGACATAGTTTGAACTCCTGAAGGTCACTGGACATGGTGGTGGCTAAAGATGAAGACAGCTTTGTAGATCTGAGAAAAGTCTGAATAACAATGGTCAAAGTTTAGTGTAAGGAATTTACATTCTGTCTAAAATACATTCTTAGGAGGCTGATTGAAAATATTATTAGTTTGTTCAAGAGAGAAAGAGAGAGAGACTGTCTGAGTGAAGGAAGGGGGATGGGTACTCTGCCTTTCTGTTATCAGTCAGCCAAAGAAAGCTGAAGAAAAGTAATAATGCACCAAAACAATCCAGCTGACTTTTCTAAAATCAAATGAATAATGAACAGACATGCTTTGAAACTGGTTTAAGAGGCCATAAAACATTAGATAGAAGATACAGGGAAAATGTAAGGTTAAAATGTCATTTAAATCTTTTTAGAGAAAAGATAGAAATATGAGCGGTTCATAGTCAGGGACTATGAGTGTGAATGTTAATTCATGTTTTGTACAGTATGTGCTAGTTTAGGACAACTATTTTGTCTGAATAGTGTGTATAAATGTGTCATTAACTTCTGGAAAGAGTGTTTTGGCATTATAGATGGGTTAAGGCAAATTACAAATTCGAAAGTAAGCTGAGAAATTTGAGTCAATCTGATGAGAAGACAACACAGAACATAGGAGGAGCTTTAAGTTGATTGATCATTGAGCTCTGTCTGTTAGTTATTATTTTGGTCATTTATGATGTGCAGTAGATTTGAATTACTTTCTGGACAGGTTTAAGTATTGATGTGTAAATTAGAATTGTGAAGTCGTAGATAGCCGTCAGTCATATGTTGAGAAAATGTAATAGATTTGACAGTAGTAAATATCAGATTATCCAGAGAGCCCTTTACAGTTAGGCATCGTAAAAAGGGGGAGATTGTTATTCGACTGACGTTGACGAAGTGTGCACACAAAAAAAAACCTGACCTGACAAATTGGTGACCTGAAGAATGTTTGTAGATGACTGAATTGCGAGACCAACAACAGGCCTGAAAAACAGATTACGCTGTGAGAAGAAGATAAAGTAATATTTTTGTTTCAGAGGCAGAGAAAGATGTCTAAAGGAAATTTGTCTGAAGGACAATGTTTGGGTTAAGCAAACTTTATCCAAACAAATGTTACCAAACAAATATGAACAAATATTGCAGTTTTTCCTGTTGTTCAAACAGTATTGGCACTTGTAACAACAAGGTCATGGGTTTGATTTCCGAGGGAAAGCAAGAACTGATAAGAATGTAAATGTGTCGTCTGATAAATGTAAGAGAATCTTAGTATGTTAAATTGATAAAAAAGATGAGATCTAATTTATCAAGAGGAGGATGATAATAATCTGTCTGTAAGTGTGCAAGTAACAAGAATTGCTTCGACAGGAAACGCCAGGCCAGCACAGCAGACAAAAGAAAACTTTGTGACAATAACCTCAACATTTTTTGCGCACATGACATGAGCAAAGACACACACACATGAACAAATGGTCAGATTAGAGCCTTTCAACTCTCCAGGGAGTTAGAAGGACCATTTGTCTAAAACCAGCTGATCTTGTCATACAGAAGTGAACGGGCAGAGCAGACAGTGCCCAGTGAAAACAATGTGAATGAATTTGACTAGTTATCCTGGCTTGGGTTATTATTGTGGCAGAAAGGTGCCACACTTTGCGCTGCGCTAACTTAAAAAGTTTCATTTTTTTTAGGTTGTCAGAACGGATTCCATCAAACAGAACTGATTCTGTTCCAAATGTATACATATTGTCTTGTTAACATGAGCAAAAGTGAAGACACAGTGCCTAACCTTGTGCAGTGCCTAACTTAAAATTTTCATTTTGCAGGATGCCAGGATTGAACCAAACAGAACTGATTCTGTATTGTTTTGTTAACATGAGCAACATGGGTTGAGTGTTTTTTTCAGGAGAAAAGGACCATGAGTGCTATTCAATGAGCAAGAAATTATCTGATGATATGTTTCAGGTTGAAAATTACACAGGTCACACCAAAAGGGATGACAAGACAAGCGGTCACTAACAAAATCACTTAAGGCCTCCATTTCGCAGGTGACAGCCGACAGCAGATGACTCATTCCAGTGGGGGTGCGATCGTGATCTAAGGGAAAATCTTGTAAGGATTTGAAAATGATTGGAGAGTTTTAGACCTGGGTCCAAACATCTCAGCTTAAACTACAGCAAACAACATCAGCAACCCCACACGCCAACACGAAGAATAAAGTGGGTGATCAAGGAATGTGCTAGAAACATACCTCGCCCGCCAACGCTGGAAAAACCATTTCAACGGCGCGCAAAGTGTCAAAATGGTGAAGATGGAACGTCCATGCATGGGGCAACGGATGATCAACACATCTGGAGAAAGATGTGGACCAATTGATGGTTCAAGTTTAGCAGAAGAATATGTTTTTGATGATGATTTTGACGATTGTATTTGATTGAATCAAACTAGATATTGATTTGTTTAGTGCAAATGTAGAAAATCTATTAACTAATGTGTAATAAGCTATAAACTACATTGGTTAGAAGGAATGTCTGCGGGACGAACGAGATAATCATCACACCTGGAGGAGGATGTGCACCAACTAATGATTTGAGTCTAGCAAAACTTTTTGTGATGATTTTGATGATTTTATTTGATTGGGTCAAACTAGGGCTTACTATTGATATAGATCTAATAATTTGATTGGTTCAAATATTTTCAGGAGAAGTAGAAAATCTATTAATTGATGTGTAACAAGCAAAAATATTTTTTTTGAACAAATAAGCAAATTTTGAATAACTAACATTGGTTAGAAGAATGGATAAAATGATAAAACTTTTATGGAAAGATTTTATTAAAAGGGGCATTAAAATAGAGCTTACTAAATTGAAATAGAAGTGAACAAAATATGGTTAGGAAAATCAAGGTGATTAATGGAAAAGGCTAATAGTAGGAATTAGGATTGTATGTGTTATTTTGTTATTCATGGGTGAATAGGATTCTGTTCAATTGGAAAATGACAGGCTAACCCAAGGCTGAACAAAATTATGCAGACGATACAAGTAGCGGAAGTTACAGCGAAATGCTTTAATTGAGTTAAGGTATATTTTTCCTACTAGAACCTATACTATTTACTGAGGTGACTGAGAGTCTGATTTAATGTTAGGAATGCGATAACAGTGCTTATCCATTTAGCCTGGCTTCAGATAAATTCTTTACTCAGCAAGTTGCTTGCTAAATACTATCCCCATAAAATAAAAAACAACCTAAGCTTTTTCTTCTAATCTTATTTCAACAAGTTTAAGCAGAAAATGAAAGGTAAAATTGAAGAATTGTAGAAGTGTGATGCAATGACTTAAAATTGTTGTGTTTATTAAGTAATCAAAGAGAATGATAAAAAAAGGGGGAAACTGTTGTAGAAATTTTTATATTCTCATTGATTTTAGTTCTTTATCTGTGCTGTGTACGAGAACAGAGGACCCTGTTTTCCTGTTGGTATGTTTATACAGCTTGGAGGTGTGTGTGAGACAATCAGCAGGTGGTTGGGCAAGTGACCTCTGACTTCAGAGGTGAGAAGACCCTCTGCTTTTGGGGTAGTCATAAAGTTCCTTTGTTCCTCTTGTTTAGACAAGAGATAGAACAGTATAAGACTGCTGGCAGCCCGCTGCTCAAGGTCTCACTCCGCCTACAGCTGGACTGTATGGATGGACTGGGAACTTCTTGCAAGAATAAATCTTTTAAAACTAATTTGGAATCCTGATGTCTCTTATGCTGTGATGCTATATTGTTAGTTATTGTTTTTGCCGCAACAGTCAGCTTCATGTTTGTATATGACCGCACGCACCTCAAACCTACGAACTATAATGATGACCTTTTTATCGATTAAATTACTATTGACAATCAACCAATCGGCAATTAATCGTTAGCATCCCTAGTTGGAATAAACTTCACCTGAACAGCAGAATCCATTGCAATCTTCTAGAAGCATCTGAAGACCCACTCTTCTGGGAACACTAGAAGAAAACATCAGAGCAAAAAAAAGAATGTGAACTTATATCCCTGATGACATTTAACTGTGAATCCCAATTTAAGATTTGTTACGGACAGAAATCGTGATCTAAAACTCAATTGGAGTTTGACAACATATGGGGTGAAGCCTCACTGTTTAAAAAACCCTGTTGAAAAAACACATCACAGCTTTTTGTCTCTTTGTAAGTCGAGGTGCCTTTTTTTTCTTAAGAATACCTTTAGGGCTTGCTGCCGGCTTCCAGACCCTCTGAATTTGTTATAATGAGTTTAAGATTTAAAGAAGAGCTTGCAGGATTAAACATATGCCTGTAAGCACCGCAATAGAAAGCATGCAAAAAGTGTATGTTATTTACAGGTATTTCAGTTTATAAATGTATAATTTAGGTACTGTAGCATATTATGAAGAATTATATTAGTAAACATAAAAATGCATCGTATTATTAAAATCATATCCGTGTGAGCAATTGAAATCTTGTACTGCACGCAATGATTGTTTACTGAAGTACCTTGCCAACTAACTGCACTACCTAAGTGCAATTCCATGAATATTTTAACCAAAGTGTACTTAATTTTCTTTTGTGCAGCAGCTTTTAAACTAAAATGCTTTAGAGACATGGCATTGCGCTGTAAAACACGTTTTGTTCAGGGCAGTTTCGTAAGAAAAGCGTCACTCTTTTTTGTTAGGTAACCATAAATATATAAGTTTTATTCAACTCAAATACATTATTCAATACAGCTGAATCAATCAGACTACATTAGGTAACACCAATGAAAGCCATTTCAAGGGTCAGGTCAGGTAGAAGTAGTTAGTAGAAACAGTAACTTTTAAAAATATGTGTTAGTAGTAATTGATCGCTTTTAAAGGCATTCCAACACAGCACCTAATTTGGGGTGAAAAACAAAATTGATTTTGTAAACCTTAAAACAGAACATGCATGAATATCAAATATCCTGACTTCTCTTGATTTATCATTAAGCAAATGTGACCACCGTTGCCTTCAACTCATTTGGTGTCTTCTCTAGATAGGGCATTCGATCCCGTGGGAATGTTTCTGGACGATCCTTGATCATGTTTCAGTGACACAGAATCAATGACTTGTGGCCTTTTCCTCCGTGACCACACAGAGGGCGTGCAGCTTTGCCCTGTCACTGCCCCTTCTCTCTCTCTCTCTCTTTCACACACACACACACACACACACACACACACACACACACACACACACACACACACACACACACACACACACACACACACACACACAGACACAGACACAGACACAGACACAGACACAGACACACACACAGACACACACACAGACACACACACACACACACACACACACACACACACACACACACACACACACACACACACACACCGCTCCATTCTGCTGGCTTTTCATCCCAGTCTGTTGTCTATGCACATCATTTCCAAACGGTTCTTGCAAGAGCTCTGACCAAAAACTTTCTCACCTCATTGGTTATTTCTATATTCCACATCTTTTTATTGAAGACTTATTAAAAGATACTGCAACTGTGACAAACATAGTCCCTCTTCATCTCAGCTACATATGAAAAAAAGGAAAAAGAAAAAAGACAAGAAAAATAAATAAGTAAATAAATAGTAAATTAGGTCACAAGATTAAACCTCTCTCCATAGCCCTCTAATCAGCAGGTCCTGTCCACTTTATTATCTTGCCCATTAATAAGACCATAAATAATTGCAAGTAAAGGGTTCCAGGTCATATGAAAAGAGCTCAAGGATCCCTTCAGAGAGTATCTCAATTTTTCAAATTGGATGCACTGTAATACCTTTCATATTCACTAATCATGCGTTGGTGGGGAAGAGTGTTTCCATTTGAGGAGAATGGCACATATGGCTAGCAATGTTGGAAGGGTATTAACATGGTCCATTGTAGTAGGTTTAATCAGAAATGTGAAGAAACCAAACAGAACATTTAAAGGGTTAGTGACAATGTTGGTTAGTTGACAATGTTTTGAGTGCCTGCAAAAGAGTTTTAAAAATATCAGAACAATAATACCACCGGGCAGGCCAAAATATACTGTATATGTACTGTACTGTACATAATGATTCTAGGAAATGTTAAAGGGTAAGTTCGGCTTTTTACAAGTAAAGCCCTGTTTTAAGATCGTTTCTGATTAAATCGAACGGTTAAGATTAAAATTTGGACACATGCTGCTGTCCCGAGAATTTTAGGTTTTGATTGAATTTGAGGTGATTGTTCCAATGCACATATGAAACCATTGTATAGGTGGGGGGGTGCTAACACAAAAACCTAAAATTCTCGGGACAGCAGCATGTGTCCAAATTTTAATCTTAACCATTCGATTTTATCAGAAACAATCTTAAAATAGGGCTTTACTTGTAAAACGCCGAACTTACACTTTAAAGCGCTCTTTGAGAGTCTGAGTATTTACTTTTCATCTTATATGGTAAGATAACTTACCATTTTAAGTTAACAGGTTTTTGTTATACCATCTTTCTACAGTGTACGAGTCAATAGGGTCAAATACAACAATTGACACTATTGACTTTCACTGACAAAAAATACCAGACATTTTCCAAAAAAAATCTTATCTTGATATATCTTCTATATATGATTTCTATATATGACCATAATGACTGAATTTTCATTTTCGGGTGAACTATCAATTTAATGGGCATATAAGCACATGGAGTCCAAGTGACTGATCAGTAAAACATCTTCATGCTTTATTCAGAATTGTGTTATTTACATAATCAGTGGCCAATTGCATCTTCCAATGAATGCAGAAGTGTGCACCCCTCAGAGCAGATAATCAAGCTGCGATGCTTCGATGCACAGCAGTGGCGGTTCTAGACTCTTTCAACTGTCTGGGGGGCAAGCTGGGGCCAGTTGTACTGTTAGAGGGGCCAGTTACATTTAGACCTTATTGTTGTCATATCATTTTCAGGCATTAACAGGCAAAATACCATGTTTATAATCATTCAACAATGTATTTGCATTTCCATTATGTTTTTACATTTGGATTACATATTCAGTATTAGTGACAGTAACTGTAATTGACATGATGTCCTTGTTTTTCTTCATTTTGGTGAGAACTATAGAGCAAAAGCAATGGGGACCAAGAAGCTTATTAATTCATTTACTGAAAATAACTGACTTGCTAGGTAACTATATCTAACCGTTTACAGGGTTCCTGCACACTTTTTAATGTCAAATTTAAGGCTTTTTAAGAAGAAATCAAAATTAATACCGTACATTAGGGATGTGCAATATTGACAAAAATATATATCAATATTTTCAACGTTTTGTTGATAATAATTAGATGATATTTTACTGATTGTGTTTTTGTGCTGGTGCCATGGCTGGTTTAGGCCTGTTGTTAACAGATGAGCTGACTCACGTAGATATTCATATTTTTCATATCCTATGCAGTGGTCAGTTCACAGCATTGACAGAAATTATTTTTTTAATTAAGGGGCAATATTTGCCACCAATTGATTTCCAAGGGCATTTTCACCTATATATGGACATTCTTTCTAAACTTATTTAGAGTTATGCATCACCTTTTATGTCAAATACTAACATTAAAATTATACAGTAATTATACTCATTTATACAATAATACTTAATTATACAATAATTATACAGTACCACTGTTACCAGTCAAATTAAATAATTCAATCAATATCCATCTTTGCAGTGCAGAGGTGACACAGAAGCGGCATTCATATATTTACACTCCATTTACAATTGCATAAATAAAGCTATGAGATTTTTTTTTTAAATCAATATTTAAATATGAAATGATTTCTAATTTTGACGTTTTAATTAAAGGGTACTTAAAATATGAAACTAAAACCGCCAGTAGGCAGCGGCAAGTCCCTGTCTTAAATGAGTTGAGAGATTAATTCATTCAACCGATTCGTTCAAATGGCTGATTCATTCGGGAAAGAAGCAAGTGATTCGTTCAAAACGCGGATTACAGTCAAGAAATCATCGCTGGCTGTTGCATTGAGACTCTGCTATGGTTTCATTTTGAAATTCTAGTCGGCGAAATAAAGGGAAAACAAACAATATTGTGTCTAAAAAGTAACTCCCAATGTTAACTTATTGTTAATTTAACTGTTGTATTACATATCACAGTTGCAATTATGCACGGGAAAACAGCACTCTTGCTGATGTGAAATTCTAATAAAAGAACATAATATGATATAAATATAAGACAAAAACTAATTTGGGGACATACCTATGAACCGCACACAGCAGTGAAAGGACGATTGACAAATGCGATGTCAGCTCACATTGCCTCCTACTATAGTTTTGATTACTATATCATAATAGACAATACACATCACACACCCCTACGCACATAAAGAATGAACTTACAACTGAACTGACATTTACCAACTTTCTTCTTCTCTCCTCTCTCGCGTGCAGGAGACAGACGTTATTCTGCCACGATTCCCGCGAATGTGATGCGAATTGTCACGTGAACAAGCAAATCCACAAAGATAGAATAATAAACCCCCCCCAGAACCGCCACTGATGCACAGAAATGCCATCTGAGAAACGTCAACTTAAAACTGAAATTTCATAATAAGTCACAGAGTACACATCCAGCTTTAAAAATCCTGAGGAATAATTACCTCGGCAAAAGTGTCACTTCCTATAGATGAATGTGGAAGGATAAAAAAAGAATTCTTAGAACAATGCCATTAAAGAATTGTCTAATTGGTGTGTGTGAAAAGGTCTCCTTGGTCATCTCCATCCACATCATTATGTGGATATTTCAAAACACGGTTGTACTTCATTAGGGACCGCGAGTGTGAGCCTAAACAAAGGCGCACCAAAGTCATCCACAGCACTAATTGGTGTTCATTAACTCCTTGGTTGATACTTTGAGCTCTCTCTCTGAGTATCAGACTGAATCAGAGGATTGCACCCATCAATCAGTTTGATTTACCCTGTTAATTAATCACCATCATTAAAGTTGCTAATTGTGCAAAAAGAACATACGTAAAGCTCCATTGTGCGTCAAACGACTCTTCGCAGTCAAATCATGTTACATTCACGCGCTCGAGGCAAAACACTTCATTTCGAACAACCTATTCCTATCCGAAACCAATGTTGAGAGACACCTCTGAATTTGCTTAATTAAACATTGTTGATTTACACAGACACATGGTCATTCATCAATCAATTCTATGTGAACATAAATCAGAAGACACCTCTTAGCAAAAAAAAGAAGAAGCTTAATTTAAGGGCGTGGAGAGGTGAAGATATTGAGATGCTCAGCAAACTCTCATTGCAGTAAGTGTACTGTTTTTTTTACTTGTTGAGAGAAGTCATCAGCGTAAGTGATTGCAGTCAACAAAGCTCACATCTTGTAAGGGACTGAATGACAACAGATGTCCGTGATCAATTAGAAGGAGATGGCATGCGATGGTGAATTGGCAGAGGAATTTATCGATATGTGAGTTACAGGCGCTCATCGGATGAGTCAGCTTCTCTCAAGGGAGTGGCGCACGTATCTTTATAGTTTAGGCTTAAAAAGTGTTCCCTCTCCAGGCCTCTTTCCAACTTTTAACATCAAGAAGGGAAAAAACACAGCTTGATGTTCTCTCTAAAATGAGGACAGAATATGGGACTGAATCAATAAAAATGTCGATCCGCTAAAAAGAATCTCCTCCAGTCTCTGAAAATGAAGGAAATAAATACACTGGATTGAATTTTCCTTTGACATGTCTAAAAATTGAGAAAGTCTCCAGCGTCTCAGGAGAGCCGGCGTTCTCTCTGAAACAGACACCTTAAGCTTTATTATATCGGTTTATGTCATTACTGAGCGAGGACGGCGTGTTACCGATGTAAAAACAAGAAGCTCGGTTTTGTCGTAATTGTATTTTCATGCTGCACATTAGCAGTTCATTAGAGAAATTAATGGAGATGTTGTTTATTGCATTTAGTGCAAACATGTCACAACACGCATTAATGAGCAATAATAATCTATTTGAATTAGAAGAACCTGAACTATTAATTTATTTTAAAAAAAACTAAGCAGAAGCATATATTAGACTATGATTTTAGTTTGAGATGAGTTTTGAGCTCAATTAATATTAATTATTATTGCTGAAAGCCAATAATTAGCCTGTTTAATACAGGTTGTCTTTGTGACAACATGCCCTGCTGATCCACTATGGTTTCTATACAGAAACTGACTTTCAAAATCAAACAAAAATTCAGTAGTACTTTTCGAAAGGATCTTACTCCAGTTCCCCTATTTTAAAACTTGAGTGAAAATCTTAAACTTGACAGGTCAACGTGTTCTCAGAGAACAGACTGGCTGCTTTAAAAATGTTTCCACAAAGTTCTTAAATGTCAGAAAAGTATGCTTTTTGTGTCCTTGTAATTCTTCCTGAAGAACCGTTTTCATATTCTGACGTAGTTGGAACGTTTACTGAAAGCACCCACATATTCAATGTCAAAAGAGATGTATTCATGATCCTTTAGTCTATAGGAGCCAGATTTTATTTGATGTTAGAAGAATTTAAATCAAGCTCACGTTCAAAATGGCCCTAAAATGGTTTCATTTATTCCATATATTCTGTTTTATGAATCAAAATTTGTAAGCCAAAGAATTGCATGGCTTTATTCCCATGCTCATGGGACAGAAACACCTCTGCATATTCTTGCCCTGAGGAAAAGCTGTACGTGTGCATCATAATGCGGCATTTGTTTCATATGCCATGTACAAGGAGGAACAAAATTCCAAATTCCAGCTTTCAGATCTGTTAACGTGATTGGTGAATCCACACCACCTGGTGAATTGCCTCGCATCTAAAAAAGCCCTTTTCAAGCAGTCAAGTCTCAGAAGTTGTCTAGTAGAAGTTGGGTTTTAAGAGCTCTGCTTCAATGTGCATCAAGTTTTATAGAGCTCCAGAGTAATTAAAGTGTAGGTTGTCGATTTCTCATGATTATCTCCGTTCAGTGAGCTGCAACCTAAACGAATCCGTTGGCAATATTGAGGAAAGACTCAAAAGAACAATAGCGGAAGTGAAGTCATGACTCATGGCTCATCATCACACTGTATGAACTGCATTATATTGCAAACAGTATATTGCCACAGGCCTACTGGACTGTACATGCACTGTTTTCCAATATAACATCAGGTTTCCTTAATTATAATGATTGTCTTAAAGGGATAGTTCAGCCCAAAATGAAAACATTCCTTTCAGTTTTAAATTATATCTAAACTAACAGAAAAACAGGTGAGTTGCCCCGCTGTGATGTTTATTTCAATCTGACGTTTAAAAGCAGTCATCCCACAACCCAGAATGAAGAAGCCAGAGAGAAATGCCCCTGGCCATTGCTGCCAACCACCTCTAGAGCAGTGAAACAATGTAAACGTGAATCCACCGCAGTGGCTTTCCCAGGAGCTCATAATTATATCTATAAAGTACAACAGGAGTTGACACATGGAGCCTCTCAACACTCTTCAAAGCAATGACTCACCAGCTTTTATTTAGAGTAGATATGCAAATCAGATGCCGCAGCCATCACCACGTTCTCTCCTGAACCCTTGACAGAGCATTAATCACCCCATCCTCGAAACGTCGCCCGGCGCCCATCGAAACGTCACAGACACCTGGAGATCAGTTCATTGTCTTCTTGCTGTAATGCCAAAGAATGTGTTAAGTACGTCTACAGGCTGGTGGTGTGGTTGGACAGAAGAACATGATGCATCATGTGCAACTGCTTTTTTCAATATAAAGACGCATTTCAGTTGAAAAAAAGTTTCACAGTACGACTGTCAGAATAATGCACAATGATATTATAATAAGCCAAGAACAGGAACAGAATCAAGACGCAATTAAGTTGTGCTGGAATGATCTTATTACGGGATGAGAACAGATGAAACTCAATAAGCCCAATATCTGAGCTGGGGGTGTGTCAATTAAAGATTCATGGTGGAATTTGTATTGCTCATAATAAGTTGTAATTGTAAATGTTAAATGTTCAATTTATTTTGATGATGAATTGCAAAACATTTTAATGATAAATTATTTTAATAAAGAATAGCGATAAATCTTGTTAGGATACAGAAGTCATACAGGACACTGTTATACAGTAGGGAGCACTATTCCCATTCTTCTGAGAGTACAGAATCTCCGGATCAAAACACACGTGGAAAAAAAGCAGAAGCAATCGATATCATATGTAATTATGCATATGTAAAATAACACGATCATAAACATTAAACATCATCATAAATCAAAACTGCCTAACGTTACTGAATGAAATGTCGACTTAGGACGAACTATAGGACAGTGCAAGCTTTGGGGGTGTTGATGGACTCGATCTACTGTTTTCATCATCGTTCTGAATCCGATCCAGACGTAGTTTTTGATTTTCCCAGTTGTTTGCTCAAAATGTTGCTTATTTATGAAACTTACCCACAACCAAGTGTTGATAAAAAAAGTATGCATGAAGTATGCAGGATGCATGAAGCTGAATTTTTTTGTTTGTTCTTTTCTGTTCTTTTGAAATATATTGCATGTTCAGATATTCTTTCTTACAGATTAAAATTTTTTTTGGGGCGACTGTATTATATGACATGATTATTCAAAACATTAACTAATTGTCGAGCACTATATTTATCACATGGTGTCTGGGGTAATTGAAGCAATGGTGAATTTATTTATCCCTCAAAGATTTCACTGCACTTTTTTTGATGTTACTGAATCATAAGGTCATTTGCAGCAGTAGAGACAGCCCGAGACCTTTTCAGCACTTGATGTTATCTTCCTGCCATATTGGGGATGACAATCTTTAAGTGACTTTTTCTAAACTTGAGCTTAATTTTGTTGGAAGCCAATTAAAAACAGAACCATGGAAGGGGCAGTCTGCTCTTCATCCAAAACTCTGTTTTAGCACTCACCATTCCAACAGAAAATCTGATATGAGACATATTCCAAATTATCATAGTGACTTCCCCTCGTTTTAATCGCAGGTCTGCTGGCAGGACGGCTCTTTAGTCTCTAACTGCACCAAAAACCTTTCCCAAGCACTAATTGTATGGGCTTTGACCATCATTTAAAGCAGAAACAAACAAGTGCAGCCAGGCTGGAGACTTTTTAATGAGAGGCATTCAGTCACATTAATAAATTATACATTTATATTCCTAGATTATATTATTGAACTAGATTTATACATTTTCTGGGAAAGAAAAGCCACAGTCAAGATTAGTTGTGTTACACGTACAAACAATAGTATAAATAATACTAATCTCCACAACAAGGAGCATAATTTGTAGCTTCATCATATGAGCAACAGTAATAGTGATGCTTTCTAAGATTTAATACATACTTTATATTGCATCCTCCATTCTTTGAGAGCTTCAATGACCGCTTTTTAAATCAATTATCACTGCAACCAGGAAACCACAGCTAATTAAATAATGTGTGATCTTCAACTATTATTAGATATAAAGGTGAGGCATTAAAGGGCTACGCATTCCACAAAAGTGAAGCTCACAGCACCCGATTTCTGTTTTTAGCTCCCTAATCTAATTTTGAAAAATGAAATAAGTTGAAAGTTTCATCTGCATAACAGGATGTCTTGCGTACACATAATGAAAATTACTTATGGCAAACCAGAGTGGCACTGGATTTTACACAGTTCGGAACCTTTCATGCTCAATGAAACAGACAGTTCAGCAAGTTAGCAAATGTGGCGGCTTGTCTCAGCCAAGAGCATTACACCTTACATTAATCACTGCCAGCAACTGATCTGGAATATTTGGTGCCAGAATATCACAGGTAACATGGAAGTGCGACAATAACGCTTGGCAGCCACTGGGGATAATTGCCACATTGTGCGAGCGATTTGACTACTGACTTCTGAACTCTGACTGGTATTGACTGTGTTTGAATATCAAGAAACTGCGAGTCGTTCAGGGGGATTCTCAGTAGCACATAATCGCGTTTACATGCAGGCAGGTGCGTGCCTGACATGTTGGAGACACAGCACTAAGAAATTGAAAAAGGTCAGGCTTGTCACATAGCACTGCATTTGCAGGGGTGTCGCCAGTCCATGTACCCGAACTCCAGCTGTGTGGGAGTTTTGTGAAAAATATACTGTTTAATTAGCTCGGTAAGTGTGTTAAAAAAGATCATTCTCGCTGTAAAGGGTTAAAATTCTTTGGGCTCAACTCCATAGGGGCGTCTGCCTTAAAATTAGCTGCTGATGAGGTCTTTCAGACTTTTTGATTTTTTTTTCTGAAGTTAGTCTTTCATGTCGTCACAAAAATTAACAGATGGTCTAACAAGTGTTTAAATACTGCACTTTTCAAACCCTCAAAGGTTGTTTATACATGAAAAGAGTTGTTGTTTTTTCCTGTAGGACTGCAAAGACTTAATGAAAAGTCGCAATCAAACTGTCATCAATACTTGATGCACCTTTGCACAAATATGGATGTAGAGTGTAGGGTGAACGTCACTTTGTAAGCGGCCCCTTGGGATACGAGAACCGCTGTAATGGCCTCAGAACATCTCTCAAAAGGCTAATTTGTCACTTGTCAAATGCAGATTTGGTGAGAAGTAATTTCTTTCAGATTTGCCTGTTCCCAGCGGTCGTACTCTGTCAGTTCACATAGTGTCAAAAGAGGGTGTGCTGACGACCAATTAGATGTTTAAAACTCTCAAACTGCCCAACCTCTCAATTAGATCCATTGAGTTAAAATGACATCTTCGCATAATTGCGCACAACTCAATCAGATATTTTTTGCCCACTAACAAGACGCTAACAATGCGTTTAATATTAGGAGTTAGGAGTCACCAACTATAATGGTCGACTAAAAACGCTGACTTCTTTAGAGGTACATGGGACATTGCAGCAAATATTATTTTTGCATTCTCAGTTTCTCATAAAAAAATAGAGAAGAGTGAAAGACATCAAATATAGAGTAACTCCTACAGCAGCTGTATTAGAAACTCCCTTAACATTTATTGCAGAGTAAAAGTATAACATGGTAATAGAAGTGTTAGAAATATACACTCATTTTGTTTTTTAAATTGAAGTATTATATTTACAGCTTCACTGAATCAGCTTCACTCAGTCATTGACTCATTCAGAGACGTTACCAAGTTCCTGAACAGCAAATCTATTTTTGATATGTCCGATTCAAGATTATCCGAAACCATTGTAATTAAAAAGAAACAAATTCATATTTATAGTTTTGTTGCAATCAATTATTAATGGTATTCTAAGAAAAAAAAAGTTCATATATTTCACACAAATTTTTCTTATTATTTTAGGTATTATTAAAGGTAATTGTTTGACACAAATACGTTCTTTTAAACAAATACATAGCCGTACACTTTGCAGCTCAGGGTTTGTTTGGTTAGCATAGTCTGTTTAGCTCTATGGTTTAGCCCCTGCTGTTAGATGCTGTAACTACATCACTGTTTAATTACATTTCATTTGTCAAATTACAACCTGGTCATACTCGAATTAAAGAGCAATTAATACAGAGAGCTTATGACCTCCTGCCTGGATCCTTGGTTCAGCACGTTTGGCACTTCAAGGGGAATTTCTGTGGGCTCTGTTCCCAGAGGCAAACACCGAATATTTGCATCATGCATGATATTTCCATTTTGGAAATATTTCCATCTTGCACTCTGGCTGAGATTATGAAAATATAAAAAGAATTTAGCCCTGAGCTTTCTGACAAGCTTGGGTAATAATAGTCTGATTTCTCAGGTTTATTGACACTGCGGAGATTAGTCACAGTGTTTGAGAACAGAGAAAAGTGGGGAAAAAAGTGACAATTTGTCTTGTGGCTAAAATATTGAGCTTGGTGAATGATGTCACTGTTTTTTTAATGAGGCCTTGAATGGCGGAGGGGTTAGGGATGACCTCTGTGATTAATGCGGCTTGCCTTTTTAGTTAGTCCAGGCCACAGCATGGAAGCGCATGACTTCCTGCTGTAGCAGCATGTCCTAGATGGATGAAAAAATGCTAGAAAAACCTTGGAATGTAATTTCAAGGACGCAAACTTGCATGCTGGGATTTTCTAGGATGCCAGCCAGATCGCGCAGAATGTTAGCCATGGAAAATGTGCCCAGAGTCTCTTCCATCTCATATCTGATCATGTGAGAATACCCAAAGAAACACACAACATCACATCATCATGTGAGAGAAGACTGGAGCTATGTATTGAAGTGGTTATCAGTCTTTCTTAGGAAGGATTCAGATGTTATTTTCATTTTTCCAGAGTGGTTTTATAAGGAAAACCATTTTATATAAAATAAATAAATTTATAGAGTAACCTCTAATCACAAAAGGAAAATATAATGCTTTGTTATTATATCCTTCGTATCAGTATTATATCATCAGTAGATCATTTTAGTTAACAACTGAACGTTGTGCTCATTTTTGACCAAACAACAGGTTTTATTTTTAGTTAAGCAAGTGGAATCAGCTTGTTTTCTGAATTTATATTCTGGGAACTGTGGAAATTTGTGGTATTTCGGGGGAATTTTTTGAAAAGGTTATACTACTAAATCAAGGTTAATACAAATATTCTGAAAAATGTTTTAACCATGTGGTCAAAAATTGTGTCACTCCCTTAAATACTGTATGATGTCAGAAATATCAAAACAATATTTTAAAGAGGAAATCTCAATTGTTCTATAAAAGCAAATTTACTATATATAGGCTTACTCATTAAAATGTATTGGTTGTGAATGGACATCTTGATAAAAAACTTTTCTGAATAAAAAGTTTGTTTCTCTCATTACACTATAAGCCTGAGTTAAATAATTACAGACTGAATTATATGACCCTTCAATTACTGACCCTATTTTTATTAAATAAATGGCATTTATTCAGGAAAATATTAACAGAACAAATATAACCATTCTTATGTAAATTGTCACATTCAATTCAATGCAACAATGCATTCATAAGCAATTTAGACAAAAAAAATCATTGCTCATGTTCATGTTTGATGGCCAAGTGTTTGTAATGTGACTCTTTATTAAAAACATTATTTTTGTGACACCTTGAACCGGTTGCTCCAATGAATTCCCTTAGTCGACGGGACAAATATGATTCAGTGGGAAATCACGGTCTGTGGACTTCCTGACACAGTTTTCCCAACATGTGATTTCATATAATTGGATGTCCCAGGCAAAGTGGGTCTGTTTCATTTATATAACACTGGACTAAAAATACAAAAACACGTCCAACTGAGCGCCTTTCTTTCTTTATATGGTCACTTGGATTAAGTCAGACGGGCATGAAATCATTGCCCTTTTGTTAGCTTCCCTTCTCTGCCCATCATGCCCTCTGTTTGTGACAGATCAACAGCAATCTCCCTGAGAGGTGGATGGCCAACACAACAACACTTTACCTTCCATTTAGGAAATGTCAGTCTCTCCTGTTCCATGATTCATGGATCACTGAAGGTGCAACCAGTCAGAAAGTGTTACAGGGAGAGCCTGATCACTCCCACCACCGACACAATGACAGCGTGACCTTCAGGTACATGTGCATTCTCAAAACTGATCATATTCTGCTGCTGAAATATTACTTAACGTTAAGGCCATGATACATCCAATAAAATAACGCTCGGAAAGCCTTAGGGAAATTTAACAGTGATTCGTCGTCACATCTTGGTAACTCAAAGACTGCAATGACAAATAAATTCACTAAACAAAACACATGCGTGCTCCGATTACAAAACAAGCACTCAATAACCCTACACGATAACCAACTTCTTTGCGTGCGTCATCAAACAACCAGCAGTGATGGAAACTGCTGGAACAACAGAACATGGGACTTCACACACTGAACTAAACAAAAACTGTTTGCGACTGTAAATATTGCGCTCACCTCTCATTAAAATTCTCGAAGTCACACTACCTGCAGGCAAACACGAGAGCATCATTCCTATTCTCATTTCCATAGCTGTCAGAAGCTTCACTTTCACAGGAAGCCTTCAATACCGGGTGTAATTAGTGATGCCCAAAATAAAACGGTGTCATTTGGTGATCTGTTGACATTGTTAAATCCAGAATCACAGCTTTGGGTGCTGTAACAAGATTCCTCACGTACCTGTAAGCTAGTAAACGATTAGATGGATGCTGTATAGCTTTGGGGTTCTCTTCTCATCAAACAAATGGTATGTGATGCTTTGTTTGTTGTTTTATCATATGAAAATTCTTAACTATGCAAGCCAGATGTCGAACATAATTAGGCTTTATTTTCACACAGAGCATGTGTGATCAGGCCCTTATAGGCAGGAAATTGCTCCTGGTGTGACATGAATTGTATTTCGAGGCTCTATATCAGGCAAGTTAATTAATTTATTGCAACTAGCTGCGATCAGTAACTACATAAATTGTCCTGAGCGCTTTTCACGCAGAGCTCTTCAAACTGAGAAAGCCTTTGTGGCTTAAGCTTTTCCACTCTATATATTGCCTGAATATCTATACATAAGTCTGACAAAACAATGGGAATCAAGGCACTCTATTGTTGACATGCATGAATTCACATCATAATAATCTGACATCAGCTACATTTACATTTTACATTTATTCATTTAGCTGACGCTTTTATCCAAAGCGACTTACAATTGCTATACATGTCAGAGGTCGCACGCCTCTGGAGCAACTAGGGTTTAAGTGTCTTGCTCAGGGACAGTGGATTCGAACCTGGGTCTCTCACACCAAAGGCATGTGACTTAACCACTGCTCCATCACCACCCCGTCAGCTTTCTCATGATTTTTCCTGCAATAGTCTTCCACATAACTGCGATGTCAAAATAAGAAGAAATTTTTAAAGGAATACATATCCACAGCTAGTGGTGCATTAAACCAGTGGTTCTCAACCTTTTTTCGTCTGAGACCCCCTTTTTTCCCAAGAAAATATTTTAGGGCCCCCCCCTTCACATTTAATGAAATATTCGCTCTTGTAAGGTTGCAGAAAGGATGACAACATGTTTTGTTTTTAACCAAACAGTATGTTTTTTACTATAACCAGATATGTTTATGCACAAATAATAGCGTATAATATTGTAAATACTATAACAAAAACATCAGTAACATGTCGGCGCATTTCAGTGTAAGGGAACCCGCGGTGTGTGTAGACAGAAACTGCTCAGGGTAACACAAATATAACGGTTCATTAAGTAAGGTCTTTATACACCACTGTAAACTTATTTTTCAAGGTAGTGAGGAAACGGAGGAACTGTGGACCTGAGGAACTGTGTGTTCGCTGTCACTACGGTAGAAACATGACGACACAATATGTCGACCTCCATAGAAGAAACATGGCCCGCGGTTATGGAGATATAAATGTCTCATTCTAAGGTAATAAAAACATAACGGTTCATTATGCAAGGTCTTTATACACCACTGAAAACATAGTTATGGATCTTATATTGCATTTCTGTCAATAGATCCTCAGCAATATTACACATTGCACCTTTAATGCTCACTGTTCAACACTTTTCAAAATATGACACGACCCCCAAAGAGCTCGCTGAGGCCCCCTTGTGGGCCGAGACCCCCCTGTTGGGAACCGATGCATTAAACAATTTTATTGCACAACGTGGAGGTGAAGAACCAGCCGTTGCGAAGTGAATAAGGGTTGTAGTTGCGAAGCAGAGTGCATTCAAATTGTTTAATGTACAGCTAGCAGTGGATTATCCTGCTTATACCCTGGTCATTTGCCAAGTTAACAAGTTAAAGCTGTTGATTTTGCAGTGCAATATTTGACTGGACTGGTGAAAATCAGGGTTATTTCCGTCAGTTACAACTCGTTAGGTCTATTCAGCCCACTTTAGATTACACCGACAGCCGCAGGACGATAATTTGTTAATTTGATCATTTATTTGAATTAATTATTGAGAGAGAGAGAGAGAGAGAGAGAGAGAGAGAGAGAGAGAGAGAGAGAGAGAGAGAGAGAGAGAGAGAGAGAGAGAGAGAGAGAGAGATGTGTGTGTGAATTACCTCCATCTGCAGCATTTTCCTACTAACAGATCGTATATCACAGACCCTTTTCAGACTGTGATGACGTGTTTAACAGTCAGGTTTAAAAAATATATTTTTTAAAGTAGGCTATGTACATAAACATTACACTTTGTATTAGATTACCTTTGCATCAAATAAAAAAAATAGTAGTTAATGCTGCTGTGGGGGTGTTTCTAATACAGCGGCTGTGGGAGGGACGGTCAAATTTCTCGTACTTCTCTCTTCTAACAACCTTTATCAATCTCTCTCAGTTTGTTTCCTCTTTTTTTAAGTTTTTAAAAAACTATTGTGGAGTTTTTCCTTTTGCTATTTGACCAAATGGGAACACAACAAATATATTTGATGTAGTCTCTCATTCACCGCTACAGAAGCTGACCCAACTATGACGACTTCCGCTTCTGAGAAACTCAGAAATGTGAAAAGGGTCCATAATGAACCTACTTTTATACAAACGTAACAACAGCAATGCTACCCCTTGTTGCTGAAAAATATTATGTAGTGTTTCAGTAGCGAAGGTATTTTATTAGAGTCACGGGCCGCGTTAATAACCATAGATATAAACACAATAGATATAACATAGTTTATATATATGGTTAATAACATGCTTCTGCTCCATCATGTTTCTATGTGTGCAGACCATGGGTGCAGAGTAGACCTTTTTTTTTAGTCAATGGTGCACTGCAGACTGAAAAATCTCCAAACTGTGTGTGTGCTCTTAAAGCTTATAAATGAAAGCAGGAGCTCATTAATATAGAACGGTTATTAACTGACTGGAACTACCTGTGTTTTATTTTACACTTTTTTTAATTTCATCACACATGACGTGTTTAATGAAGTACTAGTAGGGGATTTTTTTTTTTTTTTACTCATTAAGTTACTAATATTTCACTGGGGCCTGCCTGTGCCTCAGTAAAAAGGGTCTAGCGACGCCCCTACTTAAGAGTATTTTGTTCGTGAATCGTTATCGGACTACACACGGCAGGTGCGTATGGTATTTCCCCGTGCTGTTAGCGAAGAAGAAAGCCACTGAAAGTGGTAAACAGAGAAAACAGTTAACAGAGACCTGCCTCATGCCAAAATTATGTAAGTTATCACTGCTCTTGTAAAGTGATCTCGAGAACTTATGTTTTAATAAGTTAGTTCTGCGTGCCATGAACGCATCACAATTGGCACTCGGCTCTACCTACTTATTTCCACTCTTCAACCCACCACCACCACCAGATGAGAGTGTGATATTTCTATAATAATCGCTCGTTAAAAATTAGTTGAAATTGAGCTACTTACATTTAAGATACAGCCAGTATCGACAGTTGTTTCGACTCTTTGCTGCGCCGACGACCATAGTTCCAAACAAAACTAACGTTACCGCAGATCTGACCAATTGCGCCTTTCCAAACTATATATACATACTATTTGACATTATAATTATTGTGTCACAAATCGTAGTATGTTGAAATTGATATTTCAAAGATGCCCGGATGATCTTTTTACTTTAAGAACCCGAAGTGCAGATCCGTGCACATGCTAACGGCTAACATTGCCCACAACCCATTGCGCGTTGGACGAGGATTCGATTAAATCCAAATTGATTTTTTGTTTTGTTGTGGCTTTTAGTAATAGTATGAATTTGTTAGCCTTACTGTTGTCTTTAAGCTAGTGTGCTCCAAAACAATGACAAGATTTGCATTTAGAATATAGGTATTCAAAACTTACAGTCTCTCACTTCAATAATTTTGATGACATCACCCTGCTCTTTGAACAAATCGTTTTTGTGAATGATTCAATGCACCACCTCTCTGCCACCTTCTGGCAGAACGATATCTAACCATTGCCAGCCACCGGTCGGTCTCTATGATCAACTTACCTCACGATGCTTTTGTGAAACGCAGCCCAGACCGACAGTCAGTCTGGAGCTTGCAAAAAAACAAACAAAAAACAGGTGATACAAACAATGAGAAGTTAGTCTAAAATAGCTAATCGAATTCTAGCATAGTAACTAATTTATGAATAAAACATAACGTCATACTTGTGTTATTAATAAATAATGTTTTTTTTTCAGTGAAATATTCTTTTAAAACTAGTATGAAATGTTTTAGCATGAAATGTTCCTAAGATGTGTCTTGCATCAACCTACTCATTTAGCAAGGATGCTACAGTGGATGCTGATTAACATTTAAATTGATTACATAAGCATGCATTTCCCTTGCAGTGTATTATTTTGCATGTCTGTGAAAATGAAAAAATAATTAGTTTGTTTGTAAGGCCAGAATTAAATTAATGTCTCTTAAAAGAAGTTACTTAGGCAGATTACGTCAAACAATTCTCAGAGGAATCTCAGTATTCAAGAGAGATAAAAAGAATATCTTTAACCTTGAATCAGCACACTTATATCACATTGCAATTGTCTCAAAAAGGAAGTGTTTTTTTTCTCCAGACCCTCAACGCCTTGGAGGGAAGAGTCTCTTCTCTTTGTCAAGGATCTTCCTGTTTATACTCTATTTGATTATGACACAGACCGATAACCTTTTTGAGCTGGAGCGCAGCTGCTTCACAAGCCGTGAGAGTTGAATCTATTAGCTTCGGCCCCACCGATGGAAGTGTTATTCACAGTACTGTTGAGTCTCTGGGGATACAGCAGTCAAAAGTACAGGCCCCCCAGTCTAAGAGGAAAATGAGACTCGGTCTTCATGATGATGAGGCGAGGAGCTCACAGAAAACACATAAGAGGATATCGAATCTCTCGCCAGCTCTCCTGGACCACATAAGGGGGTGGTTCTTCAAAGCACTTCTGTTCTGTCCTGTGACTGAAATAATTACGTGCTGAATGAAACTGGCACTCAATGGAGAGATGCACACAGGAAATGTTCAGGGAAAAGGCTGACAGAGGAAACTAAGTTTGTGCTGAATGGAGCAACTGTTATTCTCTTGATCCTGTTTATCATGAAACATTGTCAACCAATATTAAGAAACTGAAATTATCAGTTTTGTTGGATGGAAGCTGTATGGGGGAAAATATTAACAAATACTGCATGTCCAATTTCCAACCCTTATTTTATGCGGTAGCATCTTGTAACTATTTTAAATAACCACTTTGTGCCATGTTCAAACCATAGATTGTAAAAAGGTTCAAACACACTAACTTAAATTGAAACAATGGTGCCACCAAGTGGATAACAACTGAACAGTTCTCAAAATGTTTTCTGAACTGGAAGTAAATCCCAGTGAAAAACAAAACGCCTAATATAGCAATATTTTGCGGCTTTATTAGATACGCTGCCTGGCCAGGAAAAAAAAGTCGCTGTTTGGATTTAAATAGGCAAATGCTTAAGAGGTGATTATTATGGTTCTAGCATGTTATATGTTTGGCAACAGTTCTTCTAACCCTAATTGAGTATCCAGATTTTTATTTCTTAAACAACGTAGGAAGACACATGATGGCCATATTCCAGGATGACAATGTCAAGATTCATAAGGCTCAAATTGTGAAACTATGGTTGGGAGGGAGCATGGAGATTCATTTCCACACATGAAGTGCTGGAGGAGACTTTACAGAGTGCTTGACTCTTTCATCGTCAATACAAGATCTTGACCAAAAATGTATCCCCCTCTTGAAGGAAATAACATCACAACATTTATTTCCATCAAGAGGTGCGTACATTTTTGGTCAAGATCTTGTATTGACGATGCAAGAGTCAAGCACTCTGTAAAGTCTCCTCCAGCACATCCCAAAGACTTTGAATTAATTTTAGGTCTGGACTCTGAGGAGCCAATTCATGTGTGAAAATGATTCTTCATTCTCCCTCCCAACCATTCTATCACAATTTGAGCCTGACCTATCTTCACATTGTCATGCTGGAATATGGCCATCATGTGTCTAATATATATATTTATATGTGTGTATTATATGTATAGTATGTAATCTATTAAATCCCCATTTTATGAAACAAAAAATGAAACATTACATTAAAGCAATTAAATAAATAAATAAAAATAGCACAGAACTGTAGTAAGCTTTAATAGATGACTGTTCAATCATTGTATATCAATTACATTATATTTATATATAAATATATTTATATTATTATAAATATTATAATAAACTATTAGGATATTATTTATAATCATCAATAATTTAATTGTTTTTAATTTTTATCCTGTTTTTGAAAAAATAATTGCGAACCTGCATACAAAAATATGATCTTTGCCAGACGGGTCAAATTCAAGTAGTAAATGTTTTCACAACTACACAAAACTAATAAAAAATGCAGCTAAGGGCTTTGTTTTGCATGGCTTAAAATGGTTAGATCTATGTTTGAAACTATGTTTGCAAACTTAATTTAATGCTACAGTCGAGTATAGCAAACAAAATCATTCTAATAAATATAAAAAGACGTCACGTGAAATTAAAATATCTTTATTTTTAAATCTTAAATATAACTACATGGTTGTTTTTAACTGTATGAAAATGAAAATTGCTACAAACGCCTTACACTTCACTGTCATGTCTAAAGTTTAGGGCTGATAACTGGGGATCAGATGAGAAATCTATGTTACTATCCCAACTTAACTGTATTGTTGTCTTTTTCAGCAAGCCTTTGTGATCATGCACAATGAGGAAGCAAGATGAAGAGCACTCCGAGATACTCAGCAGTGGGTTCACAGTGATGGTGCTATAGCCTGCTCAGCCTACCACACTCTCGTATGTAAATTAGGTAGGAGGGTATGTTTGCTGATTGGTCCTCCCCACAGTTGCCACTGCCCTCATCAAAAGACTCTCTTCCTTGTTGTTGTTGTGCCATAATAGAGGTCCTGTGTGTGCGCAGGGAGGGGCTGAGAGGAAGAGAAGAGCGAGTGGGTGGGATCTAGCCACAGCCTGGAGTAGAGCATCCCTGACCGAGGCTCGGCTAACGGCTAGAAAAGCGCCTCCAGACTGATGCTGAGTCAGGTACAGGTGGAGTCACATCCTATTTGGCTTGGACCCTCCAGAAATCATGGAGGAGCTGGAACATACCTGTCCACTGCCACGAACGGTGAGATATATGCGTTTTGTTGTCGTCGAGGGCATCCTAGAAACGCTGAGGAGAGGCTGGATCACTTTTTCTTTGTTTTCATCTGTCCTTTTCATTGTCCTGCTGTCTGGGTGACACTGAGCTTGTGAAACTGCAGTTAAAGTGAGATGTTTTGTATTGACTGTGTGTGTGTGTGTTTGTGCTAATGCCATGTCATAATCCTGCTGCTATCAGCTCTTTTAATCCTTTGCATCTACCAGATGTTGTTTTTTAGTGAGAGAGCCAACGCTTTGGTTGGATGCTGCAGGGCTAATGTTACAGACACCATCCAGATTGAATTTATCTGCAGGTTGCCCTTTTGTGATGTTGCTCCTCCTCTTCACCTTGTATTGAATTCTGGGAAAGGTAGCCAACATCCTTCGAAACACCATCTCCGTTGCTATGGGAATGAATCATGCATTGCTCCATGGAGATTTTTCCTCCATATCACACCTACATTGCATATCTTCATTGTAAAATGTAAATGCATATGTACCAGCTGTCTCATGTTGACCGGCAGGAAGAAGCTCTCTGGGTATTTCCTGAAAGGACAGATGGTCACCATTGTCCCAAAGGTCCCAAAAGTCAGTGGAAGGTTAAAACAGAAAATATTCTCTAACATTTCTGTAATGTGTTTGCCCGGTATTTATTTAAGCAGCATCTGGTGGCTCCGCCCACATTTACGGAAACAGCTTGGGGCTAGTTGTCACACTAGGAAGTTGGCATCAGGATAGTATCTCTGTAACTACAAAGTTTTAAGTCAAAAACCACTATACTTGATATCTCTTGATTTCATAAATACATTTTGTTCTGTAGCAAAGTTTTTGAATTGGTTTCAAACACCAAGTTCAAAATGGTCTTAAATTAGAATAATGCAAACATTTTGGGTTTTTTTTTATTTACTGTTGGATAAAGAAGTGAACTCCAAAAACTACAATTTAATGGTTTGATAATTTTTGTTACCTTTTTCATTTTGTTGTTTTACTCGTTAAATTAAGCAAAAACCCAAATATAATAAATTATATAAAATACAATGTTAAGTAAGACTTGAAGTGGATAATGTTTTTATTAGGCAAAAACCCATTGCCTAACAGTATATTTTATTTAATATATCAAAATATAAAATGCATTATAATATTATTAATATAATATTATTATATTAATAACAGACTTGAAGTGGTCAATGTTTTTATTAAACAAAAACCCATTAAATATAAAATTGTTTCAAAAGATCAAATTCAAATCTGTCTTAAATTAGAATACTTTAAAAAAAGTTTTAGATAAAATATTTTTGCTAGTTTATAGAATTAAATAGTTTGCTAGATGTTGGGTAAAAAAGTGAGCACAATAAAACCAATTTGATATTTTTGATGTTACCTTTTTCTATTTCTATTTTTATGAATTATTTAGTAAATATTATTTATGCATATGTTCCAGCTATTAATATAATACAGACTTGAAGTGGACAATGTTTTTAACAAGATAATATTTAATAAATTCTTTCCATATCGAAATTGATTTTAGCCTATTTCAATTATTTTTAGCCAAAATTCAATACAATTTTGACAACTAACCCCATTCTTCCCCACATTTAAACTCTCTGAAAGATGCACAAAAAATTAAGTGTATCCCTGCTGCCATGCTATACATTGAAATGCCATGTGTTGTGACAGTCTCTGCAGACCTATTAATCTCTGTTTATGCAATAAGCCTCTAGGAGGTTTGAATAGATTGAAATATCTATTATGTACAGCATGTCTGTGTCTATCTCCCCACTCTGTGCTGCTGTGGACGAATTATTTGTCTTTAGTCTACGATATCAGAGAAGCCTCTACTGGACAAATCAATATTCGGCGTTACACAGATTGTCTTGAAATCAATACGTCAGATAATAACCTGTATTAGTACAAAAGGGAAACATTTTTGAGAAGATTAAATAGGGTGTCAAGTCAGCAGGATCTTGGCTTGTTTAACCTAAACAACAGTATTTTATTTGGGAAGCTACAATGTCTATATATTTCTCATAATTTCTCTCAAATCAATATATTCTTGATTCTTCTCTTCAGACTCTTATAGAGCCAGCCTTATTTACCCCCGAGACGAGTTGTAAGTGTCGGGCGCCACATGAGAAGCTGACTGTAGAGCAAGCTCGACTCGGAACGCCCGGTCAGTCTGTACTTTCTCTCTTCACACTTCATTCATTATAAAAAAATACACACTAGTTTAAAAAAATACTTTTGTAATAAGGTCATTCCTGTTACGCTATAACCTCAGAAAATGAATATGCTTACGTCATGAAGTAGTTCTGTAACTGGGTGTAACACTCATAAATATGCTATCTCAAGCTCTTAAATAGTAACTAAAACTTAACTTTATTAATGCGCATAACTTCATTCATTATATCTTGATTCATTACAACCACATTTCCAGAAAAGTTGGAACGTTTTGTAAAATGCGATAAAATCAAGAATCTGTGATTTTGTTTATTCTCTTTAACCTTTATTTAACTGACAAAAGTATAAAGAAAAGCTTTTCAAAGTTTCACTGACCAACTTAAGTGTATTTTGTAAATATAAACAAATTTTGATTTTGATGGCTGCGACACACTCCAAAAAAGTTGGGACAGAGGCATTTTTAACACTGTCACATCAACCTTCCTTTTAATTACACTTCGTAAATGTTTGGGAATTGAGGATTCTAATTGTTGCAGTTTTGCAACAGTTTTTTCCCAATCTTTTCTGATACCAGACATCTGCTCAACAGTCTATGGTCGTCCTTGTCTGATTCTCCTTTTCATAATGTGTCATACATGTAACATTTTCAATAAGAGAAAGATCTGGACTGCAGTCAGGCACATCCACTCTATGGTGTGGAGTGTCTAGAAACCAGCATGTGTTGAATGAGGCCGGGCATTGTCTTGCTTCCCAGGAAAGATGTCATCTTGATGCCATTAAATGTTTCTGTACAATCCCATTATATGCCTCTATGTCAGTGATACCTTCACACAAATGTAAGTCACCCTCGCCGTTTGCACGGATGCCCCCTAATACCAGGACAGATGTTTGCTTTTGCACCTGTCACTGATAAAAGTCTGATTGGTCCCTTTCGTCTTTGGGACTGAAAACTTGATGTCCATTTTTTCCGAACACAAGCTGAAACATGGTCTCATCTGACCACAGCACACATTTCAACTGTCTTTTGGACTATCTGAGATGAGCTCGGGCCCAGAGAACTCGGGGGTATCTCTGTATTGAACAGATGTGTAGCTTTCTCCTTGCGAAACAGAGATTTGAGTGGCATTTCTTGATGCAGCGTCAGACTGTGTTAAGTGACAAAGGTTTTCCAAAGTACTCCAGAGCTCATGTGGCTGTATTTAACACAGTTGCATGATAATTTCTCATGCAATGCTGTCTGAGGGCTCAAAGGTCACACACATTCAACAGAGGTCTCCTGCCTTGCCCTACACAGACTGAGATTTCTCTGGATTCCCTGAATCTTTTCACAATATTTTTCATTGTAGATGGTGAAAGACAGATTCTTTGCAATCTTATATAGAAATGTGATTTTTGAATTGTTTGACAATTCTCTCATGATATTTGGCACAAAGTGATGAGCCATGACCCATCTTTGCTCACAAAAAAAAAAGAGATGTTCCTTTTACACTCAATCACGATACTCTCACCTATTACCAGTTCACCTGCTCATTGTGGACTGTTTCAAAAGAGTTTAAATTAGATATTCTATAAGCTTTTCACTTTTATTTTGCCTTTGTCCCAACTTTTTTGGAGTGTTACAACCATCAAAAAATTTAAATGTGTTTCTATTTACAAAATACACCTAAGTTGGCCAGTGAAAACTTTGAAAATATTTTCTTTGTACATTTGTCAGTTAAATAAAGGTTAAAGAGAATTAACAAATAACAGATTGTAAATTTTAGTGCATTTTATATGTCCCAATTTTTCCGGAAATGGGGTTGTATATAGAACATTAACAGGATGAAACCTAAGTATATATATATATTTTTGGATATGTGTGTATATATATATATATATATATATGTATATATATACACAGTATCTCACAAAAGTGAGTACATCCCTCACATTTCTGCAAACATTTTAGTATATCTTCTCAAGGGACAATACTATAGAAATGAAACTTGGATATATTTTAGTGTAGGCAATGTGCTGCAAGTATAGCAGTACATATTTACTGTCCTCTTAAAATAACTCAACACACAGCCATTATTGTCAACATAGCTAGCAACAAAAGTGAGCACACCCTAAGTGAACATTTCAAAACTGTGTCCAAACTGTCAATATTTTGTGTGAGTACCGTTGTTATCTAGCACTGCCTTAATCCTCCTAGCCATGGAATTCACCAGAGCTACACAGCTTGTTGCTGGGATCCTCTTCCACTCCTCCATAATGACATCACGAAGCAGCTGGATGTTAGACATATGGTGCTTCTCCACCTTCAGCTTGAGGACGCCTCACAGGTGCTCAATAGGGTTCAGATCTGGAGAACTACTTGGCCACTCCATCACCTTCAGCTTCCTCAGCAAGGCAGTTGTCATCTTGGCTGTGTGTTTGGGGTCGTTATCATGGCGTTCGGCCCAGTTTCTGAAGGGAGTGCATCAAGTTCTGCTTCAGAATGTCACAGCACATGTTAGAATCCATGTTTCCCTCAATGAAGCGCAGCTCCCCAGTACCAGCAGCACTCATGCAGCCCCAGACCATGATGCTACCACCGCCATGGCTGACTGTTGGCAAGACACAATCTTCTTGGTACTCCTCACCAGGGCGCCGCCACACATTCTGGACACCATCTGAGCCAAACAAGTTTATCTTAGTCTCATCAGGCCACAGGACATGGTTCCAGTAATTCATGCTCTTGGACAGGTTGCTTTCAGCAAACAGTTTGCAGGCTTTCTTGTGAACCAGCTTCAGAAGAGGCTTCCTTCTGGGACGACGGCCATGCAAACCGACTTGTTGTAGTGTGCAGTGTATGGTCTGAGCACTGACAAGCTGACCTTCTGCTTCTACAACCTCTAAAGCAATGCTGGCAGCACTCATACGTCTGTTTTTTTTTAAGCCAGCTTCTGCACCTGACGCACAGCACGAGGACTCAGTTTCTTTGATTGACCCTTGCGAGGCCTGTTCCAATGTGGAACCAGTATTGGACAACCTCTGTATGACCCTGGCCACTGTAACTCAGTTTCAGGGTGTTACCAATCTTCTGTTGCAACTATTCTAATTCTCAATCCTTAGAGAGTTCTTTACCATGAGGTGCCGTGTTGAACATCCAGTGGTCATTATGAGAGAATTGTACTCAAAGCACAAATTGTAACTGCTCTAATACAAGATACACAATTGTTTATGGTCCTGTCAAGCAGAAAAAAACATGAACATGATGAATAGGACATGTGGCTTTGCATGTTTAAATGACATACAGCTATTATAACTCAGGGTGTTCTCACTTTTGTTGCTAGCTATGTTGACAATAATGGCTGTGTGTTGAGTTATTTTCAGAGGACAGTAAATCTATACTGCTATACAAGCAGTTCAGTTCAGTTCATTTATTTCTAAAGCACATTTAAAAACAGTCACATGACTGCCCAAAGTGCTGTACAGGCATAAGCTAAAAATCAAAGAGAAAACAACTAAGAAACTACATGTATAAATTAGAAGCTATACAGAGTATAGACATTAACAAGTATTAAAAGCTAATGAAAACAAATAGGTTTTCAGTAGAGATTTAAAAACAGATAAGGAAGAAGCTACTCTAAGTTGTCGCGGCAAGCTGTTCCACAATCTAGGCCCCACCACCGAAAAGGCTCTATCTCCTCTACGTTTGAGTCTAGTACGAGGAACAGTGAGTATATTTAGCTTACTAGATCTTAGGCCGCAGGACGGGCTATAGGAGTGTAGAAGTTCAGACAGGTAACTTGGGGCAAGATGATGCAGACATTTGTACACTAAAAGGAGAATTTTATAGTCAATCCTAAATTGGACTGGTAGCCAATGGAGAGCTTGCAGGATGGGAGTGACATGATCGAATTTTCGTCTTTTCTTGAGAAATTTGGCCGCAGCATTCCGGACCAATTGAAGACGAACGAGCTGGGACTTAGAAATGCCACAGTACAGTGTATTACAGTAATCCAAGCGGGGTGTTATAAAAGCATGGATAGCTGTCTCAAGGGATTTTTCGGGCAAGAAATGCTTAATTTTGGCAAGAAGGCGGAGTTGGAAAAAGCTAGTAGCGACAACAGAAAACAGTTTCTCTAGAGTTAATCGACTGTCCAGGAAAACTCCTAGGTTCCGTACACGGCTTGTATTAAATGTAGACAAATTACCTAAAGTGGTGTTGTCAAACTCAAATTTGTCAGATGGGGCAAAAACTATAATCTCAGTCTTTGAATCGTTTAATCTTAAAAAGTTACTTGCCAGCCAAAGCTTTACCTAATCGAGACAATCCAATAGATTTAAATACAGAGGGGTCATTTCTTTTTATCGGCAAATAGATCTGCGTATCGTCCGCATAAAAATGGAAAGAGACACCATGCCTTCTTATAATCGAGCCTAAAGGAAGCATGTACAGAGAGAAAAGCGAGGGAGATAAAATAGAGCCCTGAGGGAGTCCAGTTTCAAGGGGAGCAGCAGAGGAGGTAAAACTGCCAATCCTGACTGAAAAATATCTGTCAGTTAGCAGAACACTGACTACTCTAAAATAGATCCAAGTTTCATTTCTATAGTATTGTCCCTTGAGAAGATATACTAAAATGTTTGCTGAAATGTGAGGGGTGTACTCACTTGTGTGAGATACTGTATGTATATTTGTATGCATAACTATTGACACAATCCAAAGACAAGTAAGCATTTAAGTCTAAGACCCATGGTTGTTGATTTACTAAAAAGTATTTTTTTTTATATAAATGTGTAAGTGTACATGTGCAAAAAAATGTTCCAAAGTTCTTTTCTGGAAAAGAACAAGTTTATTTTTATCTTTTGGACCCTTTTCACTATTTCTATAAAACATTGATAAGTTAAGCTACTTAAACTGATCCCATATCAGAGGCAGAGGAAAATGCAGTGCTTGTAGAATAGCCCACCACTGGGATCAGACATCGCAAGACTAGATTCAGGGATTCCGTGACCCAGATTCTCACAGTCACAAAGCTCTCGCATACCACATTTCTGCTGGGCAATGATAACTGAGCTCGGCTACAGTGAAGAAGAGACCAAAGGAGAAGGGGTGAAAAGTTTTTGACTATTTTAAGTTTGTGGAAGGTAAAACAGGAAAAAGTTGAACACGACCATCTTAAAGGCGTTCATTACCGTTCAAACTTTGGACTCAATAATTTAAAATATTTTTTAAATACACTTTTTATGCTCACTAAAGGCTGCATTTATTTGATCAAAATTACATACATAGTAACATTGTGAATAACTGTTTTCTATTTAAATATATTTTAAAATGTAATTAATTCCTGTCATGGCAAAGCTGAATTTTCAGCATCATTACTCCAGTCTTTAGTGTCACATGATCCTTCAGAAATCATTCTAATGTGCTGATTTGCCACTCAAAAACAATTCTTGTTATTATTATCAATGTTGAAAAAGTTAAAAGTCAGGATATTTTGATGAATTCAAAGTTCAAAAGAACAGCATTTATTTGAGAAATAAATATTTTGTAACAATCTAATTGTCTTTACTTGTACTTTTCATTAGTTTAATGCATCCTTGCTCAATAAAAGTATCAATTTCTTTTCTTTTTTTTAAACTAAGTGACCCAAAACTTTTGAACGTTAATGTATAAACCATTTTTTTTTTGTGTATGTTCAGGAAAATTGTGAATAATTTCTAAATGTGACTTGAATTTTCCATTCTCAGTGGACCGGCCGGTGCGAATCTATGCAGATGGCATCTTCGATCTTTTTCATTCTGGACACGCTCGCGCCCTGATGCAGGCTAAGAATCTGTTCCCAAACGCTTACCTTATAGTTGGAGGTACAGACACACTTAATTTACTGATCCAGACTTTTCAGTATTCTGTAGGAGATGTTGAATTAATAATTGTGTGTTCCTAAACTGATGAAATATGTATTTGTGTGTGTTTGTTTGTGTGTGTGTTAAGTATGCAGTGATGAACTCACTCACAAGTTCAAGGGTTTCACCGTAATGACAGAAGACGAGCGGTACGAGGCGTTGAGACACTGCCGCTACGTCGATGAGATTTTGCGTGATGCGCCCTGGACTCTTACCCCAGATTTTTTAGAAAAACACAAGGTTAGTCAAGTCTTAGCACAGTACTGTACCCATAATTCCCTGCGATTAACCCTCTGGTTCGTATTCTCTAGATTGACTTTGTGGCACATGACGACATCCCATACTCCTCTGCTGGATCTGAGGACGTGTACAAGCATATTAAGGAGGCAGGTAAAGAAAAGCATTCTTCTCTTAAAGGCATGTGTATGTTTGTGCTTCAGACCAGGTCTAACATGTGTGAGTGTCTCAGGTATGTTTGTGCCCACTAAAAGGACAGAAGGGATCTCAACGTCCGACCTGATCACCCGGATAGTGAGAGACTATGACGTGTACGCTAGACGCAACTTGCAGAGGGGCTACACCGCTAAAGAACTGAATGTCAGTTATATTAATGTAAGAAAGTGAACTTAATGTATTTAAATGTTGAATCTATTTTATTAAATAAAACATATTAATTTCTGCATGAAACTTTTGACATTTTTGGGGTCACATCACAGGACATGTTACAACCCGAACTAAAAAAATACATATCGAAAATATGTTTTAATTCATTAATTTAAACATGCTCATCATAGAGGGATGTATTTGGGTAAATATATGAATATATAACTGAATATATAAATATAGTGAGAATATGAATGTTTCAATAGTTTTGAAAAAAAGATTTAAAAAAATAGACCAAAAACATTACATTACACAGCGTTGCATTATTTGACCCATAATTAAAAACAATAAAACGTTCTCATTGAAAATTCAAATTTTCTTTGAAGTACGAAACATTACGAAAGTAAAGTGTGTTTTGAATGCCATTGCGTTATATAAAATGCTTGCTGAACTGACTCTGAACTGTTTCTGGACAGGAAAAGAAGTATCGTCTGCAGAATCAGGTGGACAAGATGAAAGAGAAAGTGCGGACGGTGGAGGAGAAGTCCAAGCACTTTGTATATAGAGTGGAAGAGAAGAGCCATGATCTTATCCAGAAGTGGGAGGAGAAATCACGAGAGTTCATTGGGAACTTCCTGGAACTATTCGGCCCAGATGGGACATGGGTAAGCAAATATGTATTTATTTGTATATATATATATATATATATATAATGTATACACACACTTTACCGTTCAAAAGGGGTCAGTAAATGTGTAATAATTTTAAAAGAAGACTCTTATGCTCACAGAGGGGTCATTTATTTAGTCAAAAATATAGTAGAAACAGTAATATTGTGAAATATTATTAAAGTGTAAAAGAAAAGTTTTCTATTTTATTAAATTTTCAAATGCTGCTTTTTCAGCATAATTACTCCAGTCTTCAGTGTCATATGATCCTTCAGAAATCATTCTAACTAATTTCTTTAATAAAAAATAAAAAAATCCTGCTGACCCTAAACTTTTGAATGGTGTATATGTATATAGTATGACCTTTTCATTTTTCCAGAAGCAGATGTTTCAGGATCGCAGTGGACGAATGATCCAGGCGTTATCTCCGCGCGGGTCACCCAGCAACAGCCCACCAAGGGAATTTTCCCCATCCCGCTCCCCGTCACCCCCCTCCCGCTGGGCCATGCCCAGAACCTCACCGCCCTCGTCCCCGAAGGGTGCTTCAGCCTCCATCAGCAGCATGAGCGAGGGAGATGAGGATGAGAAGTGAAAAGTGGCCCATCACACACAGAATAGACTGCACTTTACTCATTCACACGTCACATACATAACACACACTGGCAGCAATGACAGGTCAACTACCCTCATGGGAAAATTTTAAAGTACTGTACACAGTGCAGGGTAGTTGAAGTCCTGTTTAGTTGTGCTGGTATTACAGCAAAAAGCCATTGCAGCCCTGAACAGATCCTGAGAGGAGATTTAGTAAACAGAGGGGGGATTCACTGAATAAATTGTGGCCACATTTGAACACGCTGTGTGAGCGTTTCACACCCAATTCCCTAAACATGAACGCAAATCAACAGGGATATCAGTATAACATTGTTTTTTTGGATCATATTAGAATTTATTGGATATTTAATTGTGTGTGCTCAATTCCTGTGTTTTTAAATTGAAATTACCGTTGTCATTTTCTAACACACATAAAGTTAAAATTTAACCCAATAATAATGTAATAACTTGAATGTAATCTTAAGCAAATCTCAAAATAAATGTCCATTTGTCATACTGTACATTATAATGTTAGTTTAGTTTTTATTTATTTAGAATAGTATAGAAATATAACAAAAAATATACAAAATGAAGTATAGATTAGGGTTAGTATCAGTTATCAGCTATAACAAGAAAAAATTATTATTTGCTTATTTTAAGTTTACTTTAATTAGGTCAATGACAGAGTAGTGGCCAAATAAAAGTGCGGTTAGTGAAATAGACACCGATTTTTGCACTGAAATACTGAGCAAAAGTGGCACAACTTTAGTGAATTCTCCCCAAATGTTTAAAAGGATAAGGACTGATTCTGTCGTCTATTGCTCAGGACTGCCCTACTGTAACATACTGTAAATACACCAATCCGTTCCTTGTTTTCAAGAAAAATGTCTGATCCACCTCATGAATATGTATCAGTGCACCAATGAGGAGGCCGCTAGCGTTCACTAAATTGTCTGTGCATGAATGTGTTTAATTCTCATTAACAGTCATTAACTTGTGTTACTGCAGCTTTTACCACAACATAAAGCAATTTCTTTGCACGTTGTGGTATGATCAAGAATTGTCTTAAGAATAACACAGCCAAAAGGTCTAGTAGCTTTTAGATAAATGGTAATAAAATGAAAAAATCATGAAAATGAGGGATATCACATTAATCTGTGCTTCTCAATTTACATGTAATTCCTCCCGTCTTGTCTAGTTATGCCATTATGTGTATGCAAGAGCCACGTCAATTGACATAATCTGTACTTTGTAAACATTTTCTTTATTTGGTTTGTATATGTTTTCTTTTACATTAAAACTAGCATAAAATGTAAATAATAAACTGAGAACAGAACAATTGCCAGCTAAGTGATTAATTACAAATTCAAGTACACAAAATGAATGATAGTACTGGAAGATCTCTTTATTTTTCTTCTTTTATACAAGTACTTCAGATGGAATGTCAACATATCAATATCTTAATGATTATGAAGATTTATGTGTGAATGTCAGCCTCACACAAAATCATCTAACACATTTTGTATTTTGTTTCAAACATCATTTATCTATAAGCAGTGGTGTTTTACTTGAGAAGAACAAGAAAACAAGTCCAAAAAACAACATTAGTCACAAAAATGTCCATTTTGCAGATGCAAGATGGTTGTATGTCAACACTAGAATATCAGGTAAGATATTTCATTGTAGGTACAAGTTTTTCCTAATGTTGTGCATGAACAGACCGTACGCATGCATAAACGAGAGTATACTAGCAAAATCAAAGACTATTTGAGCTTGGCGACGACAACGACGACGGCTTGGTTTCACAGGAAGTCTGCTCTTCTGAACGCTCTGAATTCAAGCCATCAAAGTGCACTCTTCATTGACAAACATAAAACAAATCATTTTAAAAATATTTTTAAATAAATACTGAAATCTACGCTTCAATAACATGAGAAAATGTAAGGTACTGTATGCACTTCGTCACACAAAAAAAAGTTCCCTTAAGGTCATCACAAACCAGCATTAAGACAGATGCAAATGGTTTTATATGATTTCTATGAAAAGATTATGACATGTGGAACAGAAACAGAACATCAGCTGACAGATATACAATCGGTCTGTATAAAACAACAGCATGAGGCAAATATGGGGAAAATCATATTTTATCATCTCAAAATCCAAAAATTAAATTATATTTTGCTTAAAGTCTAAAAAAAAGTCTACTTTAGGACCATTAAGGTCTTTTGAACCGCAATACTATTTTCATGAGAAATTAATATATTTTATTCCTCAATTCTCAAGTAATGTAATGCTAAAAAATCTCATTGTAAAAATAGGTTTTATTTTTCTTGTGCAGAATAATTTTTTTAGTTTGAAATATGATTCAGTGTTCTTGACCGTTTCATGAGATTCATCCTGGAGTGTTGCAGTAAAAACACAAAGTTCATCCTATTGGAGTTTACTAAAAGCAACTATAGAAATATCATTCAGGTTCAACTTAATATACTTGTGCGTATAAAAGAATCTTTTAAGTGATCGATGACAGGGTAACAAACAAACTTACTAGCCTGGGCAATGTTACACTTGTAGTTAAGCACTGGTTCCTGTAAACCAGACAAGCTGCCTTGTATTTCATCTAATGTCAAAGAATCATTGCTCTCAAACGGTCCCAAATCATATCCATGTCAGGAATTATTTTAAGATTAGGTTCTCAAGAAAACAAGAAATAACTGAGAGGTAGTGGTATAATAAAAATAAAATTAGCTAAAAATCTAAATCAAGTCAGCCATTTCATGGAGTTACATCTATGAGTTTATATCTAGCTATGCATTTTCTCTCTCAATCACATGCTGCTGAAATCTAAACATCTAAAGTTTCTGGTCCATCAAATTCTGCAAGCAAATATCTTTCTATCAACTATCAATTATCACCATGCAGGGGCCATAATGTCGTGAAAGACGTATCTGCTTTTACAATACAAATAATGACTATCACACTAATGCTATAATAGGCTATTGTGGTGCATTCTTCTTTAAGGTTTATCACACTCTCTCACCATTTACATTAGAAGCTCTGTATTGTTGATCTACAAGTGAATGTAGGAGATGTACTTCTGCTACTCGCACTTAAAGACTGAGGCCCAGCTCAGAGTCTTTGGGGGGAAATGCTAAATAATTTGGGGTCAAATAAATAAATAAATACATGTTTGAAACTACATTGATTTGTTTAAAAGTGCATTCCTGCATGCTTGGAAACATCAGTTCTTCAGCATACTCCCTGACCCCAAAAACATTTGGGCGCATCTAACGAGGAAATGTCCTGCTCATGTTTCACCTAAAACATTAAAGAAAAAGAAAAAATTAAGAACGATTTTGCATTAAGAAAATTATTTTTAGGACCACTGAAATTGTTTGCATTGTAATATTTCCATGAGAATTAAGCACACTCATCTTCAAGTTCTCACTACTGTAATACAATTAAATTTTTCAATTAAAATCAGCGTAAATTTTTTTTTTTTAAACTTAAATAACTTATAAATATATAACTGTATATATTTTATTATAAATAAATATATATAAACATAACTAGGAAATATATTATTGTGTGTATATGTATAGTGGTGTCAAATCGATTAATCACAATGAATCACATCAAACATAAAAAATATACACATACACACACATTATACATTTCAATTAATCTATTTGACAGCACTAATATATATATATACACATAATAATATATGTATTACTTATGTTATGCATGTAGTTATCTTATACTTATATTTATTACATATATTTCTTTATATTATTTATAATATATATATATATATATATATATATAAAATGCAATGTAATAAGTTAAATTACTATTTAAATATACTATACATTATTGTACTACAAAGTACTATAGTATAATTGTACAAAGTACAATGAGTATATTGTACTACAGTAGTATACTAATTGTACTACAAAGCTTCATTTTCTTTATGCAAAATATAAAATTTTCTTTCTTTTAATTTTGGGGTGAAAAATAACCTCAATAAGTTTGAAATTTCATGAGATTTTGAGTTTCTCCTCAGCCTTTTCAAAGTGATTCTCCATTAGTTCACTGCCAAGAAAATCATAGTGGAAGCCACAGAAACTGAGGACAAACTCTCTCTCTCTCTCTCTCTCTCTCTCTATTGCCTGCGAATTTTTGAATGGCAGTGAAAGAAATGCTCTTTTTTGACCATCTCAAACTGCAGGCTTCCTTCTCTGACTGCTATAGAAAATGAAACAGGGGAGCTACTGTGTGGCACAATAAAAGAAAAGTATCTTACAACCCTGGACACAAATGCTCACCCTTTCCGCTCACCACCCTGGAAGACGCTTACTCGAGACTCTGTGTCTTACGTCTGTAGCTGCACAAAGGAGGAAGGAGCAGAGACTTAATGACACTTGCATCATCAGATGTTCTGCTCTGGAAATGCTAACAAGTATAGAACACTCAGCATCGATGTGACGTTGCCATGGCAACTGAAGCTAGACTAAAGACGGAAAGGTCTGTAATGGGTGCAGTGGGACATAGATGGGGTGAGTGCAATTATCTTTTGGCCTTGTATTTTGAGGCATCTCTGGGCTCTTTGCTCGGGTTGCTCCAGTCATCCGCTCCTGGGCCTCCTTGGTAGTGCCGCCAAGCAGATTTGTTAAAGACGGGCAGACGCTCAAATGATTCACTGGAGAGGGCCTGGTCAGAGAAGGTGATGGGGTGGATGTCATTGAAAACCTATCAATGAAACGATTAACTAAAGTGCAAATCGAGAGCTGCTGTTACCTTCAAGTAGATGACGGCATCGGTCCCCACGCCTTCCATTGAGTATAGTTTCAGGTCTCCTTGAAAGTAGCGGGCATACAGTCTGGATATCGGCAAACCATGGCCAAAACCAGCCTAAAGACGCATGGAGATCAGGTTACAGAGGGCAATGATACATTTAGAGCTGCTGTTCAAGGTTAAAGTTCGATGGTTCACCAACTTCACCTAAAATAGTGTCATCATTTACTCACCCTCAAGTCGTTCCAAACCTTTATTGCTTACTTTCTTTCAACACTGGTACTGAAATAATACAATAGCTTTCACTGAGGAACACTGAAATTATATTATAATAAAAAATCCCAGGTTTGATGCCTTGTCACTTGAATGACTGTGAGTTTCTTTCTTTTATTTTACACAAAAGAAGATTTTTTTTAAAGAATGTTGGTAACCAGACAGGTGACGGCACCCATTGACTTTCCTACTATGGAAATCAATGGGTGCAGTCAACTGTCTGGTTACCAACATTCTATCATTTTTTTCTTTTGTGTTTAACAGAGGAAAGAAACTCATGCAGGTTTGGAATAACATAAGGGTGAGGAAATGATGACAGAATTTTCATTTTTGTGTGAACTATCCCTTTAAGAGTGGCAGTAGAATGAAAGATTTTTGACAAATAACAACTTAAATTTGGGTCTGCTTGACTTCAAAAGACAATTTAAAGTCATTTTCAATACATGGTGTTTTGTGTCCTTTTAGAGTTTGAAAGCCCAAGAGCAGCGTTAACATTCTGCTAAATGTCTCCTTTTGTGTTCCACAATCTTATAAAAAGTATACACATAAGGGTGACTAAAGCCTGGTTCACACGGGACGGTCGATTTTCCAAACCTGAGAGAGCCGATAAAAAAATCACGGGTCTAACAGTTTTGGTCGTACAGTGTGTGGTGCGCAGCCACACGGCAAAATCAACACATCACACACAAACCGATTTGACTCCCGAGCATTCCCAGGTCAGACGGAAAATCTTGCAAAATTCCGAGATCAAACGTGACTTCAGAGTAAACAATCATGGCGGACGAAGAGGATGCAGTGGTGATAGTTTGTAGTTTGTTTTTAACTGAAAAAAAAAAACGTTATCAAAAGACAAGGTGATGGTCAAAGAAGTGGAGACAACGCGAGCATGGACGGCTGTTTTGATTTTGTTTCCCGGTGCTTCCTCTGCGCCTCGCTTTCTGATTGGCTACAACCACAGTCCACAGGCTGGGTGCTCGTTTGTCCCCGGGGGGGACCACACACGAGGAGAAATCGGGCCAAAAAAATCCAACATGTTGGATATCCCCGATTTGAGATCGAATCGGATCAGAGCGACATCCTTCCGAGCAGACGAGAGCAGTCTTAACACACCACACACGGCAGGAATATCTGATCAGATTATTTTAGGATAATCGGAGCATCCTTAAGATTGTCGGAAGGGGTAAATCGGGGCTAAAATCGGCCTAATTATCCTGCCATGTGAACCAGGCTTAAGTGATGACACGATGAAGTTTGTTGCTGTAAGAATACTGTAGCCACACTTTTTTTTTTACCAATGGCACGCGTTTAGATTCCAGACTGGGTGTTGGTGCAGTCGAGTAGGTGTAGTTGAACAACCTGTCAATCTTCCGTAAAGCCACACCCCCTCCCCTGTCACTGATCTATGATGAAAATAAAAGGAAGTTTAGGATCAAGGCATGTCATTTGTACGTGTAGAAAACGGACTCGCAAACAAACTGACCTTCACAGAGAGATCTTCCTTCCCCAGGGTCACTTTTGCTTTTATAAGAGGAAGACCCTCTTTACTATCCTCGTGGAGCTCATTGGTGGCCCGCATTGCGTTCTGAAAACACAAACACAAGCTGTTACAGCAATACGTCAGGGCCTTGGGAAAAGCACAAAGATGAGGGCTGCTGAAAATTGAATTGCGTAACAGATGCCTGAAGTTTGATGTATCAAATTCAATATGTGTGTGCAAGTTTAAGAAACAAACCTTAAACAATTCAAACAGCATGTGGAATAGGTGGGAGGGAACATACACAGCCTGGATGGGTTTTTGAGGAGCCTTAGCTGCACAGAAACGTTAAATATTTATAGCATTTTTGAGAAATGCTAACTCCAGAAATTGAGTTACATGAATTAGAAATGAATTAACTCTGAAACAAACATATATTGAGTTTTGTGAGAGAATAAAAAGAAAAAGTACCATTGAATTCCTCTGTCTTCAGTTCAGGGGCAGCTTGATAATATTGCTCACACACCATCTTGGCAGTCTCGTAAGCATCTGACAACAAAATCGCATTTTTTGATCAGTAGAGAACAAAATCCAAACTAAAGACTCCAAGCATTTCCTACACTATTGCTGAAAAGTTTGGGGTTTGGTAAAGAAAGATGTCTCTTATGCTCACCAAGGCTGCATTTTATTTGATCAAAAATACAGTAAAAACAATAATATTGTGAAATACTATTACAATTTAAAAGAACTGTTTTCTATTTTAATATATTTCACATGTAATTTATTCCTGTGATGGAAAACTGCATTTTCAGCAGTCTTCAGTGTCACATGATCCTTTAGAAATAATTATAATATGCTAATTTGCTGCTCACTTTCTTATCATTATCAATGTTGAAAACAATTGTGCAGTTGAATACTTTTGTGGAAACTGAATAAATTTTTTTGTTCAAGATTCTTTGATGAATTGAAAGTTCAAATGAACGACTTTTATTTGAAAAAGAATTATTTTGTTACATAATTGTCTTAACTGTCACTTTTGATCAATTTAATATGCCCTTGCTGAATAAAATATTAATTTATTTTTACAAAATTTTTTACTGACGACAAACTTTTGAACGGTATGTAACAGAACAAAAAATAAAATAAAAGCAAACTTACCAGTCACCACCTCTGCAACATTGCAGTTGGGATCAATACTGCCAATATGTTTGGGATGGGCTGGGTTGATGTCATTGCCAAAAAGGAGAGCTGTAATAAAGAGAAAAGCAATTACGATAAAACATGATGAAAAGCTGTTGTCCTATATGTGGTGACAGTCTGTCTTTTGGGTGACGTACTGTGCTGGTTTATGAGCATGCGAAAGGAGATCCGGTTGGTGTAGAAGCGGTCCAAAAAGTACTGGATATTAGAGCTGACGAACGGATCGAAGCCAAACTTCTCCTTATATTCGATCACACCCTGGGCCATGGTCGGGACCACATCATTGTGTCTATTCCTGATCTCAATAAGAGTCTCCAAGAAGCTATAGGTACAGAAGTTTAGAAAACACATTTTGTTATACAAAAATACAGAATAGTTCGACAGTCATTATTCAGATAATCAGTTATTTAAGTTTAGTTCAATAACTGGGTAAAATTATGGAGTTCAGTTTCATCTATAAACCAGATCTGGAGTAAACAGTGATTTCAAAGTCAATAATATTGCTGAATATTTAGTGCCCCCAACAAAGCAAGGCAAAAGATGAGAGTGGCAAGGAACCCAAACTCCATCTGTGACAGAAATGGGGGGGGGAAAACTTGGGAGAAAAACAGTTCTCCTCTGGTTTTGAAGCTGGCCATAGAGTCTGTGCAGAGGACTTGTCTGGTTCGCTTGATCTTCGATGAGGATCTGTGCCAATGGCTTTCTAGTCGACGAGGTCTTCACAGATCGTCCATTATTCAGATAATTTACAATAGTCTGTATCAATAATAAGTGCCATTGTATGTAGAAATGGTATGAGAGTAGGATTCTCTCTCTGTTTTTTGCTGACCCAGCATGCATATTTGCTCTGTCAGGGTGGCTTTCAGTTATTGATTCCTCTGTTGTAAACTCTAGCCTGAATTCACCTAGCATGAAAATATAAAATGCCGTGCAACAGCCTGAAAAACAAGACTATCAAGATGTCTCACGAAAAGCAAAAAAAAACATAAGTCTTACTCACTCATTCAGGGCATGTGGGTCTTCAGGCTTCCTGTTCTCAAACTCTAGAAGTTCTAAAAAACTTTGCATGTACCTGTGGAGAGATTCGGCACAGCTCAGGACAGGCTTCAGTGAAGCATGTGCTACGATTCAAAAACTCATTCATACTCACCATTTCTGCACCAGTTTGACTGAAGGTTGACTGAGGAGCTTGTCAGGCAGCAGATTGACCTCTCTCATAGTGTTAGCCAAGCGCACTGGCAGCTCCTTCCGCAGGAACATGTAAGATGTCTTCTCACATGCATTATCCCTACCTGAAAATCAGGCAACCAGAAACATAAACAACTGCGAACGTAGGAGGGAAAAGCAACAAAAAAAAATGCATTATCATCCACACATGAAACCTGAGAAACCTGAACATCAACTCATTAATCAGGTTGAACGTAAGCCAAAAAAAAGTAATTTAAAAAGTAGTAAAAAAAGTAGATATTTATTAAATAGCAACTACTTGATTGTTTATGTCACCGCAAAATGGAATCTACATTAGCTCTACTCTGGAAAATGCAACTATAAGTAATGAAGATATTAAGATACCACAAACATTAAAGTCCAAAGTCCACAATGTTTTGGAATATTTCAGTATTTATTATAAATGATTTATCTGTGCACATGATTATTTTTTTTAAATCCATGTGCCCTTGTAATCTTAAATCAAAATCAGCACATCTTCTCTGATGACGTGTTTACTGGCATGAGGGTGGGATCAACCCGTCACTCATATGAGATCACAGTAATAGCGAACGATCCAAAGATCCAATTCATTCCCGATCGACAAAATCAAGTCCCGACCTACATTTTTTCTTGTTTGAGAACTCATTCCACTCGGATTTACCGTCACAATAGCGCAGAAAAGACTATCACAACTTCCATTTTATGGCGACTTAAACGATTTGCCGATTTTTTGTAAAGATGCTTTGATACAATGTGTAAATCTTCTTTGTGAAAGTGGCTATACAAATAAAACAAAACTGACTTAGTGTGACTTCATTTATGAACATTTATGTTCATTTAGGCCTAGTTCACCAATAGGTGTTTAGTTGAAACATCACAAGCAAGTTTAACTATCCCTATAATCATTTATTTAAGGTTGTAAATAATATCATAATTATCCTTGTAACGTAAGCCTTCTGACACATTGCCATTATGACAGTCCCTTTGTGCTATTAATGTGATTGTTCAGTGGACCTTTCACCCCAAAATTAAAAGTTGTATTGTTTCACGGAAAAAAGAAAGTCATACAGTTTATGACAACAGATTAGTAAATGTCATTTTTGGGTGAACTATCCATCAAAAAACAATTAATTTTGACTTGCGTTTGACTCAAGGTGTAGTCAATATATTATTCATATCACACACTGAATATATATGCATTCAAAAGCATCTCCCTTTTAGAAGGAATACAGTTAGATTAACGGACAACTATTTTATATTAGTATAATTATATTTAATATAATTATAATATGCAAATAGTTTATGATGTCAGCAAATAAGAAATGAAATCTGAAGGACATATGATTGGCAAAATGTCTAGGCATACAAGGCAACCCAACAATCTCTCGGTTTTAAAAAAAATGTAACTTTGAAAGTCATTAGATGACATTGTATAGTCATAAAAAAACAGAACCATTAACAGTTACCTCAATAATACAAAATACAAACGTCGAATGTTTTCCAAATAAACAACGTTCTTGTTTATCAGATCACGTCATTTGTCGCATTTACAATCAGGACAGATCAACATTAAAAAACAATGTTTATTAAAAAACGTAAGTTCCGCTGTGAGTGTCTGTTTGTCAGTGTAAGTTACATGTGATGGATGCGCTCGCACTTACCAAATTCCAGAAACTGTTTAATTGACAGGGGCGATGGTGAAAACCTTGAATAATATTCTATCTTTGGTAAATGGTTATTCAGAAGAAATGCGTACAGTCTCATTGTGAGGGAAAATGTGAAACGACCGAGGCAAGGTTGTTCTTTATGTTGGGATCATGGCAGGGATCGTCGAAAGATTAGAGCTGACAGCAACATCCGTATCCGAACATTTACCTCCGTTTCATATTATTATTATAACAGGACACTGCATTAATTGTCAGTGTCTTCTGTTTTCTAGCACGACCACTGTTGCGCTAAACAGCACGTACACAAGACCGAAGCAGCGAACACACAACCAACCATGATTTTAAACAGCGAGCACTGTGATTTGCTGTGAAGAGTCCGGAAAAAGCATGTGATTGGTCTATTTATTTCACTGAATAACACCTCTCTGTTGGCGGTTAGGTTGCAGAACAGCGGGTATAAGTTGTTGTTGCTTTAAATGACGTTTATGTGTATTTACCTTGGTATTTACATTTTGTGTGTGTCATCCTGACACCCACCAATTTATTACTACAGATTTTGAGACCCACGTTACATTATTTATCCAGCCTATCTGGTCTGCTGGTCTTGGCTGATTTAGAATGGTTTAGCTGGTCTCCCAATTTGACCTACTGAAAAGTTGAGCATAAAAAGGCTAAAGTTTGCATTTACATTTATTGTGTTGCTTTTCAGTTGTGTGTGCAGACAACAATGTTCTTTTACTATTATTTATAGGCTACTTATTGTATTTATTAACATTTTGAATTAGCTTTTAGTGGCATATTTTCACATTTTCTTTTGACATTATATATATATATATATATATATATATATATATATATATATAATTTTTTTTTAAATTATTATTTCAGTTTTAGTAATTTTTTTAATATATTTAATTTTATTTCAGCTTAGTTTCAATCTTGTTTAATAGTTTAATTTAACAATAACAACAGCAGACAAATGACACAATTACTGTAAAAATCTGTATTCAACAATATGAAGTGACAGATTTTACAAGGGTAATATTTCAACATACAATTTAGCAACAAAAACAAATCCTGACCTTTATACAATTCCAAAAGTCTTTTATGCAGCATATCATTATGCCATAGAGATGACTTTATCTCACTTAATCAGGAATGTGCACCATGACTCATGAGATTTATTATGCTTTGTGGTCCTATCAACAGACCAAGCATACCAAATAAGAACAGAAACTTGATGTAAATCTCCAGGTTAACGCACCCAATACAAAGTGTAAACATCAATATCAGGGTCCTCAAAGTCATGGTTGACTCTACAGTCAAATTCTGCTACCTAGTAACCTCAATATAAAACATATCTACCAAAATATTAGATATAGCATGTACATGTATATAGAAAATACAAAGTTAATGACCATCAATGTTGACTACCCCCCCCCCCCCCCTCCCTCATTCACACACAACAGTCAATATCTCAGGCAATATCTTTTGCGGTTAGGACAGTCTTTGTCTCCTCAACATCATCCGCATCTGGTATGGGATCATATGGACGTCTATATAAAACACGAGTCACTAGCGTGATGATGAACATCTCCACGATCAACAGCTGCTGACTCATCACTGTGAAAAGAAATTGAGGGTATTTTTTGGAACCATGAATACCAGACAGTCTCTTTATAGGTGTAGACATGTTAAACAAAAAAATTAAAAGGTCTTTTTGTGTTTCGAAACTCATATGACCTTCTTTTTTCAGTGGAACACAAAATGAGTTATTTACAGTAGAATGCCATATATGAAAGTGAATGGTGACCATGGCTGTCAATAAAATTATCACATAATAATGTCTTAAAATCTACTTAAATACTTGAAATAAAGTGCACAGGTTGCATTAGTTTTATGATGTTTTTGGGAGCTTGACAAACCCTGAGTCCCCATACACTCAGCTTATTCTGCTGAACATCTATTTTTACATTTCACAGAAGGCAGAAGAAGCTCACAGGTTTGACATGAGGGTGAGTAAATAATGACAGAATTTTAATTTTGGGATGAACTACCCCTTGAAGTCCTGTGCTCTATGATAATGTAAGAGGATTGTTGTGTTTTGTTCTGCAACATGGCGGTACTCACAGTATCCACGGGTCTGGGAGGTGTAGGGTGGTGCGCAGGCAATAGTCCCGTTCATTGCCAGTATGTTAATGATGGCAGTTTGCAGCTGGCTAAGAATCAGCACCAACTACGGACAGATATAATTGATGAATCATGGGCAACATTCATTCTAGGGCTGGGTACTGACACAAATCTTACGATTCGATTCAATGTCGATTCACAAGTTTGCAATTCGATTAGATTTATTTGGACATATATCAGGTACAATAATAATAATGTAAACTATACATGGAGTCAGGTACTACATTACTAATATTGAAGGTTAAAATTTACAGATTTATACAAACTGTACAATATATTACACCCAAGGAAGTTTTTATAATAATAAAGATAAATAATACTAACTTTATAATTACATAATTATGTATCTACTCCAATTAAATTTTTTTTTAAATATAAACATTTAAATGGTAACTATCATAAAAACGAAACAGCGCCAAAACAGTATTTCATGTTTGAATGTCGTTATAAAATGGGCAGAATTTGTTTCATATTGAAAGTAAGCACAAAGCTTATTGCGATTTATTGGATACCAGGCGTGCTACAATGTTCTGTTTATTCGCCAACTGAAAACAGCATAGACTAGAAGATTGATTTTTACAATTTAAAGCTGCAGTCCGTAATTTTTGGCACTCTAGCGTGTGTCTTGCGGAAGAACATTTTATCCAGAGCTACTTCTCTCTGTTTATGTCTATGACGAGTCATGCAGGTACTGGGCTACTCCACAGCGGTAAGACTGAAACCAGTCTAAAATAGTTTGAATATAAACACTTACCATAGGTGTACCATAGTGATTCAGGATAAGACAAAAACACGATTCATGACGTACTCCCTTATTATACAATTATTTTTACATTTTGTACACACAAAAAAAGTTATGGACAGCAGTTTTAAGAATCGATATCGGTTCATTAAAATCAATATATTATAAATCAATATATTATATATATAAAAATCTATATTTTTACCCAGCCCTAATTAATTCTAGCAATACTGAATATCAACGATGATCTAAAATATAAGGAATAAGTACAAAACACACACAAACCTGATACATGGCATATTTAGGGATAATTTTTAGGGTGCGTAAAGCCTCTCGCACATGCATGAACATGATTGCAACAGGCCAAAGGGCAATAATGGTGAGAACGCCTACAAATGAGTTTATCCATATGGCTCCTCCAGAGGCCGAAACCTACAGACCAGAGAAAGAGACAGTCTGCAAGTCTTTCTCAAGCTTATAAATAAAATTAGCTATTAAATTACTTGCACAGTCTATACTTACATCAGATAAATTAAAGTTGCCATTCGTCCAAAGGACTATAGAGAGGATGGTGAATACTAACTTCATGAGCGCAAACTGGTAGGACCCCAGTTTCAATATAAAAAGAGATCGTCTGAAAAATCAAGGCACAGTTTAAAAAAAAAAAAAAACTTTTACATTTAATATTCCAGGTCACATGATCCCACCCACGGGTATCTCATGAGGTAGGATTATATTGCATTTAACAGTTTACATTGAGTTTGATATTGGAAGTCTTACACAACACTGATATAGCGTAAAGCCAATGGTTCCAGGAGCCACAAACTACTCCTTTCTTCCAGATAGCAAAGGGTGCAATGGCCCAGAGGTGCCCATTTTAAGTTATGCACTAAGCATGATAAAGACCTCATATTTGCAGAAGAGTTGAATGGCCAGAGGTGCACTCATCCTGTTGACATTCAGTCGAAGAAATGGGAAATTAATGGCAAACAGGCCAAAATTTCAGATGCCAATTACAATGTTTGTTAGTAAGACAGAGGTTCAATTCAGTTAATATGAGTGATTCGTTTATTTATATAAAAATGATAAAAACTCAACAAAATTACTAAAGCTTTTTAAAAAACATTAGTTTTTAATCAATTTCTACCTGATAAATTATTTTAGAGCCTGACATAACTAGAAAAATGTATTCATTATGAATGGATTTTTTTTTCCAGGTCAGAAATAGGGTACCTCAAATATCCCAAGACCATGGGAACCCTGGTTCTTCAAAGAAAAGAAAAAAATTATTCTTTTTAGTTGTCTTAGCTTATTTCAATACTTGTTTTGTCTTTGTCCAGGTTAAGAACCACTGTCATAGATACTTCAGGGTTGGCCAGAACACCCTTGCAACTGCACAACAATGCACTCCTAGAACCGATTAAAATGCCCTAGCAACGCCCTAGCAACCACCCCCAACAGCAGTGGTAGTGATTTTTGCACAGGTAATATCCTCTTGGGTCTGACGGCATGTGACAAGCACACTTTAAGGTTTGATTACCGTGTGATGGGGACATTTGGCAGGCATGGGCAGCAGCAGCAGCAAGGCCCTGTGCTGATCTTAAACGACTGTTTCTCACAGCGCCTGAGAAAAGCATCATCCCCTCCGACCTCTTCAATCATCAGAATCAGGAACTTGAAGACCACAACTGCAAAGTATCTGCCAATTCAGCCAGAAATATTTTAATGTCATAACTTGCTGCTGTTGTGTGTCTCGCTTGCACACACCCACAAATCCAATGCAAAGTACTGTACACAACAATCTGGGATAGTAAGTACTTTCTGAAAAGTGAAAACAAAACTGAATTACAGTTACTAATGGTTTACAGAATTACAGTTACTACACTGGACAAAAGTAGAGCACTAATGGTGAACTCACGTGGCTGATGTCATATCAGTGAACATTGTGGCCTTTGGAACCCACATGCCCAAACAAGACATGGTAGCAATTACCTGAAAAAGAGAGAGATAAACATAATGCCTCAGAAGCCAAGATGAACTTGAGACTCATTATCCCTCATCCAGGCAGTCACGGACTAGAAATGACTAACCGTACCATTGCCTCAGTGTCCGTCAGGGTTGGTTACAGATAAAACTCATATTTGATATGTTAGTTATTATTAGGAAAGAATTTTTTTAAAAACACCTGAAGACAGGGAGGGACATAAACAATATGATTTATTGATAGAACTCACTGGTGCTGCTCCGGTTACCCAGATGATAATGCTTTTCTTATTTGGCGGTACTTTCTTATAGATATAGATGCATTCTTCAATGAAAACCAGCATAGACACTGTGGCCATTAAAGTCAGCACAGAGAAGAGGACTATGCCAAAGATATCCAACTCTGAGAAACACAAACACAAACACGTTTTGGTCCACAGGATTGTAAAGTAATTATATTGACCATAAACACAATACACTTTATTTCTCTTATTTGCAACTTTATTTCTAATATTTTTTTTCTTTAAGTATTAGATGAGGGTGTTAGCAACATGCTGCATCAGGTCATAGTACAGCATGTGCATGTGTTCCACTTGAAAAACTTAAATCATTTACTCACCCTCAAATTGTTCCAAACCTGTATGAGTTTCTTTCTTCTGTTGAACACAAAAGAAGATATTTTAAAGAATATTGGTAACTTGGTAACCAGACAGTTGGCGGTAGCCATTGAGTTCTATAGTATTTTTTCCCCTATGGAAGTCAGTGGGGCCCATCACCTGTCAGGTTACTACCGATAATATTCCTTAAAATATCTCATTTTGTGTTTAACAGAAGAAAGAAACTCATACAGATTTGGAACAATTTGAGGGTGAGTGAGTGATTTAAGTTTTTGACTATTCCTTTAAAACTTAAACTAAAATGAAAATTAAACTAAAATAAAAGCTAATTAAAAATATTAATAAAGGCTATAATATTATTTAAATAGTAGTGCTGTCAAATCGATTAATTGTGATTAAAAGTTTGTAAATATATAATATGTGTGTGTGTGTGTGATAGCCTCTCTCTCACTCTCTCTCTCTCTCTCTCTCTCTCTCTCTCTCTCTCTCTCTCTCTCTCTATATATATATATATATATATATATATATATATATATATATATATATACGCATGCACACATACATATAAACACAAAGACATATGTGTGTGTGTGTGTTTGTTTATATGTATGCATATATATATATATCACACACACACACACACACACACACACACACACACACACACACACACACACACACACACACACACACACACACACACACACACACACACACACACACACGTATCACTTCCTAACTATCCATGTGCTTTCAATCAGAATGAAGTACGCTGGAGAAAACTAGTCAGGTTTTTTTTGAGAATTTCAGGAATAACGGTTTCACAACCTTCTCAAACACATACACACACACACACACACACACACACATGTATCTCTTCTTAATTATCCATGTGCTTTCAATCAGAATTAAGTACGCTGGAGAAAACTAGTCAAGGTTTTATTGAGAATTTCAGGAATAACGGTTTCACAACCTTCTCAAACACACACACACACACACACACACACACACACACACACACACACACACACACACACACACACGCACGCATGCACGCACGCACACACAAATGTCATGTAAAGTCAAATATTGTGCTCAGTGGCACACAAATTTATACCAATCTAAGCTGAAGCCAGCTTAGATGACAGCCCTTATTACTCTCTCTCATTTTAATGATACTTTTTGTTTTACTCATTGTTCTGCTGTGTAGTTTTACACAATCCAGGGCTCTCAACATTTTATTCTGTTCACAGATGTGAAGTGTCATTACCTAATGCCCAACTGATCTCCTAAAGCATTCATGCACTTTCTTGTAAGTCATTTTAACAAGAGCACATCAGCCTAACATGTGCCTAACAATTGTGAATGTACACAGTTAATCTGAGGACAAATTAACTTTTACATTTACAGTCACTGCTGTTACTCAAGAAACCTTCCCTCGATTGCAAGTTTAAGTAAAGTTGAGAACTATTAAAACAAAAACGCGAGTTTGACACAGGTATAGTCTACTGTAGTTGAGGGTGACACCTGGAAAGATTCCACATCAGTGCCATTCAACATTATCATGCTGTGTATGAACTCAAGTTCAGGTGCACTGAACCACAGGATAATCACTTCTTATCAACAATGAGTGGGAAGCAACGTAAGATATTAACTTGTGGTATTCAAGGGCATTTTTTTCTTTTTCACCTTTATGAGTTTTTTTTTACAACCATATAAAAACATACAGCATGCCATCCATTTATCAATCAACACTTTTATCTGAATAATTATGGGTGTAGCCATTAAAGGTCAAATTGTAAATAATGAATAAAATACTTAACTTTGTTGAATACATCAAAAATAACATTCCAGATCTAGTCGTATGGTTGATTATAGGCTTGTTCTACTATCACAGAAGAGTTGATTATCTCACAATATTCAAAAATAACAATATTCCAGGTTCAGGAAAAATATAAAAATATGACCACAGTAATGAATGCCAATTTGGAGAGACTATAATTTCCAACCTACCATAGCTATTAGCTAGTGTTACTAAAATATAATTATATTTATGAATAATAATAATAATAATAATAATAATAATAATAATAATAATAATAATAATAATGGGGTCTTCTTAAAATAGTCTAAAAAACTTCCAGAAAGTGTCTTTTTGATCAATTAAAAGTTTTGAGAATGGTGGATAATACAATTTATTAAAGAGAATTGTGCTTTACCATGGCAAAGTTTTATTACGTCAAATAGTCCATATCTTTACATATCTACACTATTAACAACAAAAATATCTCGTGAAAGAAACTTTATATTTGACAGTTGTCATAAAACACATTCCGTGTTACGGAAATAAACATTAGAGAGCAACTTTAAGGAAAAGCAACACATTAAAAAAATACTTACGCATAATAACATCGATAGAGAACGGAGCATCTTGTCTGCATCTCGGATCAAATAGTGTGAAATTTGACTGTTCCATCTTCAGTCACCGTTTGTATATAAGAGCCAGGGCAAATTGTAATCCGTGCAAACACTACTGCCCGAAACACCTGTTGGTTTCAGCATGCGTGAAACCAATAAACTGAGGAAGCAGGCTGGTTCTGTAGACTGTGTGTAGAGGAATCCCAGCACTTGTTAAAGGCGCCGCCCGTGCACGAAAATACGACTCTTTCATTCGACTACTGCGCCTGCGCAATAGTGTCACACAAGTAGCCTACACGTGTGTTTTCTGCGGGATTTTATCATAATGCGGAGTAAGTGAGCCAGTGAACAAAATATGCGAAAGAATATGCGGGAAATGTTGCGGATGGGCACTTAATTTACTTAAAAAAAGACTAGAGTAGGCTATAGTACAATAGTGTTAAAATTAGTCACCCATTACTGACATAGAAAAACCGAGAGCTTTACACACTGCTGAAGAACTTCTCATAGCATCTATTTTGTCGTATATTACTTAAGTAAAAAAATACTGTGCATAATCAGTTCTGAGATTAGATAGAGAAACAGAGAGATAGATCTCTAGTCTCCCACCATGCAAGCGAAACAAAACTGAGACTTGAGAACTTTTGTTATACAAGCATAAACAGTAACTGGGGGGGTATGTTACAAGATCAGACAGACCAAAGCTCACATAAGACTGACAATACATACACATTTTTACAAAGATGGTTAAACTCAAACGGAGGGTGAGAATAGTATGTTTAACATGCTGAACTTGTGATTTGCAAGAGTTGAATGGCCTCAGTGCTAATGAGCTGGACAGAGTTCAGGGTAGAGAACAGCCCTTGAAACACACACACGTTTGATTATTAATGAGGCCATCTCATAAACTTCCATCGTTTTATCTATCAGATTAATGGCATTTTTCTACGGAAATCAAGTCAAACCTGTAGAGAATAAATGTTACAGAAACACAACCAGTTTTTAAAAAAAATTGACATTTATTGTTACTTGTTACATAGATGTACTTTGTTCACAAAATTAAAAAATATATTATCTGTACCATATGCATTTTAAAACATGTAATCCAGACTTTCAGATCAGTAGATCAAATATGTAGCTGTGTTTGCCATGCATTGAAGCACCATGCTTCAGTTTTTTATCTGATTGTAACAGAAATAAAGAAAATGGTACAAAGACACCAATAATATTCTATATTAATTGCATTATGGCTTCATGTTTACTTATTAATAAAGTATAAAATGTAATGAAAGACAAAAAAATTCTGTAAATAAAATAAAAAATGGTTTTAGGGCCATGCTTTGAAACAGAACTGAGATACACCATAAAAAAACATCTTTTTTAATTTCATCAAGGCTGTGTAATTCATACCTATAAGAAAACTGTTTAAAAGACAAATACAATCTCTAAACCCATTCTGTACCACTATATGCATTCCTTACGATCACAAAACAGCTACACCATTTATTTCACATAAAACATTACTTCCTAACCAGTAGCAATCTTCAATGTGTGGTCACTGATGGTAAAAGTGATGATAAACTTAGATTTTCTCAGCACATAAACAGTCAAATATCTCTTCAAAAACCAAACTCTTCCTCTGGTAATACTTAGAAGCCATTCCAGATTTGAAACAGTAGGCTACATTGTTCCATAAATGCTGTGGGCATATAAAATCTCTTTTTACTGGTTTATTTATTTGCTTCACCCTCATTAACAACAAATACTCCAGGACAGTGGCACTCTAATGTGTGTTCGCATGAATGTCTTGATTTGTCATTTCTTTAGATATGTCAGAACACAAATGAAGCAATATTGCAATACATAAAACACATCTGGATTTCCACACATCAGTTTCACGTTAGCTCACGCTACAGTCACAGCCGACGGGGCACAATTATTATTCCACGCTGGACCAAAGTTAACAAATGCTAACTTGCGACAAATATAAATAAAGAAAAAGAACATTTCACTTTTACCGCTTTGCAAAAATGGCTAAAAACTTTTGCATTTTTAATATGAAGAAGAGCTATTCACAAAGCGTATGTATAAAATATAAGAAAGAAAAAAAAGGTAAAAACATAATTTAAAGGGTTAGTTGACACAAATAAAATTTCTGTCATTAATTACTCACCCTCGTGTCGTGGGTGTCTCCTTTGTTGATCTTCGAAACACAAATTAAGATATTTTTGAGGAAATCCGAGAGCTTTCTGACCCCCTATTGATCGCAACATCATAACCACTTTCAAGGCCCAGAAAGGTAGCAAAGACATTGTTAAAATAGTCCATGTGACTCCATTGATTCAACCTTAAAGGAGCATTGAGTAAGTTCTGAAATTTCTAACCGTTACTGACACCAGTGGCCGTTAGAGAAACTGCAGCCAGTCTCATGCTCGTTCTCGGAGCGCACGCTCGTACGAGCACGACCACAGCAACCAGAGAGTTGCCCCAGCAACCACAGACGGCTCATCGAGATTCACCAGCATGGTTATGGATTGTGCTGGAGCCTGGTCGCTTCTTTCCGCCTGCAGAGTCCACTTGAAACACTAACGTTACTGCTAGCGATTGCCGCTGCTTACTAATGGCTGCCGTACGGATGTAAGCCCAAGTAGACGAGAACGTGCATGACCTCACATTTTCGTCACGCCAATTCGAACCCGACTCCTCCCCACACAATTGAGCCTACAGGCTGATTGAGGCAACCGTGGTGGACATTAAGGTGTCATTCTTTCTATTACATTATGGTTGGCTCATAAATGTACAAATGAAAACTCTATCTTAAAGATTTTTTAAGTAAAAAGCTACACATAGCCCCTTTAATGTTATAACGGGACGAGGATACTTTTTGTGCGCAAAAAAACACAAAAATAACAACTTTATGCAACAATTTCTTGCCTTCCGTGTCGTTCTCTGACTGTTCCATCAGAAGGCTTCATCAACAGCACACGCATGTGACGTGGTGCTCTCGTGAACAGGGTCGGAGACTTACATGGAAGAGAAGAAATTGTTGAATAAATTCGTAATTTTTGTACACAAAAAGTATTCTCGTGGCTTTTTTTATAAGATTAAGGTTGAACCAATGCAGTCACATTGACTATTTTAACAATGTCTTTGCTACCTTTCTAGGCCTTGAAAGTGTTTATGATGTTGCTGTCAATAGGGGGTCAGAAAGCTCTCGGATTTCATCAAAAATATCTTAATTTGTGTTCCGAAGATCAACAAAGGTCTTACGGGTTTGGAATGACTTGAGGGTAATTCATTTTTACAGAATTTTCTTTTTTTGGGTGAACTATCCATTTAATCGAGGATTGAGAACAAAAATCTGGTGATACAATACCAAAGACCACTGACCACGCAATGCAATATCAAGCAGTGTAAATGCCTGCAGGAGGAAACTACTAAGATTTTCATTTGGTTTCCAAAGTGACACTCGCAACACTGCAAGAGCAGAGAGGTATTACTGACATTTTGTAAACACTCCTGTAGAGTTCAGAGCTCTGGTAATAAGCCCTTTATTTGGCATACGTAAAGTGGCCGACGTGTGCACAACATTTCACACCAGAATCATCTCAAGACTGGCAAAAGAAAATAATAGTCACCATACAAGTTGAGCAGCTTAAGAATACACAAAAAGAGTTATTTGCAGGTGTCCTCTGCCTGGTCACACTCTGTCGCACTTTGTGAACACGTGCGTGTTTATATCTTAGACGAACGTCAATGAAGTTTAAAAAAAAGTATATTGCAAAAACAAAAAAACTCTTTAGTAATGAATTTAAAAGTGCGAATGAGCCATCGTGTCCGTTAACTCTAAAGCCGGTGACACTCTGTGGCACAAGGGATTCCAGATGAGCTCAGTCAGACCGTTCACTTGGTACGGATCCAGAAAAAATAAAGTTTTTCTGCCTTCCCTTCACGTAAACAGCAGTTGGTAGCAGATGTGGTGCATTTCCTGGTCAACACTTGGGGAACAGTTTCAAAAATCTGTCTGTCTGTATCAATTCACAAGTGAAATCTGCATGTCTTGTGGGGTCTTTGGAGGCCTGAGCAACAAAACGGTTTACTGTGCAAAAACCGATGGATGCGAAAAGACATGCATGCAAATCTTTTTTAAAAGAGTGCAGCTACTGTAGTTGAACACGGAATGGGAGTCATTTTATAGACATGATGTACAGAACAGATTTGGGATGCTCTATAAGCAATGGGAAATGGAAAGTGTTTAGGAGCTTTCAGAGAAAAAAACGCTGTTTAAGGCATCAGCTTTATTGGCTGTGATTCTCCTCAACAGTACTGGGAGTCAAAGGCACGAAACCGCTGAGGACTCACCCCTCACCAGCTTCAGTCCTAGGGAAGGACATGACATCAGTTATGCTCAACAAGGCTACATTTATTTGATCAAAAATACAGTAAAAAAAAAAAAAAAACGTAATATTGAGAAAAATTATTACAATCGGTTTCTATTGTAATATATTTTCAAATGTCATTTATTCCTATGATGGCAAAGTATCATTACTTCAGTCTTAAGTGTCACGATCCTTTCAGAAATCAAGTAACATTTCTTATTATTATCAATGGTTGTGTAAACTGTGATACATTTTTGTTCAGGATTCTCAGATGAATAGAAAGTTGAACAGAACAGTGTTTATTTGAAACAGAAATAACATACAATTATTAGTCCCTACTATCAATTTGACGAATACATGTTGAATAAAAGTATATGTATCTTTTTAAAAAAATGTACTAAAGGTCTGTTTGCACCAAGAATGATAACTATAAAGATATCTATATTAGCATCCACACCTATGCATGATATTGTTCTGTTTATTCAGTTGTGTCAAAGTGTTCAGTTAAATGTCCAAGCTCTTAAAATAGGGCGCATTCTGATTGGTTGTTTTTATCATTCATCAAAAAAGAAAAAGAAATTAGTTCTGAAAGTGATTCCAACGATGACATTTCTCGGTGGTGTTATCGTTATAGTTGTGGTGTGAACTCTGCTATTCTTTTATATTTAGAATGATTTGTATAACTATATCTTTATCGATATAGTTATATAATCTTTGTTTAAACGGGCCTTGACACTAAACTTTTAAAATGTAGTGCATTATATATTGCATATATTACATAGCAATACTAAGTGTGAAATAACCTTACCTAGCTATGACTCGCTCTCAATAGAGATAGTGATGGCCTCACTCATTTTTTCATCTGAAAGGCAAGATGAAGGATATTCTCAAACATTTTTTCACTTAGGCCTGCTAGAATTGAGCAAAAAAATGAAACATACCAGACTTTAGGACATCTATCTCTTTGTGATCTTCTTCACTGTGGTAATCATTGCCTAACAGACGGTTTTGGGATTCACTGAGAGGGTTGGTCTGCTCAGCAGGTCCTTCTGCAGCACTGTGGGAAGGAACCACATAGAGTTAGCGCTATTGCATTCATCTCTTTTTGGTTGGTTTTCCACAAACACTGCCACTCAATGGTGAGAGAGGAAACGGCACCTCACCCTTTATCCAACCCGCCAGGCTGGGGACATTCAGTGGGCTGCTCTGGATCAACAGTCACCAACCGTGTAGGAAAAGAAAGCCCGTCTCCTTGACTGTAACAGAAGACAAACATACTTTATCTCATTTCTACAAGTCAAATATTACAGTATTTAACTAGATTTTAAGGACACTTTGGTAAGAAGGTTTTTGAAAGAATTCTTATGCTCACCAAGGCTGCATTTATTTGATCAAAAAATACAGTAAAAACAGTAATATTGTGAAATATTATGGCAATTTAAAATAAAAATTATCTATTTGAATGTCATTTATTTTCAGCATCATTACTGCAGTCTTCAGTGTCACATTATCCTTCAGAAATCATTCTAATATTCTGATTTGGTGCTCAGGAAAATATTTCTTATAATTAATGTTCAAAACAGCTGTCCTGCTTAATATTTTGTGGACACCGAGATACATATTTTATTCAGGATTCTTTGATGAAAACAAAGAAAAAAAAATAATTTACTTAAAATAGAAATCTTTTGTAACATCTTTTTGTGTACTTGATAATCTGTACTTGCTGAATAATTGTACTTCTTTCAAAAGAAAAAACAACAACAACAAATAATTCTTATTAACCCTAAACATTTCAACGGTAGTGTATGACGCTAAGGTGTTGTAAGTGGTTACCAGGGCATTGCTATGTGGTTACTAAGGTATTCAGAGTGGTTAGTAGTGTGTTGCTAAGTGGTAGCAATGTACTGTAGTACCCAAGTGTAAAAGAAAAGCAGAAAGCACCAAAATGTAATACTTCGGGAGATTTTCAAAACCATGAACCGTATGTATGAGCCAAAATATTGCCTTAGCAAGCAGCACTAAGAAAACATTCATATTAAAATTCACCTGGTAAAGACAGGAAGTAGCCAGTACTTCTTCTGGTCCCCAAACACCTGAGCAATGTTCTTGCTGAAGCCCAGGGAAAATCCACTTTTATCAGGGCCGTTTCTGAAGACCGGGGCTCTGAACGCTTCTGAACATAAAGAACAATCCAAAAAAGGTTTAAAATGCTGTTCAGAAGTTTGGGGTCAGTAAGGTTAAAAATAAAATGCAACAAATTTGATGGTAAAATGTTACATAAGATTTTTATTTCAAATAAAGGCTTTGTTTTGAACTTTCTATTTATCAAAGAATCCTGAATAAAACGTATCACAGTTTTCACCAAAAAGGCAGCACGACTGTTTTCAACACTGATAATAATAAGATAATAAGAACCAAATCATCATATTAGATCATGTGACACTGAAGACTGGACTAATTATGCTGAAAATTCAGCTTTGCATCACAGGAATAAATTACATTTTAAATTATATTAAAATAGAAAACAGTTCTATTAAATTGTAATAATATTTCACAATATTACAGTTCTTACTATATTTTTGATCAAATAAATGCAGCCTTGGTGAACATATGACACTTCTCTCAAAAACCTTTTTAAAAATCTTACCGATTCCAAACTTTTGAATGCAGAGTAAATGAAAAACCACAACATGAAATAATTGAGCTCTTGTGACTGAAGCTGACAGAGTGGATTTATGCTGTAAATTACAGCGGCTGATGGGAAAACAAGCAGGAAATTGCTTCAAAGACTGCTTGATTGATTTGGTCAACACATGAAGATTTGAAGAACCAGTTTACCGAAATAAATCTGAACAAGGTTATGCTTGTGCACAGCAGGAATACTGTTGTTGCTATGGTAACTACAGTAAGCAAATTGTCTACAGGCATGACAGATTTGTTAGAAATGTGAGTCTATCTACACAGTACATGTAGACAAAGATACAGAGAAGTGAGTATGGTCAGGTGTGTTACCTATGGTGGACCTGTTTTTTCCCACAAGCCACAAGTGGTAAGTGAAGAGTGAAAGAATGCTGATGCAGAACATGGCCGCCACAAAAAAGAGAAACAAGACATGGAATTTGGCGTGAGACTCTGGCAGTTCACTCTGAGAGAGAGGGGGGAGAGAGAAAGGAGAGCTGTGAGACAAAGATCAACAACGAGCAAGACATGGGCAACATGTCACTCCGACACAACCTGAAGGGGAAGTTAGGGTCACATAGGTAAAACGACAAAAAACTCAACGATACGTTTACTAAACACTGTGAGGGATTACCTTTGGACAATTCTCTGCCGATTTCCTCCGGCAAAGCTTATTGCAAACAGAGACAGACTGTTAGACACAGAAAGAACACAGCAGGAGAGCAAAAGCTGACGAGAAGAAGGGTTTAAAGCAGCAAACAAGTGCTTGTCGAAACATATACACTACTGTTCAAAAGTTTGACAATAGTTTGATTTTTTTTATGTTTATAAAAGAAGTCTCTTATGCTCAACCAGGCTGCATTTACTTGAATACAGCAATATCGTGACATTTTATTACAATTTAAAATAACTGTTTTCTATTTTAATCTATTTTAAAATGTTGTTTATTCCTGTGATCAAAGCTGAATTTTCAGTATCATTACACCAGTCTTCAGTGTTACATGATCTTTCAGAAATCATTCTAATAAGCTGATCTGCTGCTAAAGAAACAGTTTGTATTTATCAATGTTGAACAGCTGTGCTGCTTAATATTTCTGTGGAAACCGTGATACATTGTTTTTAGGATTTTGATGCACAGATAGTTCAAAAGAACAGCATTTATTTGAAATATAAATCTTTTGAAAAATGTAAATGTCTTCAATGTCACTTTTGATCAATTTAACACATCTTTGCTAAATATAAGTATTCATTTCTTTTAAGTTTTTCTTTACTGATTTTAACCTGAGTAGTGTAAGTAAAACAAGCAGATGAAATGGAAAGGAAAGCACAACAGTAGTATGAGGGTGACTGAGTGGACAAGGTTGGTAGATAGGAAATACATTGATGCATGACTAGCACATGGAGGAAACCGCCGAGATCACATATCTATCAAGTCAAGTCAAGTCACATTTATTTATATAGCGCTTTTTACAATACAGATTGTATCAAAGCAGCTTCACAGTGATAAAATTGCGTCATCGTCCACCTTAAGTAAGTCAGATCAATAGTATTGCTGAATATTAAATGTCCCCAACTAAGCAAGCCAAAAGCCAAGGCAACAGTGGCATGGAACCAAAACTCCATCAAGTGACAGAATGGAGAAAAAAAACTTGGGAGAAACCAGGCTCAGTCGGGGGGCCAGATCTCCTCTGGCCAACAAACCAACAGTGTATGATTATGATTCAGGCAGCATTACAGGTCAGAAGTCAGATTGGATCAGAACATTTAGAATATTTATCCAGTTCCATCTATCACTATCCACACGTGTAACACATGATGACCCACATATGACACAATATCACATTCAAAACTTTTACGTACGAGGAAGAAAGGTACACGAGTGAGTATGATGAAAGGTGAGGGATCTACTCACTGTCCAGAACTTTATGAAGTATTGGAGGACAGAGGCTGCGATGAATAAGCAGTAAATGAGCGAGTAGGTCAGGAACAGGATGAAGAACTTGTAGTTGGAGAAACCCACACAATTATTTACCCTGAGGATAATGGAGGGAAAGAGAATTGTTAGCTACTATTTAAAATTTCAGTGTCAACAACTTGTATCTCACTCACCATGGACAGTGATGATCCATCTTTAGTACACACCTGTCAGAAACAAGAACAAGCATTTAGAAGAAAGAAGTCGCTAAAATGACAAAAATTGAAAGTGATTAAACTAAATGCCTTCAAAACTGATCATGAGGCACTACTACAGTCACTTACATGTCACACGCAGAACAATGATGACATCTGTCTGGCTTGATGACCTGGCAGCGGTCACAATACCGGATAGCTACAAGAAGAGGGGGAAAAAATCATGCCAGTTTCTGTTTTTTATGCCAAAATAACAAAAGGTAAAAAATTATTAATAATAATAAAGGTAATAATAAATAAATAATAATAAATAGGTAATAAAATAATAATTAATAGATTATACCGGTAATAAAAATAACAATAAATAGATAATAAGAAAATATTGAAGCTTTACACACTGCTGATTCATGCCGAATAACTTCTCATAACAATCTATTGTGGCTGTACAGTACTGAAATAAAATTATAATAACAAAAAAATAAATAAAACATAATGAAAAAATGATATAATATTAAAATTACATTATATATAAATTATAATAATCGTGGAATTTGGGGGTTTTGTGGTATTTTTTTTCCAGTTTCTTGTATTTCTTCAGAAATTAACCGTGAGCATAATCAGTTATGAGAACGGACAGATAGACAGACGGACAGAAAGACAACTTTTTTTTTAAAGTTTACAATAAAGTCTATACAAGACAATTTAATTTGAAATTTGACAGAAATAATTTTTTTTTTTTTAAATCCTGGTATAACTTTAAAGAGTTCCATAATTAATTAATTGATATAAATACTCATTATTTACACTTAACTAAGGTGGTAATATTGGATGCCTATAAAATTTATTGCCAGCTAAACTAAAAACTTAAACAGGCTGTTTGTGCAGATAGTTTAAAGTTAATCACTGTTGACAATTAAATTATTAAAGTACATAATTTAAAATCTAAAACACATCTCACACACACACACACACACACACACACACACACACACACACACACACACACACACACACACACACACACACACACACACACACACACACACACACACACACACACACACACACACACACACACACACACACACGCAAAAAGAAGAGACAAGACTAAGGGGCTAAGCCTGTGTTTGACAAAATCTAGAACTCATGCCCTTTAGGTAGAAGCTAGTGGGTCATATTTAGTTAAATATTCTATGTGTTTGAGGGTGTAAAGTCAGTCTCTAACCTCCTGCCCCGGTGCGGGTGTAGAGGGGCAGGCTAGTGGCCACTCTCTTCAGGATCTCCTGCTGCGTTTCTGGACGCTGTTCCTTCTCATACTGTTCCTTCTCAGATTTAGGTAGACAGAACTAAGACACAATACAATACAATCAGCATATTCCATTTTGAACAACAACAGTTTGTAAAATGATACATAAACAGCACACTCCATAGAAACAAATAAATATTTAGTGCATTTATTTATAATGGCTGAACTAAGATTAACATGATGTTAATATGTGGCATGTTACCATGGACTGAATGTCCAAAACAAATACACAACTGTTTGTTTTATACTTGCTGTACCTCTTTGGAAGGGTTTGCTGGTCGTGTAAAGATGGTTTTCCAGTACGACCACACAAACATGACGAATGACAGGTGAAAAACAACCAGGTAGATGACTGAAAGGAATAAACAGTATACAGTTATTAAAAACAAGACTGCATGAGCCTGCAGAGAAGCCTGCCAGAAACAGTTGGAGTATAAATCAGTCACTTCAAAGGCGTTTGTGATTACCAATGCATTCTGACTGTGCTGAAGGGCCTGCAGTCAGCACAAGCACAGACCGAATGAAGCCATAATAGCTTGACAACTGTGCCAAAGTGACTTTGTACTTTTATAAACATACATACAAATATCTGTAACTCTTAAAAACACAGAATTGTTTTTTTGTCTGGGAATTTAAGAAGATTTTTTACTAGGCTCTTTGGAATACTTGATTCTGATCGGTTAAGACCAACGACTCATTTATATAATAAAATAATATTTAATGTACATTTATTTATTTAAATCAAATGTAGTAATTTATTTAGCAAGAACCGATATAACCTATGCAATGCAAATCACCTTGGACAAAAGCGTCTGCCAAATGTACAAATTGACATTTATTTATTTTTAATCAATTACAGCACAAGAAACAGAATTATATACAGGTCATAGCAGCTAGACACCTTAAAAGTGATGAATTGTACATCATGATTGTACATTATACCTTGGTTAAAAGTTTAACTCACATTTTTCGCCAGTGCTGGGAATAGTTACTGCAGAGGAAATAAAAACAGAGAGAAAGAAACTGTTTAGCAGAAATGTGACTCATGTCATGGCACATCTGCCTTATCAATCACACTTCTGCTTCTATGAACATCGTTAAGATATGGATGTGCTAAATACTTTACTTGGACATGTGAAAAAAGACTTAAGGCTTGACTCTGCGTCAGGGACTTCTGAACATATCTGCTTATAAACTTATAATAAGCAGCTTGTCCATATTGAAAATACAATTTGTGCTATTATTTCAGTAAGAAACTCAACAATCTGGTGTCTGATGTGTGCTCTGGACACTGAATAAACAGGGACGTTTGAAGAAATATTTATGGGTTTCCTACTGTAACACTGGGAAAAATATATTCTATACTAATGCTGTTTGACCATTTAACATAAATATTTACATTAAAATGAACTGTAAATTAAACAAATAAGGTACCACATTAAAACCATAAGTCATGTTGTTTTGCTTCCAGTTGCTTCCAAACCAATACCCCAGTTTATGTAAACAAATCATTCATTATGGTTTCAGTTCATGACTTCCGGTATGCGTGTGCCCGTCCGGTGTGAAAAATAAAGCGCACTTACATATACACAGCTCCACCACGTATGCATAATATGACCAGCACACAACTAAGGCAATAAATATCACCGGTATCCACGCCAGACCCCTCTGGCAGCATCTCAGTACATGTGTAGGCGCCATTTTTCTTCTTCCTTGACTACAAAAGACGGGAAAGCAAAGGATGTTATCCGTCCACCCGTGCCCCACCAACCTCGGCGGTTCGGCTCCGCCTTTGCGCCGCCTCTATTTTGCAGTACTACGGTAACGACTGGGTTATAAATATTCATGACGTTGCACGACATTAACCCAGTAGACCTATCTGATTGGCTGTCAAACCGACGTTGCTAAGCGGGTGCCAGTCTACTGGCGAATTAAATGGCTCCTTGATTAATATTGATTAGGTTACGTATCTCGACCGATCTCGACGCCCGGGAAGTTTACCAAGCAACATCCGCACGTTATATTATTCTGAATCCAAAATCGGACCCTAAACCTAATTCACTATTCCATATGTTAGTACACTAATACTGTTCCCTTGAAGGAGTGAATTAAAACGAGTGAGCGAATTAGGACAGCCGTTGAGCACACATCGGTTGTACACTCGTTATTGCGGTGCAATGAATGTGGGATTGAATGAGTAACGTTACTCAACGTCCACTATGGTTTCGGACTCCACTACGAAACTCAGACTCAGATTTCTATCACGTAATTTTTGTAAATTTCACGACAGTCTGGCATGGACAGGGTGTTTTTGCGTGTATGGGTGTATTTAAGATAGGTTTAAACTCCAGAACAAGTCTGACAGAACAGTCAAAACAGAAGCTGGAATATTGCCTTTTCAAATGCACACGTACTTAATTATTAATAAAACGAATAAAAATATAAATACACTTACACTACATATACATCTTATCTATAAACAAAATGTGTAATATATATATACACAGCAATTACCAAATGCATTCTTCATACAAACTTCTGGTGCATACAAAAAGAGACTCAAAACAATATAATTGTCACTTCTTTTAATAACACAAACTTGTCGAAAAATACATGTTTGCACAAAGTCTGCTTAAGTATAGAAATTTGTTTCACTATTTGGTAACAAAGAGACAAAAACAGAAATGGGGTATACAAACTTAACATTCTTATACAGGTTGACATCTATTTGGTACAATTAACCAGGAAACCGATCACATAGGTCATCTTAATAGAATGGGTTGACATTTACAATCACAGCGCATGTGGTTTAAAATAAAGCCACTGACAGGTAAACTTAGTTCAAAAGTATCTTCAATACCAAGAGCATCTACATCAAAATTCCTTCACGGGTGTTCTGTGCATCTGTTAGCTCTTATGTAATTCATTGGAAAACAAGAGAACAGCACAGTCACAAGGGTAAAAGGGAGAGCCGAACAAATCCTTTAATGGCATTCAACAGAGAAAACATGTATGCACACACACACATACACATATATATAAAAATAAAGTTCTGAGACGCATCCTCTTTACCTCGTGACATTTCCCTTTACCCCACAACAACTTGCTGTTTTATCTCTTGCCCCTCTTGTTTCCCGCTGGTGGTTTTTTGAGCTGTAGCAGTGGCCCACCTGCCCCAAATCCAGGAGTTTGCGTGTTGGAAACGCCAAAGGTCAACCCAGCCGATGCATTGATGCCTGGGTTACTGAAGTTGAAGCCCGAGGTGTTAGATGTCCCAAACCCTGATAAAGAAATAGAGTTTAAAATGAAAGCGATGAAAATGATCAACTTTTACTGTTAACGACAAGCATTATTGTGGATTTAAGCAAGCCACATTACAGCAGTTAAATAAACCATGCAAACTTTACATTTCAGTTTCTCTGATATGCAGTGCTGCAAGCAGCATGATTTTAATGCATTCTGGGGGAAAAGGGAGATTAGATTTAAGGGGGAGCTGTTGGTAATGGTTAGTGTTGATGAAAGCGGAGAAGAGGGAGGAGGGTGCTAACAAACACACCTGCGCTCAGGCTCCCTCCAGATGGCTTGCTAGAGGAAAACCCGAACGACAAACCTCCTGTTGCGCCCCCAAACCCAGGGCCGCTACCAAACGCTGCCGAGAGACAGAGGGGGGGCATTTAGGCGTTACGACTACATATACACCAGAGATAACCTCGCAGTCATAGGGCAGGGGAATGGGGGCTAGGAATGAATGATGAGTTATATTGGAGATGAACTAAAAAAAAAAATCATGAAGGAAAAACATGAAGGAAATTTGAAAAATACAAGTTTCTATATATAACCTAATCATCTTTGCATTATTACGACAAAACAAGAGTCCTGATTAGTTCCGTATCCTTGAAGGAATTGTCCTCTCAGTAACAAAAAATATTTATTTAAAGTAAATTAAAACCCGTTTTTGCAATAAAACACTATAGATATCATGCTTGCATATCAAGAATAGTCTAAATGACTAATGCACAATATTCAACATTTTCAGAAGGTTTTTTTAAAAAGACCAAAATGTAAGAATCTTTCCCCCTAGTGATTTAATGGTTTACTACAATTTGTGAACTGGACACACCCTCTCTCACTAAAAGAACTAGCTCTAAAGACCGATTTGTTCAGATTTCAGACTCATGCATTGCCTCAATAATGACCCAGTCACAGCAATTCTTGAGATAACAGAAAACTGGAGGGGAAGATTAATCAGTGAATTACTTTACACAAAGTTATTGTATAACTTCAGAAGACTTAAGGTCCTTGCACACTGAGTCAGAAATTGTGACGTTAAAAAAATAAATACCTCACGTTGTGTCAATCAGGGTTAAACATTGCCTCCGAAACTTTCGTCAGTCATAAAAATAATTGGACCGTGTTCTACCTTTTTGCGTTTTTCGCATGCATAGCAAGCATTTTGAAAGGTGTTTTGTCAATTCTGAGCCACCAAATGACGAATACGAAAAAACGCATACGAAAATTTCAGACTGCAAGGGCCTTAAATACAGTGCATGGGCCATATTTATGTTGCTTTATGCAGTATTTTGTAATATTTTGGAGCTTAACAGCAATGTTCACTATGAACTGTCATTGTATGACAAAAAGGCCTGCATGAAGATTTCTCAAAGTATCTCTTTTTTTTAATATATGGGTTCAGTGTAGCATGAGGGTGAATAAACAATAAGGATTTTCATTTTGGGGTGAATTATCCCTTTAAGACTGAATAAGAGTGAAAGACTTGTGATGAGTGTAGAGATGGAAAGTGAGAGGATAGGTATATTACAGGAAGTACCTCCGAGGCTTGATGAGCCCATGCTAGTGCCAATACCCGAGGAAAATGGAGTGCCAAAACTGGCCCCCAAGGGCGCCTGAGGTCCTGGGACAAAGAAAGAGAGCAGAGGAACTTACTCTCATGCACTCTCATATAGCAGATCCATATTATCAATGAGAAAAAAAATTTATCACAGCCTTGTGAGAGAAGCACATGCTTTGAAAGCATCTTTTGGACACAGTCCTTATTGAAAGGAAATGGCACAGTGTGGTTTTTAATTAACAAATAAGAGCTACACAAAAGCATCATCTGAATTACTGCTCATTACGATGGAGCAAATGCAAACTACACTATCAAAAAAAATAGGCACTACTGGTTGCAATTTCAATCTTTTTTCAATTTACGCACTAATACGCTTCGTTTACTTACCTTGGAGCAACACTTGCGTTTTTATTTTGATGGATTAACTAAATCACACAACTTGGGATAAAAGTTACTTATTTCTAAACTACATCTGCTGAACCTGCTGCTACTTAATGCATAAAATGTGCTCCTGTCTCGTTTCCTTTTAGCTGGTTTAAATTTGATTAAATTTTTAATTTAGAGACGTGATAAATCAGCATCTCAAATGCAGTCTTTTTATCCAATTCATTGACAAATATCAATGATTTATCAGTCAAAAAGAAACAAAGACAAGGGCTTTTTTTTTATAAAAAAAAATTATTTATTGTCAATTCAATTTACATTAAACATGACAGACAATTGAGGACAAACCGATTCCTAGTAGTAGCTATGGCATTAACACTGTTCAAAACGATTAAAGCCAACCTGTGCCAAAAATGCATTTCAAACAATGGTTAGGAATTAATGCTGTATCCAAAAGGCACACAATTTCATATGCATCAACAAGCATAATCAAAACAAAATAAAGAAAATCAAATTATAAGTTAGATTATAGAATTCGCTATGATACTATTTGTAAACAACCAAAATAATAAGCCCCATATTTGTTCCAAGGAATGGAAACGTATACCGGGATTCAGACATGTCTATAAACAGACATTCTGTGTAAGAGCTTTGATAAAGTACCAACACACAAAAGCCACAACTTCCTAAAAGCGTTTTTTAAAACCATGACATGCAGTAAGATCATTTGTTTGTATAGTAGATTGACGATAAAAAGCAAAAGAAAGCCTGTAAGATATGAGATTCACAAATGGCCTGTAGAGGACGTCTATGGGCAGACTATCTGATTCTCATCTTTCATACAAAGCGGAAAGTGTTGCTTAAGTAAGAAACATTTTTTGAAACTGTGTTAGAAAAGGCATTACCACCTCTACAGACTTTCAAGTTATGACAGCCATGGTTGAGAAAGATGGATTTAAGCATGAAATAGCAGCTTTGAGACACCAAAAGGCTGAGAATCACAAAAATGGCAGTTCTGAATACTGAAGTTTGGCACAACCATTCACCGTGGACCCTCAACAGTCCCATAAAGCAGCAAGTTCACTAAAACTGAAGGCTTGAACGCTGTAGCCCTTAAATAAAGTGAGGAAAACAGCTGCCTTAAAATTATCAAGTAAATAAACTATGCGTAATTGAAAAAAATAAGCTGTGGAATTGTCAAGTTCACATAACTTAGGCTATCCTTTTTATTCCAGTTTATTTACTTTTAAGGCAACTGGTTTCCTCGCCTTTTAAGTTAAGTCAACTGATCACTACTAGTGTTTGTGTATGATTTTGATCTTTATCAGACTTTACTGCAGTGTCTTATAGCCATTTATGATTGGGCTGATTCTATAAGGAAATGCCAATAATTATCTCTCACAACTGGTGCTGTGTATACACTGTGCAACTAAATAAGCCATGCCATTGGTTTAGCGCACTACATATTTACAGTTAATATAATATGCAAAATCACCCACAACAGCCTAGACTTTCTTAGGCACAAAGGCAACGTCCAAAAAAACAACATTTGTATTACTGTTAAAAAATAAAAAATAAATAAAAAATAGATATATTGGGAAACCAAAAAAATGTGAATGAGAAACAGTCAAGTTTTTAGTCAAATGATTTTGGTTAATGGATCACACTGATAAAGCCCTTTTATCGACTTATTTCTAATAAAATCACAAATAAAAAAAACGTCTGTAACCTGATGCTTCTCTATAGACTGAGAACCCAGACTCTGTGACACTGGAAGTGGAACATCCAACACTCTCTCTAACACCTCCAACCTGCTATTATTGCCAGCAAGTCTCCATGGAAACCACAAATGCAACCATGGTTACAGACGGATGGAGGTTATCCCCAAAAGCAAAGGAAACTTCAATCAAGAACAAAATAAACACAAATTGTGTTGTATTCACTGAGCTGTCGAATGAAATACAGTAAATGACCTTAATGCACCTCCGAGTCAGTAGCTTACACACTCACTTCATACATATCTTATCTACACATGCATATGCAAAGCAAACCTCACAGAAATCCAGTTAATTCAAATCATCACAACCACAAAAAGAAAATGAATGTATATATGTGGAAATAAAACAGCCCGACATTATCACTAAACCAAACAAGAACCTAATTGCTGTTCTGACAGATCAAGGCGTTACAAAGCACGTCGTTTTCTGTATTTAAACTGATCGATCGCAGATGAGATGTGGAAGCTCATGCAAAAAGCTTACCTTTAAAACTATTAATAATGAACATTATTCAAGAAGAGTTTTGTATGCAGCTAACAAAATGCATATTAGCAGTAGAATGCCACCAACTGAGAATATGGAAAGAACTAAATGTGTTCCTGTCCTGAGGTACGATTATCTCTTTCCTGCATAGCATGTTCATTTTTAACAGAATTACACAGCTTTTATCTGTATATTAGGGCTGGGACGGTTACCGCATTACCGCAATACCGCGGTCACGTGACTCCAACCGCGGGTCTGAGCTCGTCACCGTCATCACCGCAAAAAACAAAACAGTGGCCTGCACATGTGTGCATGTTGTGTCTAATGACATGGATTCATTGATTCTAATGACATGGATTATGTCTAATGATATTGTGTCTTACATGGATTCAAGGTTTTCTAAACAAAACTTATCAAAAGATGGAGCAAATCCGACCTTTCGCGAGTTGGGGAAAGCAGTGTTCCACGACACATAATAACATTCCATTCGTATTAGAGATGCGCGGATGGGCTATTATTATTTCATCCGCAACCGCATCACAAAAGTCATCATCTGTCCAACATCCACCCGCACCAACGTTTTATGATACATTTTCAAAAACCGCATCCGCGGCGCTGACTGTATAAGGTCTATGAGCAATGCGAGGCTAGAAAGCTCTTGGCTGCTCTAGAAAGATCCAATGCAGCAAAGATATTTAAAGGCTAAAGTCCCTAGTATATTGGCTATGTTGTATCCCCAGAATATCAGCAGTGAACTCCGTCTCCGGTCGGCGCACAGGGATAAATTTAAATAAGTAAAGGCTATAATCGGCAAACCTGACCTTACCTGACTAGGCTACTGTAGCCTAAAATTGTATCATTTCGTTTTGAATTTTGTTTAAAAATAGACATTAAGGCCTAGCCTACGCCGAGTTTCGGTTCATTTATAAGACGAGCTCCAGTTCACGCGCAAGAGATCGCACCCGCGCTTCCACGTCCTCCTGATTATATGTCTGCTATATTTGCTTCTTATTTATTAATTCCAGGCAGTTAGTTAATGAAACAGTGATTAAAATGAAGGTACAATTTATACAAAACGAAATTTTATTTAAAAAAAAGCTTTCTACTAAACAAAACTTAATAAAGTGGTCAAAATCGTGTCTGACCCATCTTATGATCCTATCTTACTCATGCCGTTCATTTAAAGCGGTTTACCGCCATTCCGCGGGAAAATCTTGCTTTTCAACCGCGGTTATAAAAAATCCATACCGCCCCAGCCCTACTGTATATCGCCATCTAAAAACAACATATTGCTCAGAAAGCCTCAGCCACAGCTGTTGTGTTGGCAGAAAAGTGTATGTTGGCACTTCAAAATATCAACTTTCACATCTTCCATGGAATATAGGTGTAGTTGATAATTATTATAAAAGTGTTTCAATCCATGCGTAGCGGGTATAAATCAACTCTACAAAGAGTTTGGCTACTTTGTGTAGTGTGGCTACATTAGTGCTGTTGGAATATCAGATATCAAATCCGATGACGTTCTGTGCCACTCGTCCAAAACATAAACATACCACCTCAAGATGACAAACCTTCTAAACCTTTCCTTGATTTGGAATGTGCCCATTTAACCATGGTTAAAACTTGGCTATATCAAAATAGCATTTGATGCTACTGGTTTACATCTTGTTGTTTTTTTTTTGTTGATAGAGGAAAAGAGATTTAAAGAAAACGGAAGTGGGCAAGACAGTCAGCATCTAAATTCTCACAACACTAGTTGACACACGTAGAGTCACATGATGTATGTTAAAAGAACCCTGATGTATGTTAAAAGAACCCTGTAGCTCCATATCTCTAAGAGAGACATTTAAAAAATATATAAAATAAAAACAGACATGGCACTGACTGAATTTACGATTTATTCTTGAATTCTTTTGTCTGCTCTGCCTTTCTCCGACATTTACCCCCTCCCTAATCTTTCTATTCATCCCTTCCCTCGTCATTCTATCAGTCTAGAGGTCAAGATGTCTAGAACTTGAAGGCGGTCAGACCTTGAGCCGGCTGCTGCTGCTGAGTGAGAGTGGCAGCCATGGCAACGGCTGCTGCGTTGGGAACGCTGCCGAAGGGTGCGGGGCCTGTGGTGACGTGCGGAGAGCTCTGCCATTTCTTGCCGGCAACACGCTTCGACTCGAACACGTCAGAGGAGTCATCGAGGAAGGCTCGTCTGTAGCCCAGGTACTGATGTTTGAGAGTCTACAGAGAACAAGAGAAAATACTTTTTCAAACACAATATTCTGCTTTAATTCCATCATGAAATCTATATTTATTGATAAATTACTGTGCTTGATTTATCAGTGCTTTTTTTCTAAAGAATGTGTATAATAGACACTGCCATTCAAACGATTGGAGTCAAATATGTTGTTGAAAAGAAAAATACCCTTAGGCATTAAAAGGTTAGTTCACCCAAAAATAAAAACTATGTCATTAATGACTCACCCTCATGTCGTTCCAAGCCCGTAAGACCTCCGTTCATCTTCGGAACACAGTTTAAGATATTTTAGATTCAGTCCGAGAGCTTTTTGTCCCTCCATTGAAAATCTATGTGCGGTATACTGTCCTTGTCCAGAAAGGCAATAAAGACATCATCAAAGTAGTCCACGTGACCTCAGTGGGTTATTTAGATTTTTTTGAAGCATCGAAAATACATTTTGTTCCAAAAATAACAAAAACGACGACTTTATTCAGCATTTTATTCTCTTCCGGTTCTGTTGTCAATCCGCGTTCATGAGTCCGCTGACGTAAGACGAGCTGACGTGTTATCTGGTGCGCCCGAGCTTCGTTTACAGTCTGAGGGAGACGCACGCTGTAAACAAAACAATCTTTGCAAACATGTCCAAGGATTTCGACATAGGGGAAGACTTGCATTTTTTTTTAACCAGACATATTTATTTGAACCCGAATACACGGACGCACCAGATAACACGTCAGCAGCGTCACTGGCCTTGTGAACGCGGATTGACAACAGAACCGGAAGAGAATACAATGCTGAATTAAGTCATCGTTTTTGTTATTTTTAGAACAAAATGTATTTTCAATGCTTCAAAAAATTCTAACTAACCCCTCTGAGGTCACGTGGACTACTTTGATGATGTCTTTATTGCCTTTCTGGACAAGGACAGTATACCGCACATAGATCAATGGAGGGACAAAAAGCTCTCGGACTGAATATAAAATAATTTAAACTGTGTTGCGAAGATGAACGGAGGTCTTACGGGCTTGGAACGACATGAGGGTGAGTCATTAATGACATAATTTTCATTTTTGGGTGAACTAACCCTTTAAAATGATCAAACATTACAGTAAAAACTTTTATGATATAAAATATTTATATTTCAAATAAATTAAGTACTTCCTATTCAACAAAGACTCCTAAATTAATTTTGATTGATGAATCCGAATGTAGTGTTTACATGATTGTTAAATAAAGTGATAGGGTTGATGTCCGCGTTTATGTCACAAGCCTAAAATCGGAATTAACTTTTTTTGACGTGCACACAGCACGAATGTACGGAGTTTCCCGCTGTTTGCGCATACTACTCTCCTAAATTGCTTATTTTCTTCGTTTTAAAAAGTCAGACTTGATATTTATCTACTTTGGGTCCTAATTAGGAGATGACGATGAGCACATGAAGCTTTGTGTCATGCTGCTTATATTAACCAAGCAGTAAAAACAGCCATTCCCGAGCCCAAAACAAGGCTTATGTGGATGAAAGTCCAAAACAAGGACTGGCAGGATGCTGTCCTGCTCCTCTTCACAGACGATGAGTGGAAGGAAATTTTTAGAATAACACGACAGTTATTTATGACACTTCATTCAACAACAGCTCGTTACACGTGTCATACGTCACTATGCCATTTCTACATCATTGCACATGTGCAGTACTTTCCAGTTACGTTTTTCAATCCGATGACACGTGTTTACATGTCCTCTCGATCAGATTAGATCAGGTTTAAACCACCCCTAACAATCCGAATGAAATTTTAATCGGAACTGGCCATTTCATTCAGATTGACGTGGTTGTGACTTTTATTCCGACTGTGCTACTAATCCGATTACAATCAGATAATTAGGATTAAACGTAGCTACTGTTTTCACAAAAATTTCACAATATTTTAATATTTTACAGCTGGTCGCTTTCAGTTATGGAGTCAGCTTAATGAATAGCTGTATCTTTGATATCGGTTACACAGTGACAGAGGCACTTGTACTTACGTTAATGACAGACACCTACCGTAACAAGTTAGACTAACAGCTACTGTTCTAACAATGTACTGTCACATACGAGCGTACATCTTTACGATTATATTTGGCTAATCGCCATTAGTAAATTTTTGCGATATATAATTACTTTGCAAAACATCTCTCATTTGAAGCATAAACATACAGGTCCTTCTCAAAAAATTAGCATATTGTGATAAAGTTCATTATTTTCCATAATGTAATGATAAAAATTTAACTTTCATATATTTTAGATATATTTTAGCATATTTCATCCGACCAATAAAATAAGTGTTTTTTTAATACAAAAAAAGTCAACCTTCAAATAATTATGTTCAGTTATGCACTCAATACTTGGTCGGGAATCCTTTTGCAGAAATGACTGCTTCAATACGGCGTGGCATGGAGGCAATCAGCCTGTGGCACTGCTGAGGTGTTATGGAGGCCCAGGATGCTTCGATGGCGGCCTTAAGCTCATCCAGAGTGTTGGGTCTTGCGTCTCTCAACTTTCTCTTCACAATATCCCACAGATTCTCTATGTTGTTCAGGTCAGGAGAGTTGGCAGGCCAATTGAGCACAGTAATACCATGGTCAGTAAACCATTTACCAGTGGTTTTGGCACTGTTAGCAGGTGCCAGGTCGTGCTGAAAAATGAAATCATCTCCATAAAGCTTTTCAGCAGATGGAAGCATGAAGTGCTCCAAAATCTCCTGATAGCTAGCTGCATTGACCATGCCTTTGATAAAACACAGTGGACCAACACCAGCAGCTGACATGGCACCCCAGACCATCACTGACTGTGGGTACTTGACACTGGACTTCAGGCATTTTGGCATTTCCTTCTCCCCAGTCTTCCTCCAGACTCTGGCACCTTGATTTTTTTCTGAATGACATGCAAAATTTGCTTGCATCCGAAAAAAGTACTTTGGACCACTGAGCAACAGTCCAGTGCTGCTTCTCTGTAGCCCAGGTCAGGCGCTTCTGCCGCTGTTTCTGGTTCAAAAGTGGCTTGACCTGGGGAATGCGGCACCTGTAGCCCATTTCCTGCACACGCCTGTGCACGGTGGCTCTGGATGTTTCTACTCCAGACTCAGTCCACTGCTTCCGCAGGTCCCCCAAGGTCTGGAATCGGTCCTTCTCCACAATCTTCCTCAGGGTCCGGTCACCTCTTCTCGTTGTGCAGCGTTTTTTGCCACACTTTTTCCTTCCCACAGACTTCCCACTGAGGTGCCTTGATACAGCACTCTGGGAACAGCCTATTTGTTCAGAAATTTCTTTCTGTGTCTTACCCTCTTGCTTGAGGGTGTCAATGATGGCCTTCTGGACAGCAGTCAGGTCGGCAGTCTTACCCATGATTGCGGTTTTGAGTAATGAAACAGGCTGGCAGTTTTTAAAAGCCTCAGGAATCTTTTGCAGGTGTTTAGAGTTAATTAGTTGATTCAGATGATAAGTTTAATTTTTATCATTACATTATGGAAAATAATTAACTGTATCACAATATGCTAATTTTTTGAGAAGGACCTGTAATTAACAGAAAAAGCTTCTTGTAGCAGCCTACGTTCCTGCTGTATCCTGCAGCCTATCTGGCAACCTCGAGTCAGGGAGGAGGGAGAGGGGATCCACCGCTCTACAGTAATTTGAAAGTGATTGCAGTACCAGTTTTGGCCACATTCTTACATACGGCTCCTTTAAATGAAACGTATATATTTTTTAAATATAAAATTGTCCCATATAAGAAACTTACCTTAACATTTTCATGAACTGCATGCAACTGTGCAGCAAGTGCAACAAACGTCTGGTAGAGTCTCTGCATGGCCAAGGACAAATCTACATGATAGATGACATCATAAAGTCACTAGGATACAAGATCTACGTTTCTATCATGTGAATCAGGGCAGTGTTGTATTTAGTAGATAGCAGATAGCATAGTGCAGATTAAGACCTTGAGGTGTGATGTGGGAGCCACTGCTCTGGGTGGTCAAATGATTCTCGAGTTCTTCAATCTGCTGACGGTACTGCTGTAACTGCACCTCAAATTGCTCCACCAGAGACCGGAAATAACTGGAGGGAGAGATGGACAGCACATTGTTGGACAATTAATAGTAAGCAACTTTTACTGCCATCAATGGTCTTCAGTAGTAGAGGCACAGTAATTGACTCACTCAGATGGTGCTGTGTTTTCATGTTGCAGTCCAGGAGGGGTCTTCTGTGTGCAAAGTGCGATATCAGCATTCTTCAATTCCTGGATGAAGAAAAAGATGGATTACAAGATTGAACAATGCTTAGCTGAACTGCTTGCAATGGTCTAAAGGATATTTGTCTAACCTGAGAAGTTTCCAGCTTCAGTTTGTCTATGGAGAGCGAATTTCTCTGCAGCCCGCTGGCACAGACAGAGAGGAGCTGTCTGAGCGTCTTGATGTCCTCCTGCACTTTGAGAATGGCTTTAGAGGACATTCTGCTGATCTCTTCCTGGACTTGCTTCTGTTCCTTGACAAACTTCCTGAGAAACAACAGATATTAAAGTTTGCATGAAACAGAAGTTGTGATTAGGGCTGCAAAATATTGGAAAAAACTGACATTGCGATATTTTGTTTTTCTGTGATATGAAAACAGTTTCACCATATGAACAGCTCTCTTTGGAAATAATAATTCTAAATTGATTTGGGTTGGTTTTGTAGGGGAGTGAATCGGCATAGATAAATAAGATATAATAAACAAATTACAAGCACACATAAATACAATAAGACAAAGATTCAAATGGAAAAAATAGCAGAAAATGAATAATGGAAAAATAACACTAGATGATTTTCACAGCATGAATTAAATATAATGAGTTAGGGCTGCTCGATTATGGCATGATTTCCATTACACGAGAGTAGATGTTAAAACTTCATGCTGATTTGTACTCGGCTTTCGCCAAGATAAGCACCAACTAAGACGTAGCTTTACAGTAACCTATGCTTCTCCATCCATTTACGCTTCTTTCCATCTGATGACGTGAATCTCCTTCTGTCTGGTGTTAATAGTGTATTTGCGCGTCAGCACACACAACGGCTGCAACCACAGTGCGGTCTAGGGCTGGTCCGAATACCATTTTTTGAGCTTCGAAGCTTCGGTAGTAATGAACATCGAATATTCTAAGCTTCGGCGAGAGGGGGCTGAACATATTCTTTTCACTAATAAAGGCAGGAATCTCTGTGTTGGTCTGTCTTTTTGCATTTTGATTATTTCGAGAACCGTTCATCCAACCGATTTCACAAGGGAGTGCAGTGTTGCATTTGGTGCAAAATAGATGGACACGCGAGACGCGACACATTCAGAATTAATAAACTTTTAGTCAGCTACAGAACAGCGCGAGCGGGAAGCAGCGCACCTCACGCGGGCAGAGTTTATATGCTCCGAGAACGGACACTCCACTATGATATAAAACGCACACACACAGGTCTGTTAAATTAAGCAATACTTTTAAGGTAGTCTAATATTTTTCTGACTAACAAATTACTGACACAGTAAAGGGTAGATTTAAATAAAGAAAAACGAAATTTAAATAAAGAAAAAAAATTTAAATAAGGAAAAACGAAATTTAAATAAAGAAAAAAATAAATTTAAATAAAGAAAAACGAAACTTAAATAAAGAATAACGAAACTTAAATAAAGAAAAACGAAATTTAAATAAAGAAAAATGAAACTTAAATAAAGAAAAAACGAAATTTAAATAAAGAAAAAATGAAACTTAAATAAAGAAAAAACAAAATTTAAATAAAGAAAAACGAAATTAAGTTAAATTAAAAACGAGATTAATTTAGATTAATAATAACGGGTAAAAGGCTAATACATTTTGTTTCTATTATTCTATTTTCCACAATGTCAAAGCAACGCAGCTTAACCCAAAACACAAGCTCAGGCATGCACTTCGGTCCATACAAACTCCGCAGTTCTGCGCTCTAGCCAGAGAACACTCCCGTTGCAGTTAGGCGTCGGTTCTATTTCTAGCATGCACGCATTTTCCGCGTGGCTCGAGCCGCGCCTGAGACGCGTGTTTCACACAGGCAGTGTGCAAACTCCAACCTGTTAACATGGGAGCTGAAATAAAAACGTACATGCCACACAGCTGAGACGCTCACGCCATGCAGCCAGTGTGTCGCCGGCCTTATTCAAGCGCGAGTGAGAACCGTTTCGCGGGGGATCCCAGGTGTGCAAAAAAAACACACAAAAAAACGAATATTCGAATGTCAAATTTTCAAATCGAATACCAACCCACCGAACGAATATTCGAATATTCTGGTCCAGCCCTAGTGCGGTCCCCCCATAACAACCCTCTGGATTGAGCGGAGTAGGGAACATCTCTAGGGTCTTCAAGTGGGCACCTTCCGTCCTCAGTGTTTCGTCGACTAGCCCACGACACCTCAAGAGGGCTCGACAGTGACTCTGGCGTCCCAGAGTCACCCCCCTCCGTCCCCCACTCAACTCAGCCCAGCTTACTGACCTCTACTTCCCTCTTGCTGCTGAGACCTAACCACAATCTCACAATCTCTCCGCAACCCAACCATACGCGCCAACCCGTTTGACTAAGGCTGTCGAGCCCCACTGGTGCGTTAATATGCAGTTTCAGTGGCAACGGTTCCGTATGGCATACCACCTACCACAAAACACAATATCTGCCCAACCACCCGTCATTCACGCAATATACACAGGAACGTAATGACTGTAAATACTATACAACCTCTACAAATAAACCAACAGATAATCACGATTATTTTCGGCCAATATTGAAATCACAATTATTTACCACGATTATTGTTGGTCGAAGTCTTATTTCACGATATGAGTACATTTTAAATAGTGAAATTTCAGTTATCGATACTTCAGCAAAAACTAATACTAGGATAACTAATGTTAAAAACGTAATCAGAGAAGAGATGTCATGCAGGTAGAAAGGAGTAATTTTGATTAAAGATTAGGAGGTCAGGTGAATTAAATAAATAATGATGTGCACGGATAAATCAATTAAACACTGCAATATTTCATTAAAAAATATGAGTTGTTAACTTTGATTTCATCGTGACTTAAAGCACCAGATCAACTTTCAATCAGTCCAAAAACAGGTGAACTCACTGAAAGTTATCCACATCTTGACAGATCGGACCAGGGAGGTTTTCCTCTTTGAGGGCTTTACTGTCCCTGTAGAGATAAAAAGCAGGGTAAGGACAATAATATAATACCCTATGACGAGTCAAAAGGTTATTGTGGTGTGGTTCTTACTCCGGTCTGGTGCTGGACAACTTGTCAGTATTCTTTTCAGAGGATGTGCTGAAGTCTACTCCACCAAGGCCGAGACTGGGTGCTGGGACAGAGGTGGCTGTGGAAGAGGAAGAGACTAAACCACCCAGACTAAGAGCTCCACCTAATGTAGACTGTCCCAACCCTGAAACACACAATAAATAAATAAATAAATAAGAGAGCAAAAATACTAGTTTAAACTGAATCTAACATGATCACAAAGCGAAAAAAGACTGACCTGTCAAGGTAGGGTTGGAAAAGAGACTGGAACTAAAGGAAAAACCCGGGGCAGGTGCAGATGAAGTGGTGGTTGCTCCTCCCAAATTAAGGGAGAAGCCAGTGGAGCTGGTCTGAGGGGCTGTGGAGGTGAGGATGGAGCCCAGAGTCAGGCCTGTGCCTGGAGGTGCAGAGGTGGTGGTGGTCAGTGAGAATGGTGCAGCAGAGGCCGATGGCTTGCCGAAACCCAGGCTGAACCCAGTGGATCCAGCGGTGGAGGTGGTAAGACTCCCTGAGGACAGGCAAAAACAAAAAGTGGAAATGAGTAAAGCAAGACTGACAGACTAAACCGGTGGTTCTCAAACAGGGGGGCTCCAGCAAATGTCCAAGCTTTAAGATGATTTAAAATCAGACAAAAGTAGAAATAAAATAAGTTAATACAACTAAAAATCAAGATATTTCTTATTTATATTCTCCCTTCAACAATAAGTTTTTTCTTTGAAGAACCAGGGTTCAAACAGTCTTGGAAAACCAGAATGTACGAGGAAGCCTATTTTTAAAGTGCCCCTATTATGTGTTAACAAATAAAGTTAGTCTCCTAAAAGAATCGATTCTAAACTGCATCAATGAGTAAGCAGCAATTCCAGTCTAACTTCCTGTAACAAAACTATCTACTAGGTATGTCAAGCTCTACAATATTTTATCACTATTCAAATAGTGAGTTTGTTTGTTTTTTAATGTCATGCCACTTTCTGTGGCTATTTTCATGGTGAGAAAAATTCATTTTTGTTTCAAACTACATTTGGTTTAAATGGCAAAAAAATTCTTCAAAAGAGTAAAAAAGGTTTCTCACAAGGTTAAGACTAAAAACCTATTAAAACATGCTTTAGTTATAAAGAGTTTAGAAATAGTGAGTAAAAAATACACACTTTTTTTGTTTTATTTAAAATATTAATTATATTCAAAATATATATATTGCTGTTGACAATTTGGTGGGCAGCATTGAAGTAAAAAAGGTTGAGATCCAATGGAATAAAGTGATCTAAAAAAGCAACAGAATAAAGTGATATATAAATTATTACTAATGGAGCTTTTCCATTACCAGTACCAGCTCAACTCGGCTCGCTTTTCGCTCCGTTTTCCATTACAGATAGTACCTCCACAATAGTACCAGGTCGTCATGGCGACGCCACAGGAACTACGCGATACAGACCCGCTAACCCGACACACACACACAGGAAAATGGAGGAAATGGAGTGTATGCTGTTTTTGATCCTCGGGATGTGGCTGTTTCTCACAGCAAGACGACAAACGTTTCAGGAGAGGCTGAGGGCAACAAAACGAAACACTCCTGAAAAAAAAACAGCTCAATCTGGCGCGTTCAATGATGACGCAGTGAATAGTGACGATTCTCTCTGACCAATCAGCAGTCTGCAGTGTTTTCACGTCACATTTTAGTATCGCCTCAGCTTCGCTCAGAACCTCGCCGGAGGTGATAGGGAAAAAAGTACCCGAAAGCAGGTACAGGTACAACTTTTACACAGCGGAAAACCAAACAAAGGCGAGTCGAGCGTGTACTGTGTAGTGGAAAAGCGCCATAAATCTTTTCTTGAAAAACTGCTTACCTAAAGTAAGGCCAGTAGTCGAAGGAGCAGCACCTAGAAGTGTTAAAAAGATGGTGAATTAACAAAGAATTAACCATGACAAATTAGAACAATGTTAAAGGTATTTTACACTTAAAGCCCTGTTTTAAGATCGTTTCTGATAATAGAAAAAAATTGAAATCGAACGGTTAAGATTGAAATTTGGACAAATGCTGCTGTCCCGAGAATTTTAAGTTTTTGTGTTAGCACCCCCCCACCTCCACAATGGTTTAATAGGGGCACTGGAAGAATCATTCATAAAACGCATTAAACTTTAGTTTACAAAGACGTGAAACTCACCGAGTGGTCTGGGGTGTTCACTGATATGCTCACACAAAAATCGCTGCAAAAGATGCTTTCTAAAAGGTGTTTTACCATTCGTTGTAAAACTCTGGACCTATTTTTCCAAACGCCTCACAACCGGACATTCTTCCGTTGAGAGCTTGAATAATAGACACTCCAGCCCAGTTGGTGGCGATAATGCACCTTTGCCAATGTTTGGATAGCGTAGCCTACGATACCGCGACTGCATTAGACAACAGAAAGAATACAAACAACCTCATTTCCGTTTCCGGCGGCGGCGTAATACCGTACCTCACAGAACGGTACGGTAATACAAGCCAATACAAGTCAATGGAGTTGGACAAAAACTACGATAAAACCTGTTGGAAATAGAGGTGGGCGATATATCGTTTAGACGATCATATCCAAATTGTTGTCTGGACGATATGCAAAATTGGGATATCGAATATTTCATAATTTGTACAATCCGACCCCCCAAACATGAAAAGAGCTGAAGGAAGTTAAAGAGAAAACAAATAACGCACACTATAACCTTCTAAACAATTATATGTAGTGAGTTTAATACTGTAGGGGTTTGTTTGACTGTATATTATTTTTTGTACAAAATCACGATCGTTCCTCAATTGCACGAGAGTAAGCTGCTAAAGTTACTAATTTGCAATATACAACTACGAAGTTCTTACCTGTGTGTTATGACGTTTAGGTTGAAGCAACAATCCAAAATCGTAAAGAGAAGGCAAAATATGCGTTGTTTGTGGAAAAATGATCTTAAGTTAAAAAGTTTTTCTTAAATGTCTGTGGCGTCCTCGAGTGGCGAGCATTGAGATTGCATCATTAGAAAATTGCGTTGTATGAGTCCAAAAGATGGAATACATTTTCCCAAGAGATCGGTTCCGTACGCATTACAAACCGAACCATTCCGGTGGTTGGACCATTTTTCCTGCCGACCAAAATCCGCGCTGGAGCGAACACCACAATGTTGCGCAACATCAACTGGCAAATGTAATGAAAGCGGAACGAAACTCATTATTTTGTGCTTTACGGACCATTTATCATTTCGGACAAATATCAGTGCAGCGCGAGCCGATCTTGAAGCAACACCGTTACTACATAAGAGATCCAGTAAACAAAGCATTTGAATTCGCCACTTAAGTAATAACATCGCTACGAGATCTAGTGAGAAGCATTACAATTTCTCCATTATTAACTGATCAAACAGCGCTGATGTGGAAACCAGGAGAAACATTGTTCCATGAATGAACTAGTTATAGGTTTTAAGTCCACAGGTCATTCACCATGGATTTAATGTAGTAACACTAACTTGTAACCATGGAAGTTTGGCAGAATTATTAAAATTCTTTCAAGTACGTCACACATCTTTTTCCAGCACTTCAAAACTCAAATGTTATATGTTATTTAAATTGTATTTTTAATGTGATGACCAAAACATTATTTGTTCATCCTTCAAAGATTACCCCCATTTATAAAACTAAAAGTTTCAAGATGTAGGAAAACATTTTTCTATTAATAAATAGGAAATTTCTATGGCATTTCTTTATTTTTCCTGTATCGAAAACGTACCGAACCGTGACACCACTGTATCGTATCAAAACAAACCGTGAATTTTGTGAACCGCTACACCCCTATTAAAAATATAAAAGAACAATAAAGACTTTGATTAATAAATGACTATTGAATAATATTTTATTGTTTTAAAAAGTTTAGGAGTCTTTAAATCAATAATGTCTCATATCTTTATGTACTAGTAATTCTATACAATAATAGGTCAAATGCAGGGGGGTGCTAACACAGAAACCGAAAATTCTCGGGACAGCAGCATTTGTCCAAATTTCAATCTTAACCGTTCTATTTCATCAAAAACTATCTTAAAACAGGGCTTTAAGTGTAAAATACCGAACTTGTCCTTTAAGTAAATCAGTGTTTATGTAATAAGAGCAGCCAGGAACCTGAGGCAGGTGTGTTAAAGGAGAATCCAGTTGTTGGTTTCTGTGCAAATACACTGGACCCAAATCCCAGTGTGGAGGTGGTACTAGTAGCGGCCGGTGCGGAGGACGGCATGCCAAAACCTCCGAGTGCGAATCCACCCGTGCTCGCAGCAGGTGTGCTGGAAAAGGATATATCAGAAATTTAGAATATTTGCATTACATATATTACCTTATGATATTAAATATATACCTGCACCTTAATGAGACAGATCACTCAAAACATGCGTGTATAAATATATGTGTGTGTATGCATATAATATATATATATATATATATATGTGTGTGTGTGTGTGTGTGTGTGTGTGTATGTTTGTTTATGTATGCATGTATATTCTTCTAAATCTGTATGAGTACAAAAGGAGGCTAAATGACAACTATAGAGAACTATGTTGACAATGCCAGAATTTGATTACAGAACTTTGTATTTAAAACACTTAAAGAATACATTTAGGTAACCATTTATGAAATACACTTGTTTGTACGCTAGTAGAATCAATTCAAATTTTGTGAGGCTGAATTGTAAGTAGCAAATTGTAATTGACAAGTTAACAGGTGTTCGTATTTTACACATAAGTTAGTTAGTTGAGCATAACTAATTTAAACTGAGCACAAGGTTGAAAGCCGACATGATCATAACGTCAAAGTTACCTGGTCGCAGCTCCAAATGAGAAGCCACCCCCGCCGGTGGAGCTGGACCCGAGGGTACTTGTGCCGAAGTTAAAGCTGGACATTCTGGACTTAAATTACCAAAACCTGACAATCAAATCAAGCGGTTCCGACCTCGTGGAGGCCCTAAAGACACTACCTAGGACACACGCAGCATAATAAAAGCAGCTAGCACAAAATTCTGAAGCGTATGGAGAAAATATAAATAAAAGCCAAGGCCTATTTTGTTGTTTTTCAAAATGACTAAAGTTATGAGTTTCTAAATATTGAAAACGTTCCTGCTACGTGTTTCCGCGCAAAAGCTCCTCTCTTCTTCTTGGTTTTGCGGTAAAGTTCAAACATTATTTGCTGCGCTGTATTTCCACCTACTGGCTTGGAGAGTCCATGCAGGTGCATTTCAAATGCAGTGATGATGCGTTTAATTTACTTTCTTCTGTCCACCTTTACAGGCATATTGTCACTATTTATTTCAGCAAATATCGGAATACGTTTTAGCCTTGATGATATTCTAGTGGTGTTGCATTCGCGAATTAATCTTTTAAATGAACCTAGTGCAAGAATTATGATTGCACAAATAGCACAACACCACATGCAAAAAGCAATTAAAATATTCACAGAATCTAATAAAAATGAATGAAAACAATAAATCTGCTTTGTTGCTGATGGTGAGGGGAAAAAGATGGGTAAAGAATAATTTGAGTGAATGATTCAGTGATTCACCCAAATCGTGACAGGGTCGCTAATCTTTTTAATGAAATGATTTAAAAAATGAATAATAAAAAAAAAGTTAGTGGATAAATCAAATGTAGGGAATTCTAAATGTAATGCAAGGAATTTGGGATTCAAGGTGGTTAGTGGAAAAGTTAAGAGAAAAAAGGTATTAAATAAAATGTAAAAATAAATGAATAAAAATAAAATAAGATTAAACAAACTAACTAGCTAAATAATCAATTAATGAAAAATTAAACAAAAATAAAATAAAAATATTAAATAAACAAACGTTTACAGAAAAAAATATTAAAGAAACTAAAAATCTAACAGTACTAAAATTAGTAGTTATAATATAAACATGTCAGGGTATAAATTAGATATTTATACATGAAATTGTATAGTTCCTTATAAAATTTTAGGATGGATGATCATATTCGGGGGTACGTGGAATCTAAAAAATTGAAAAACTTTTCTCTAAGGACAAAGGCTAACTTATTGACCTTAAAACTACATTTCCCAGAATGCACCCGTCTGTTTTTCACACAGACACGCCCCGTGAAGGAAGTGCTGAGTAGAGCAACAGAAACTGTTAGCTGCTAGTTGAAGAGATGTTTTGAACGTGGCTTCAAACGTAGAGGATTTATTCTTCACTCATTCATCCGATGTGTGAACGCAGCTGTTTTGGATATTGTCATCCATTCCTTGTGCTGACCAGGAGAAAAACAGCGGCATCATGGAGCACATCCGCACACCAAAGGTATAATTGACTAAATACAAGAATTCTGCGAGATCTGTCCTACTATGGCAGAATCAGTCATGATTTCAAAGTCACAAACACTTGGTAAATGTCATTGAATTTATATATCTCTATCTAAACTATAACGTGGTTTCACTGTATAAATATGCCGCGCGGCTCTCATCATTGTTTACCGGTTAATCTAGTACCGGTGATCCCTGATCCGTATGTGGATGATGTTCCATGCCTATGTGGCCATTTTGACAGATTTCAAAAGCTGTGCAGAACTGGATTGTCCTGAAAGCTTTAGGCCTTAGAGGCTGATTCTGCATTTTTATGTTGTCTGATATAAGGCTCCTAAACAGCCTTCTTTCTAACTCTGTTGTCTTTTTTTGTTGTGACATAATGCATCACTTTAGTACTTCTGTAACTTTAGTGTCACTGTACTGAACTGTATCTTTTTCTCCTTTTCCATCTTCATGTGAGGGTATATATATCCTTGCTGAATAGAAGTATTCATTTCTTTTAAAAAAAAAAAGGAAAAAATTACTGACCTCAAATTTTTGAATGGTTGTGTCTATTGTTACAAAAGATTCTATTTTAAATGAATGATGAATAAAAAGTTTTAAAAGTACACCAAAGTATCCTGAAAAAAGTATCAGAGGTTATAAAAATATATATATATATATATATTAAGCAGCACTGTTTCCTAAATTAATAATAAATCAGCATATTATAATGATTTCTGGAAGACTGGAGTAATGATGCTGAAAGTTCAGCTTTGCATCACAGAAAAAAATTAATATATTTTTTAAAGTATATTAAAATTAAAAAACGTTATTTTCAAATTGCTTCACAATATTACTGTTTTTTGTGTGTGTGTTTGATCAAATAAATGCAGGCTTGATGTTGATGAGCACAAGAGACTTCTTTCAAAAACATTAAAAATAGCAATTTTTCCAAACTTTTGACCGATACTGTATATATATCTCTGTAAAGTTATCTCATCGCACGTAGAATATGTCTGATTTTTGCTTTTTGATACCCAAACTTCTGTATTTAACAACTGTTTAAAGTTTCTACACACTGTTGCTTTTGTCAATTTCCTCTTAAATATCTCACCCGCTGTTTGTTTTGTGATGTCTGCAGATTTTATTGCAATCACAGGAAGCGTGTTGCTTAGCTGCAGGCCAGTTGCTGAGAAACAGAGCCAGATCTAATTGTAATAAACAGTACTTTTAGATAATATAAATGGATGTTTATTGATGTCTGTGTGTGTTCAGTGTCTCAGGGAATTTTTTTTTTTTTTACTAAATGGATTCTCTAATCCTGTTTCCTGTCTTACTGTATGTCAAAATACGTGGTAGAATATAATTTATGATATTATTTCGGCCAATAGGATATCGATTGCCAGTTAGTGTGATGTTAACATAATACAAAGTTATTTAAAGGGGTAGTTCACCCAAAAAAGAAAATTCTTTAGTTTCATTAATTACTCGCTCTCATGTCGTTCCAAAACCGTAAGACTTTTTTGTTCATCTTCTGACCACAAATGAAGATCTTTTTGATGCAATCGGAGAGCTTTATGTCCTTCCACGTTCATGCTTCAAACCTTTATTTGTGCTCTGAAGAAGATGAATGAAAGTCTTGACAGAATTAACAGAATTTTTGGGTGAACTAACCCTTTAACTGTAAGGATTAGGAGTCCGTTGTACTGATGGTTTATCAGCTTGAAAATTATGTGATGTATGTATGCGACACACATTAACTCAAATTCCCCACTCTTTGTGTTTTCGCACATGGATTTTGTTTAGGATCATTTTATTATACTTTAAGGAACAAGCTGGCTCGGTTTAGCAGATTTTGCCATGTTGTCCCTAAAATGATATATGGAGAAAATGTGAAAAACATCAGTGGATTCCTGCCATTCATTTTGAATTATGCCTAAATTGCTCATTATTTACAAGGTGGAAGATATGCTTGTCTCTTTCACTGTTAATCTCAAAAAAAATTTAACTGTAACTGGTGTTTTCCTCCACAGGTAGAACTAGTGAAGCTGCTGGATCGCTTTAGCAACAAGTCTGTCACAGGAACCCTGCATCTGACTGCCACACATCTGATCTTCGTGGAGAGTAATGCTGCCAGTGCCCAGGAGATATGGGTATGAACAGCCACCCTTAACCTTCTCTAAATGATCTGTCATGATGTGATAAAGAATTCCTGTGTGACCGGCAGTGTTTAGCTTGGGTATATAGTACAACTAAGCCACTCTTTTTGTGTACAGGATAATAGTGAATTAGATCATGGGAATGAGGTTACTAGTTCTTCACGTTGGCTGTAGGCATTGTTGCTGTGGAAACCTGTCGGCTAAACTTGCTCTTAAGGCCAAGCGAATACGAGAGTGTAGGGGAGGCCAGGAGAGGACATGAATACCAATGACCCACATAGCTCAAGACGTGATCTGCCACTGAGTCTGAGCCATCTGAGTCTGATCTGTCTTTCTCAGTGTGTGAGCATGTATCACAGATGAATATCCATATCTCACCATCTTCTCTGGACAGGAAGCAGGTCCGAGCAAGTGCTAACACTGACAAACAATTTTATTATTATAATGCACTCTTGAGGGGTTATTGCTTTTATGCTATTACTTGTCTAATATATTGAACTTACGATTTTTGCCTGGATGATGATAAAACTTGTGAAACAATCTCAGAATACCCTAGCAAATGTTCAGGCAAGCATTACTTACTTAACTTAATTTAAAATGTACTATATATATATGTATGTATGTATGTATATGTGTGTGTGTGTGTGTGTGTGTGTGTGTGTATGTATATATGTGTGTGTGTGTGTGTGTGTGTGTGTGTGTGTGTGTGTGTGTGTGTGTGTGTGTGTGTGTGTGTGTGTGTGTGTGTGTGTGTGTGTGTGTGTGTTGTCAAATCGATTAATCGCACCTAACGTAAATGCTTGTGTTTATATAATATATGTGTGTATATATTATATATTATGCCTGTGTTTGTGCATGTCTGTGTATATACACATATATATATACATACATATATATATATATATATATACTGTCTCACACACACACTATACACACACACACACACACACACACACATATACATACATACATACATATATATGTGTGTATATATATATATAAATATATTAACACACACACACACACATATATATATATATATATATATATATTATGTAAACAAAACTTTTATGTTAGATGCTATGAATTGATTTGACAGCACTGATGTGTTTATGTATATATATACATAAACACACAGCATGTGTGGTGTCAGTAAGATTTACAATACTTTACACATTAAATTATTATGTTCTTACACAAATGTATTAGGGTTTTCACTGAAAATAATAATAAGAAATGTTTCTGAGCACCAAATCAGTACATTAGAAAGATTTCTGAAAAATTGTGTGATGCTGAAGACCGGAATAATGATGCTGAAAATTCAGCTTTGCCATCACAAGAATAAATTACAGAAAACTAGTACAATTTTCTTGGGGGTTTATATTTAGTATTACATTTTTTGAGACTTTGTTCCAGCACTTTCTAAAAACTAGCTGACTGTTTGGAGTAACAGATGTTTACATGACAGTCTGGAACCCAACTGAAATAAATTCTGCATCCTCACGTCTGGCTTCTTCACTCTCAGGACTAGCTCTGACAAAACATCTCTCTGTCTGCTATTAGTACTGCCTTCCGGTCCTTATGCATTATGCACTATATAACACACTTCAGTGATCAATGACAACAGCACCCTGAGTCATGATGCCAATGGAAATGCAGATATATGCGCATTTTAATAACACCCAGATTTTGACCTTCCGAACTGCTGTGTAGTTAGTTGAATATGGTAATCGTGTTTGTAGTGAATTCTCCTAGTCATGCACATTACATTCATCTTAAAGATAGAGGAACAGCAGAAGAGGAAGAAGAATAAAAAGGATATTTCAACATATCTTAAAAAAAGCATCCAGACCAATCTGAGACTAGTTGATGTAGTAGGTAATGCAGTATTTAGATAAAAAATTGGTCATGACAATAACATGTTCCCTGGTGTTTGACAACCACAAACACTTTTTCATTTTAAACAGTGTATATATCCATTTTTTTGTCATTTTAAACCTAACAAGCTCATTTTTGAGTGTTGAAATGTTTTGCACAATATATTTGTTATCAGCTGATATTTGACGTTTTAAAATGATCGGATTGTGAATGCTCATTACTCTTTTGCCTTTGCCTTTATCTAACTATTAACTGAACTATTCCTTTAATATTTAAAAACAGTAATAATGTAATTGATAATGTAATTAAACACTGTTTAATTCAGTGTTTAGTATTTGAAGTGAATGTCCATTTTTCATACGGTGTATTATAATGTTGTGATGTCTAAATTCACTTGTAGCCTTCAAAAAGAATTTTTTTTTGTTTTTTTATTTAGACAAAATAGTATTGTATTTTAATATGGAATGCATTTCATCACTTTTTGGCCATGTCTTGAAAAATTATTGGGCAAAATGATATTGGCCAGAATTATCAATACATTCCTACTTTACATGAAAAGTGCTGTAATTAATGCAATGGCATTTAATCATTTTTTAAATGTTGCTTAACTGTCCAAATCCTTTCACTATAGTTGAATTTTGTAAATGCATTATCCATGTATTGATAAGTTCATGTCTCCTGGGAAGTTTGTAACGATTTGGGAAGTTCAAAACACTTTCATTGGAGAAAGATGGCGATGTACATTCTCTTAATTAACTACACCAAAATACATTAAGGTTTTTAAACTCTACTTCTAGAAAATGAAAAACAATGAATGTGCATCAGGTGTTTTGCTTTTTTGTTTTTAATTAATTCATTAAGCCACTATAAACTTTGTTACATATTACAATGTTATTATATTTTGTGCATGGAGTTAGCATGTTTTGTTATAACTAAAAAAGCCTGACAATGTCACTTCTAAATACCTAAGTATCCACATTTCTCACTGATACACCCTCAACTCGTAAACTCTGGGCTTAAAGAAAATCCCGAGCTTCCTACAAATTTTTATGACTTTGTGCGTTCAACTCATAAATACGATCTTTCCGACATGACTTGAACACACCTGATGTGTTTTGTGTGTTCAGATCCTGCATCATCACATCGCCTCCGTGGAGAAACAGTCGCTCACAACCAGTGGCTGCCCGCTCCTCATTCAGTGCCGGAATTTCCGTGTTGTCCACTTTGTGATTCCTAGAGAGCGTGACTGCCATGACATCTACAGCTCTCTGCTCAGGCTACTGAGACCAGGTGGGTAAACTCACATGTCTGCCCTCATGAAAAATAAATAGACTGCATATTGAAAGAGTTTCTTGAAAGTCACAGAGGAGACCATTAAGTCCTGGCCACCCTCTGTTCAGTGACTGGATGACAGGTATGGTGGTCTGCTGGAGGTCAGGGTCAAAGGGACATGTGCGCATCAGTACGAATTCCAGATGGTCATCTGAATAGTATGACTTTCTTTTTCACCTTTTGTAAAGTTATTGAGTCTTTTGTTTTGTACTCCAGTGTCCTATGATGAGCTGTACGCATTCTCCTACAACCCAAAGCAGAATGACCAACAGAGAGAGGAGGGGTGGCAACTCATAGACCTCGCAGCTGAGTTTGAACGGATGGGTGTGCCATGTGACCAGTGGCAAATGACCGATGTTAACAGGGAGTACAAGGTTTGATGTGAGGGTTCATTCGTGAAACATGCTCAGCGTCACTTTTTCTTTCTTTAAACCAGCATTGTTGAATCTAATTCAATATGTGTTTGATCTATACTTGGTTCTTATGAGTGTTGTGTCCTTCAAGACTAGTATTAGAGTAATGTAGTGGGAAAAAAACTAGGATTTAGTCAGATAAACAAACCCCAGGCCAAGCCAATATTAGTTAGTGGTGTTTTATTTGTTAATGAATCTGACCTGCTTTGGTCGTGAATGGCTCTGTTTATTAACAAATTGTTTGAGTGAATGATTCATTAGTTGTACAAAAAGAGACCTTACTAAAATTGCAAAAAACAAAACTGAAATAAAAATTAAATAAATTAAAGCAAAACAGAAATATAAGAAAAACCCAAAATCTAATCAAATGACAAACGCACGAACAAAATTACTTAGCTTTTATTTTTTATATTTCATTTTAAGTTTATTTCAAAATATGAATAAATACTGAATTAAGTATATAAATAATACTAAAATAACACTGGGCTTATATAAGAAAATATTTAAACATTTTTTAACATTAATGTATGACAATTAAATAAGCATTTAAGCATAAGTCTTTAGGTCAAGAGAAACATAAATTCAATGAAGTGTACCCATATTTTGACTGGTACTTCAGTTTTTAAAATGCGGTAATTGTTTCTTTTGTGTATTGTAAATGTGTCTGACTATAAATTCTGTGCTTAGGTGTGTAAGACATATCCAAGAGACTTATACGTACCCATTATGGCCAGTAAACCCATCATAGTCGGAAGCTCCAAGTTCAGAAGCAAAGGCCGTTTTCCTGTTCTTACATACTTCTACCAGGAGAAGAAGGTAAGAATGGTTTATTCTGTCTCTACTAATGAGAAAAGGAAGCCAGTGGTTGATATGAAGAATATTAGGCCTTTGTTAATCATTTTGAAAATACTCTCTGTTGACATTGTAATTACCATTAGTTGCTTCTGCTGTGTTAGATAAGAGGAATTGGATGGTAAACAGGTAATGGCTTGTCAGCACACAGAGGCTTCTGATTAAGTTAAACAGTAGTTTTTCTGGCAAATCAGGGCTGTGTGCCTGTGGCTTCTTCCCAGCATCTGCACTGGCTTTGTAAACTTATTTAATCTGTTTTTATATTGTTCTACAGGATGGTGAACATTTATATTTGTTTGTGTCATGTCTCCAGGCGGCAGTGTGTCGGTGCAGTCAGCCTCTCTCCGGCTTCAGCGCTCGCTGTTTGGAAGACGAGCACATGCTTCAGGCCATCAGCAAGGCCAATCACAACAGCCGATACATATACGTGATGGACACGCGGCCTAAGGTAGAACGTCATGGAGTTTTATTGTGTTCTTCAAGACAGTTCCTTGATCATAACAGGTTCCTTAATTACTTTTTTTTTTTTTTTTGTAGTTGAACGCATTGGCGAATCGTGCGGCAGGGAAAGGCTATGAGAATGAAGATAACTACTCTAATATCCGCTTCCAGTTTGTGGGCATTGAGAACATCCATGTGATGAGGGGAAGTTTGCAAAGGCTTCTGGAAGGTCTGAGACACTGAAGTATGAATTTTTTGTTAATTCACATCTCATTTTGTGGATCTTCAACATCTCTGTAATTTGTGTCTCTCATAGTGGTGGGAACGCGCTCCCTTTCAATGCCAGATTACCTGGTCGGACTGGAAAACAGCGGATGGTTGCGTCATATCAAAGCCATAATGGATGCAGCAATATTTCTTGCCAAGGTAAAGCTCTTTGTATGTGGTATTTTGCTACTGGTTGTTCAGTATTCGTTAGGGCTGCCCTTGACAAAAGATTTTTCTAATCGACTAGTAGTCGTTAATTTATTCTATTAGTTGACTAATCGCACGTTTATATTAATTTAATTACTTAAATTTATACTAAACGATAATGGGCCAATTTTGCGCTCAAGCGCACACAAAGCTTGCCGCAAAGCACTGTCAAAAGTAATGATTATGAATGTGTTGGAAAAAATAGCAAGGAGACATTTTAATTTGTTATGAATAAATTATAGTTTTCTGAGTCCGTGTCAGCTGCAAAGATGAAGTTGGCGATGCTGACTCATCTCTGCTGTAAAGTGAACACACCTTTAGAGAGAAATGCACTTTTCATACGAATTACAGTATTTGTTTTTGATTTTAAAAGTAGACATTTCAAGCTTTCTGTAGATATATTTCTCATGTCTGTGAGGCAAGTACCCTGAGTTTCGGGTCATTTCTGTGACGTGATCTAGTTCACAGAACGAGACGGCAGAAAGTAGACCTTGTTTGTTTTCTTTATTTTCAAAATTTTGTTGTTATTGTGAGTTTACAGAAATAAAGGTAAAGAGTGAGCAGCCATGTAAAATTGCTGCTACTTACATGTTTCAAGTGATTAGCCATATTTAAGTTTCAATGGATGGTAGTAGGTGAACGTTCGGATTTTCTTGCCTGAATGACTGTAATTACCACAAGGACTCGCTGTTACGATCTGTCCCTCACGGACTGCGTGACTTCGCCACTTCCTGTGGAGTTTTCTTTTTCGGTGACAAACCGACTAATAATAAAATAATGGTCGACTAAGCCTTTTCTTGTCAACTAACGTTTATTCGACTAATAGGAATAATCTAGCTTAGTGGTTTTCATTAACAATAACCACACTGTTATGAATTCAGCAGATTTGTCATAAATGTTTTTTGTTATACCAGGCTGTGACTGTGGAAGGTGCTAGTGTCCTAGTGCACTGCTCTGATGGATGGGATCGGACAGCTCAGGTCTGCGCTCTAGGCTCTCTATTGATGGATCCAAACTATCGCACAATTAAAGGTTTCATGGTAGGAGCCTTTTGTGTGTTCAAGCTGACTGACATTATCGTTCATCTCTTTCCACCTTCTAATATATGTTCATCTTGTTCTCAGGTACTTATTGAAAAAGACTGGATTTCCTTTGGACATAAGTTTGCAGACAGGTTGGCATGATTCTCAGTTTGGTTCTTGACTCTAGTTGCTTGAAGACTCTGAAATAACCTTGCCTTCCATTTCTAAACAGGTGCGATCAATTGTACACCGACCCTAAAGAGGTGTCGCCCATATTCACGCAGTTCCTGGAGTGCGTATGGCAGCTGACTGAACAGTTTCCTCAGGCTTTCGAGTTCAGTGAGTGGTTCCTCATTCAGATCCACGAGCACATCCATTCCTGCCAATTTGGCAACTTCCTGGGCAACAGTCAACGACAGAGAGAGAACCTTCAGTGAGTCAAACAAACCTGAATTCCCTTTTTTCCCCATCATCTCAAAGCCCTTAATGCATTTGTCTGTCATTACAGGGTGAAGGAGAGGACATATTCATTATGGGCTCACCTGTTGAGTGAAAAGCAGCTCTACTTGAACCCACTGTACAGTCTGAGCTTTGCAGAATCACACCCGGTTTTGGAACCATCCACCCAAGCCTACCACTTCAAGTACAATTGACTAACCACTTCTCTTTATGAAAGACTCCTCCTTTATTTAGACTCTGCAACGGTCTAATCAGTAACCGGTTTGTTTTGCAGGTTCTGGAGAAACATGTACCATCAGTATGACCGTTCCATGCACCCTCGGCAGTCCATTCTCAAACAAGTCCTCACCTTGAAAGAAAACAACCGAGAGCTTGAGGCCACAGTGCAAGCCCTGAAAACTGTGAGTTCACCTCAGGAATTTGGTTACCAGATAAAAATTAAGCCTTGAACGCTCACTTCCCATGAAAAAGAAGTAGTCATGGATTTGTGTGTTGCAATAGCACTAAGTTTCCTCTTAGGGATACAATTGAGGCTGGGAAGGAGTGAAGTACAGTTATCTCACTATGTTATATTGTCTTAACATCATACACTCTTAAGGCCCGTTCACACCAAGAACAATAACTATAAAGATAACGATAAAGATATAATTCTAAAAATCTTCTCCATATTAAAGAATAGCAAAGTTCACACCACAACTATAACGATAAAGATATGAGGAACGATATCGTTGGGATCACTTTTAGAACAATTTTTTTCCAGCAGTCGAACGATAAAACACTGACAGCCAATCAGAATCCATTCTAATTTAAAGGTCTCGTGCATTTAAAATGGCAGATGACATTGCAGAGAAGTAAATCGTCGAGGTACAAAAAAAAATCCTCCACTGTTTGACAAGTCAAACCCCCTTTTTAAGGATACGTTATAAAAGATGGATATATGGAAAGCAATCGGTCGTATCCTGGGAATAAATGGTGAGAAGTATTAACGATGAGATATTATGCAGTTTAGCATAGTGTAACAAAATTACCTAATGTAGGCTATCCAGCGCTAGTTTTGACAACATTGCAGAAGTTGCAGTGAAAAAGGAGTTGTAGCCTATACATAAAGGTGTTGACTAGGCGATGTTTTTATCCCATCATTGACTTCGTCAGCTAAATTCACTGTTAGATTAGATCGATTACACTAGACTTGCTAGATGCACTGTTTAGATGCGCTCGTAACATAGCATGCTGGCTGAGGACATCTGCTGGCAAAGACGTGTAAAGGCAATAAGAACAGCAAAAACATATTCAATGACATGTTGTAAACAACAATTATAATAAAATTCGGATCCTTTCAACTCCTCTCGTCTTTTAAGGATATCGTGTACCCAAAAGCGCCTGTTTTTCTTTTGATATTTTTTTGTAACGTAAAGCAGCCGTAGGTCATCCGTTTTCGCTACTTTGAAACCGCAGTCCGCAGCGCGGGCGCGCCTGTGCTTAGAATAAAAAGACCGTTATCGGTCTTTGATGTGGACGCATATATAGTTATCTTTATCGTTATCTTTATAGTTATCGTGCTTGGTGTGAACGGGCCTTTAGAAGAAAAGCCTCTATTTAGAACCCTAGGGTTTTTTACTCAATTTTTTAAAAAAAACATTTATGGCAAAAAGGTGCTATGTAGGGCGAAATGTCTTCAATTATTGCATAATATATACACGTTCAATTATGTCCAATGATAAAGTATCAGGGCTTAAAGTAATCCGGCACCGTGCCGGTGTTCTGGCGATTCATGCTACCCATCGAGATGTGCTATTTACTCTTTATGCGCATGTGCAGACTCATTTTTCTTCTGCTTACCACGCCCATAAATCTACGCATCCTTGCTTTTGAGACTTGTAGGAAACTTTGACAGGTCAAAGATGAATATTTAATGATAATTTTTACTTTTCACATCGTTTTAAAAAATAAAAACAGTAGAGTATACTGTACTCATAACTTCGAATTTTATTATAATTGTGTTTCATATAATAATGTCATTTTCACTTGTTATATCAAATGTGATAATTGCTGGTTCATTTAAAATATCAAAATATGCTCCACTTTCCCTGATTTAAATGAAATAACGATGTCATAATATTGTGAGATTAATGGAGACAATAGAGAATTAATCAACATTCTCTGTGATCGATTCGCGCTTGGGTAGCATTTTTTTGCGAAGGCAGCACAAATCGACAGACTCTGCTATCGATTCGCGCTACGGTAGCATTTTTCGATAAGGCAGCACAAATCGTCAGAACACCGGATCTCCGGCGTGCGTCAGTGAGGAAAAAAATGATTATTTTCGCCTGCATTTCGTTTTCGTCCAGCTTTAACGTGTTAAAATATTTAACGCAATTAACGCAGCATCCGTTCTTTCTGTCATCCTTTAGCTAGGGTTATGATTACGCTCTTATTCACGCAAATGCTTTAAACCACTCATGCGCGACAAGACAAGAGAGAACGCGCTGTCACTTAATGTCCTCCTACACGCACACACACACACACACACACCACGACGCACAGAAAGACGCACGCCAGTATCGAGTTCTCTTTCGCGCAGAATCGCGCTTGAACTAACAATAACACACACATTTATGCCAAAATGTCAGTTTTGTCGAGTGTCCTCACAAGAACAGTCTTAAATGAGTTAAATAAAATCTTAAATGGAAGTAAATACTAGTAGTGAGAATGAGATGGGGGAGATTCTGCCAGCAGCGGAAGGTCTTAAAGTGACAGGAGCCATCAATTCTGTCTGTCAGTAAAGTTAACCTAAAGAACAGAGGGAACAGAGAAAATTACTTACTGCTCTTGACTAAAGAACGCTTGTAGGATTAATCTATATTTCATTCATAATTTATTTCAGGATTTTTTTTCACTTTAACCCCTGAAGTATGGTTATGAGCTGTTTAATTCATAAAATGTAATTAATATTAAAATGAATTAAACCTAAATCCATGAAATTATCTCATTAAGAATTATATATATATACATCTCAAACTTATGATCATAATGTATAATAATAATAATAATTATTAATAATTGTTTAATATATTAAGTGTTGTACTGTTTATTTTAATTAAATGATAATGCTTTATCAATAATAATATAATAATTATAAAAAATAATTACATATTTTTATTAATAATAATATATAATATTAATAATATATAATACAAATAATAATGTTATTATTATTATAAAGGTAAAATAATGTTTAATTTATCATTACAGCAACAGTAAAAATATAATAATTGTAATAATTAAATATTTGTATTAATAATAATGTATAACAATAATATATAATATAAATAACAATGTTATTTTTATAAAGTAGTTTGTAATTTTCTAATAAAGAATAATTACCCCCCTTTTGGGATGAACAAGATTTCAGGTTAATAAGTAATCCTACACCTTTCATTGCTCTATCCTCATTGCTTCCATCAATAGCCCCTATTTGTTTCCTTCATTCATCTGAAATCACACATTCTCTCCTGTTTCTGTTTTTCCACAGAAGCTGCAGAAGTTCGGGGTGAGCACGTCTCCACTGAAGCCCAAAACACCCCCAATTGAGCGCAGTCTCCCTCCCCGGCCTCAGTCCCTTATTCTGGGAGCTCCTCTTCTCAGTCGGAAGGAAGTACAGCAGGAGGAAGACGAGGAGGTGTTTGGAGAGGAGGCTCTGGAGGATCCTCCGGCCAGTACTGGAGGAGAACGGACTGTAGAGGGCAGCAGTGCCACAGAGAATGGTTATGGAGATCTGCCAGGATCGTTCGGTCCCAAGAATGAGCCAACCGTGGTCACCTTGGAGTTTGGAGTGGCCAGAATGACCTGCTAAGATCACTTGAGGACTTGATTTTTGAGAATTAAGGAATTAAGCAGGATAATAAAATATTTGTATATTCAGTACTTAAAAAGATGAAGTATGTTTGCTGATGTGCGCGTGTGTGCGTGCGTGTGCGTGCGCGCGTGTGTGTGTGTGTGTGTGTGTGTGTGTGTGTGTGTGTGTGTGTGTGTGTGTGTGTGTGTGTGTGTGTGTGTGTGTGTGTGTGTGTGTGTGTGTGTGTGTGTGTGTGTGTGTGTGTGAGCGCCGGTGTGCGCATTTGTTTACTCTACGTGATGGCACTGCACTCATGTACGATAGACAAAGAGATAAATGGAAGGAATTCAGAGGTCGATCTCTTACTAAATTCATTGTTATATCTGTCCATTTAAATGTTATTTCTGTCATCTGCATTTTAAAAAAAAAAAGATTTTTTTTCCTCCATTTTTTAAAGGATGTCAATAGCACTAAGAATAAAAGATTAAATAAAGAGCTGATAGACTTGTGACTTTTTTTTTCAAGTGTTCAGACTCAAAACTTCATTCGTTCCATGTCACTTGTTATCTTGAAGGGTGAAAAGATAGATGCTGTCCAGAATGAAGGATGACTGCAGAGATGCCTTACACACAAGTGTCCCATGTGCGGTCTGGTCGATTGGGGGGGGGGGGTTAGTTAGGAACTCAAAAGGTTAATGTGATGTCAAAGAGCAGGTCAAAGGTCATATTTACTTATAAGTGATTATATGGAATACAATAAATAATTACGGCTACTAATCTGAATGAATCTACAGCAATCTGTCAATGTCACATACAAAATAAGCAATTGCAGATAATAAACTACCTGGAAAATTCTTTTACATGTTTAAGTATATATGTAATAATTGTGGTGATTGTTCAATTTTTTTGAAAGAAATCTTATGTTCACCAAGGCTGCATTTATTTCAGCAAATATACAGTGAAAACTAATATTCTGAAGGATTATTACAATTTAAAAGAACTGTTTACAATCTGAATATATTTTAAAAGCTGAATTTTCAGCATCATTACTCTTGAGTAACCTTCGCTGTTACATGACCCTTCAAACATCATTCTAATATGCTTATTTGGTGCTCAAGAAACATTTCTTAATATTATCAATGTTGAAAACAGTTTAGGGTAAGTAAGATTTAACAAAGATGCATTTTTATTCAGCAAGGATGCAATAAATTGATCATATTTTTAAAAACATAGTCAAAAAGAAAATAGTTCTTTAAATTATATTATTTCACAGTGTGTTTGTAGATTATGAGCTTATTCCAATTAAAACATTTTATCAGCATATTATGAAATTGGGACATAATTCTAATCTGATATACTATTTAGAACAGATAGTAGCCTACAGTATGTGAATTTGGTATAGAGAGATCAACTTAAGCTGATTACAAAAGTGTCTTGTTTTTCATATGTAGTCCAATGAGTTCCAAATGAGTTGACATTCATTGAGAAACGTCTCAAAATGATTAAGAGGCTGTCTGTGTCTTACCACATTGCTAGATGTAAGTACCCGTCTGTCATCCATCTTGCGTTTGGAAGCACATCATAAAAGTGATTATTGGGCCCAAACCCTCGGGACCTAGGTATTACTGACTCACTGGAAGAGGATCACTAGACGAAATGAGAATTATCACTAATCCCTGCAAAGTGGCCCTAGATGATAGTCTGCCGTATGTCTGTAAAGATATACGCACACAAAGGCCAGTGTGAGTGTGAAATGTGTGTATACACTTTTGTCTTTCATCTACGCAGAAGTCATTGATCTTGATTTAATAAAAAAAAAATCAATACAGCAAGCAACAACGATTTGTGCATAATGAAATGTGTCCATGTAATAAGCACTCAGATTCATCCAAACAACCCATAGAATGATGTACTGTAATCACTTATTCTTTCTTTATTAGCCTATACTGTCTCTGTCAATGGTGGTTATTGACCTGGATGTGATACTGTGGTCTGTGGATGTAAGCAAACTTCAGGCAGGCCACTTACCAAGATTTACCCCCTCAATATCCAATGTTCATGTTCGTTTTGAATGGTTTAGCCTATGACATAAAGTTTTTTTTGTTTGTTTGTTTGTTTTTTTGCTCACATTCAGGTATTAATTGTAAGCTTTTTAGAAGATCTCACCTTCTACCAGAGGTCACAATGGGGTGTAAAGCTGTGTCACATGACTCCATAAGCCGTGTTTGGTTTGCAAATCTGAAAACCGGTGACAGGACTCACATGAAATGCATCCGCGGGTCAGGATGTATTAATAAGACAAAGCCTCTCAGCGAGGGCTAAGTACAGGAATAAGGGATTTCTGTTGAGTGACTGGGGCCGTTTAAAAATGTAGCCTACCGTAACCATGTTTTGCGATATTACCGAACCTCATGGTCCGATCGGGAATTATTCGCTTTTAGAATGGTGATGTTGGATTTTTGACATATTTCTTCATTTTGTAAAACAAAGTGTGAACATCTTTTCAAGCAATATTTTTTACAGACCCTATTCAAAGACACAAAGCCTCTATATTCTAGACAGCACCCCCCCCCCCCCCAAACAAAAACCCTAAAAAAAAACTAGGTTTGATTGTATTTCCCTTAATTGCGACTTTATACTTACCAATTGTGGCGATTTCTTGACATTGGGATTTAGCCATTGCCTACACTGACTTTATCTTAATCTCATAATTGTTCATTTATATCTCAGTATGTTGCTTTATATCTCCATTATGATATTGTGAAAATCATTTGCTTTCAGTTTTTAAACAAATAAAACCAGTTTTGAATAATTACTTGTTAAGAATTCCCAATCTTTGGTAAACAAAGTGTTTTCTTAGTTCACCCTGATGCGTTTCTGTGCCTCTTCCTCCTCATAAGCAAATAAAGATGCAACCTGATCCACCTGTTAACACAATAAACAGCTGTGGATTCAGATGATGATGATGATATATCTGACATAACAACAATGTTTGAACAATCTCTTTTTCAATTGCACGTTAAACTTGTCCGTCGGAAGGTTAAACACAGTTTGAGGCTAAAATAGTTTATAGCAATAGTTTATTAGCATTTTTTCTATTTGAGTGGCAACTGCATTATGCCTCAGTTCATGAAAAGATTTGTCTTTGGTTTAAAACACTGCCATTATTGATGTCTCTGATCCAGTTTGGCCTTGACAAACTCCACAATACGAGTTATGCTGCGCTTTGAAGAATCTGTGTACACCTTTGTCCTTTTCAGATAAAGATAATGAGGGCAAAGCAGAATTGTAAAATCTGGCCAACACACCCTTATTAACAAACAGTCTCGCTCTATTCTCTTCCAAATGTCCTAGCTTGTTTCTCATGAGAGTTTTGTCCTTGGCAGTGACAGGGATGTTAGTGATGTGAGCACTGTGTTTATCCACTAAGGTGGAACCTAAAAAAATGGACTGCAAACTGAAGTGGTTTTAGATTGTTTAAGGTCTCTTTCTTTTTTCTGACTGTTTCTTCGTGTTGGTCTCTTAACTTGTGGTTCTGGTTAATTTTTCTTCCTCTGTACCCTCAAGCAGACAGGCCTCCCGTGGCCCCTAGATTGGAGAATGAGTATACAGACCCAAACTGACCCGAAGAAACAAGGGGCGTGGTGGCACATTCCAGCCGCCATGCCTCAGGGGCTGCTGACAGAAATGACAAACACAGGTGGGGAGTTTTGGTCCAGCGCAGCAGACCTGGAACCAAAGCTGAACCAGAGGCCAGGAAGACTTGACCTCGTTGAAACTGCTGCACGGTGGCTTCCCTTCACATATACACACACTGTATGCTCTGACCCCCCTGTACATTGTGTGAATGTAGACATTGTTTCATACCAGTGAGGTGGAAGAGGAGGCCTGTATTCAGATGGGGTGGATGGGTGGGCACATAAGTTTCATGGGGATTTATTGAACCTGTCTTAAGGGAAACTTAAAAAGAAGGGAAGAGGCCAATATGAGGATGTAGGTATCATTATTTAGCCCTGATGTCTTTGTTTCAGAGTCGCCTGCATTCTATTCAGGCTTCTCACAATCATGGAGAAACTGGAAATGAAAATAGTTAATGAGATTTCTAGGCCTGGTACATAGAAAATACATAGAAATTAATACAATCTTAAATGAAGTCAAAGACAATTTTTATAGTAAATATTTTTAGCATTTCAGTAGGCATTAATTAATTAACATAATTAATAGTGAATAAATTAACACTAACCTGGATTAATAAATGTAAAAATTTATTAAATTAATAAATTTTTTCCTATTTGTTCAGATACATTTTTTTTATATATATAAATTTCACTTTGCAAGTGCAATCTCCATAAAATTATTATTATTATTTTTTTTTTAAATACAGATTATAGACCTTATCAGCTTGGTTCATGAATATTAATTAGTTGATGTAAGGTCCACCCTAGTCCCAACTTAAAGGCAAGTGAGGGCTACCCATAGCAGATTACCACTTACTGATTGCATGTTCATGCAGCCCAAAGCGACTAGTAAAGACTAATTCTTGGTCTTAAAGACCATGTGGCCGGGTATAATGTTTTATTTCTATGGTGATTATTTCAAAAGAAGTAGGGGAGATATGTCCCTCCAGTATATATGAAAGACTAGAAAAGTCTTGGCAAAGTCATGGTCTAAGAGTGTGGGAACCTTGTCTATTAGTTCTGCCACAACATTTATAAAGTATAATGTTTCTCACCAAATGTCTCCATGTATATATTTCAACCACTAAAAAAAGAAAACCCGAAAGCTTTCAGTTGGTAACTACTTTTGCACACAATTGGACTAACAAATTGCTCTTGTGTAACACTGGAGGAGTGTGGTAACAGGAGTCCCCCTGGGCCCATATGCTGGGGGCAGATGGACTGCGGGTTATTGAAGGATACGTTGAATATGATCAACCACTCCAGACGGCTCAGAACAGGTGAGGACCACCAGCGTGAGCTGATCTAATCTCATTTAAATTTCATCAGCCATTTCTCTAAAACATTTCAAGTGTGTTATGCATGCATTCATTAAAAGTGACTGAAATGTTTATCTAAATCTGCCTCATGTCTTCATACTTGTAATTTCTCAAATCAGCAGCTTTTGCTTAAATCCTAAGTACAGACTCTACAGCAACCAGACAACTCAAATTTCTTCCTGAGCCTTTTCATCTGAGGGGGATTTTCAGTGGATTATTCTCATTTACACTGAGAGGTTTGTACTCACTCCCATTTATTTCCTCTAACACTCCTGATCGTTATAGCATTTCTGGAAACGTTCCAGATTTGATTGTATTTCAAAACAAATCCAAAATGCAACACTAATAGCATTATAACGCCAATAAAAACACGGGTAAGGAATGCAAAAACTTTGTCTATTATGTACACACGCACACATATTTGTACACAGTGGCGCTCACATGTTCATGACGACAATCATGATTTAAAAAAAGCAATACACCCATTCTTTACAGCCTGCACATAGATGCATATCATGCGTCTTCAGTGAGATAATAAGATAATAATTGAGGCAAGAAAGAGGAGAAGGATATCTGATGTTTGCAGTGTGGGGGATGAGGGTGTGTTTGTGTGTACGGAGGGGCGAGCTGTGGGGGCGGAGAAAAAAGTGCTGGCTTGCCTTCAGCGCTGACGAAAGCTGCTTAACCCTCCCAGTTACCATAGAGACTGTCAGGCGCAGCCACCAGTGAGAGAGAAAGAGAGCGAGGCAGGGAGAACACCAACAAGCAAAGGCAGCAGATAGAAGTGGAGAGGAAAAGGACAGAAGCAGTTGGAGACAAGTAAAAAAATAAAGGGAGAAGAAGATAGAAAGAAGAACAGAGGGTGCAGTAGGCATAGTGGCAAAGATGGAGGTTCAAAACGAATGCAGTGAACCGCCTCCATGTGACCCTCAGCCACCAGGAAAGCTCAACAAAGCCGCCTTCAAGCTGTTCGGCAAGCGTAAGTCCGGCAGCAGCATGCCGAGTATTTTCTCTGTCAGGAACAAAGGGGAGTCCACCGGTAAAGCCTCTGGCAAGACACTGGAGCTTGTTAGGAGCAAAACCCATGATGGCTTAATAACGGACACTCCGTCAGAGCTTGACGGCCACCGGAAAGAGGAATCTGCCAGTAGCGACCAGCTCCATGCCGGCACGCCAGATGGTGTATCCAATGCCCCCCTCCGCAGCTCCATCACCAAGTCTTTCAGCTTCTTCTCTTTACTGCGTCGGAGCAGCAGCCGTGCAGGGGATGGAACTACTACTGTGGGACGAAGAGGACGAGGGCTTAAGGGGCTGTTTAGCAGCATGCGTTGGCGGCGGAAGCCCCAGGTTCAAGAGGACTCCTTGGAGGTAGCTAAAGAGGTGAAGGAGGGAGACCTAATACTTTCCTCTAGCTCTGGCAGCGTGGAAACAGAGAAGGACATGACACTGACTCTTGAGCCCCTGCAGCAAGTATTTGAGAAGAGTCCTCTTCCAGGGGATGCTGAAATATGGAAGGCAACGTCTATGCAAGAATTACAGGGTACTAATGAAGTGGAGTGTGGTTACTCTAGTCCTCCTCTTTCCCGACAACACACAGTCACTGAAGAGTCTCCAACTCCTTCTCCAGTTCGAGTCCAGACAGGAGGGCTTCAACATGATAAACACAGCACTTCAGAACTTTTGTCCTCAATTCCGATCTGTGCTTTGACCCCTCCAATGGAGCACAGCACAGCTGACCCACAATCCGAGCAATCTGTGGATCGCTTATGCTCCATGTTCACCGATGTTACTTCACTAAAAAGCTTTGATTCTTTAACAGGCTGTGGTGACATCATAGCTGACCCAGAAGAGGATTCTGGGAATGGGGGAAGTGCCACGAGCAGTGGAACTGGTAGCAGTAGCGGGGGTTGCATGGGTCGCAGATTAAGTGGAGCCGGGACGAACTCTGAGAGATGCTCTCCTGCCAAGCCTCCACTTCCTCCCCAGGTCAGTAGTCTTACATCTATCCATGCTTCTTGCTACATTCCAGCCCACCAAAGACCACGTGCAGCCCCCAAAAAGCCACAGGGTAGTGGAGTTGTTGCCTACATGGGTGGAGGGGAGGAGATGGCTAGTCCTGAGGGTGTTGATGATGCTGACATGCAGGGTCTATGGCATATGTTGCCCCAGAAGGTTGAAGACTCACCAGCGCTACGCCGTACAGAGCCTGTTTTGCATCATGCACCAACCCGTCTTGAGAAGAGACCACCTCAAGTGAAGGTACTTGGGCTCAGTAAGATCCCTGTGAGCGGAGTTTGCAAGATGGGAAAGCAGCAACCCTCTCGTCCCTCACCTCCCCCTGTTGATAAAGAACTCCAGGATGCCCCACCAAGTGATGAAGGCTACTGGGACTCTCCCACACCTGGCCCAGAGGATGAGGACAGCACCTTTCTCCGTCGGGACGGTCTGCTGAAGGACAGCTGCTCTGGAGATGCGCTCTACGACCTCTATGATCCCGACAGCCCTAGTGCTGCTGGCTCAGATGATGATGTGAGTTCACCAACAAAATCTGCAGGTGACCTAAAAACTAACTTGCCTTCCCCCAAATTCTCGTCTTCTGTCACTTCCTCATTCCGATCCATGAAAGGCAGCGCCAGCTTACCTCGAGATTCCAAGATCCCCATTAGTGTGAGGCAAACACCACCATCCCACTCTTCAAGCCAAGGAGCGCTGTCTTCTAATCTTAGCCCCACTTCATCCACCCCGCCTAAAAAGACAGATGCCCCACCACGCACTCGAATCCCTGTCTCGAAGGTTCCTGTCCGTCGTTCTGGCAATAAGAGCACCCCCACCTCACAAAGCAGGAAGTAGAAAGCTTGGAGGCCCATCAGACATTTCTGACAATAGAAATCTAAGAGCTTTAGGCCAAAACTAAGTTTTTTTATATGAAGCAATCAACCTCCACTTTTTTTTATTTCACCCATCTACTGAGGACTATATCTGTTACTATAACTGTTTTTACATTTTTTAAATGAATTTGATTCATATTGATGTTGCATATTGATAAAAATGATGTTGCATATTACACCCTAAAATAATTGAGATTTTTGTAGAATGCACTGCAATATGTAACACATGACATTCATAATAATGTAAGCTTGATTTTTTTTTTTTTTACCTTACCAGCCTTTTAAAGAGGAATATTACAGTTAGAATGCTGATCCTAAGAAGAATGTTTAATATCAAAAAGCTTCTCATTCCCTTCCATTGGAATAAGTGAAACTGTGGTAATTTCTTGCTCTGTCATCCCATAAGCACTGTGTAAAACGCAGCTGCGATCTTCATCTCTCCAGTATTTTACATGTAATGAATTTTTGAACTGTGTGAGATGAAACCAAGCACTTCTGACACTCCTAAATAAAGTTGCATGGAGTCTTGTACACTCAAACTGGATCAGGGAACACAGCCTTTTGTTCGAGACACTCTTTCGTATCACACAACGTGACTTCCTATTGATTTTGATGAAAAGAAAATCATACTTTTTATTGAATCTCCACTTTTGTAACTCTTTTATATCGGACATGGACCTCCCGGTGACCTCACTGTGGATATGTGTGCACTGCTTGTTTAGTCTTTTGGAAAACACGACTTGCAAAAAATAAATCTCTGGATCATGAGTATCCTCCTTTTTTCACAGTGATTTGTACTACTCTCGCTAACCTGGACATACTGAGATGGATAATTTTGAATGTAGCATGACATCACTCTACACACAGGTCTGTTTTTTTGCCTGCTTACTGCTCAGTGAATAAATGAGAGATATAAAGAAGCCCATATGTATCAAGAGTTAAATGTCTTCCGTCATGTGGTCGTTCTCCTGGAGATGTCATCACCCTTTGGCTCTCAGATTTGTGAGCAATCACTGCAGAAATCATTTGCTTAATCAGTGTTTTTTTCTCCTGTTTTTACAGTATAGAAATGTCAAAATATCCTTAAAATGGATAAAATTTCAGTTTTTTAAGTATTTTACAAGAAAAAAATAGTGATTAAGAAAATTATTTTTGCAGTATTTGGCAAAAATATTTTAAACTTTCAGTTTATTTTTTTTACTGTTTTTTAAATGTATTTATGCATTTTATTTGTAAGCTGTAAAACATTTTCTCTTCATAAGGTCCATGACATGCCTTCTCTCTTTTATGATATGCTCTTCCTTTTTATGATATGTTTCCTTTCTTTAAATTGTGCATTATTTAATAAATAAAACTCTCTGTGTACATCCAGGAAGTGGACATCTATCTATCAAGTGCGAATGCATGCATAATTTTCCACACATAACAGGGCCATGTGGGCAGCTTAGATGTTATCTGTTTTAATCACAGAGATGTAAAGAGCATTGAGGTTGTCCTTTTTGCAGCCAGCCACAGTCTGCTGGGATTTAAATCCCACCCGTTAGGAAGGAAGAAGAAAGGTGGTCTGGGTTCAGCTGTCGGTGTGAATCCGGTTGACAAAGGGAGGTGTTTACTGTGGGTTATGGGGGGAAATTATGGGCTTCCATTGTCATGGATCTGTTATTGATGTTGTTTTGGGAGAGTGAGGTGAGAGAAGGAAGTGCGTGTGGAGTGAATACAGATAAGAAAGAGCTATGCTCGATTTAGTGCTTGTTCATTAAGGCCAAGTGGATGGAGACGTGTGTGTGTGTGTGTGTGTGTGTGTGTGTGTGTGTGTGTGTGTGTGTGTGTGTGTGTGTGTGTGTGTGTGTGTGTGTTTCTGAAGGGGGGATTTGGTGCAGTCCCAACAGCAATGGTGCAGCAAAAAACATTTACTCCTGAGCAGCTCCCACTGCAGTATGGCTTCTTATGTAAAAGTCTTATGTAACTCCACAACCCTCTGATATCATCCCTATATGAGAAAACAGCTGGAGTGTGTGTATGTTTATGTTTGCAAAGGTATTACCTGCCATGGTCTAAAGAATTAGTTAGCATTCGCCATGACTCACTGTAATTGGGTCATCTGGATTTACCCTTTAAAATGTGTTTTTATCTGTGTGTGTGTGTGTGTGTGTGTGTGTGTGTGTGTGTGTGTGTGTGTGTGTGTGTGTGTGTGTGTGTGTGTGTGTGTGTGTGTGTGTGTGTGTGTATGGTAGCAGAAAATTAGACATTACAGCTGTATGAATAAGCAGAGCTGGCTTTGAGTGTGTATGTGTGACTAATGGTTGGATGGCCTAGTTTTAAAAGACCTGATTCTGTGAATGAGAGAGAGAGAGTGAGAGAGAGAGAGAGAGAGAGAGAGAGAGAGAGAGAGAGAGAGGTCAAATGGATCATCATAAATCATCATAATTTTTAAACTGTACTTGTTTTTGTGTATGTACTTCAAATACCATGTCCTAAAAAATAGTAATATGTGGCTGACGAAAGGGGTTGCCTTAACCTGATGATCCCTGAGCTCATATTCTCATTAGCTTTCATCGCACCTGAGAGCCGGATGGGATACCCCAGGGCTCTATCCTTGGTTTGACACCCGCATGGGGCTTAGGGTCTGTTTAATAAGCTCAGAATCTGTTCCAAAACCAGGACCAGAGGCAGAATAATTAGTGTGGTATTTCGGTAACCATGCTCATGGTATACTCTGGCTGTTTAGAAATCGATTGTGCTCACCAAGGCTGCATTAAAATAACTCATTTCTATTTTAATATTTGAAAATGTAATTTATTCCAAACCTAATTTTCAACTGCCATTACTCCAGTATTGACTGTAACACAATTCTTCAGATATCATTCTAAAATGCTGATTTGATGCTTAAGAAACAATTTCGTAATTATCATGTCAGGTGTGTTCAAGTCTCTTTGGTCGAAGCAAAACAAATTAAGTTCTACTTAAAAAATGCTGAATAAAGAATGCATGTTTTTGCTTTATGGTATTATTCAAGATATGAAGGTGCTGTAAATTGAATCATTAGGCTATATATGTTGTTGTGTTCAACTCCTTTCCAACGTAAACATTTGTGCTACTTAATATTTTTGTGGAAACATGATACATTATAGTGATTTAAAAAAAATAGTTTTAACTTAAAAAAGTGTTTGTTCTGCCTTAAAATTTTAAGTTTAGTCAACTTAAATATCCAAGTTGTCAATTAGTATAATTTGAAATTTCGAGTTGACTGAACTTAAAATTTTAAAGCAGCACGAATTCTAATTTTTTTAAGTAGATAATATTTTTAATAAATAATATTTTTTTTACAGTTTATATATATTGTTTTTTTTAAATAGGCACTTATTTTTTTAGTAGACAGTAAAAACATGTACATTTCATATTTTTAAGAGCCATAAAGTTGTCAAATTGTCTTAAAAAATCTACTATAATATAATGAATATCTGTGAATTACTGCACGTGTTGCTTTTTGCCCACATAATATTGTAGTTTCTGCATCTCCTTGTTCTATGTGCTTGCATCCTGTATCCTGCGGCTTTTGTTTAGCTTGTGCTTTGGTGAGAGAGGATAGAAGAGAGAGAGAAAGCAGAAACAAAAAACTGTGTTATGGAGTGAGTGTGAGCAAGGGGGTTTATTTAGAAGGGGCTTTGCTTGGGTGGAATCAAATTAAATTTGATTACAATGAACAGAGAGAAGATACATAAGAGTGCATTTACACAAACAAGTGAAAGAAAGGCAGAGAAAGAGAGCTGTATATTCAAGACTGAGTGGAGGATTGTCTGAAGTAAACCCCAAATGGCAAATGGCAAAAAAAGCCATCTGACTAAACTACATTTGTGGGCTGATATGATCCTAAAAGCTAAACAATTCAGAAACACACAATAGCAACATAGGACAAATAGGGCAGCATTTCTCTGAACAACTTGTGTTAAAAATCCATGGACAGCTTCACTCACGCCCCTTTTTTCTCAGAAACACTCTTTCCTTCATCTCCAGGGGAAACTGGAAACGGTTGCTTAAAACTTCTCAAGGGTTTGCCTGCTATCCAAGACTGAACTTTTGTTTTGTACTTGAAGTGCTGTGAGTGAAACGCTCCCTGTTTTTCCTGTTTGTCTCCTTTTAGTTGACATGTAACCTGATACAGAGTAAACGTAGACCTCTAATATCTTTTGCTTTCTCTGCTTCCTCCCTTTCTCCTCTTTTCCGTCCTATTCCCTTGCTAAAAGTCTGTCAAACAGAGAAAATTCCTGATTTTTTAGGCAAGTGGTTTCTGAATACAGCTTCCAGAGAAAATTATTTATATCCTCAAGCTGAATGCTTACTAGTAAATAGTGTTAATATAAAACGCTAGATACACTCTTGTCTATAGGTCACATGTCTAAATTTGGGCACGTTTACACGACAATGATGTAGGCTACTAAAAACTAAAAAGTTTTTGCTTTGTGTTTTTCAGGATAACTTATGGGTAGGGTTATGGGGCTAGGGATATGGTTAGGATTAAAAATCAGGATGAGCCATGATGTCACATTTTTCACAAATTCGCATTGTTGTAGTTTACACAGAGACGATAATGGTATCTTTTCAAAAACTTACACTTTGAAACGTTTTTAAAATAATTATTTGAATAATCCAAGAAAATTACTATATTAAAAAAGAAATTAAATTAGAATTCTAAATAGTAAGATGTATGTACAGTATATTTAACTTATATATATCTATTTATCTATTTTTTTTCTTGGTCATGATGCATTGGTCACAAAGTGAGCACCAAGATCACCCTCTCAGAAAAGATGAGATGACACCACCGGGCCACCAGGAATGGATAAAACTAAGAGGGAGATTTGGTTTGTCAGCATCACGATTGCGTGATCAGAAAATTGTTTTTGTGGATATGAAATTATATCACACACAGGGGGTTTGGCCATTCAAAATCTGCACCCTTCATTTCACACGCTTGCCCTACTACACAAATCTCCATGGCAACCTCAGTAGGTCATCCAATGAGAGGTGGAGGTGGGGCCAGGGGGGTGGGGGGTACGCGCGACTGACGGAGAGTTTTGAGGACACTGATTGGAGTGAGAATGGTGCAGTGTGAGTTTGTGCAATTTCACACACTTGGGAAACTCAAATCTCATTTCTCACCCTCGCACTCTTTCATTTGCTGCAACCTCATGAGAATAACACACCCTTTGGTTCCTCTTCAGTTTCATGCTTTGAAAACAATACTTTGTTTCTTCATTCTTCATATTTCTTCTTCATTTTTACACCAACTCTGACATTCTCATCTCTACCCAGTGGATGATGTCATTTCCTTTCCTTATAGTCGTTGTTTCTTCCCAAGCTTCTATCAGCATCAATAATAAATCCACTTCACAAAGTTTACATGTATAATTCATTCAGTCTGAGTTGTGGAAACAGGGTCTTCCATCTCTGAAACATCAAGAACAAAATGACGGTTTTCCACGAGTTTGCAAGTGAAAAAAGCCGCAATATACACCACAGTCACTCAAGCGCAGTCTGAACTCAAACGTGAAGTTGAGGAGGAAAACCTCATGAGGTGGATATATTTTTTAAAAAATCCATCTAATCAATATGCTATAAATTAGACTAATCTGATCTGTCAACGTAACATCGTTACATGCCTCATTCTGGAAAGAGAGAGAGAAAGGGCATGGAAATGATGAAAGGGCAAACGATTGATTCATCTCTAACCTGTTTTTGCTGCACCGTCAATTTACAGGCACCATCGCAGACATTAATGTGATGTTCCTTTGACAAAAGAACCCTCAGCAGTGTTACTGATGGATCCCTGTCACGGTTCAATGAATATAAATGAACCATGGAACAGTAATTCACTCATTATTGGTCAGCATTGTGTTGCCTATCACTGCCAGTGACATGGAGGCTCAAGGTCACATGATCTCAAGAAATTAAAGTTAGAAGGGATCATAAATCAATGCTTACACACAGCATTATTTATTTATTTCGCCAATACCCCCCCCCCCCCTTATTTTGTAAAAATAAATTTTTTAATGACTATGTGGACAACAAAAATCAAATTGAGTCATATTAGGTTATCATTTCTAAAAATGGACACAATATAACTTCACACTGGTAAATCAGTTGGCCAACATGAGATACACAATACACAAAAGTGTATTATTCATATTTAGCATAATTATTCATATTTATATGCTATGTATATTATACTGTATATATTATTTTAATAAGAAGAATTATGAATTTGACTATATGACTACACAAAATATATATTTAAGTATATATAACATATAGATCCACAAGTATCAGATGTTGTGACACTTGCTTCGAGCAGTGAAAATAGAAGTTTTACTGTGGATCCCAGACAAGCCTAGTCCCAGACTAAAATAGATTTTGAGCTGTTTTAACTGAAAACAACAATCTTAAAATATGTCAGTGCCATTGTTTTGTCTCAAGATGCACACCAGTAATGTTTTTTTCTAAGGCACATTTATAAAAGCTACTTAAATGCTCTAATTGAACAAAGGCCTAATCCTGTCTTAATCTAAAGCCTGTCTGTGAAACCAGGCCTTAATTGTTCATTTTAATTCTCATAGATTTATTATGAGAATTTTCATTATTAACTTTATGATTATAAGTTATATTATGAAATGTGTTAAGCATATCATAAAGGGTATAGGGTGGTTTAAACTGGTAAATCAGTTAGCTGCCTGTTTAGCTGACCCATGTCCAATATGGGCCATATTTAAAAGGTCATGTGAACAACCTCACAAAAAAAAGGATTTGAGCAGAAAATCTGAATTTTGTACTTTGGCTTGAGCAGTGAATGTTGTTTATGTGTGTGTTTGAGGGAACAGTGCTGCTCGTCTGCTGGTGACGTATGTGCTTAATCACTGTCTCTATACAGAAAGACCCACTCAGCACACACCAATCACACACAATCATGATCCCACACAGGACAGGACAGGGAAAGGTTTATCTGACTCTGCAGCTGGACACCAGCTGGGCCCCCCACCATATATGTGGACCACCACGGGAAAAAAATGAGGGTGGGGCTAAATTACACTCCTTCCACAGATACATTTACTAACCATGGACCCTCCCCCACGTAGCCAACCCCTCAAAAAACGGCTGCCACACACACACACACACACAAAAGGCTTAAGGGTCATGTTCACTTGCAGATGAATTGCCTGAAGTTAGTAGACACGATAGTGCAAAGAACACAAAACAGCAGCTGTGACACCTTTGACATTGAGACATTACCAAGTGCATGTCTCTAACCTGTAATTTCATCAGCTAAAGTGTAATGTGACTTCTCACATTAACTAAAAAAAGCCAGATTAAATATTCATGATTTTTGTGAAAGTCACTGAAGGCTCATTCAAGAGCTCACAGAGTGAATGGCATTCTCACTCGAGTAATACTTAATAAGAATCACAACTGAATTACTAATTGAATTCTGACACATTCTGTAACTCAATGACGCATTTTGCTAGCATAGCAAGAATTGTTTGTGAGTCCAGTCTTGTGTTTGAAAATGCATACTTCCCCACTATACAGTAGACAAAAACAGTAAATGAAATGATTAGTGAGTTAGAATTTGTAGTATTCGTAAAATAGGTGAAAAGTGGCCCAACTGATACCGCAGGTCACATGACAAATGACAACATGGCAAATGTTGTACATCCTGATTTAATTCCTACTACACACATTTATAATACAAACATACTTTTTTAACTGTTGCAAAGTTTGTTACTCATTACCCCCACAGGCGGTATGCGATTTTAGATGTAGCTCATGTATTTGTGTATATGCTTTGGGCCTAATGCCATCCCCAAACCTGCAGATGGGGTCTAAAATGCATGTGGAAACTCCCTCGGGATCAACCCTGAGGTTGAAATGACATGACCATGTATTCTCTGAGGACAGATGTAAGTTCGTTTGAGTCAGAATCTCTCCAGCATCAATTATCTTTAAACAGACAGGACGACGCTTGACAACATTGCTCCTTCTCCTGCTAATATATGAGGATGCGTTCAATACATTAGGCTCGTTTAGATGCCAATTCCTTGCTTGAAAGTGAGGGGAGGAACGAAATAAGTGCAGTCAAGATTCTAACCCAAACAATGAGAGGGAGAAGGGAAGAAATTGGGGAAATGAAAGAGTGAGATGATGGATTAAAGGACTTAGAAGGAAACAGGATGTTTTATTGGGAACACCGCATCCCAAACACCTTTAGGAAAGTACACTTTTAAAGGAAACTGACAACTGATTTGCTTGCCTCGAGTTTGCGCCTCCTCCTGAGAGAATCCTGTGCACGCAGTATTCTCTCAAAAAGAAGGACAAGTAAAGGACAGTATTCCCACAAATGAAAACCAAATATAGGACATTAATCATAGCACAGATGATGTCAGACAATCTAAACCCAACATTCACATCCTAACAAGGCTGTGCTTGAAAAATGAGAGCAGGCCTGCAGGGCTCAACACTCACGCACATGCCTGCTTGGAGGATGTTTAAATTATAATGAACATGCAAGTATTCTAATTGCAGAACATCTGTTTATCTGTCGTCTTTTGGAGTAACATCGAGAAGAGAGTTTAATAATCAGACCTGGAAGAACACTCCTAATCCTAAACAACCTGACTAATCTACTCTCCACCCTGTTATTGCTCAAATCCTTCATTTGATTTCTGTCCAGCATGTCTTGTTTGTCTGCGGGGAGCCACATATAAACACATAGTATACTCACAAGACATGAGGTCTTATCAAGTACACAGAGATCATAAACAATATATATATAAATATGCTTTATTTTGCTGTATGCAAAAATAAAGGAGCATTCATGGTAAACAAAAGTAAAAAATGTTAATATTCAAAACAGACTGCTTACGGCTTATGTTCAGCACATGTGAATGTGTCGCCTTCTGCTGGTGGTAGTGAAATTACACTTCAAATTCAGTCTGATTGGACTTGCACTAATAAAAATGTACAAATCAAAATCCTGTTGTGTTGTAAGACTGGCTGAACCTTAAGCTAAGTTCTAAATCAAAAGCTAAATCTCTTTATTTTTTTGGTTTTCTGATGATTTTTATTTGTACTGCTGTTTTTCCAAACCAAATATAAGTAATCATAGGTTGCAAATGGGCAAAAAGCATTGAATACAGTCCAGAAAAATGCAAATGTAACAAGAGTTAAAATGATCAAGCGTTATAAAACATACTGAAAACCTAGTTTTTATTTGGGCTTTTAAAACAATTTTATAACAGCCATAATTCAAAAAAGGAGAAAATTTTACCCTTTAGAATCGGTGTAATACCTGAACGGTAAGCAGCATTATTGTTTTGGAAGTTGTGAGACTTTTATAATGAATAACTGTAGTGTTAAAATAGCTTTTGACCACAAATACATTTCTTATAGCACCTTCAGCCCACATCTAGTAAGCTAGGAATCCACATGTACCAGATGTGGCCCGGATCTGGGCCGACAACTATGTTATATCTGGGACTGATGAGAGGCTGCTCACTGCAGAGCCAATGGGTGGAGCTTGAAGTCCAACTCTCTGGATGTAATGGTTGGAGCTTGAAGGTCCTGCCATTCATTAAGTCCAGCGAGGGGGTTCTGGATGTCATTTGTCTCTGCAGTGCAGTGAGCACCACTTGCCGCTGTCAGCTGTTTATATCATAATGTGTGTGTCCCCGGGGCCTAGCACACAAAATAGCAAACAGACCACACATGATGTGGTACATTGGCACAAAAAAATCATTAACACATCTTTTTCTCTCCACACAGACAGACAAAATACCAAAAGACACAAGCACGAACAAACACACACAATCAGGGCTTGACATTAACTTTTTTGCTCACCAGCTACAGTTTTCCAGAGCTACTAGCCTCTTGGCATTTTCACAGGCTACAATTTTGTTGTTGGGAAATTTCGTTTTATTTGAGGTATGCGATACATATAGCTTATTAGGCGAGGCGTTCAAGAACACTACCCCTCGGTTTCGCAGGCAAGGTTTAAGATAGTCCCAGACTAGAGGAGACAATTGCTGAGAGGGGTGCTCCCGAAAAAGAAGCCGAACACATAAGCTATTATGTTATTACAAATAACACAGGAGATGGGCACTAAAAACCACATCTTCCACTCATAAGGGCTTTGAATGATTAAGTTGAAGTGAATCGCTACATTCAGCAGGATCAGATGAGTGCAGGCGAACATGTAGAACTGTTGGCGATATGGTGTCTTCACCAGATTTAGAACAAACATGCAGAACCCTGTGAGGTACAAGGCAGATGAAATGAAGTGATGGTATTTGCTGAGCATGTGTATGTACTCCCTCAGCACCCGAGTGAAGAAATAATCCATGACCTTTTCTCCATAGAAGAAGTAAATCATGCAGAGCAGGAAGTACCAGCTTAGGGTTCCTAAACACGGCATGTGGTAACAGTGATGAACATTATTTTCACAACTAATTCTGATAATCTGATGGAAGTACTTGATCTGAATGGACAGCACACTCATCATCAGAGCCTTCAGACCCAGATAAATAGAAATGAAGATGAAGGAGGTCATAGCCAGAGTCATCCATTGTGAGGATAGGCCTGAGAGGACTTTGCTGAGAACATCTGGTGTGTCATTGGCATGAACGGGAACTTCAGGAACCCTGTAGTCTGATTTAGTCTCATTGTCCGAGGCTCTATCTCTCTGTTGCCGCTCAAATGGAAGGGGTTCAGAATAATCCTCCTACAAGAAAGATAATTCTACTGATGCTTAGATGGAGATAGACATGTAAAGTTTCTTGAATTCAATTCTAAGCATGTAAACGACAGCATGTGTGAGAGTTCTAAGTAATAAATATGAAAACCTCACCTGAAGGCCATCATCCACAGTGTCCTCATTTGGAGTATCTGAAGCTTGAATGACATCAACACTGCAGTCTTACACGGCAGAGACTGGAAGTTTAGGGACATTAAAGTTGAGAGAGTTGACATGAAAGTCACACATGACATCAAAGATTTCAGGGTGAGCAGTGATTGGTTCCTCTGCAGTAGGGAGGACTTCCGGGTCACTGATGATAGGCTGTGAAGTCTGACCTAAAGAGGGTAATGACATCCACATAAATACATAGTGCAACTAAGCTTGCAGTAAAAATGAAGTGACTTTTTAGGGGGGCATTCATTTATTCATTTATTTTTTAGGGGGACACATTTGCTTTCCACTTTTTCAGTTGTCAGTAAATGAGGATACCGTTTTGCACTATTCTGCATAGCCGCTTAATAAACTGTGTCCTTTACTTTAGAACAAAATAAAACCACGCTATCTGATTGGTTAATTAATACTTTGTTACAAATCATTGGCGATTTAAAGTCTTTTATAGGTATGGTCTATTGGCATGTATTTTAGGCAGAGGTGGACAAAGTAGCCTACACAACTTCCTTACTTGAGTGAAAGTACACATAGCCTACTACTGGACAAAATATTACTTACAAGTAAAAGTTGTAAAGACCGATTTTTAAGTAAAAGTACAGAAGTAGGCCTACTCGTTTTAAAAGTATAGCCTTAATTGTTTTATTATTGTTGCGTTGTTGTATGTAATACTTACAGTACCTTATGCCTATGAATCTATGCCTGCACCCTCATATCAATATCACATTTATTTCTAGAACACAGTTCCAGAAGTGTGTGATTGAATGTGAGATTGTATAAGTGCACTCAATAACATCCACAATGGTTTCGGACACCCAAATGGCCGTTCCTTCAAATAGTGCCCTATTTAAAGTTTTTGGGCTTTTAGTATGAATGTGTTATCCTTGCTGTTATCTCTAAGATAGTGTGCTCCAAAACAATGACAAAATTTACATTTAGAAGACCAAACCCAACGTTGAAAATGAAAATCAGGCTGATGTCAGAATCCGCTGTGCGTCACTGTAGTCATCCAAGTCTTAACTAAGGCAGTGTACATTGTAGTTTATATAGATTTTAGTGGGCAGTGCTTAGATATGGAGACAAAGCACCTGGGTGACGACCTCAAACAAAGCATGGAAATTAAGTAAAGAATCCAGGGTTAGGAACCCGCCCTAGACTCTATTGTTACCAATTCTAATCCAATCAGCATAACTATTCAACGACTGAGATTGGAGCTCCAAGAGCCATTAAAGAGAAAGGGTGAGAGTCTCAGTAATCTGACTCATTTAACTCACAATAGAGAGAACAGGACTGGCAGGAATCTCTTGCTGGAAATTTAGCTGAAATTTGTTGTGCATTTTGAGACAAAACAATGGCATTGACATTTTAAAGGTGCAGTCTGTGATTTTTAGCGGCATCTAGTGGTGAGGTTACGAATTGCAACCAACAAAAGTTACGGTGGCCGACAGGAATTGTCTCATTGTCTGAGACAGCAGAGAGTAGCCAGTTCAGCAATGAGGTCTCTTTACAAGGATACATTAAGAAATTATGTTTACTTAATTATTCAGTAAAACTATATGTTATTGTGAATATTATTGTTACTTGTTCATTATTGTGTCCGTGTTAATATGAACTAAGCTTGCTTCCTTCCACGAAGAGCAACATAGTAATGAAACGCGTTTGACCGTTTAGGGCTACGGTAGAAACACGAAGACACAATATGTCGACCTCCATAGAAGGGGGTGCCCACGGTTATGGAGATATAAATGCCTCATTCTAAGGTAATAAAAACATAACGGTTCATTATGCAAGGTCTTTATACACCACTAAAAACATAGTTATGGATCTTATATTGCATTTATTTGTCAATAGATCCTCAGAAATATTACACAATGCACCTTTAAGATATGTCAGTGCAAATTGCTTTCAGTTAAAAAAGCTCAAACATGCATTTTAGTCTGGGACCAGTGTTGGGGGTAACTTATTACAAGTAACTTGAGTTACGTAATCAGATTACTTTTTCAAGTAACTAGTAAAGTAACGCATTACTTTTTCAATTTACAACAAAATATCTGAGTTACTTTTTCAAATAAGTAACGCTAGTTACTTTTTCACATTTATTGACTGACAGCTCTCCTGTCTCCATGTTGAGAGAAATAAAGTGAGGTGTTGTGTGCATTTGCATTGAACATGCATTTACTCATCTCACTTGAACAAAAACATTCAGTATTCCTCAAAATGAATAAAAACAGTCAAATGCAATCACAGAATTTTGTGCAAAAGTTTTATAATTAACTATGTTAAATTACACAAATATACTTTATGTATTTAATCTCACTTTATTAACCAATGTCTTTGCTGCTGACCTACAATGATCTAATTCAACCATACTAATAAGCAAAAATGACTTTAGATTAGGTTTAGAAATAAGAGTGTTGAACTTCCTTCTCCTGTAGCTGAAAGGTTTGTTTGAGCGGCGCCCTCTACTATACAGTAGTAAATATGCATAGTAAATATGCATTTCCTTCAGCCTTACGCTTATTCATTTAACTTTTGATGTGAAAGGGCCTTAACAATTGGCAAAAATAGATTGTTTTAGCTGTTATTAAAAAACAAACAAACAAGCCCATGCAGGTGAGAAAAAGTAACGCAAAAGTAATGTAACGCATTACTTTCCATAAAAAGTAACTAAGTAACGTACTTAGTTACTTTTTTGGGGAGTAACGCAATATTGTAATGCATTACTTTTAAAAGTAACTTTCCCCAACACTGTCTGGGACTAGTTTAATATTTGTCTGTGAAACCGGGCACAAGTGTGTTTAATTTAGGATTCATTTAAGCTATTTGTTGTTTTAAAAGGATTACAATCTTGTTTCTGCATATGAATTAATGATCTAGATGGTTCATTCAAAGATCATCCAGACACATTTATACTTTCATCTGTCCATTTTTAACTGCATTATTCTCCATCCTGTTATTGCTCAAGTCTTTAATTTAATTTCAGTCCAGCATATTTTGTTTGACTGCAAAGAGCAAAGGTAAGACGTCTAGATGGATGGACACATACTGACAGGACATAAGGTATAGCATGGTTATAAAGTACACAGAGATCTTAAACAATATACATCTGCTTTATTTTGCTGTATGCAAAAATAAAGGTGCATGCATGGTAAACAAAAGTATAAATATTCATCTCAAATGAGAATAACAATATTCAAAACATACTACTGGCTAATTCACAGATGCAAGATTATGGTTAACATGTTCACCCCAGGTGAATGTGTCGTCTCCTGCTAGTCAGTGATTGTGAAATTACACTTCAACTCAGTCTGATTGGACTTACGCAATTAAGCACATGTTATGCTGTAACACTGGCTGAACCTTAAGCTAAATACAATTTTTTCTGATGATGTCTTATTACCCAAATATTAAGCAATCATAGCCTGAAAATGGGCAGAAAGCATTGAATACAACCCATAAAAATGCAAAAGTTACATATGCATTGAGATAAAATGATCAAGTGTTATAAAACATACTAAAAAACTAGTTTCTACGTGGCATTATTCAAAACAGAGGACATTTTATTCATTTGAATCGGCGTAATACCTGAACGGTAAGCAGCTTTAATGTTTTGGAAGTTGTGAGACTTTTATAATGAATAACTGTAGTGTTAAAATAGCTTTTGACCACAAATACATGTCTAATAGCACCTTCGATCAATCTGAATGTAGAGTATAAAGGCATATCAGTATAATATAGAACTGAAGGCACTGTGGCAAACACCAACACACGCATCTATACATAAACTCTATAGCATGTGGTAAGTGTGAATTTCATCTTTGGCAGAACAGCTGTTTATATCATAATGTGTGTGTCCCTGAGGCCCTGCACACAAAGTAGCAAACAGACCACACACAACTTGGCACATTGGCACTGAATATCATTTAACACGTCTTTCTCTCTATACACAAACAGACAGAAAAAATACCAAAAGACACAGGCACAAACATACACGCAAAATTATAGGATATGTGCTACATTCCATCATCTGGACCGCCAAGTAAAAGTCCATGCTGCATAAAAAAATATGAATGCAGCGAAGAGAATAGCTTCAATACTGTGGATTGAGATCGAAAGACCGATATAAGCGCAAAATTAATGACATGATTTCATTTAAGGAGTCAATACTGAAATCAGCACGTGAAAGGGTGCAGATCAAGTCCAGTGGTTTTTAAATCCACACACTGCACATATTCCTCTGCAGGCAGACATTTAAATCATGAACTGAGTGTATCCCTCCGCCCCTGTTACGATAACATCCATCCATATTCTCATAGCTTCAGGAGACGGTGCCACCATGAAGTAGACACGATCGTGAGTCTTCACACTGAATGTTAGGGAAGGGTTTGGACTCTGAGAAAGAGAGAGAGAGAGAGAGAGAGAGAGAGAGAGAGAGAAGATTACAGTTTGGCCTCAAGGGGGCAGCATGGCAGCATACAATTGTCTTACAGCAGTCATTTAAAGAATGTATTAATTAAAATAAAAGTAAATTATTAATATTTTAAATTTAAATATAAAGCTCATTATATTCATAATTTTTAACAGCACAGGAAAAGTACCTTGTGGGCACTCTTTAAGTGGTCGTAATACACTTCCTCTATGGCCTGGAAATAAATCACTCCTTTCAGTTTGGCCTCGTGTTTATCTGAAACCATAACAAGTACAAAAAGTCAATATTGATGTCATGTTAATCGATCAACTTCATTTGGATAATCATCTGACCTGCATAGTAGCTCAGGGTCCTGCGGTTACGGTCGAAGACAAACCAACGCTTCTTCCAGGTTTTGATTTTGCCGCCCATCTTAATGAGGAAGCCCCTGCAGGTTTTCTCTGTGATGGAGACGTGGTAACAAGTCTCTGTGTTGTGGCCGGCCGAGTCTATGTGGCCACGAAGGTCAAAGTCGTCCTTCCTTACAGGTAGGTAGCGTGTCAATGGACGAGACTGTGACGGGGACATGTAGGACGTTACAAGGAAGCCATTTTTATTGTGCTTAAATCAATCTAAAACTAGATTTTGACATTTTCTAGTCTGTATTTTATGTGGTTACTAATGTGTTCTGAGTGTTTTAACATGTTATGCCGTTTCTAAAGGTGTTTAATGTGGTTGTTTTAGCATGTTTCTGGGCAATTACTACAGTATTATGTAGTTGCCAATGTGTTATAAGTGTTACAGCATCTTGCTATGTGGTTACTAGGGTGTTCTTATGTGGTTGCTAATGTGTTTTGAGTGTTTTTAGCAAGTTAAGCAAGTTGCTAGGGGCAAATTACAAAAAGTTAAAGGAAATTCAAATGATGTCATTAATTACTCACCCTTGTCGTTACAAATCAGCAAGACATCTGTTCATCTTCAGAACACAAATAAGGATCTTTTTAATGAAATCTGAGATATTTCTATCCCTCCATTGACAGCCTACGCAAACTACTACCATTAAAGTCTTACGGGTTTGTAGCGACATGAGGATGAGTAATTAATGACAGAATTGTAATTTAATGATGAACTCACTCTTTAATATTTCAGGTTAGGAGTTTGTTTAATCTCTAACCCTAAATATGAGCACTAATAATAGCGATGCATGTCTTATCACAGCGCTCACCTGTACTCGCTGTTTCTCGCGCAGTTTCACTTCTCTCTCAATGAGTTTCTGCCTCCTGGTGGTTTCTTCTTGCAGCCGTTTCTCTAGCTCTTCTCGTCGTCTCCTCTCCTCTTCAAGGGCCCTGCTCTTGCTCTCCATCTCTCTCTCCTTAAACACAAATGACACCGTACTGTACAGATATGCTCCCAAACGAGTTTCTTTTTAAAGCTTCACACAATTAGTACTCTCCGTTCCAGCACAAACTCCCATGAACAACATCAGAAACAGGAAGAATGTCTCGATTCCCACAGTGTTCCTGCATTTCAAGCCGAATTAGTTGCTTTTCATGGCTGACCGGAAAACTTCTAACAGAGCAAACAAGCTTCTAACAGAGCAAACAAGCTCACGGTTTAATATCCATGAAGCCAAATGGGGTTCATGCGGGTTTATGGCGTGCTGAAAGACTGGACTGTGAACCTGACGTGGCAGGTTTGTTTGGCTGTTTCATTACCCTGTATTCCATGAGCTGGTGCTTCTCTGCCTGAGCCTCCCGGAGAAGACGCTCCATCTCCTCCATCTTCAAAAAGTTGGAGGTGCTGGCGCTGTTGAAAAATATGAGATGAGGCATTACGTTTCACTTCTCAGAGTGAACGCTACGACAACAAAAAAAATCCAAACCAGGCACTAAAACTTCACATTTTACCTATGGCGAGAAGAATGCATACACTTGCAATTGTAAACATGACGTATTTGCACTGGCATGCATGTTTATATGCGGAAGAACACAGAAGGAATCAATAAACCTGGTTACTAGAACACATTAACAATCCAGACACAGAGAGCTTGAGAGTGCGGCCCACAGTCGGATGTCTGATGCTTTCCATTTAGACTTTAAAAAGAACACGTGGAATAGATCTGACCAGCCCCTCCTTCCTGTAAAACTGTAAATTTCCCCTACAAACTTCACCTCACCGCTTGGCTCCTCAATATTATCCCTAAAAACCTTCACCTGTAAAGAATATATGGGAATCATCTTCCATGTCAAACCCCATATGCTACCATCCCATTTGTCATATAATGGCATTCCCCCCCCAAAAAACAATTAGGTTTTCAGTAACAGATGCCTTTGTGATGTTTCTAACCATGTCTGCATGAAGAAAATAGCAGTGCTTGCAATGCAAACCACACAAGAAAAGGGCAAAGTTTAAGCTTAATTTGTTTTGCATAAATTAAATGCACTCAGCGTGTCGGGTGTACATAAAAATCAACACAAAGTTGTAAAGGTGGCTATAAATGGTTAGGCAGATGTAAGAAAAAATAAGACCAATCAATATCCGGTATGCAAATGAACATAAGGAAAACCAATTGCAATTCACTAAATGAATACCGATGACATCATAGCTGTCAGATACAATTTTAAATTACAGTGCCAGCCTTGTAAGGTACAATTATTTTTTTTCTAGTTGTTTCTGTGAGCATGCTTTGCATGGTTGAGTCTAAAGCTGAAATTGAATGGTTTAATCTGATGATGGACAGCTGTCAATCACTAACAAGATGCCTCTGCATGCATGACAGAGAAGTCTTTCTTGTTCTTATAGTATGAAAAAAGCTTTTAGAGTCTTCTTTTAAAGTCTTATTGGTTAATTTTCATTTAAAGATACAATTCAAAGATGATCCAAAATGCAAATCAAGACAAACCAATCATGCAAACATTAAACCCACCATGCATTTTGTGGACGACAGATTTAAAGTAAAACATAAATAAAATTATTTCTGATCACAAAGCAGTAACATCTGGCCACCTTATTTCCATTTTTTTCTATTCACTTGCACACATTGTATTTCACTCATGTCCTTCATCAAAGAGTTCTTTCATCTTTATGGTATCTTACCAGTGGTGCCGAGGATGAACGGAGGTCATTCGTGATTTAGAACCCAAAGATCCAGCAGAAAGAAGTGGAACATACTACACAAAGACCCAAGAACAGTCCGAACCCGCGCTCTGCGTCTGATTACATTCAAACTCAGGGGGGAAAAACCCTGAATCTGTTTCCTCTAACTGTTCCTGCTGTAACCTGAGTGGATCCATCCCCGGAGCAGAGGAGGGGGTACCAACGGTCCTTCTCGGGCCCCTCAGAACTCACATTATTCAAGCAAACCACTCAAATTACACAAGCCGCCAGCACACATGCATACAGCATAAACACACATCGCTTTGAGAAATGACCTCATGTGGTCTCATCTGTCAAGTCTTTTCACTTAAGTCTTTAACTAGTCACTCTCAATCAGATTTGAGGTTTATGGTAACCTACACCAGAACATCCACCTGAGCATTCAAATACGGTTCCTGGATTTCAGTCTTTCTCTCTCTATTCTTTCCTCACACATTGCCTTTGTCCTCAGTATTTCATTCCTTGTACCCCAGACAGAACTCTTGGCTTGAACTACAATAGGAGCTGCATGGATGTTTTCGATTACAAAAACATGGTATGTGTCATGAGTTTATATGATCCGTCTGGTGGTCTGGAAACACACAATAGAATCGAAATGGGCACATAGCACTTCTGTTGTTTTCATATAAATACAAATACTCTTTATATTTATCTTTATTCCATTTACAACTATATACACAGACACTAAAATTCAAAAGTTTGTGGTCGCTAAGATTTTTTAAAAATGTTTTGTTCTTCCGTTCACCAAGGCTGCATCTATTTGATCAAAACTACAGTAAGAAAAGTAATATTATTTAAATTATTTATTAAGCGTGCTGGTTAATTTATTAAAATTTAAAATAGAATATAAGCAGAAACAGCATATATAAAAAAAAAACACACACACACACACATATATATATATATACACCCACACACACACAAACACTACCATTCCACTGACCCCAAATATTTAAAGGAAATAAATTGGTGTAGAAATAATTTTCACTCAGAAGTTGCCAGTTAATCTCAAACAATTACAAAGAAATGGTAAGAAACACATTGAATTAAACATGTAGAGAAATGTATTCTAATAATCTGTTATATTTACAACTTCAAAAATATTTTTTTACAGTATCATATGAACCCTTTTCCAAAAAATCCCCAGATGCCACTAAAACAAAGGTTTTGTCAGATTTATCTAACTTCCCTCACCTGGAGACATTGTCGGGCGAGCAGGCGGAGATGCTGGTTTCCATGCTGTCCGAGCTGTCCATACTCAGCGTGTCGAAGGCACGGCCGTTGTCTTGGTAACCAAAAGAGTCTAGGTAGACGTTGTTCTGGGAGGATGTGCGGCCACTGATATTACTCAACCTCGTTCGGTGCTCCTCGCCAATGTGCTGCTGACTGTGCCCTAAGACACAATCCAACCAATGAAAGAAAATAAGAATTTATTCAGCAGTAATGAACACTGTGGAGCAGCACCATTTAATATAAAGCATCCCAGAAGTCCTCCAGCCTGTTTTCAGGGCTAACTCTGCTTTACCTGAGAGTGCAGCATCACTCCCAGGAGCAGATTCTCCATTCCTGCTGCCCAGCTCAGTGTCCTCCGGCCGGGCAATGCCCAGGGCACCCTGGGGCCCTTCACTGTGCTCGCAAAGACCAGCCACCGTGCAATAATATCCTGACGCCCTACACTACTGTTCAAAAATTTGGGGTAAGATTTAAAAAAATGAAAAACTTTTATTCAGCAAGTATGCATTCAATTGATCAAAAGTGTCAGTAAAGACATTTTTAACACTACAAAAGATTTCTATTTCAAATAAATGCTGTTCTTTTGAACTTTCTATTCGTCAAAGAATCCTGAAAAATAGTAATCATGGTTTCTATAGAAATCTTAAGCAGCACAACTGTTTTCAATATTGATAATAAAAAATGTTTCTTGAGTACCAAAGCACCATATTAGAAAGATTTCTGAAGGATCATGTAACACTGAAAACTGGAGTAATGATGCTAAAAATTCAGCCTTGTCATCATAGGATTTTAAAATGTATTAAAATAGAAAATGTTCAAATTTATTTTAAATTCTAATATTTCACCATATTCCTGCTTTTCTGTATTTTTGATAAAAAAAATGCAACTTTGTTGATCATAAGAGACTTCTTTCAAAAACATAAACCCAAATTTTTGAACGGTAGTGTATGTGAGAGAATACCTTACTCTGATTCACAGATTGGATCCCAAGCCCCTAATGACGTCCTTCTTCAGCTATAAATCCAGAATAAAAAGATGGATTGATATATTTGCACTTGATATCCATTCAGTTGCCGTCTAATGGAACTTGTAAGTAGAACATCTAGTACTGCTAGAATTAGAGCAGTGGATGAGACTCAACTCCACTACAACTACTTGATAACATCAAACACAGAGACCCGCCTCTCTGATGATCCTACCCAGGGGACCTTCAGATAAACCATCCAAAAACACAAACTCAAGCTTTTCCACCTACATTTGTAAAGTCATAATTCTCACATATCGCATATCATCAAAAAGCTTTAGTGTATTAACATTAGCAAATTAATAAGAAAAGGGTCACATTTGTACTTATCAGGTTGAAAAGGAATGCAGATATTTGACTTAAAATAAAATGGAAGCATTTCCTGTTTTTCATCTTCCCAACATTCTTTCACTATCACTAACACTATCAAAAAGTTTCCACCCAGTTGCAATAAAAAACATTCTATTGGAGAACATCAATGCCTTATAAGGCATACTCACTTTAATTAAAGTATTGATTTGCTTGTTTTGATGGTCCAGAGAGTCTTAATTTGGAGTTACTACACAACACTATGAGGGGACCATGGTGTTGCATGCTGGGTATTTGATGAAGCCCAAAGTTATTTATTTCAGAAATCTAAGGGTACATTTACAGGATAACAATGTACTAAAAACAGAAAAGTTTGTCAAATCAGTTGTCAAAACAATCCCAGTTCACACGGATTCAAGAAACTGACTAAAAATGCTGTTATGCTGCCAGGCCAGTAGATGGCGATGTCACTTTGTAAGGAAAAACTACACGCCTATAGAGTAAAAACACAATACGCATGATGTCACCACTTTCACAAATTCACGTTTTTGTAGTTTACACGGAGACAATAACGGTATCGTTTTCAAAAACCTGCACTTTGAAAACAGTTTTCAAAAGTGTGTTTTCAGGCCCCCAAAATGCTGTTAAATGAAACGCATTAAAAAGTGTTCCTTTTTTTAGTTGAAAACGGTGTTGTGTAAACACCACCAAAAGGTGCGGTTACATTTACCATTGACTAGCAAATTTTTGCAGGCAAAATCCCATTCATTTGATTGCACACGATTGGAAATTTCGTGTGAGGGCGGAAGATTTCGCAACAGGTTTAAGTCGGTTAAACGGATTTCCCCCATTGACCAAAAGAAATCTGCTTGGTTTGAAAGTGACTTTTGTGTGAGCTGTGCTTCATCCAGTGCTATCGCATTAGACAATTGACCTTTTATTTGCCTGCAAAATTTCACTAATGTGAATGTGGCCTTTTTGCATTCTGCAGAGAAACTCTGAAGAATTTTATAGAAGCCTCATTCCAGCCAAAATACACCCACTATCAGCCCTGTAGTCCATAAACGGCAGGGTGACATAACAATTAGAGTCTATGAATAGAAATAAAATGAAAACAAAATGACTAAAGACAAACACCCAATCATGCAGAACTGAATTACTAAAATAACAATACCATTGTATGAAATTAATAATGTCATGGCTTAGTAATATGTACAAAATAGCAGCTTTATTTCATACAAGATTCAACCTCATATGAGAAGACCCATAAAAGACGCTGGTTAACAAGGGTGAAGAAATGCTACAGGTTTCTCCATTTCAGTAAGATCAGACTTATTAAAAAGCATTGAGACAGGGGCTGACATCAGCCAATGACTAATGCAATGAATGTCCCCCAAAGGAGGACATTCTTCACCAGAGAGGACATGCTAAAAGACTTTGAAATTATTTGAATGCAAATTCAAACAGGCAGATCTAGTAGGCAGACTACTGTACCTTTCTTAGATTTGCCTGCAGGATAGAGAAAGTCATCCAAGATTAGGCAACATTTGACTAAAGCACCACTTTTGATAAGTATGATGTAATGCTACATAATAACACTGTATATTTTAAACAGTGTGGGTATGAGGTGGAGAGCCTTACCCTTGTGCAGGCGGTGTGTATCCATGTGTGTCTCTTTAGGGGAGATGGCAAGGGCTCGATTTAACACACTCCCACAGCTAGAGCTTTGAGCTAAAGGTGGATGAGACTAAACACAGGGAGTGATGTTAGAGCCGGCTTTTACTTCATACATACATTACCATTCAGAAGTTTGAGGTGGGTATGATTCTGACATTATATTAAATTATATTATATTATAATATTAACCATTGTTGCCAAGTAGATATTTAATATTTAAATAAGTAAAATGTTTAAAGTAAGAAGTAAAACAGAAAAATACACAAAAAAGCATATTTGACACTTTGTTGAACTAAATAAACAAGGAAGAATTATATAATACTTTTTACTTAAATGCACCAATATAACAAAACAATATAGTAATACACAACAACAATTACCTAGAATATATTTTTAATAAAACATTTTAAAGCCAGGTCAGGAACTTAAAAGTTACTACACATTTGTTAGAAATCAATGCGACACTCACAAATATTGGATATATTTTATAATTGCAAACAAAATACTGAATATATAGTAAATATTCAGTATATCACCCATCCCTTTTATAAGTATTTATTTACTTTGTTATGATGAATTTTATTTATTTGATCCTTGGTTTGTTTTTGGCTACTTTACCTTTAAGACTAAAACACACAATATGTAAATGCCCAAAACACACATTAGAGACTTCTATGCATGTATGTAAATGTATAACATATCCTTACTTTAGAGGGTATGTTACGACCCAGGGTGGCACAGGTGAACTGTGGGGTTACAGTGGGCTGGGTCTTCTTCCGAGGAAGAGTGCCACTCAGATGAGCTCCGCCTTCCTTACCGTACCGTTTTCTTTCCTCTAGTGTGCGGAAATGCTGAGGAACAGAAGGTTTAAGGTAAGAAATGTCATTTGATAATTGCACTCATATGTACATACGCACTAGCAAGGTTTACCTGCCTGTGGCGGCGCTGTTTTTTGGCAGGTAGAGGAGGAGGTGGAGGAGAAGGGTTGAGAAAGGTGACCATGTCTTCAGGCCAGTGAACAGAGGGAGGTTTAGGGTTGGGACGAGAGCATGCAGTGAAAGAGGAAGAAGGGATGGTTGCGGACAGTGGACAGGAAGAGGGTGAGAGCTTTGACAAAGAGAGAAAAGGAGAAAAATCTGAAAATAAGGATGCCAGAAGAAGGTAGACCGATAGGATAGTTGATTTAAAGAGGTCATATTATGGAAAAATGATTTGACTAATGTTTTACAATAAAAAAAGCAAAAATATAGTCTAAGATGGAAAAACAGATCATCCTGAAATCTGGACAAATTATTATATAGTTCTAAGAATTATAGTAGTATGATATGACCTCCTTAATATAAAAAAAAGTCAAAGAGAAAGGGAATCAAATTGTATATATATATACACACACACTCACACACTCACACACACACGCACGCACGCACGCACGCACACACACACACTGACCATGTAACATGACCTTATACTCAATGTTTTCAGTACTTGGCATGTGTAACTAAATCCTGGACATGCTTCATTTTGAATTCCGAACACATATAAACCATCCTGATCACACACCTCACCCTCTCCTGGTGGGGCAGTGCTCTCTGAAGGACTGGGGTCAGGGCTGAGGTCAGTCCCTTTTGCAGGGGCGTCAGGGGAGGACTGGGTTTTGGTGGGGAGGGGGGCTTGGGTGGGGTCTACCCCCAGCTGAGAGTACAGTTCATTGATCTCAGTGACTGTAACATACCCCTGTGGAACAAAGCATTCGGAAAATGGGGGGAGAGGTAAGGGGTGAAAAGAAAGACATTCAAGGAGGTTAAATTGATTAATAAGCAAATTAATAACAGATTTTTAATCTAAACTTTTAATCAAATTTTAATTAAAATGTAAATAAATAAACAAGTAAATATAGCTAATGTTAAAGAGATAGTTCACCCTAAAGCTGAAATTTCTGTCATTACTTACCCACATATTGGTTCAAACTAGATATACTTTCTACTGTGAAACAAAAAAGAAGATATTTTGAGAAAAAGTTTTGGTACCACTTACTGCATGTACTTACAATAGTAATAACAGTAAATTATGCATAATTAAGTAACTAACCCTAAACTAAACCCTAACCCTATAATAAGTTAAATAACTCTTCATGTAGTTAATTAATATTACTCCACATGTAATGTTCCACAGTAGACGAAAGTCATTCAGCTAATGATTTGGGTGAACTACCTCTTCAAAGGATCCAAAAAAATGGAACTTATAGGAATTTAAAACATTAATAAAACCGTAAAAGAGGAAATAATTAGGATGTTACTTTCAATATCAAGAGCGTTATTAATCTTAACTACCCAGAGAAGTGGCATGTTAGTAGGTATTTTGGAAAGCAGGAAATGAGCAACATTATCTTGCATGCACATTGCTAGTGTGTTACCTCAGCGTTTTTGATAGACAGAGAGGAAAGAAGAGAATAAAACATCAGCAGGTCAGCAGGAAGTGGAGACAAGGTTTTGTGGGTATGGCAAAATTCACTATGAGGCGGACACACGTCAGCCAACTGGAAGCAGTCCTGGAATACAGGGGAAAAAGACCCCGTTTCCACGGTGAGGAAACACCAACAATTCTCTGCAACTAAAGATTTCCAGGTTGCAAGGGTTGTGATAAGGGCATGGGCGAAAAAGAAATGAAAGTGAAGACTTCCTTATTTACTATAGTTCATGGTGTTATAGTAACCTTTTGGGGCAGCCACACATGGTTGAAGTGCTCAGGCCCATAACACATGTGTAGTCCAAGAGAGGATGCCATAGTCCATGTCAAGACAAAGAAGATTTGCCTTAAATACACCGAGAAGACACAATCCTATCAGGCTTACCTCTTTCATACTGATGGGATTGACAGGGAAACCCAAAGCCCCAGTGAGCTCGGAATATTTCTTCTCCAAGTTGACAAGATTCTCCTTTTCCTGGAAAAAAAAGCAAGAAAGAGTGTCATGGTTCAGAAGCACCAAAAACTATTTTCAATTAAGGGTACAAAAAAGGAACCAAAAGACACTGTAGCATGGCTATATGGTGATATTAAAAAGACAGACCTGCTGTAGCATCATCTGAAGATTGTTCTTTTCCTTCACAAAGCTGTCCTTGTCCCTCTGAGCCTGCTGGGAAATCTGGGTACACTGTTTCTTCAGGGCCAGGAGCCTCTCCTAAAGGTGTCACACGTGTTGGAAATGAATGATCAGCATATTTAAAAAGCAGATTTTGTTTAAGTCTCAATTTTAAAGATGAGTCAAATAGAGAATCATGGTAGAAGCTAAATGGCATCAGTTTATTTAGTCTTGCATTCATTTTGTGAATGTTTACAGTGCAATATACATTAGTTTGTACTCAGTTTGTGTACAACTGGCAGATAACTAAAAATCTGGCCAGAAAATATTACTCATTCGCCACTTTAGAAGAGACAAGCTTATGATAAAACTGCATTTCCCATCATTCTCTGCGGTAGCACTAAAATGCTAAAACTACAACTACTGTTCAAAGGTTTGGGATCATTTGGGATGGGGCAAAGGTTTGGGATTTTTTTTAAAGAAACTAATTTCTATTCAAAGAATCCTGAAAAAAATTATAGATTTTCCACAAAAATATTAAGCAGCACAACTGTTAAATGTTAACATAAGAAATGTTTCTTGAGCAGCAAATCAGGATAGTAGAATGATTTCAGAAGGATCATGTGACACTGAAGACTGGAGTAATGATGCTGAAAATTCAGTTTTGCCATCACAGGAATAAAATTACATTTTAAAATAGACTGAAATAGATAACAGTTATTATAAATGGTAATAATATCTCACAATATTACTGTTTTACTGTATTATTGATAAAAATAAAAGCGGTCTTGGTGAGTATAAGAGACTTATTTCAAATAGATTTAAAAAGTCTTACCAACCCCAAACTTAAAAAGCTAAAACGTAATTACACACCTAATGGATGTCTTTTGCTCTTCATTTTGCTGGATTAAAATCTTCCAGTGTTTGTCAATAAGAGAAAAAGTCCCCATCTCATCACCTTTTAAACACAAATAAGTTCTTACTCATAAGTAACTCATAAGTAAGAACTTCTCAGGATGACTTGAAGGCACCTATAGGCTGATGAATGCATATCTAGGGAACTCACCTTGCGTGTGACGGTGCTCCGCTGGTATTCTGCGATCTCCCTGAGAATGTGTTGAGTCTGAGTCTCTTTCTCCTCATCTTGACGACTCTCTCGTTCCAGCTGTTGAAACTCTAGGTCTTCAAAACGCTTGGTCTCCACCTCTAGCGTCTCTGCATCCTGATACACAAAAAATATGACCGTCTACATTTATGCTAGATTCATATCTTCAAAGTGGAAAGGAATTGAAGTTGTCATACACCCACAGTTCAACCAGCCTCAAAGAAACCAACAACAGTTCACACCAAATCCCCTCTGCTCCACCACCTTCCCCACGGGTGGAGAGACAGGGGTTAAAGTTTCACTCTACTGGAACCAAGCCAAACAAGCCTTCAGCCGCCACATGCCAGTGAACAGAGCTGCCACAACTTTCACCCGTGACCACTGAGCTTTAGAGATCAATCACGTCAACACTCACATAACATGACTTTCTGCGACAAAGAAACTCAGCAGCCATTCCACTCTGCTACAGAAACAGCTCTACTCTACACTTTCATTCAATTCCCACCGGCTTTAAATAACCTTGTTCCTTCCCTATAACTTAATTAACAGTTTATGTGGTCACTACCAGAGAATGTGCATCAGCCTATCAGGGTGAATCTAATGAAACTTGTCAATAACATGTCTGGGACAAACATGAAACTGTATTTGTATATTTTTAGCATTGTTACATTATCTTCATGACAATTAATCACCCACTACCATCTTTCAATATTGTAATTTAACAATTTAATAATTTAATTGACTAAATTTTGTTTATTTCGATAGTAATTTATGTATATCACTCTTATATCAGTGAATTCAAATAATCTTTATTATTGTAATCTTTAATGTAATTTTTTTTGCATTACAATATGAGATATACAAAAAACACCATCTTCATTCATTTGAAGAAAATATACGTTTTTTCTTTAAATGATTTCCGATTTTTTGCAATATGAGATATGTATAATGTAATGCAGAAAAACATTACATTAAAAATATGTTTTTGATCCTATGCATTACAATATGCAAATTAGATTTTTTTGGAGGGGGGGTTAACAGTAATGTGAATTTGTGCTTAATATTGTCACATGCAAAAAAAAAAATAGTACAATTTTTTGTCTTAAAATGTATTTATCAAATGAAAATATAAAATAAACCTGACTTTACCCATTGGTGCCAGAACTACATTATTACATTATGTAAAATAAAAAATGTATTCAAACATTAAATTATTATTTACAGGAAGTGCATGCAAGACAGCCCAAATGACTTTCATTGAAGCGAGACACATGCAAGCATTAGTGAAGAAGAGGAGATAGACTCGGTTATGAGGAAGAGGGGGATGAAGGCTGTTTGTGAGTACTGACCCTGCAGAGCTGCAGCTGAAGTTGCTCTTTCAAGGCTTCAGGGCAGGTGTCCAACTGAGTCTTCTGCTCTGCAAGCAGATGCACCAGTCGCTTTAACTTTACACTCTCCGCATCTAGCTTGGCTTTGTCCTGCACGCGCGCAAAGGATGCAGGGAGAGAGGAGAGAAGGGTTAGTGCTGGGGAAGGTGGGTTGGGTAGGGTTAGTTACTACATAATGTCAGCAACAGCACAAGTGGGGTATGATGGATATGGAGGTGTTGAATTAAATGGAGAACATGAAAATGCAGGAAAATAATCATTTAGAATGAATATTTTTGTTGATTACATCAGCATTATGCCAAACACCTGAAAAATACCTCAGCAATCAGTTCAAACTGAACTACAATTGACAACATATTATAGTTCTCTCAAAATATTAGTTCTCCCAAAAATGACAATTCTGTCATAATTTACTCACCCTCATGTTGTTCGAAACCTGTAAGACTTTCGTTCATCTTCAGAACACAAATGAAGATATTTTAAATGAAATCTGAGCGATTTCTGTCCCTCCATTGACAGTATAAGCAACTGCACTTTGATGCTTCGAAAAATGCATAAAGAATTCGTAAAACTAATCCATATGAATTGAGTGGTTTAGTCCGAATTTTCTGAAGAGATACGATCGCTTTATATGATGAAAAGATTGAATTTAGGCTTTTATTCACATATAAACATTCATTAACGCACACATCAGATTTGGTAAACAGAAGCTCAGGCATGTTCGCTTAAGTGCGAGAACCAATGAGGTTTATTCTTGTGTGTTACGCAGCACGCTTGAACCAATGAGGCTTGTTCTTGTGGGTCAAGCAAGTAAGGTTGAGCTTCTGTTTATGTTCGCTGATGAATGTTTATATGTGAATAAAAGCCTAAATTCAATCTGTTTGTCATACAAAGCGATCCCGTCTCTTTGTAAAATTTGGACTAAACAGCTCGATTCATTTGAATTAGTTTTACAATCTCGCTAAATGTACATTTTGGAGCGTCAAAGTGGTAGTTGCATAGGCCGTCAATGGAGGGACAGACATCTTTCAGATTTCCTTGAAAATCTTGATTTGTGTTCCCGAAGAAGATGAACGAATGTCTTAATGGGTTTGGAACAACATGAGAGTGAGTAAATAATGAAAGAATTGTATTTTTGGGTGAACTAAACATTTAATGAAAATGGCCACTTTGCATGCAAGCAACACACACTGCAAAGAATGGCCACAAGTGGCAGCAACTGCAATATAATAACAGACACCAATGTTCAATAAATGACTTGCACCAAGTAATATTGTCCAACTGTAGGCAGCTTATGTTTGCCAAGCAACAAAACACAATATAGTATTCACTTGATAGTTGTTACAAAACCTTGTTACAGTAGCTCCATTGCCAACATAGCAGCATCCTAGACAGAATGGAACTTGATCAGGGAACAAATCAACCATTCTCTAACAGATAAAAACGTCCCAAGGGTTTGTATATCGAGTGTCTCTGCAGCTGCCAGGCTAAATGGAATGAGCCGGAAGTCAGGCTGAACTTGAGACGCAGGTGCCAGGGTCCTAGCTCAGAAATCCCTCACATCAACACAGTGTGGGGTGTCACTCAGTTTAGCAGGGGTGTATTTACAGCAGACACCGGTATTTCCAACTGTGACACCAACTGAGAGGCTGGCAGGAAATGCAAGCGTGTCTGTGTGTGAGAGTCTATAATTGATATTTCAGAAGTAATATGTATTGTAAACTAAATTTTTAGGGAAGGATACTTTGAAACCGCATCTTCGCAAAATTTTTAATTAAACTACGATTGTAAAAAATGCAATTAGCAATACTAGTAGCAGCCAACTTCACTAAAGCTTTCCATCAGATAATACAACTTCATCACTCAAAATAATACAGATCATATTCCATCAGATAATACAAATTAACAGCATTTTGTTTGGCACACAACCAAAGAGAATTTCAATAAGGGTGACATCAATAAACTTGAAAAGAAAAACGTGCAATAAAAACTATAACAACTATTCTAAATTCTACATCGGGGTCCTAAACTGTGATGAACTACAGCATTTGACAACAAAATGCCTCACAGGGACTTCCACAAATAGGGCCTCAAATGAATCAGTGATTCATTTTGGAAAATTGTACAATAGGATGGTTCATATACACTATTGTTCAGAAGTTTGGGTCAGTTTTGGTTTCTAAAGTTGTTGTTTTTGAGTCTTACTCTCACCAAAGCTGCATTTATTTGATCAAAAACTAAAACTAAAACAGCATTTAGAAATCTTAGGCCTGGATTCACAGACAGCTCAGACTAAGCCAGGTTTAGGCAAAAGTTCAGTTAGGACATTTAAGTAGCTTTTATAAACATGCCTTAGAAAAAAAACATTACTGGTGTGCATCTTACGACAAAACAATAGCACTGGCATATTTACTGACAATAGCACTGACAACATATATCAGTGCAGGTTGCTTTCAGTTAAAACAGCTCAAACATACATTTTAGTCTGGGACTAAGTTTAAGCCTTGTCTTTGGATCAAAGGGGAAATGTCTTAACTTAAAGCAAGGATGGATTAAATTGATCGAAATAATTTCTTTCAAAAAACAAAAACAATCTTACTGAACCCAAATTTTTCAACAGAAGCATAAAACAAGTGGCACACATATTTATATGAACCATCTGAATGAACTGATTTCCTAAAATGAATCTGATTTGCCAATACTGCACACTAAAAGAAAGGACAGGTCAGGAGAGCACATTTGAGTAAAATGAGTAGTGTCCCTATACAGTTAGATAACTACTCCTCAACACTGACGAAGACTTCATCATGTCCACATACCTGAGATTTTTCAATCTGCGCTTTGTTCTCGATGTCAGACATCTTTTCTTTAAGTTTCTCCAGAGCGTCTTTCTCCTGCTGTAGCTGAGCCATCTCAGAATCCTGCTCGCCTTCCAACAGAGCCCGTTCCACTTCCAACTACACACACAAATTTTGAAGTAATTTTTACTCAATCTAAAATTCTACCATCAAAACAATTGAAGTCGCTTTTAGTAACTACAGCAACGTATTCAATGATTTTGTGGTCAACTGTGATATTATGTCACCACGTTCAGGACCACCTAGAAGGTGCCTCATTTCACACAAATAAAAAGAGGCCCACATTCTGAGCTCATAAATGCCCAACCTCATAAAACTACATCACCACACTGATATTATGGGTTTGTTGAATGGAAGTCTAATGGAACAGCTGACTTAGCAGGAACTGCTGGCACGAGACCAATCAAATTAGAATGCTTTTTGATGGATCATATGATACTATAAACTAAAATAATGGCTGCTGAAAATTCAGGTTTGCCTTCACAGGAATAAATTACACTTTAAATATATTTAAATAGAACACAGTTATTTTATTTAGTAATAATATTTTAGAATATTACCGTTTCTACTGTATTTGTGATCAAATAAATGCATCCTTGGTGAGGATTATTCTTTCAAATACATTTTTATATTTCATACTTATTTCAAACTTTTGACAGGTAGTACAAATTCAAAACAAGTTGACCTTAAAAAACAGAAGCAGTTTGCAGAGGTCTCAATATGTCAAAGTAGGCTAATAAGAAATGCTGTTAGCCACTGCAACAATTGTCTACACTACTTTGAAGAGATATCATTGCATAATTGTAACATCTATTCTCTGACATCTAAAGTTGCTTGTCCCACACAAAGTTTCTTCTCATTGGTCCATTGTTTTTAGACTGACTGCAACAGCCAAAGAAATGCAGTAACAGAAAGAGTTAACAGTAAGAGTTTGTCTGGGCCTTCAAACCTCACAAAGAGAAAGGAGCAAATAGGAGAAATGAGGATGACAGGAAGGTAAAGTGCATTACAGTGGAGGGAATACAGGATCATTCAAAAATTTAAATCAAATCAGGGATGAAATCTGTAGTTTAAAGGGAAAAACAGAGAAAGTGAGGCTTGAAGTGAGAGAAAGTAAAACGTCACAGCTCCTGATTACTTCACCACATGCACAACTCTCCCACATAGACACTCTTCTTCCATTACTCCCACCATCCCTGATCTCTCCCACTCCCTATGACCTACGGATGTGTCAACTGTACCTCTCGGATGGACTCCTCCATCTGGTTATCCAGGTCTTTGATCTTCAGCTCTAATTCTTCCATATTGTTCAGAACCTGGATCCTCTCCTCCTCTATACGTCTTACGTCCAGCTTCAGCCGTGTGTCGTCCTCAGAACCCTGTTCAAGACATGATACTGAAAGCAACTACATAACTACACTGTACTGTACAATGCAGTAAGAATTAAAATATATTATAAAAGACTTTAGCCAAACAGTGTTGTATTTGTTGACTAAAACTGAATTTTTTTTAAAACTAATAAAAATGACTAGCACATGAAAAAACTATTAAAACTAAAATATAAATATAAATATTAAAATAATAAATACTATAATACTATGCAAATAATGCTGTCTAGGTAGGCAACTCATGATGGTTTTTACTTTAGTATTAAGGCATTATAGACTGTTCTAAAAAGTAGGCGGCAACTTCAAAGATACCTAATTGTGGCCAATTTCTAAGATAGTATTGCATGTATTTTGTACAGATTTAGGAAATCCTTGACTGCACTGCGAACTCTGTGAAAATCTTTGATGTTAGCACAAAGGTGTTTTTGAAATGGTTTGATTTACTGTATGGAGTGCTGAACCATTTACATGGAGGTCCTCCAATCCAATTATTTTTAAGGCCACATGTATAAGACGAGCAACTTTGGATCTTAATCTTACAAATTATTGTGTCAAAAGTTGATCAAAGTGCTGCTAACGACAAACCATTGTTGTTATTATTGGCTATTATTAACTATTAAAAATTGTTTGCATTAATTGAACTAAAGACAAAATCTTTACTTAAATAAAATCAGAAATGTTTTCTTGTCAATTAACTGAAGATGGGCAAATTTAAGTTGAAGTACTAAAATTACCAAAAAAAATAAAAAAAAATAACAACAAAATTACTGAAACTAGTAATTCAAAGCAGTCACTTATTAGGTTGTGTTTCAGGTAGGACACTGCCTTAGAGGATAGCTGCCTATGTAGAAAGCACCCGGCAAGGCAGCTCGCTAGGCTTCGGGACTGGGCTATCATATGCATTTCTCTTTCATTCAGGTATGTACACGTTTCAGCAGCTATTAGAGAATGTTTAACTTTCCAAACTCAATTTTTTATTAATGCTGGGCTTTGTATTGATCCCTAATGCTACATTTAGAACTGAATTCAGGGCTATGTCAATGCAAGTAGTGTAAAGCCCTTTAATGCAATCTATAGCATGGACATGCCCCCTTCTGGCAGCTGCACTGGTCTTTAGCTCTGCGAAACAGGATTTACTGAATGAACACCAACGACGAATGGGTGAAACGGAAACTTTGAGGAACAGAGGGCTGGGGAGATACATACTCGATTTCCTAAACCAATTATTTATCTAGGTTTTCAATATCCGTGAAAGGCAATCTGCTTATTTTGAGTTTTATAAGCTACAAGCTGACCTGTGACCTGGAAGAATCCAAATGCACGTGCATGTATGATTAGGTATAAGTGAAGACACTTCCATTGTGTGAGGCAGAGATCAACCAAACACAATGCGCATGACCCTGCTATATTTGGACAGTGATGTTTATATCTTCTCATCACAGTTTATACTATGGAGGGCCTGTCTCTTGTGCTGCTTCGGCTCTTTCTGTGCGGTCTTAAAGGGAATTTATAGTTTCTATAAACTGGTTTCTAAAGTCATGTTGTGTTCTATAGCATATATCTTTATATGGATAAATAACAGAACCAACGCATGACTGCTACTCCTGTGCGGAAGACTAATTAGATTAGTCTATATGGTAGTTGAAGGGAAGACACAGCACATTCCTTCACAAATTAAAGTGTGCATGAGGTTATGTGCATGCCAAGGAAGGGTGGGAAACTCTTAAATCCTCTCCAAAAGGTCACAGGAATTAGTAGTAAGGAAACAGCCTAGCTTTACAAAGGGTTCAATTACCTAACAAAATTAAAACGAACACTGTATGCAGAAAAGACTTCCTGCATAAAGCCATAGCGGAAAACAATCTGTCGGAGTAAAGCTGAAGGTCATCTGACCGGCACAGACCAATCAAACAAACACAGTTCAGGTCCTCTCAGAGTATGATTGTAGAGGCCTAATATGACGAAACAAAAGTCCATGGTTTATATAATATAATATATATATTTAAAAAAATTATAAAAAAAAAGAAATTCATTGTTTAATAAATTAAAATATGTACATTTTAATTTAAATATAGATATTATATTATATTACATTTTATTATATATTCCATGGCCCCAAAAAGTATTTGGACATTTAATTGATGGACTTGACGCAATGCAAATGCAATGACTGCCAAATGGTCCCAATTAAGGTGATTTTTAATAGATGCATGAAGTGAGTTCCTCTCATTCATTCAAATTTAAAAATAGCTGAAGTGGCTTTACCAATTACCTTGTTTATCCGTGTCAGCTGAGGAGAAGGGGTGGGGGTGGAGCCAAGGACAGCTGTTGTCTTCGCCCTAAGTTCTCTGTGTCCACTGTTCTTGAACTGTCGTACCTGTCTCTCCTCGCTGCCCTGGGTCTCCCGGGCTTTAAGCCCATAGTCGTTTTCAGCAGAAATGCTGGCTGACAAACTTGCAGAGTCTGAGAACGTAGACTCATCATCTGACACCTGTAATTTCTCCAGCTCCTTGTTGATCTTCTGCAGGTCTGCGACGGCCAAGCCAGTTCTGTCCTGCTCTGAGCAACCCAGGCCAGAACACAGATTGAGGATAGTCTCCAGACGCTGACGTTCCTATGGATCAGACAGAAAGAGAGAGAAAAAAATAGTTTGACAAAATTCATTCATACTCATGCAGCATCAAACAAAAAAAAACACAAAAAAAATCAACTAGACAGCTGGAGGGAATATGTTTGGAAATATTTCTCACCTTTGAGATGCACACAGATTTACCTGCAGCAGTTCTAAACATGTTAGCATGAGAGTTTTCTCCAAATAACAAACATTTCACACTAATGGTCCATGGGCAAAATACAGGAGAGCATTACTTCTATTCCTTCAAACATCTTCAAGAAGATCCAATATCCAAACATCTTTGATTCAAACGTTTAAACGAAAAAATGCGGAAAAGCAAATTTGACAGCCCCAAACTGTGGTCAGAGAAAGATCAGATGGAGACAACCAGGCATATACATCCAAACAACATCCTGGCTTATGAAGGAGTGCACTTGGCTTAAAAAAAACCATGCATTTATCGACTGATATGGAAATACAAACAGCAAGTTCAGGCGAGCATTTCCAGAGCCAAGAAAAATGATCACACAGGTTCATATAACTGTGAATGAACAACCTGACCTGCATCATAAGCACATTAACAGTTATTAAATCAAAAAAGAAGACGTTTCCTTGTAAACTGAAACCTGGTCCACAAAACAAGCCCAGCATTTTTACGCATTGGCATGGTCCTATTTATCAGAGAGCTCTACTTACCTTGTCAACATATCCAGAGGTCAGAGGGTACATGGTGACCTCCTCCTCACAGGAGAAGATCATGCCATCATCAAAAATATGCTAGGTTCAGTAAAGTTCCTCAGCACAGTAGGCATAAATGACAGAGACATGAACTCAACAACTTCAGCGCCACACCAAGCTGGTGTCAGAAAACAAAAACCCTCTGATGGGAGGTCGATGAGCCGGTGGGAAGGGAGATTGCGAATGGGAGAGAGAAAGAGAGATGGAGATGACGGTGCTCTCAGGAACTGGGCAGAGAGTGAAACTGGACCCAATAAAAATGCTGGCACTAGATGGGAAAGGATATACAAATAGTGCATATAAATAGTCATGAGTAATAACAAATATTACTCATGACACGCTATCAGCCCCAATGCATGAGCGAAGGGCAAAACTTCACTGGATCCTCTACCAGGGATATGAAAGGCAATATGAATAATCCTAAACAATTTACATACAATTTCTGTATCAATTCAAGGTCAATCTATTTTATCTATGGCACTCTTACATTGTGAAGCTGGCATGTTTTAATGGAAAAATGCGTCTCTGTTCACTAGACATTCAAAGTCATTGTTTAATCAGTCAAAAAATTTCCAATTAACATATTAATATTAATTAATTAATGGGTTAGGATCTATAAAATTAGATCTCAAATGCATGAAATTTAATTTTCCAGTGCTGCTGCCATAGTTTTCTCTCAATATTTTAGACCGCATTGGGGTCTGAAACAGAAAAAAATATGAAAACAAAACACAACCGCTCATGCTATGCAACTGTGTGATTAAATTAATGTTTTTTTGTTTTTTTAAATCATGTACGACCAGGTCTAAAGTCTGTAATATTACATTCCTCTGAGAGAGTATGTTTTTCTAAGAAACCCTGTGAAAGTCTATGTGTGGATAAACATCTCCACCTGTAGCGGCCTTGTTTTCACTCAGTTCTGGCCTTGTAAATATCACCAGCCTGTAGTTGTGGTGCTAACTAATGAGTGGGCGGCCTACGCTGATGGTTTGGCCTCTGCCCAGCAGGGCGGCGCCACAGGTGGCCTCCCTTAACCACAGCATACAAAAACTCTGATGCCTTTCATTTGAACCCCACAGAGAGCAGCTGAAAAGCAAGAATGGAGCATGTTAGCATAGGCAATTTGCCAGCATCTTCTGCAGCTGTGGGCGCCCTCCCAGAGAGAGTGTGTTCAGGAGGCCAGGTTCAATGAAAGTGGATGTGGTTCTGGGCTGTCAAGCGGTCTATTAATAGGAGGTTTATACAGCCACACCTCTGCTTGGGTCTTCCACCGCATCCACTACAGAGAACGAGAGGGGCCTTCCTCCACATGGTCTGTTTCTTATAACTGAGTGGAATGCCAGAGCACAGGTTTAGTGGGGAGATTAATTATACTGCTGGTGGGATCCCCTGTATCTGAGCTCCCTCAAGATCCCTTATTGCAAGAAGAACTGAAATATCACCAGCTTTTCACTTGATACCCCTCACAATGAGGAAAGTAAACAGGATTTCTTCTAAAATATTCAACATTCCTCCTCCATGACCCTATGTTCTTATATTAATTGAGTTTTAAGAAGAATGATACGCTTACAAAGAATTTAAATAAAAAGGAAACGGATGATTGGACATGCAAATGATTGAATTCTTCTAAAATGATTTTGTGTTAAAGTCAACATGAAACAGAATTTAAAACCCATTTTAAGAAAAAAAGGGTGGGATTTGAGTCATCGGGAATCGATTGGATTATGAAAGGGGCAGTCAGAAAGGTATCACAGAATGGAGGCAGTACTTCATTAGATAAGGGTTAATCGGCATTAAAATAAGGTCAACTATCGTCAGGAGTTAAAGAGGCTGTATAGTATGTACAAATAGTAATTTGGCTATTGATTAATTTATATGTACCTGACATCAGCAGAAAATGAATGATGTTCAGAGGCGGAAAAAGTTCTTAGATTAGAATATATGATAACCAGAAACATGTAGGCTACAGTAAATAGTTAATTTTTTTTAATTTTGACTTTAAAATCGTGATTGAATGGAAGTAGCAATAGATCTTTTCTTCCATATTATGACGTACAGTGAAACAGATTATCGTGAAAAAAAATATGTAGGGCATCTTGGTTCCATCCACTGGTAGTTGATTGGATGGAGGCAGATCTGAATGCAAGCTTACTGTCGATTGTAAGTAAGGGGTGGGGTTTAAGCCGATACATACTCATAAATCTTGCATATGTCACCAAAGTGAAATCTGTTGTTTCAGTCAAAGGTCACGTTATGACATTGGTTAAAATTATGAGCTCAACAAATATAATAAAATAAATGCATGGATGAATCATTCACAATAAGATCAATAACATGCATTTAAAGCAACACATCAACAACATAAAGAGACAAAAGTCTCTCACCAGTCTTTCGACTTCCTGTTCCCGCAGTCTTTCATCCCTCTGTCTCTGATGGTAGTCTTGAAGCTCTTCCTTTCCACTGAGAGAGCTGATGCTGCCCTTTCTCTCCCTGAAGCCACTCGGCGGACCCAGCCCTGCTTTTCCGAACGACTGCCTCCTTTCCCCGAGACCGATCTCCAGAGCTTGTGAGGGACCACACATGGCTTGCCTGTCCACTTCTGAGTAGGAGCTGGTGGAAGTCAAACTCACCTTCTTGGCTTGCCGGGGGCTGGTGGCTTCTTCTGATGTCATGGTGACATCCGGAGGGGCTACTGTGTGTTTGGTACCAGGTCTGCTGGACAGTGAGATGGAGACTACTTCAGAATGACCATTCTGGTGTTTGGGATCAGAGGCTCCAGTTGGGTGTGAAAGATGGCCGTCGGGACACCGATAGCTTGGTGGAAGGGTGAGTTGGACATCGTTGGGTCTATAGAGGCGTGGTAGGGAACGACTGTGTGAGCTCATTCCTGTAAGTGACCCAGCTGAGTACTTTCGTTGCCGTGGAGCGGGGTCGAGTCCAGCGTTACGTCCTGCATCTGGGGTGTGGAATCGACGAGCCAGACGGGGACTGGAAGGCATGCTAGCTGCACCACTAGCGCTCCCTGGTGCTGGAGGGAGGGTGCAATCAGTCCCACTGGTGGACGAGCCGTTCCACATTGAGAGTGCTGAGCCTGCGGTTGCAGCATGGCGACTGTCTGACGTATTGAGGAGCAGACTATCCTGAGATTGGTTCCGGCTCATGGGTCGAGAATAAGGAAGTGATGCGTCGCGATCACGAGGGTCGGAACTGCGAGGAGACGGAGGCATGCTGCTTGATGAATGCATTGGCACTCTGGCCATAAGCGGTGGCCGTTCGGAGCTGTACAATCGGCGGGCTTGTTCCTGATATGATATTGGAGAGGATGAGGTGATGGGTGACAGCAAATTGGGTGTGGTGGGTGGAGACTGTGTCATGCTGAAGTAGGAGGGGCTTGAGTCCCCATTGGCTCGCAAGCTGTTCTCCAACGCCTGCTTCTTTTTTTGTAAAGTGTCCATCAAATCACGGAGCTCAGAGACTGAGCGCATCCCTCTTGAGCCAGAGCCACCCAGACAGTGACTGAAGTCACTGCTGAACTTCAGATAATCTAAAAATAAACACAAGAAAGGTTCTTCAGAACAATAAACAAGAGTTTTTTTACTAGCGGCTTCATTTTTGAAAAGGTCAGACTATTACAAGCATGAGAAAGTGGTTATGAGAGTTATATAATTGTCTGCTTGGTGATTGTTAACTCCAGGAATTGCTTTACTTCCCATACAAAAATGTAATATATGGCCATATATGTACTTATATTTTAAATAGCATGACATATATCTATACATTTATTTGACTTATCTGAGAACACAATATATGCCTGCAACATATATGAACATTTATGTGTCCAAACATGTGAAGAAAATATTTGAGTTCATCCATATATGATACCATATATCTGCATATATTACAGTATAGCATTGGTTTCTCGCATATATGGACAACATTAAGTATAAATATGTGACATAGATATTTGTTTCCCACATATTTAATAAATGTATGTAAACATACATGCATGTGATACTGATGCATTGAAATAAGTACATATATGCATATATACATATATGCGTCTTACATATATTTAACATTTATGTGCATATACTGGAAAATATATGGCACTTACATGAAAACGGCCATTTTTGCTATATTTTGAAATATATGTTTCATATATGTTTATGTCTTTTATATATATGAATTTTGCATACATTCTCATATAGGCAGCAGACATACATGGGCACTGACATTATATATGTAAATTACATATATTTACATATATTACATTTCTGTATGGGTTGTTTGCAGGAATACAGGGAGCTCTGACTGCTGTACCTGAGAATCATTTGACCTGCAATGAACTGGAACAAAAAGATCATCAGTTTTCCCTTAGGGATGAAATAAAAATAAAGCCTGTCCGCCTTGCTGAATACTATTCCACATAGCTCTACAGCTTAAACTTGCATAAACCTGGTCAGTTAAGACATTATCTAAAAACAGATACTGACCAAAGTCCAACATTTTTTAGAAACAGAAAGGGAAACTGACCAAAATCCAGTCTTTACACAATATTGCACAATGAGGTAGGCTTGGAGTGCAAAAGTCACAAAAAAACTTCCTTAATAATCATAATTTGTTTAAAACTATAATTTAAAATAATGCAGATGATCCAGCACAGGCTAAGAAGAGATTGGATAAAAGATAGAAATGTTTGATTTGGCCTCTAGGTTTGCTATTCTATCTCCCTCCTTCACAGACACAATTTTCTCATCTGCTTTCTGGACAAGAGTTAAGTTTCAATCCGCCACGTGCCAAGACAGCGAAGATCAAAGAAATCCTACTTCAGATGACTGACGTGAATGCTCATAAAACACATAAACCTGCACATGCCAAGAAAAATCCCTTTATCTCTTTAAGGTGTGTGTGTGTGCGTATTTGGCTGGAGCAGAACTTTAATCATGGAAGAATCTCACACGTGAAGGTAACAAAGGAAATAAAGCATAAACTGAAAGATATATCACAAGGATGAAAGGTTAAAGGAAAGGCATGCAAGATCACACAAACTTTGACCATATATGGGAAGATTCTGGCTCACCATTTAGCAACAGGCTCACTTTTTATGGCTACCTTAAGAAACTGATGCATGCTGCTGATGTATATATACCACCCTGGTAAACTCTAATCCCTATAAACAAACTAGACAGTAACATAAGGTTTAAAGTTTACCTTATACCACTATAGTGAGCAAAGTCAGTCCCAGAATGTGTGTTTTTCCCAGGTTTACTATGTACGATGCACTTTGAGTGAGTGGGTTCACTTTTGTTTATGTGAAGATTCATGCCTGCTGTCTAGCAACCCAGTGTGAGAGCGAGAGAAAGACTGAGAGGAGGTGGTAATGATTTATGTGTTTCTCTCTACACCTCACTCAAAATGTTCAATCAATCAACGGGGTGAATCCAAACCACATCTGTTTACAGATCACACATTCCATGAGACAGACTGGCTCCCTAAGTGTGTGTGGGTTTGCTTAGATATACTAGAGTTAGTTAGCTAAATATATATATATGAGAAGAGTTCAGATGCAAAAGCCTCTAAGTGCCATCTGAAAATTTCTTCTAGAATGATCATTTTTATCAAGCTCGTATATTTAAGTTCAGTACTTTCACTTAAATGACTATTAATAGGTAATTTCCATTGTCATTTTATTGAAATTACTGAACTTAAATATACAAGCTTGATAAAAATGATCATTCTAGAAGAAATATTCAGATGGCACTTCTAAACTCTTCATATATATACACACACACTCACGGTTTCCCAGATCTAGCTAACTCTAGCGTTTCATTTATATATAAATTCTCTTTCAGGGTTTGGGTTAGAGTTGGTCCAGCAATTGTGATAACTTAATTGAAATAAACAAATAAAAGTCTATTGTATGTCCTCATTAAAGTCATCTTTATATTGTTTTTCTGGCACTGAATATGCACCATATATACACCATAAAATTGTGCACATTTACAGTTTAATGCTATACAAAGACATAAATAAATTCACACAATCATTACTGTTTAAGAAATTAATGTTTTAAATATGAAATTATGAATATTAAAAAATAGAAAAAAAACTAAAGAAACTGAAATTATAAATAAATATATATAAATACATTCAAAAATCATAAATGCATTTACATATTTCAGATATTGTTTTTGAACTAGTTTTAAATATTACCTTATGAATATAGAAACTAATAAAACATACAATTACAGATAGAATTATACATTTAAGCCACGCATTTACGTGACTTAAAGGCATTTCAGACAAAAATGTAAAATATATATTTTTTAAACTCTTTCGAAAAATATATTTTTTAATCTGATACTAGGTGCTGAGGTGAGTCATATTTTACTACTGCTTTACCATGTGCATCTTTACAAAGAAATTCGAGCAGAAACTGCTCCGAGCTCAGCTCTGTAAAGATGCCTTGTAAAATAGACGTTTAGCAATCTTAAAAGAGTTCTGCTTCATCAAAGGCTTAGAGGATCCTTTTGCAGACTGGAAAAAAAGAGCTGTGACAGATAACTGAAACCAAGTATTACACACACACACACGCACGCACGCACACACACACACACACAGAGAAGATCCTCCATGGATGAGCTGGCATGTTGTGATATGGGATACAGGCTGTGTGTGTGTGCACAAAATATCGATGGTTTCAGTTCCTGAGGGGGTTTGGGTGCAAAAGATGGATAGTTAAAGAAGAAAGATGAAGGAAAGATGATGAAGAAGGAGAGGTTACCTGTGCTGTAAACCAGCGGAGAGACGGGACTCTTCTGAGGAAGCATGCTTTTCATACGGCTGGCCTCCTCGGGATGGTTAAAGCGAAAGATATAGGATTTACCAAGACAGAGTGTGTAACCTGCAGGGAGAGGAAAATAAACACACACAGATCAATCTGAGAAAGACAAGTTTAGTGTTCAAGTCACTCAAATCCACAGTCCATTGAAACGGACAACAAGACACAGGGAAACTAAATTGTGAAATAACACAGTCATCTTCAAAACATTGAACCATTGATGATTTTTTCAACCATATCATTCAATTATTCAAGTTGTTACTCGGCATGGCTGCACATACTGAATCCGAAAAGCTTGTTTCACCATACAAACTGACTTATACATCATTTTTTCTGTCCAGTACTACTTCATCAGTGCCTGGGTCTGTTCTTTCCACTAATCTGAAATCAGAGACCACAGAACACTAGATGGATGCGAGCCCGGAAAAAAGTCATAGAAAGCGGAATAACAGCTCATGGAAAATATGTAGGACCTCTTTTTCCTCCTCAGTGAAACCCCAAAATATTTGCCTCAATGTTTTTTTGCTGGATCTGAGGATGTAAAAGCAGACATAACTTGTGTGAGCCTAAGAAGAGAACAATTCCATCAAAACAAGGACACATTGTTTGTAGACACATCTGCACATTGTAAAACATGATATGATCAATAAGTCATGGTGATATGTTTTTTCCCAATACTTTAATCAAACTGAACCCATTTCATCATTTTGAAATGTTCAAAATTTGAAATGACTTGAACAGCCAATTTTATAACACTTAGGCGAAATACAATGCAGCAACTGAACTTAAGCTTTTAAGTTATATGTGGAAATATTATACAGTGCATGTGTTTGTCCAGCACTTTTACTCAATGATGCTACGAACATCCCGGCTTGTGAGTCATTACATGCCAAACCCCTGACATTCTTAAATCTGTCTCACACATTCTGGAGTATGGTACACTAGCAGAACATTTCTTCAAAGATTTCTCTGGACTTCCCTTTAATGTGTCACAGAATGGACAAATACAGCTTGAGCTGCGGGATGCATTGATTTCATAACAACAGATGGACACAATATGCAGGAAAATAAAACCCTGAGTCAGTCACTTCCAAAGGCATAACACGTCCAGAGCGACTCTCCACAGTCATGAAACAGAAACACACGCACGTGCGTGCTCACACACACTCATAAGTGTTTAGTCTACCCAGCTGTGCTCCTAAGGCTAAATAAATACACTTTCAAAAGAACAAAGATATACACATCTAAGCTTGGCAACCAAGGTGACTGTATTGCAAATCTGTTTCATGTACTTCCATGCAGAATACATTTGTGTAGGTTCATAAAAATGTTTCCAAGACTTTCATGAAAAATTACTTGTAGTTTATAGCAAGTCCTTTCCTGCCCTTCTGTCCCACAAATGAATCCACAAACACAGCTGTTTCATCTTATAAACTTTCTCTTTTAAAGTCAGGCTTGGATTAAAAAAAAGATCCCTTTGATCGCATAATCAAATGTGCATGTTCCTTTAAGAACAGTTCCGTGCTCAAATTATTGGATTAACCCAGCACCACAAGGAAACAATCTTCTAGTACAATAAAACATTTAATATATCTGTGTAATGCTATAAATTAGAGGGGAGAAACAGTTAAGATCATAGCATGGATATTAGGTAAATGTTATTTGATAATTAAGAAGAAGGAAATATTATCTGGCCTTTTGCTCTGGAAACATAATCGTCACAGTTTATGTGCTGACATGCAAACACCACTAAGAGAAAACAATACAACAACACCCAACCATATGATACTCTAAATATGCATGCAGTAATCAAACTTTGAATGGCATCAAAAATTTCATAAATGTTAAATAATTATACCAACTACATTTTCTACTTTGAATTAAAATGAAACGGGGGTGGCAATAATTATTTCAAATATATACTTTTAATTTGATTATCACAATAAATTCATCAAAAAAAACAAAAAAAAAAACACGCTGACTGACAGTGTAGCAACAGACTTTCTTGACAATAATTTACATAAAGAGATAACCTGTGGATTTCTAAACCACATATAAAAGCTAGATCCACATAGCGCAACATTTTTTTTTTTTACAGTATATGGACTCCATGGTCACGCATGACAAAACATTAACAGTTTAGCCTAAATATTTACATATTTTTTTAAATTATGGCATCGTAAAAAAATAAAGATAAATATTAGTAGGCTTTCGCTTACAAGCAGCTCCAAAAACAAAGTTTTACTAATTAAAAAATAAGTGGCACTGTGACGTGACACTACGATACAGTAAACGAGCAGGTATAGGCGGCTTCGTTGATCAGCGTTCACGTCCTTGACATGCAGTGTAGATAGATTTAATGTAAAAGTCTAAACAACATATCTAATCAATTAGCTGGTAGAAAACGATGACTAAGAAAGAAAACAAACCTTTCAGGAAGTCACATTAAGCGAATATCTCAAAGCATGAGTGTAGTTCTGCAGTCAATTAGTGTTTCACGCCGAAAGCCATGACCCGCGTGCGCTTCACTGATACAAACCCGCGTGTGTCTCACGCGACCGCTTCACTTTCCACCTCTCCTGAGGTCACTCAGAGAGAATAAAGCAAACGCTCCAAACCCAACCTAAAGGGGTGGTGCTCTTTACATACTCGAGTACAACATAGGAGGGAAGTCCGGCTATTTCAACTTGTAATTTGAAAGTAGATAAAAGCTTATTGTCTTTAAAAGTTTCATAACATGGACATGGGTAGTCTCGAAAGTTGTTCTGTTTGTTAAAGCAAACACTTGTTTAGTGAAAGGGATGACTTAACCCCACCCCCTCCATTTTCTTTGTCTACCTACTCAGAGATAAAGTTACCTGATGGAATGTTCAGAGGAGAAGAAACGCTATAAAATAGTACCAGAAATGTTTATCAAAACCCTTTCTCCAAGATATTTTCCGTTCCCTCTGCAGGATTTGTCTGTTGAGTAATATTTTGCGCAAGTCTGACTGAAACAGAAATCAATTGTTCCTCTTGCACAAGATTGAACATAATCTTGATTAATTTTCTGACCTCTCCACATCATCATGGGGATGTCAGCACAAAACCCCCAGCCTTCATCAATCATAATGGTGTATATATGCAGACAATGAGAAATCTGATTTCAGTCTGGCTCAAGGACGTCAATTGCACAAAATGTATAATGTATGTATAAAATAGTTTTTTTCTATAGTTTTCAAACTTTTTAATGACAAGAACCCCCATGAGGAACGCCTATAGATGCATCTATATATTTTCATGTACTGCATACAGACCTATTTATACTGTAAGATATAATATTGATTATTTACTATTATTTGTAAGATAATATATTGTTTCTGAAAATAAATTATCAACATAATCTTGTAGCAATTCGTTATTGTTTTATGTTTTGGTGGCTATAGGTCGTATGGTTCAGATTATCTAATTTTTTGTGCTAATAATCATACTTTTCGTATTTTGATTCACATACATATTCATATGAAATCGCCTCCTCATAACATCCCAGGAAATCAGGTTGGAATTATTAATAAAAACATGATTATTATTAGAATACTAGAGAAACATTTAAAAAAAATTAATTTGTATAGCATTTTTCACAATTAATATTGTTATTAAAAATATACCATACAATCAGCGTGCAAGCTAAAGCAGATAGTTGATGAAGAAAATCTTTCTAGAAAGATACAACACAAATAAAAACTGATCTTGAGCATATGATTGATTATGAACATTTTGAAGTACAGTTCCAAAAAGTATATATAATAAGACATAAAAAACATGCCCTCTGCGGTCTGTTTTTAATAAGGTTTCTGCTATTTACATACCAGACACCTTAGTCAGGATTAGATAACTACCCAACAGACTCACATAGTCTGGAACAGTCTAATAATAGATTGAGTCTGACACCAATCAAAGAATTTGCCAATCAAATGAAGTTTTGTAATTGCCCGGGGAGACGTGACGTCACAGTGAGTGGTGGAGGTGAAATAGACCTCTAACTGAGCTCTGCTGATTATTACCAGTCCTATAGCTTCTGTGCTCAAAGCATTTAGAGTTATGGGAGGTTAGCCTCAAATATGCAATTGTTTTTCTCATTGACAGCAGAGCATCATTTTAACTAGCATGCGGCAGCTTGTTGCAATGCAGATGTATAATATGAGTTCCTCCACAACTGGGTATCTTCTAAAAACATTCAAAAACTAAAATAAATTTGTTTTAATTTGCATCACAGTCGTGCCTGCTGACATTCCCTCCAACAGAAACAAAGACAGAAGTTGAGGACCCATCTTGCAATGCTGTCAAATATTTGCATTTCGTGACTGAAGAGTGTCAGAATAAGTCTGGTAAATGTTTATCTGACTCCCTCTCACTGAGATGTGAAAGAAAATGAGCATGGAGAATGTTGGATCATTTGTTGAGGAACACGCTGAGGCTAAAGAATGCAGCAATTATGGGAAAATAACCTTAGGTTGAAAAGCTGAGCTCGGGAGCTTACTCTTAACGCTTCTTGAAGCTCTGAGTCACAGTGTCGCATTAAGAAAAGATCCAAAACCACACCAATTAAACTCTGAGTGACATCCAAACCAAAACCCTGCTGGATAGACACATCATGCATTTCCACTATAGCACACTTCATTCCCAGGTCATAAACCTCTTCCCCTTTTCATTTACTCAGACACTTTGTTTTCCAAAGCAAGCAAACAAAAACATGCATGCAATGCATGATGATTCTTTGTGTTAAATGCACTTTGCACTGTTTCAGATGCGCTGAAGTGCTGCAGTCATACTCATAATTCTGTTGTGGTTACCTTGCGTGAGTTGTGTGGGCCTGGTAACAGGGACTCCATCGAGTGAACACAGGTGTCCGCATGGGTCAAGAGTGACGAACCCTCCTCTGTTCTCAATCCTGCAGTGTTCTGCTTCAATGCCGGGACCCTCAATAGTGATGTCCTGAGGTACAGGGGCATCGTCACGGCCTATGCGTGTCACTCCTGTAATAAAAATCAACTAAATATGAAGTATGAAACATTTAGTGCTGCTGATTTAAATTAATCGTAGTGTAAGAAATAAAGACTGTAAATAAATACATTTGTAGTTATGCAGTGTGGATATGTATGTTTAAATCAGTTCATCTGTAAGACAGTTACTAGAAAAAAATAAGTTTGCGATAACTTTACAAGACAACAATATACTAAAAACCAAAATGTTTTTCCTTTGAGTTTTTCGTGTTTAGACGACAACGTCGTCAAAATGATCCCTGTTCAAGCGGATCAGCGAAAACAACTAAAAACGCTGTATTATGCATGCCAGGCCAGTAGGTGGCGATGTCACTTTGTAAAAAAATACTATGCGACTGAACACATAATACGCATGCAAATGACGTTACTGTTTTCATAAGTTCGTGTTTTTGTAGTTTATGCGCCGACAATAACGTAATCGTTTTCAAAAACTTGCAGTTTGATTCAAGGGTTTGTGTTTTCAGGCCCCTAAAATGCTGTTGTGCAAATGAACAGCCAAAATGCATGAAAAGTTTTTAGTTTTTAATTGTAAACGGCTCCTTACTCACAAGATTTTGTCACTGTCACCTCAATATTTTAAGCAGTAATCAATAAAATATTATTTTATACAATTTCATACAATTAAACTGTTGTAAATATGTATTTTTAATTGCATTGTCATATGAAAAAGCTGTCAATAAATTTATTCAGACCTAATCTCAATCCTACAAACCTCAAATACATATTACGGGACATTATCAGGGGACATTATGATGGAAAAAATATGAGATGGGAATAAAATGGCATTCCCCCGAGAAACTGCAAAAGTTTGGCAAGAGAACGCAAAAGTTTTGTTAGGAAATGCAAAAGTTTCACAAGCTGACGCAAAAGGATTGAAATGTTATTTATTCCCTTCATATGCAGGATACACTTGTTCAAGCTCTAAAACTGTAAGTAACTAATTCCACCTCACAAAAAAAAAAAAAAAAAAAAAACACTTTTCCAATTAATGGTGTGTTTCACATTTCCACTCTTCTCTGACCTCTGCTGGCTCACACACTCAACCAGTGACGCAAATCGGCCCCATACAGTTTTACTTCAACACCTCACAGTCTATTACTAACGGATATGTTCAAATATTTGCTCTTTTTAAATCTAAACATAATAAGGCTGCCTTAAAACAGCCAGTTAAAATCTTTGTGTGTGTCCAGCACTATAGAAGTACTGTAATACTTGTGATTTTATTACTCAGTCCCATGGGAGGAAGTCAGCTTGACTCGTTGTCCTGTCTCTATTCTGATAGGTTGCACACTTTTTTTCCTGAGCCATTCTGAGATTGCATTCCAGAGTTTACCATAGTGACCATGATAAGAGGGGCGAGGAATGAGTAGGAGCTTTATGTTTGCAGATGTTGTGTCATTAAGACAAGCTTGAAACTTGTGTGTAATCAGAGACAGGTGGACCTGTCTTCCCTGCCGCCTTACTTTTCTTTAAGGTAAAGATTAAATAAGACATATTGGGTTCCTGCATTGGGAATATTTGCATCAGAAAATCCCCATCATTCCACCCTCTTCTCTATGATAACCAAAGTGCACTTACAATAAAAGCTCCATCCACTGTTTCATGAAGGCATGTATAGACAGGGTCTTATTTACAGATCTATTCTTTGCAGGCCCTTGTTCATGGTTATTTGGGGTCGTGTTTGTGAGAGAGGGAGATCGAGAGATAAAATCAAACAGAGAGAAAAAAACCACATACCCTCCTTTAGAGGTAGCAGAGTAATGGCCACACTTAGCCTTCCGCTTCCCAGGCTGACAAGGTGAGGGGTGGCTGTTTGTACCTTCAGTCCTTTTCCTGTGTCAATCAGGTCCAGTGGTGGACTCTAAAACAGAGCATTAGAGCATTAACAGTTCTGATCTCAAAGAAAAGCTGAACAATTGGTCCACTAACCTTAGGAGAACCAAGGCTCTGATCTGACTCCGGTTCGAGGACATTCGCTGGGCAGTTTGACTGTGTATCCTGTATCACACAAGGAGGTGCGAATTGATCAAAAATACAGTAAAAAAAGAATATTGTAAAAATATTATTACAATTTAAAATAACGGTTTTCTATTTGATGCTAAGGAAACGCGAATATGATTTTAAAGGTCTGGTGGAAGGGAAATCTTTTTTTCTGTGAATAAGGGACATCAGTTTAGATCTGTGGATTCAGAAGACCTGGAATATAGTTAATAAGCATGAGTAAATATTTTTATATTGTGCTTTTTTGTCTTTTTTTAGAGCTCAAAAGTGCCTCAAAAAAACCTTTAACTTTATATGGAGAAGAGCAACATGAACATTCTTTAAAAATTTGTTTGCGATTCTTGGAAGGAACAATAATATACAGGTTTGGAAAAGCACGATGGTGAGGAAATAATGACAAAATTATAATTTTACTTGTAAATGATGTTTAGAGAATTATACTTAATACTGCAACATGGTGGTTTAGATCATGTGAAAATTACATTAATAAACAACAGAGTGTATCCAGGTAAGGAAAAAGATATTATTTTTAATGGCAGTCCAGTAACAAGATAGATACCATGCACATAGACACTCACAAACAGCCTCTGAGGGCAATAGACATCAGAGTGAACATACACTCTCTAATCCAGCCGCCACACGTAACATAGGTTGGAATGTGTGTGAAAACAATTCCAAAAGGGCAAAAAAGAGAGTGGGAGGAAAAGGCAGGAATTTTCCATGTCTACTATTTCCCATGAGTCATTGGGAGTGTTTGGCATACCATGCCACTGTATTTGTAGTGAGAAATGGCCCCTTGCCTTGGTGCTGACAGTTGCAGTTACCATAGAGAGGAGGGGGTCCCATACAGTACATTGCAGTTAACCCAATTCACCCAAACAGACACATAGACATGTCACTGTAAAAAAAATCCCGTTGTTTTTACGGAATAAAACCGGCAGCTGTGGTTACCAGAACTTTACCGTCAAAAATACAGTATCAACGTTATTGGTTTTACAGACTTAACGTAAAATTTACAGTAATAAACCGTATTTCATAATCTGATTTAATGTTAATTTACCAACCCATTGAAAAATTAATATCTGTTTTGTACCATTGCAATACACTGAGAACCAACAATCACCACAGCAGTGATGAGAGTCACGTGATAAATCAAAGCTTATCACAAGCAATCTTCCACAAGAAAGTTAATACTATTATATAGAAGCTGCACAGTGTCATTCGCACAAACATTAAACACCATCACGGTAACACACATGAAATTATACAAATGCAATAAACATTAATTTAACAACATTAAATGTGACATAAAACCCTAATGTACATAACTGATTAGAAAAGAACTAAGAAAACTAAGAAGAAACATAGTTATTTCAATAAAAATACATAAAATGTGAAGTGTCATGCAGGGAATTGTGGGAATGTCAATTTACAGTTTTTCACTGTAAATTATACAATGAGTTGTTCTTTTTCACTTTCAAAAACTGTAAATTTAACGGTATTTTACAGTAAAATTATCTATCACAGTTATTTACCGTATATAGTAAGGAAACTTTCTGTTAACCAATTAACAGTTTTGCACTGTAGCATTTTTACAGTCTTTTACTGTTAAAATCACGATCATTTCACTGTAAAAAAGTGCCCTGTAAAATAACGGTAATCTACTGGCAGCTGTAGTTGCCAGCAATGTACTGTTAATTTACAGCATTTTACCGTTAATTTACAGCTCTCCTTTTTTACAGTATGTTACCGTAAAAATACCATGGCAGGTAACTTATATAATATGGAAATCCGTTAAACAGTTCAAGTTCAAAAACTAGTATTTATACTTATAGTATCGTAAAATTCCTTCATTAGAGTCCACTGAAAATGAATATCTCTTTATATAAAACTGCAAACACATATGTAATAGTGAATTAATTAAAAACATTTTAACTAAAGTCTTTGCAGTTTGTATACCAAACAATAGCACACATGTATGTGTTAAAGAACATTGCAAGGAGATTGTCACTACATCAGCAACTACACAGTTACTGCTTTTAAATAAAGCAACAGGCAGCATAACATCACTGTTTCTTTGCTCATCTCTGACTGAAGCACGGGCTCTACTCTCCAGCACAATGGTGACCCACAAAACTAATTAATTAAACTAAAAGATCTCTCCTATATCATCTTGTGCAAAACACATAAAACACTTCAGTTTCATATTTACTCTCCTTATCAGTTATTGACTTTGCATTACTTTTTTTCTATGAACTTTCACTAATATTTCAGTGAAATGAACTTCTTTTGTTTAATACATCTGACTGTTACATTTTACAGAATATTACTGTTTTTCCTTGATTTTACGGTAATCTACTGGCAGCTCTGGTTGCCAGTAAATTGCTGTTTTTCTACAGTTTTCTACCGTAAATTAATTTACAGTTGATTACCGTTAAAATAAGCTTCACTCTGTTTTTTTTATCTGACACATTTAACCCTTTCATCCCCACTGCAAATTCTTTAGTTTTAAATGAACACTTGTGTGTCCACACTACATAGAGTTGGAGTAACACTGAAGCAGTGTTGAAGTTAATTATATAATTCAGTGATTAATCAACTGATGATTGAGCATTAGTGATGAACACCTGATGTTAACAAGCAGAATCACTGAAGGACAGAGGAACAACAAGAAAATTAAAAAGGGAAACACAAGAACTACAACTGAATTCAGCCACAGAACACATTAAATCTCTGAAGATCTCAGCAGAGGAGGATTAAATAACTCCAAAAAATAGCATTAGCTTCACTTATTACTAACCAGATTGACTTTATTTTTTCATATGTCTACATTAATTCCTTTTGAGTATTAACAGAGGTTTAGATGTTGTTTTGTTTCATTTGACGTTACCATTATGAAGATCAGTGTTTGCTTTAGTTGGGCTCTTGACCCTTGACTATAGCTTTAGCTTATTTTTGCCTGCTTTAAGTGTGTATTTTTAAGACACATTTGTTGTGGCGAAAACAAAGCCAAAAAAAATGAGATCAGGTGTTGATGATCATGATGTCATTATATGATGTTTGGATCACTAGTCTCAGCCTGTGTCTATTCCTTACCAATAATGTGTAAATTATATTACTAGACTGTGAAACTACAGCAAAAGATCAAGCAGTACTGCGTAATCAGTTCTGAAGGATTTTTAAACTCATCATACACTAAAAAAAATTGAACTACGGCTTTACTTCTACACACACTAACATCAAGAATCAGCCAATGAATCTCAGCAATGGTGACAATCAACAAAAAAGATAACATTAAATTTGAACATCTCAAAATACGCAACTAAAAGTCAACACAAAACCAAAAGCAAAAATAAAAGCAAAAAGTAAAAATTAAAGCAAATAACCAGAAAATTCAGCTGCATAATTTATTCATGCTGCAATGCATGCTGGGAGTCATGGCTTTTTTTTGGTACCCAACATGCATTGCAGCATAAAACTTAATGTTGTCACCATTGTTGAGATCCATACACCGATTATTGATGACTGTGTGTGTCTAGCTGATCAAGAAGTTCAAAATGTTCTGAGTATAACCTTCTTAAAATCATTAATATTTTCTGGACGTCAAATCCCCGATAGATCTCAATCTGTAAAATCACAATGACAACAAAATCAAAACTATGAATTGATGACTGTGTGTGTCTAGCTGATCAAGAAGTTCAAAATGTTCTGAGTATAACCTTCTTAAAATCATTAATATTTTCTGGACGTCAAATCCCCGATAGATCTCAATCTGTAAAATCACAATGACAACAAAATCAAAACTATGAAACAGTTTTACTGTTGTAAAATGTAAAATGGTAACATTTAACAACTTCAGGCAGCAAATGAGATCAGTGAATCAGGCCGTTATATGATGTTAGTGACTATTAACAACCAGCCATTGTCATCCTGTTGTCTTCGGGCTTTGTGCCATAGCAAACGTGTTTTAAAGTCAAAGCTACGGCAGCCAAAGAAAAACGAATGCTCAATAGTCAAGGGTCAAGAGCCCAACTAAAGCAATCACTGATCACCATTATGGTAACATCAAATGAAAATAAAATGACGTCTAAACCTCTGTCACCTTTTAATAAGAACTTCTGTAGACGTCTGACAGAAATAAAGTCAGTCTGGTTAGTAATAAGTGAAGCTGGTAATGCTGTTTGTGGAGATGTCTAATCCTCCTCTGCTGAGATCTTTTGTTAAGATTTAATGTCTTGTATCTAGATTTTATCTTTTTTTCTGTTCTTCTTGTTCCTCTTTCCTTCAGTGATTCTGATTGTTAACAGCAGGTGTTCATCAGGGTCTCAATTAACTTAGAAAATTAACTGAATTATTCACTCAGTCAATTGGAGTATATTAGTGAACTAATGTAGGGAATAGTGAATGAGGGTGTAGGATATGATTTGGAACACAGTCTCTGAGTGTCGACTTTGAGCGCTGTTAATTCACAGTATATTCCTGTAGGCTACTTTCTCGAAAACAACAAATATCACCCCGAATGCATTTTTTCTACGGTATATTGCTGTTTAAATGGAAAACAGCATATTACTGAAAAATTTGGCTGTTTTTTACGGCAATTTTTTACAGTGTTTTTACAGTGTACAGATGCCACAAAATGTATATGGACACTTAATGTAATAATTTCAATGCATTAAAAACAAAATATCAAACCAAGTGGTTGCAGATGCCATGCTAGACTGCAGAACTAACCTAAGTTTTCTGAGCCATTTTTGTAAATTGGTTACATTATGATTTTTAGGATGTACTGTATGAAATTAGTTTCCTTTATGTTTCAAAATTGAAACCTTAGAAACATCTTTTTTGTGAAATAGTTTGCTTCAAAAGATTGTTTGTGCTCATTATTTAAAATAAAACTATTTGTATATATTTTGCAATATATTTAAGAGTTTCTTAAGTGCCCACATATACTTTTTTTATGGTTTCTCCAGACCTGAAAACAGCCATTCCTATAGCATACTTTAATGTGCTATTCCTACTCAGCCTGAGAGGAATATTTGACCATTACCGCCTCACGCTGTTCCCGTTTCCTCAGATACAAAACTGACTTCCTGAATGAGGTCACTGCTGTTCAAACACCCTTATTTCCAATCCACACGCCATGGTCCAATCAGATTGCACCTACAACCATGCTTTTATACTACTTCTGTTTATTATATTAGAAACATGTTAGCAGTAGGCTACCGTTTTGCTAGTAAGTTTACACACCCCTTGCAGACTATGTAAGATTTATGTTTTTTCTTAAAGTGGTCATAAAAATTCATTTTTTTTATGTAGCACACTAATAAAGCTTTTTTTAAATAAAACAGACATTTAAATAAAATATTTAACAAACAAACATACTAAGAATGAGAAATTTGTAAAACTTTTTAGGCCTGCGTATAGGTACACTATTCTGTTCAAAGTTAGTGGTCAGAAAGATTTTTATATTGTTTTTGAAATAAGTCTCTTATGCTTTACAACCTGCATTTATTTGATCAAAAATATAGTTAGAAATGTAATATTGTGAAATTAAATTTTGTAAATTCCCTACTGTGAATTTCTTTCACAGTAGGGAACGGTAGTGTATTTCGATAAGGTTATTTATAAACCCTCTTGATTTAAAGTAAAAAGAAATGAAACATTACTGCATTCACTGCATTCAAACTAAGGTTAATTCTCTCTGAAAAAGGTCAACTTTATGTTACTTAAGTCCTTAAAGAACTTTTAGACCCCAAGTTCACATTTGGCCACATCCCAAGGGGGCACTTGACAATAACATGACCCACTTTATAGCTCAACAACAACTGCACATGAACCATAATCCCCTTCCTCAACTTTCTTTGCCCTCTTTCCAGACAGGTAGACAGGCATGCTCCTGCAGGAATGTCCCAGTGTTTTTCTTTTGCAAACTACTTGGGTATGTCACCCCAAGATGAAAATACCAGCTACATTCCTCTCTAGCACCTCTCCGTCCAATCAGCTCTTAGGATTATAGATGTGGGCAACTGTGGGGCGATAAGAGCAGGTTTGCTGTTTACACACAGACGGATCTTTGTTAGGTGACCCTGACTATGGCTTTAATCGTAAAGACCTCTTGTTGCAGGTAATGTTCAGCAATGCAATGTTCAGGCATGTTCAGACATCCACAGCAAACAAAGAAGCCAGATCTTTCATAAAGACTGCGGTGGGTTAATAACATGCAGGAAAGAAATCAAACGGGGGAAGGAAAAGGGGGAGAGTGTTAATTTGAAAACAACATTTGTTTTATGAGCCAAGATAAGACTGTGGAGAGAAAGACAGAAGTGCTACGAGAACATTGAGACGTCAGATCTACGATGAAAAAACAGAAGGAGCAGACAAGGCCAAAATCTTACAACAAAGGGCTTTTTGAGTCCTTTTGCTTTACGCATGGCATGATGTGGGAGGACATTCCTGACAACTATCAGCTCAGCTGTAACGCACATGGGATGATCAAAGAAGGATCACACATTTCATAGTCTCACCCAGAGCTGCAGGACGGGTGGTGACAGCCACAGACAAGTTTAGCATTTCGGCGGACGGGTGGGAGATTTAAAAAGGGAAACGGTCTGTCAACCTCCCCCTGTTTTCATTCCTTTCCCTCATCAGATCTAACAAGAACTCTGGCAGAAACATGGTTGCTTTCCAGGTCATTTCCAAACGCGTTTGACGTAGGCTGATCTTGTTTGTGATGTGATGGCTGGGTTCATCTTTTTGCCCTACATAAGGGCTATGTTCAGAATGGAAAACTAACTACGTACTGTATACTGCCACTTTTAAAAGTTCTTTGTTGATCCTTTCCGTTGCAAGGTTTTTAGATTACTAAATTGTTCTTCACCCTATGAAAAAATGCTTCCTTTAAGAGTCATTTACTGAAATGCTTTTTGGGGAACCCGAAATGGTGGTTCTATGGCACCGCTATTCGAAATGACAAATTTTAGGCATTATAGCACATTTTAAAACAGATCCTTGATTCTGATTGGTTGGGCTGTGTTCGAAGCCATTGTAAATGACTCTCCGAACCTGGCTGTGACCTCATTAAATGAGGCTGTTCTAGATTCACTGTAAACCACGGCTTTTTGAATGAAAGTTTACACACTTGCATCTTTAACAATATCAGCATAGAAAGCCCATCTGTTCGCTCGAAGGTGACAAAGCAGCGCTGCTTATTTAGTCCAGTCTGTCACATGTGACAATGATCTCATTGTGCCTGGACTTCATATGGGATTCCCTTCATGGCATGCAGCTCATTTACCAAGGGTTGAAGCAGCCCTCTTGCTTCCCCTGGACACACTCAATGATGCGAGATCTTTTAGGTGGACAAACCACTCTCTGTTCTGAGTTTCCTCCCCTTCTGCAGTCTTTCACTGACTATCAGGCCACTGAAAATCATCATGTTGCGTAAGGAGGGTGATATTAATGCTGTTATGTTTAAAAATAACAATAGTTGGCTATAAAGACTGTAATTACGGCAGCAATTTGGAACGGTTTGTAGGGGTATAGGGTAAATGTGACTCGCAGATATTTTGCTTTTTAATAAATGCCTTGAGGAACTGAATAATAATTCGCCTGCACCATTATAATGCAAGAGTTTTAAAATTGTCTGAAAAAAACATATTAAGACTTTTTAAGTCATTAGTCCCAAATTCCAAAGTTAATAAATGAAAGAGTGTGGAATGTTGTTACAGCTGCATCTGGCCGCAGGGATAAGAACCGTAAGGAAATCCACATTAGGCTGCAAAACCTTATGTAATATTATTTTAACAGTATTCCTCTCTATAGCAAAGATTTCTTTGAAGAAGCCATTACCATCATATACAGCTTTTCACAAAGTCACTTTAGTCAGTTTACAAATTGACGCTAACTCTTTACACTGTACGATTGTTGTTGTTTTTCTGTCAAATGACATTTGACATTTTTGACATTACATTAACATTCACTAAATCCTCCTGCACTCTAATTCAGTAGGCTACTTCTTCATATCAAAAATATAGTAAAATGAATGTTCTATATTTTGTCTCAATAATATTTATTCCTTAATATTTTGTATTTTGAGGCGATTTCTTGGTACTAGATTACTAAATGATGCACCATTTATTTAATAAAATACAAATAGTTCAAATAAAAAATAAAAAAATCATATTATTTTCAATTCATGCAGTGATTAAGTTAAAAGTGGAGCAAAGGTATTTAAATACCTTAGCCCTATATATAGATATTTACAGAGCTGTATTCCTAGTTGGATTTAAGAGTATTTTCAGACATTATTACTTACTTTTAATAGGTTTTGCATTTGGAAATATATTTAGGCATTATCAAAGACTACTTCACTGTCCATTTAGCCTTTTCTAATCATGTCCCAATTTTTCTGTGTTCATAAAGCAATTGGCGTAAAAGCCACCAAGTTTCGTACCATTCAGACAAAGTAAAAAATGTAACAATTTGAAACTTTTAAACTGATTTTTTTTATTTTATTCATTTTAGGGTTAAAAAAGAGAGGTTGTTTACAGGCATCTATGGTTTCATAAAGAACCTGTTGCATCCATGAGACATTTTCAATGTACAAAAGGTTCTTTTGAACTCTCTTCACAGTAGAAATAATAGTTTAAGAATTGGCATTGTGTGAAAAACTTGTTTTGGAACCAAGAGTATATGGTCCATGATTCACCTGACTCTGAGGTGTTTTTGAATGCAAGCAGACCTCATGCAGATGTTTTTTTCTTGTCGCAACTGATTGACAGAATCATCACTCAACACATGCAATTACAGTCTTTGTAACATCTGCACCATACTCAACAATGATTTCACACCTGTCCGCCAGTGAGAGCTCTGTAAGTCAGCAGGATCACAGGTTAACACACCTGAGCCAATTGTAAAAGTGTTGAGTGACGAGTCCAATGTTTTCACAACCATAGCATCTGGTTCACTAATAGCATCTGCATCCCTCTCGTCTGTCTACATGTTTAAATCTTTTCATCATCTCGCATTGACTCATGAAATAATTGCTGCTCTTATGCATGTTACTTATAACAATTGTGTGCTTAGTGTAATAGACAGTGTTTTTACAACAGTAACATCTGGTTTGAGGGTTCTAACGCTATTGTTTTTGCAAAGTGCATAGGTCGTTTAAGTCAACAACAAAACAATGCACAAAAACAACAATAAAAACAACTATAAACCTTCAGTTGTTTGTTCGTTTCAATTTGATTGATTCTTTTTTTGTCAGAGAGAATGAAATCCCTCGCCTCACGGCACAAGTTCTTGGTTTAAAAGAAGGCTATCATTGTCTCTGGTGTTTGATGTTTATATGATGCCAATCTCTCAGTTCAGAGTCATGATTCAGTGCCCATGATGAATTCAACAAACAAAACACATGCCAAATTGTGCCGAGAGTCGATCGTAGAACAAGTTAAATATAGACTGCGGCCAAAATAAACATTATTAGTCATATTCAATATTCAACAATATTAGTCAAAGTAGTTTCTTTATCCATTAGGCTTCACCAAACAGGTGAGTGATTCAGTTGGGGACACTTAAAATTAATTTGATATTTACATGTATACTTATTTATAGAGAAGACTGAGTCACAATACTGCTGTCATTACCATCACACCAAGCAATTTTTCATACAAAGGTTTTTTTAAAGGTCTATGATGGAAATGAAAGTGATAAAATATATCATAAGTGAACACATCTGCCAGGACAGCAGAGAGACTTTTTTTTTTTTTTTTTTTACATTCATGATATGAAAATACACTGTAAATTGTAACTTAAAGAGCTTTTTTTACTGGATTTAACACAAAAATAATTTTGTTTGTATAAATTATTGTATTTAGGTTGTTTCAGCAATATTATATATTTGTGACATTAATATTAGGCCTATTTATATTTTTGTACTTTTTGTCATTACCGAACCAGTCATATAATTTCATTAGACGTCACTAACACTGTCACTGCAATAACAACAATCCATCACACATGTATGAGATGTATAATATAGACTTTAATCTTCCAATATTATATGTAAATGTCCCTAAGTAAAGAATCACCCTGTTCATTATAGACAGAGACAGTGTGCGCTTATTTTGAGTAAACAGACTTTTACTTCAAGGTTTATTTGTGTAAATGATAAAAAGTCTCACCATTGCCGAAACGATGTCTGTCATCTTCAATGGCAAAAGACACTTATTACTACTTGAAGGTACGCAGCGCTCTTTGCCAAATATCCTGCGCGCTTCCAAATGACAGAAAGAAAAGCCTATTCAATATTTCCTCTTCTTTGAAAACTCCAACTCTCTGCCGACAGTTGATGATAAAAATTAAAACAAGTGTAACAGTCAGACCAAAATAATTAATTTCCAAAGAAATTAAACCAGTTTGTGTCTCTTTGGTGACTGGAAGGCGCTGCCTGTCGCTCTTGGCCAGCGGCGACTCCGCTGTGCTGTGGAATGCGCAACAGCTGGAGTGCGCGTGCGCATTGGAGCCCCCGGCGCGTGCAGTTCAGCCAGCACTGTGCACTATTTGTTGACCAAGGGATAAAACATTCATCTGTCATCATTTTTTTTTAATTAATCAGACTTTGTCGATAGAATGTTATTAACCCAATGTATACGATTTCATGTTTTCTGTTCAATTTATTACGTTGTCGTTAACAGTCTCTACCCCAAACCCGCCTGCCCTCTGACCATAATTTAGTAGGCTACTACTACCACTACTACTACTACTACTACTACTACACACACACACACACACACACGAATATGTGGTTTTATACTGTACAAACTGTATATTCTATAGCCTACTGTTTTTTTTACATTGCTTTAACTCATCAAAATAAGTTATTTTCAACGTTTTTCTAAAGATTCAACTCGTTTTTTAAGTCAGTCTAATCTAATGTTATTTAAGTTGAAATAACAAACATTTAAACATTTAAGTACAAGTTGATTGCATTTTTTTTACAGTGTATCCCCCTACACTAACCCTACTCCTAAATCTGCCCATCAGAAAACTTATCTGCATTTAAAAAAAAAAAACACTTAATGTTATATCAGGAAGTGTCCTCATAAACCATGTTTACGTGGTAATACCCAAGTCAGTATACACGTGTCCTCATAAACCATATATCATAGTGCATCTTAGACAAATAAGGTGAATCAATTCCAATTCTGACAATGATAAAATCAACCAGCTTTCTCCGCTCACAATTATCTAAAAGTTAATTACAGCTGTCATCTCAAAATATCCACTGAGAAACTATTTGTTTAATTAACATACAGAATCTACAATGTGTGTCATGCATTCTCACCCACCGTCGTTCACACCCTACGTCCAATTTGTGATTAGAGGTCTCATGTGACTGAATTCTTCAGTAAACAGGATGCTCCAGCGCACACTCATCCACGCTTTTCTTATCTCAGAAACGGGACCAATGCCTTTTACTAAATAAATAAGCAAGCTCTCCACGTGAAGGTTGTCTGCAATGGCATAGCTCTATTTTATACAAATGCAAATGCTGTTATTTTAAAAGATTTACTTGGAATCACCTGCTTTATGCATGTATATTTTCCTAAAACTCCATCAAACAATCTATCATTACTCTTTACTCTTTACAGTCCCCGAATGAGATGGACAAACAGTGGGAATGGAGAACTGGATGACATTTGGTCAGTTCACAGATGGCCAGTGTTGCCCATACAGCCTCCCTTCACCCTGGAGAACCCTCAAACAAAAAGGTTGAAGCTACGAGTGTTAAGTGAGTTAGAGAAAACATAGAGCATGTCCACTGTAGCAGTCGTTACCCACAAGGCCACAGTGGCGTGTAATTACACTGCAGTTAGTGTCCCTTTACTTAAGTTACTGCATTGCTGCCGACATGAAAAAAACAAACCCTGACATTCTTTCATGATCTGGAATGAAATAAAATGGGAGTGAAGAAAGGGAGAGCCCAGAAACAAAGGATGGAGAGAAAGAATTTTGTTTGTCAAGGTCTTAAAAAGACCACAGGTGCACACTTTCATGGAGAGAACAAACAATCTCATAGTTTGAAATCGTAGCTGGCCAGGTCACCATGTCTTGAGCTTCTCAAAAATTTGGCATAATGTTTTTTAAAGGTGCATTTTGTAATATTTCTGAGGATCTATTGACAGAAATGCAATATAAGATCCATAACTATGTTTTCAGTGGTGTATAAAGACCTTGCATAATGAACCGTTGTGTTTTTATTACCTTGAAATTAGACATTTATATCTCCATAAACGCGGGCACCCCCTTCTATGGAGGTCGACATATTGTGTCGTCGTGTTTCTACCGTAGCCGACAGCTATCATATTTTCCTGTCGGCCACCGTAACTTTGGTTGGTTGCAATTCGTAACCTTACCACTAGATGCCACTAAAAATCACACACTGCACCTTTAAGGCTTGGAATTACATATCAACTCATTGATACAGAAGGGTCCAAAAGTCTGATCACTAAAATTCATGTATTCAAAATCTAAATTTTGGAACATTTAAAACAAAGAAATTCTTACAAATTAAGCTTCCAAAAGGGCAAATGGGGGTTTTCACCATGATGCCATAGAAGAACCCTTTTTGATTCCTCAAAGATCAGTGAACAGTTCTTAAAATAACAATTTTTCTTCATTTGAAGAACACTTTAATAATCTAAAGAACCTTTTGTATACCTTTTGCAATATGGAAAGTTTCCATGGATGTTAAAGGTTCTCTATGGAACCATAGATAAAGAACCTTTGTTTTCAAGAGTGTATGCTGTAAAATAAATGAGAATTATGGAGTATTCTGCACTATTTCTAGGAAATTTAAATTGATCATGTGACTTCTTTGTACAGACAGTCAGATGTTCTTGCTTCAACTAAGCTCATTTGGGACATCTCAAATAATCCTAGAGAACATGATCATCAGATGTTACGCAAACTTATGTGTTATTTCAGTTCAGAGACATTGAGGATCAATGATTGTAACTCTAATGATTGTTACGTTGATAATATAATTTGTGATGAAATTACAAAGAAGTAAATACATTTATTTGCACTTGTAGATGTTTGGACCATGTCTTTTGATTCAAAACTGGACTGCATTTTTTCAGGTAAAATTCATTATGAATATCCAAACTAAAAAAGTCAAGGGGAAACATTCCCTTTGCGAGAACGGCGGCGAACAAAAACTGATTTTAAAGCCAAAGAGAACGAGAGCAGCTGTGCTGATTAGATCTGTCTCTTTCTCTCTTCCTAAATACCTCCATGCTTTAAGCACATAATTGTTCCTTCATTGGATTGAAATGCTCTGTGTGGACTCGTTCACATGGTCCTGATCATTATCTGATGTCACTGGAATGTGGACATGGTCACAGGGAAGCGCAGGTGTGGAAGAACCCAGGCTGCAGGGCCCATTTATGTGGAGCCGGTCACATCGTTTCTGTGAATACTGGTAGGAACAGTTTTTTAAATACTGAAGAGCAAAAAAAAAAAAAAAAAACTGAGATTAACTTAAGATGATTACACCTAATACTCATAAAAAAAGAGAAGATTTTCAGCATATCATTTAAAGGGCTTATTGGGTCAATCTCACAAAGACTGTCATGCTTTTTCACACTAAAATCAAAAAAGTATTTTTATATTTATAAAGTCACCATGGGAATTTTTTTTAAATTTAAAATTATAAATACATTTTTGTTCCAATAAAAGGTTATTTATTGGTTACCCCCCCCCCCCCCCCATTACTTTAATGAGAAATTAAATTATAAATGATTATCCGTCATGTCAGTATTTATTATAGTGCCAAATTTCAGAGAAAAATCAAGGCAAATTATAAATTAAATTTTTGTAACAATAAGAAGTTACTGAATCTATTTATTGGTAAAATGCTATTTTTTCACAACTTTAATGAGAAAAAACAATGATATATTAATAAAATTATTATCCATTATTGCAGTATTTGTTATATTGACAAATTTCTAAGCATATCTTGGCAATTATAAAAAAATGAATTTATTGGTAAACCCCCCCCCCCCCACATTTTCATAACTTTAATGAGAAAAAATAATGATGTATTAATTAAATTCTAAATTGTTATTCATCATAGACATATTTAAAGTGCCAAATTTCTGAGAAAATCGAGGCAACAGAAAATACAAAAACTCTTTATCATTATGTACATAATTATCATTATGTACATAATTATCATTATGTATGTATAAAAACTCTTTATGTTCTTCACCAGCTGTAAAAGAAAAGTGGTTCCTGTCGTGACCATGGTCCACATCTTCACTGTTAAACCACTCTAAGTGCTGAGATCATACAGAACACAGGATACTTTCTTTTTCATGATGCAACATAAAACTCAATAAGCCTGCTTCTTCTTGCCCTGATATTGTGATTTCATATATTTTTATATGACAGAATAAACATTTAATATTTATTAAAATGCATTCTAAAATATGAATCATAATTACACTTTTTTTTTCAATGAATAAAGTACGTGAAAGTGCTGTTGCGGTAAAATTATCAGACTAATGGCACTTAAAGCTCTGTTGAATGAAATACAAAAAATGGCCAGTTTAGCGTTTATTTGGTATCCGTCGCCTCTTGATAATCACATGCAGTGACATCCATGTGATCCCAGTTCTTCGTGGTCAGCACAACTTCAGTCTTTGCGGTGCTCAAATAAAAAGTCATGTGCCTGACCGATCTTGAAGCAGGAGGTTATTTAAACTAATGACAGTGTTTGCGAAGTCCACAAGTTCTACGAAGTCTGAAGTGATGATATTGACCCCATCTATGCCTGGCTTTTGTGCCCCAACCCATGTCATTATGGTTGGAAGGTTCCTGTGAAAGAAACAACAGAAGTGCATGTAAGAACAGACGGGTAGGATGCATTGAATAATGCATATTCTAATAGCATGCTGATTTATAGTGCTCATACACAAATCAAGCCTGCATTTACACTCATTTTCCACTTTATCTCTTCAATGAAAGACTGAAAATTGTATGTACACTACCTTTCAAAAGTTAGGAGTCCGGAAGATTTTGTTGTTGTTGTTGAAAGAAATGAATACTTTTTATCCAGCGAGAATGCATTTAATTGATAAAAGGTGACATTTATAATTTTACATTTATAAGACATTTATAATATTACAATATATTTCTCTTTCAAATAAATGCTGTTCTTTTGAACTTTCTTAATCAAAGAATTCATTTAAAATGTTTATCTACAGTTTCCACAAAGCAGCACAACTGTTTTCAACATTGATAATAATAAATAAAAATGTTTCTTGAGGACCAAATCAGAATATTAGAAGGATCATGCGACCTAAGAATGAAGTAATTATGCTGAAAATTCAGCTTTGCCATCATAAATTATATTTGAAAATATATTACGAAAATATATTATATAGAGAACAGTTCTTTTAAATTGTAAAAATATTTCACAATATTACCGTTCTTACTGCATTTTTTATCAAATAAATTCAGCCCTGGTAAGCATTAGAGACTTTTTTCAAAACACTTTCAAGGTTGTATGTGTATAGATTTGCATAAATACACATGCATGTTTAATCAACATGATAAAACCACACTCGTCTACAGGGAAGTAGCTGAAGTAGTTTTAGCAATCACAGAGTTAGTTCTACTTCAGGTCAGCTCAGACTCAAATTAAACTTCCCAAGCACCACAGCCATCTACAGCAGTAGCCAAGACAAAACCAGGAAATGGGAAGCTCAGGCTGTGTTTTTCCTGGAATAATAAACAATCCAACATCCACACTCAGGCAGATTTAAACAGCTTCCTCCGAGACGGCTGTCTCACTAGGATGTCCGCTAAGACATAGTACGAGGCTCCATATTTCTGTGTTGGTCAGTATATGTGCCACTATGTCATATTAAGTCAGACAGCCTAAGTTCATGTAGGGTATATTCAAAATAGTATACAAAATGTGGTCTGAATACTATATGTACTGTATGCAAATATTATGCATTGATCAAAAGCCAGCCCTACATTTCAAGGGGCCTTGGAATTTTTTATGGGGGGCCCTTTCAGCCTGTGTTAAAAAAAAGTGGGCTGGGACCTTAGCGGACCCCCTCAATGTGAAGACAGGTTATGTTTGTGCTCAGAAGGGTTCCTCACTCTGGTCCTCCTGACATTTACCAAATATGGGGCTGCCACCTAGTGGATCATTTGAAAATCATTCCAACATTTATAGTTTATTCCAATATGTGTGTGTGTGTGTGTGTGTGTGTGTGTGTGTGTGTGTGTGTGTGTGTGTGTGTGTGTGTGTGTGTGTGTGTGTGTGTGTGTGTGTGTGTGTGTGTCATAGATATACAATTATAATTTTTGGTTTTAGTAATTTTGTTGTGCGTTTCTGTCATTTTTATTAGTTTTTGTTTTTAAACATGTTTGAAATATATAGGGTTTTTATTAAGTTTTAGTTTATTTAGTTCGAGTTATTTTAGGGTATGTTCACACTTGACATGTTTGGTTCGATTAAAACGAACCCTGGTGCGATTGCTCGGTTCATTTGAATAAACAAACTCGATTTAAATATGAACATGACACGGACCAAAGACACCTAAAGAACCAAAGACAGGACGTGATGTTACAAGATGTGAGCCTAAAAAGGACAAAATGCTGAAGCATACCTGGGGGTTTTTTTTCGTCATAGAAGCTACGTTGCCCATTAAGCCTACAGTTCGGCATCAGAAACGCTGTTTCCTTGCTGCAGATATTTTCTTTTGTGTGCAACGGAGGAATTCCTCGCACGGTTTTGACTCCTTTACACATTTTATAAACTCAAGTTCTCAGCTGGTCAAAATACCATCATACATATGCACATACAACGAGTGCATTTAGCCCAGGACACAGCATTGTTTTAGATGTTCGTTAAGTTCTGTCGCAAAATATATATATATATATATATATATATATATATATATATATATATATATTTATCTTTAGGTTCGACCTAAAAAATGACAGTGTGAACACTAAGCGAACCAGGACTAAATATATTATTTTCTGTTTTGGTCCAGACCAAAAGAACCAAGAGAACCAAACTAAAAGTGTGAACACCCTAAATAATTCAGCTTAATTGAAAAAATTTTCCTCAACCTCAAAACTCACCTCTCCACCAGGTAGTTTCTTAGCCCCCGCACCAGCCCCCTGGCAATGGTCTTGACACGTGGGGTTAAAATGGCCTGAGATACATGGAAGCTGCCGTGTTTGGCTCGTTCACACAGCGTGGTCTCCAGGAACTGGATGAGCTTGGTAGTGTCTGTGGTATTGGCCCAGGGAGCGGGGATTTTACTACCAGGCCACATCACAGGGCAGCCCTCAGCAGATGGATGATGATAGAACACTAGGACCTGTGAAACCAAACACAAACTTGAGAAACTGAAAGAGCCATTATTCTCTAGTCAAAATAACATGATGGGCTCTAATGATGATAATGCTAATTTTATATTAGTGGTGCTTCCAAAAGGCTTGCTACGGCTCATATTTGAACTTAGTGAACAATCTGTATTAAAGTATTAAACCTTGGTGCATATCTCATGCCGTTTCCACAAGTCATGAATTATCGAATTATCTGAATTATCAAGGAGTGGTGTGCTGTTGCTCTTGGATAATAAAAACGGACCAAAAAAATCTCATAGACTTATATTGAAGTAGGGACTTAAGCCTTATATAGGGACCAAAGTAAGAGACTTGATGGTGGGTTCTAGCAAGTCAGCACTTAGTAAACACCCAAAACACCCTAGAAACCACTTGGTAAAACCCCTCAAAAAAACTCCTCAATCATATAGAAACCATCCACGAAAATCCTATAGACCAGTGTTTCTTAACCTTTTTTATTGTCCACAACATTATCCGATGGCTCCATGACTTTTCCAGTTTTGTATGATTTACTGGATAAGGACTAAAGATTATAAAAAAAAAATTGTTATGCCTTTTTCAGCCCGATAAAATATTTTAAATAAAAAATTTATAATCGTTATAAAAATAACCATGAAGTTCTAAGATTTTATTTTCCTAAATGAGACTATGACGTATATGGCGGAGAAATGCAACCTCCGGAGGACGCAGCTTTCGAAATGAGACACAGCTAAATACACTAAAGACACGGCTGCATCCGAAATCGCATACTTCCCTACTATATAGTAGGCGAAAAACAGTATGTGACAAAAGAAGTATTCACAGTACTCATAAAAGAGTACCCGGATGACCTACTTCATCCGATGAGATTCTGAAGTGTGTATACAATGGACACTTTACTATCCCATGAGGCCACGGGAGAGGATTTATGAATAGAGGTGAAGCGACGCAACTGACGCTGGTAGGTCACATGATAATGACAGCATGGCGAATGTAGTGTGTCAGGATTACATTCATACTATATAGAACATACTTTTTAGCTGTCGTGAAGTAATTACTAATTCAAAATAAGTACCTACTCAAGAGAGTATATGACTTTTGGTGCAGTCACCATTTGATAGCATGTGCTAACAAAGGCGGTCGACAGATGCGCACTAGAAAGGTTCATCTTTGTCCAGTGTCTGCACTATTTTTCTCCAGAAGTTATGACCAATACAAATGTCTTTGTATTCTTTTGAACTAAAGTTTCGTCTTTCTCATAACCACCTCACACATGTGCTTATCAATGCGAGTGTCTGTTATGTTTGCAGTCTCTGGTATTTTGTTGTTGTTGTTGTTCTGTCTCTTTAGTTTAATTTTCTACTGTGAATCAATGGTCTGAGCCAAATTCAGTGTGCATGTGCGACCGCAGTTACAAAAATCGAGTGTTGAGCGTACTATTCTATGGTGACAAATGACAATTTGCGGACCCTCGCGTACGCGTACAAACAGAATTACGTCAAACAGAAGGCTTCCTTATATTTTATAGTTTTTCAGGACTGTGGGATTCTGGGTTCTTCGAAATAAAATTTAATTAGAGGATGAATTAAAATAAGAAATATCTTGGTTTTTAGATATTGGCTTATTCTAATGCTTGTTTTTCAACTATATATTTTCAAGTTATCTTGAAGAAGTTTGGAAGTTCTCTTACGAGAGGTTCTCTCGTATTGCGTAAGCTAGCTTACGCTACGGGTAAAGTCATCTTTTCTCGAGATATTGAAGCCAAAAATCATCCCTAATTTTGCATTTATTGTCAACGCAGTGCAGCAGCCAGCAGACCTAGAGCAGCCAATCTTGCGTGCTCATTGGCTGCCGTGCGGCAACTGCTGCAGCCTACCGCGTGACGTCGCGCCCTCCACGCATCACAGCCCGCCAAAATGGGGGTGGCTTAGCTTATAAAAGCCAGGCTCGGATGCTGCGTCACTGATTTTCATCATCTTCAGTGAAGCTCTCCGCATCGCTGGATCTTGAGAGAAAGCGTCTGCCGTTGAAAACTAGCGACCCTCCGTGCCTGCTACGCCATCCGGCGTTGAGTATCCTTTTTGTGCCTGCCTTCTGTGACTGTTTGCCGCTGCGACACAACTCTCTCTCACTAAAAAGAGCGCGAGCGTTTTTGTCAAAATGCCTCGCCTTTCCTGCGGCTCGTGCAGAGCCCCGCTCAGCGCAGGAGACCGCCATGTGATTTACGCTCTCTGCCTGGGCCCAGACCACTGTGATGCGCTTCCGTTGTCAACCCTGCGGGCTCGACTCGAAGGCTTAACCCTGGACGCTGTCACTCCGCCCTCTGGACCGTGCAAGAAGAAGCGCTGTGCGCAGAGGATGCCGGAGCCTGTCCCGCCAGCCTCACTCTCTCCTTCTCCGCCCCTCCCGGACGCGCAGCTGCCGGCTTCGGCCCTCACTGCCGCCGCCTCATGGGACGAAGCTGAAGGAGCGTACCCAGGTGACAGCTGTTCTATCCTGGCATCGGATAGCGAGGAGTGGCCGAGTTCCCATCACTCCGCCTCCTCCTTGATCCAGGAATCCAGCAGGACTCGGGCTGGCGTGAACGCCGAGCTCATGCGCCTCCTTTCGAAGGCAGTCGACCAACTCGGCCTGGATTGGTCACCGCCTAAGGAGCCCGCGCCCAATAGGCTCGACGGCTGCTTCCTCCACAGCCGCCGCCCCCCGCCCGTTTCCAGATCTGCGCCATTTCTGCCAGAGCTTCATGCCGAGCTTTCAAAGTCGTGGAACGCACCATTCTCCGAGAGGCTCCACTCATATATCTCCTCGGCGCTCTCCCAAGTGGACGGCGCCGCCGAGAAGGGGCAAGCTGCGCATGCGCCCGCTACAACGCTGGTTGAACACCCATGTGCCTCACCAGGCTTGGGTTTCAGGCTACAGACGAATCAGAGTGACTAAGAGCTGCGTTTTGGCTCTGCAGCCCTGGTTAGCAGCCGACTGGTACCAGCGGGGAGTGACAATAGGGGCTGTCTCACACCGAAAGGTCATCTCTACGGACGCCTCCAACTTAGGTTGGGGCGCCGTCTTTGAGGGCCGACCGGTCTTTGGCCTGTGGTCAGACCAGGAGAGACGCTTCCACATAAACCGTCTGGAAATGATAGCGGTCGAGAACACGCTCAAACGCTTCCTCCCGTTCATACAGGACCACCATGTGCTAGTCCGCTCACACAACATGTCTGTGGTGTCCTACATAAACCGTCAGGGCGGTGTCAGATCCAGAAGCCTCTGCCATCTGACGGAACGCCTTCTTGTATGGTCTCAGTTCCACCTGCGCTCGCTGAGAGCTGCGAATGTGCCAGGCCACTTGAACGACGGTCCAGACAAACTGCCCAGGAACCATGTTCCCCCAGGGGAATGGTCCCTGCACCCCAGACAGTCCAGTTACTGTGGTGCCTTTTCGACAAAGCGAAAGTCGACCTGTTTGCGTCAAAAGACACTTTTGACAAAGCTTTGTGAACGCTTTTTGATCTTTCATTGTTCCTAGAGGCCCTGAAAGCATTCCCATTTGAACCGTTAAACTCCGTGGACCTAAAGTACCTCTCGCTCAAAACCGGTTTTCTGAAAGCTCTGTCATCAGTTAAACGTGTGGGGGATTTACACGCGCTATCTGTTAGCGCCGCGTGTCTTGAGTTCGCGCCAAATGACTCTAAGTCATCCTTAAGCCGTGACATGGTTATGTCCCTAAAGTGTTGGGCACCCCCTTCAGAGCGCAGGTCATTTCTCTTTCGGCTCTGCCAGCATCCGATAGTGAGGGTGATGTTAATCTCCTCTGCCCCGTCAGGGTGCTGAGGGCTTACATTAAGCGCTCTCGCCGCCTCGAAACAGAGCCTGTCCAGATGGATAGTGAAGCTATCACATCTGCTTATGAGTCTAAAGGTCTGCAATGCCCCTTGGGCATCAGGGCGCATTCCACCAGAAGTGTGGCCTCGTCGTGGGCTTGGTCCAGCGGAATTTCCATTAAAGACATTTGTGAGGCGGCAGGCTGGGCCTCTCCGTCCACATTTGCTAGGTTTTATAACCTGGAAGTTCCCGCCTTGCAGGCTAGACTTCTGTCAGTGTGAGCGGTGTGTTTGTCCTGCCCAGATTATCATGCGCAGACTACTCTCATGCGACGTTAGCTCTCCTGGTTGAGCTGCACTATATGGTGAATAGTTATATGGACCGGCGACGCCGCTCTGTATACCCTGTATGTGCTTATAGCATGTGCTGGCCCGCATTGCTGGCCAACTGTTTCCCACTTATACATGTTCCCCGAGAATCCCTGGGACTCATGAAGTGGAGTTCCCGTAGCGTAAGCTAGCTTACGCAATACTAGAGAACCTCTCGTAAGAGAACGTACTCGGTTACTTACGTAACCTCGGTTCTCTCTAGAAGAGGGAACGAGTATTGCGTAACCCGACCGTGCAGACGCCACAAGCGATTTTTGCTTCAGTTGATGAAACCAGTGACGCAGCCTCCGAGCCTGGCTTCTATACGCTAAGCCACCCCCATTGGGTGTGACGTCACGCGCGAGGCTCAGTGGTAGGCTGCAGCAGTTGCCGCAAGGCAGCCAATGAGCACGCAAGATTGCCTGCTCTAGGTCTGCTGGCTGCTGCACTGCGTTGACAATAAATGCAAAATTAAGGATAATTTTTGGCTTCAATATCTTGAGAAAAGATGACTTTTCCCGTAGCGTAAGTTAGCTTACGCAATACTCGTTCCCTCTTCTAGAGAGAACTGAGGTTACGTAAGTAACCGAGTACGTTTCCTGAGGCTCCCTGGTTAAGAACCACTTCCTTCATTCATGGAACTGTTACTACTGCACAGGCAAACACCCCTCACATTTTCAAGAAGATTTAAAAAACATACCTGAACATATGTAACCAGCAACTCTGCCAGAACATTTAAGATCTTGGTTCACCACCTTTTCTGTTACTAGCAGAATCAGAATCAGTAACTGTATGTCCATAAAGACTAACATGAGAATCTGCTAATCTGAAGCTGTTCACAAAGAGCATAGTGCTTGCAGGGGATGTGAGTGTCCAGTGTTTGCCATTTCTACACCTGTCTTCCTCCATCAGAGTGGAAGTGAGACGTTAATCTGACAGTGACTAGGATCAGTGCACAGCAGGAATAGCTGACCCTTTGGTGCAGCACACCACAGACACACAGAGTCAGCACGTCAGCACTAGTTCACACACAAGTTGCTAACAAAAGTTTAGTATAACAGTCAAATGCAAACCCACACAATTTCCCCTCATTTCCATAGTCATTAGTTCATGCATTCATGACCTCTAGACTAGATTAATAATGCATTAATAGCTGGTTGTCCTTCATCCACAATAAACAAGCTACAATTAGTCCAAAATAATGATCATATAACACCAATCTTATCATCTCTACACTGGTTACCTATTAAGTTCCATATCAATTACAAAGTATTGCTATTGACCTATAAGGCCCTAAATGGTTTAGCTCCTGTGTATTTAACTGATCTTCTATCGCCCTACAATCCATCATGCTCTTTAAGGTCACAAACCTCTGGGCTTTTGCTATAAAGTTACCTAGAATATCTAAGTCCACTAAAGGAGGGAGAGCATTTTCACATTTGGCTCTTAAACTCTGGAATAGCCTTTATGGATCCAGTACGGTGGCCCAGTAGTGCACAACACAACGAAATTTAAAAAGCAAACATAAGTTCACAACACAACGAAATGAAGACACAACACAACGAAATGAATCCACAACACAACGGAAATGAGCCACAACACAACGGAAAATGTACAACACAACAGAAATGAGCAACAACACAGCGGAAATAAGCCACAACACAACGGAAAATGTACAACACAACGAAATAAAGCTGCAACACAACGGATATGCTCCCGACCACTAACGTTAGAGGACTCTCGGAGCGCGATAAAGTTAGTTTTCCTTGCCATTGTTCTATATATCAATACCAAGATTAGTTTTAACAGTATGTACCTATTGTATACCGACATAAAATATTACTTCAAAATCACCTACATGAATTATAGCTTCGTATTTATAGACCAATTTCGAGCCGACGTCACAATTACTTCACGGCGCTAGCTGGAGGCAAAACAAAGGGAAAACTGCAGGCGGCTAATACAAACCAGCACAGTTTCGGCTACATAATAAGGAGCTTAAATTACTATTATTATTATTAAATGTCATCTTGTTGTGTTGTTGGATGCAAGAATCAATGAAAAATGAATATGCTGTATATCTGGAATTTTTATTTCTAGAAAATATTCACATTATTAAAATTTCACCGTAATGTCACTCTTTACATTGACGTCTTCTTGGTGCTGGCTAGGCAGAACTGCGGATCGTACCACACAAGTCTTGTACATGACCATTCATCACATAGTTATAGGCATCTAAAGATTTATATGACCCCAGTATGTCTTTACGCTCGGTTTCTCTATCGGATAGGTGTAGGACTGAGCCTAGCGTTAACGTTAATCCTGTCAGATCGTCCATCCATTGCCTGAGCGTGTACGGGTCAGCCAATCTGGTTCCGTCTGTTAAAATTAACTTTTGCAAATAACAATCGTGGTCCTGGACAGTGAGTGACCTTGCACATTAAGATAAAATCAGATTTTCTCCAGTCATTGTTAAAAAACAAGCTAACAAAACTTGCAAACTAACGTTAGGGAAGCGGCCAGAGGGATCGTTCTGCAACCACCTAAGCTCCGCCCACAGAAAAACGTCACCATGTTTACCAACTGAAAAGGGGTCTATGTGAGCACGTCCCAGCCGGGTTCGCACTTATTTGGTTCCCCGGAAACATTTCCGTTGTGGTCTGTGTTACTTGCAGCGAGTTTCTGTATTTGGTTGTGTGGTGAACTTTTTCAGCGCGTTTCTGTATTTGCTTGTGTTGTGAGTATTTGGAGCACGTGTGTTGTGAAACTGATGAAGCTTCAGTGAAACAGCTGAAAACTGTTTTTTTTAATTTGGTGGTGTTTTTTTCTATTTGCATGCATCTTCTTTAGGTTGCAGCAGGTTGAGCTCTCTCGGCCACCGTAATTTTTAATGTTAAAGTGTAAAGTTAATGAAATTAATTTAACTGTGTGATTTGTTTATTTACATTTCTTAAATGCATAACTTAAAAAGTTACCTCTGACAACAGATCACTCTAAATTGTAATGTAGACACATGCATTTTCTGTAAAGCTGCTTTGAAACAATGTGTATTGTGAAAAGCGCTATACAAATTAATGTGAATTAAATTGAATTATAGTTGGTGCAGATACAGATTGTCACAGTTCTGCTGAGTTAGCTTGTTTTCATGGACTTTCAGTTGGTTTTCATCACGTGTTCCATTGTTCCTTGTCATCGTAAGTTATCATGGACACTCATTTATCATCACAGCTGTTTGTCATTGTTTTATCACCACCGTGTATTTAAGATCCTCCTTTTCATTCAGTTCAGTTGTCTGGTATTATTTGTGTAACTGTGGTGGAAATTTTAAACTGAATATTAATCAAATTTAATTGAATATTACTAACCATGTTTCTAACATCTAACCTTATCTAACATATTAACACTTTGAAACACCATGTATTAAAATGCTCTGTGTTTTTAAATGTTGTTGAGAGGGGTGGGCGATACTGTAAAATTCGGTATCAATCCGATACCAAGTAAATACAGGGCCAGTATTGCTGATATCGATACCGATACCAATACTTTTTATTTTAAAAGCATGCACTTGAACTTACATGCACTTTCCTGTGCTAGAGCAGTGTGTCATGATTTATGAGGTGAATGCATCATTAATATGCTAAATCTGAATACGTTTTCATTACCACTAAATATTTTGTGATTTGTGCTCTCAACTCGCCTGTAATTAGTCAGTGACTTTTACCAAACTAAAAACCGTTATGTAAACTTTTAATTTGTTTATTGCGAAATAACTCCCGATTGTTTCTCTGTCATCTAAGCAAGGCTTCTTTGACTAGGAGACTAGGAGAAATAGTTCTACCCTACACAATTATTCGCTAACATTCGCTTATATTTAAACTTAGAAGCTTTTTTTACGCACTGAATTGCGTTCTAAATTAATAAAAATTACTGGTAAAAAAAACACATTTGGATCGATATTTTTATGTGAGGATCGATCCTTTTCGATACCACGTCAGTATCGAAAGTATCGATACTTCAGGATCGATCCGCCCACCCCTAGTTGTTGGCCTATGTTGCCATACCCCTGTTGAGTGTATAAATAACAAATATGGGAAATGAACCTAGACAGATGTCTAAACTTGAAACCTTGTTATTAGTTACCAAACAAAAAAAGAATTTGCTCCTACCTGGTAACAGAAACGTTTGCATATGAAGAACCAATCAAATTCATATAATTTTACCTCCCTATTCTATAAAAACTGTTGTATCTGTGTTAACTGGTGGGATTCACAATGGAATGTGTCTGAGATCCTCCGGCCTTGCTTAAAGCTTCTTCTTGGGAGAGATGCACTGAGAACTACTCAAGTACTCCCCCGGCCGTGATTAAAGCATTTAAAGGACATTTGCTGAAATTTCTTTGTCGATTATCCCTGCGCAGGAAGTAAGCCATAGTTCGAATTACAGGGGGTACTGGGGGGTACTATACCCCCCAATGAAGACCAAGTACCTCCCAAAGGGACAGAAATATCAGTTTTGGGGGGGGTCAGATAATATTTCTGATATTGTGAAAAAATATAATTCGAGTTACAATAGGCTACAAGTCAACTCATATTTTCACTGTAGGAACATTTTAATGTAAAGCGATTTCAGACACCCCTATTGTGGACCGTACCATTTTTAACCACCGTGGCTAGAAGCAACGGAGATAGAGAACGGTTTGCTGCTGACGTGCATGGATAAATGTAAGTTGCTAGCTGACGTCTAGCTTGTTGATTTTATAACCTTCATTTATTAACGTGCTTTGTTCTTTCATTGCTCATGTCACGTCTTCATACATTGAATTACCGGCTACTTACCTGCTACTTACCCATTGAGGCTATTTAAGTGGACCTTATTTACCAAGGTTAGGTAGCAAGATAATTCTCAATTTAAATCAAGCTTTACATTGTGGTGAGGTAAAATCAGGGGCGGATCTACAAACAACATTGTTAGTGTATTAGAGGCTTGGGCGCGATCGAACTGTGTGTGTGTGTGTGTGTGTGTGTGTGTGTGAGACAAAGAGAGAGAGAGAGGCGCGGGCGCGATCGAACTGTGTGTGTGTGTGTGTGTGTGTGTGTGTGTGAGAGAGAGAGAGAGAGAGAGAGAGAGAGAGAGAGAGAGAGAGAGAGAGAGGCGCGGGCGCGATCGAACTGTGTGTGTGTGTGTGTGTGTGTGAGAGAGAGAGAGAGAGAGAGGCGCGGGCGCGATCGAACTGTGTGTGTGTTTGTCCTATGACTAAATCTGTTCATATTTCCTCAAAACTCACTAGAAGACATCATTTGAGGGGTCTTTTTTTTTTTTTAAATCTCCTGGGGTGCAAACCCCAAGAATTGCTTTTTCACAAAGTACAATTTAATTATAGACTACACAGACTGTTGATAGTGATTACACAGAGAAAGGGTCCACAATTCACAAATTAAGACCCTCACCATCCAAAAACCCAGCTACATCTCTGATTTGACTCCCACTCCGTGTGATGTAGTGTAGAGAACAAAACACATTCAATGAAAACCGTAGCATTTTAAATTATGAATAATGTCCATGGCCCCCTTCCTGAAACCTCATGCCACCCCTTTGCCACCCCAGGTGGTAGTATGGTTTTTCATAGTATGCTCCTTAATCACATTAAAGATTGTGTTGATTTGACACTGACTACCATAGACTACAATGGAAAATTGGTTTCTGTTTATACAGTATATGAGAGGGTTGGGTCTTACCTCCAGGTCTTATGAAATCTAAAAATAAACCAAATCAATATTTCATGAAATAGGCAATAGGCTTCTTGAAAAGGTATTACTTTTACTAGTAATTAGAATGGTATTTCAGTGCACTTAACTTCTAACTTATGGGAGTTGATCAAAACAGTTCTTTTCTGGATATATAATAACAATGAGATATTCTGTAGCCTACTGATTATCAGTTTGTCGCATGTTTAGACCTTGTATGTGTGTTGCACAACACATGTTGCACTTGGCGATCACGGTGGGGATTGATATGGTAGTGGACCGTGATGGTCATATAAGAAGTGAAGGGGCAGTACCCCCCAATTATGGTGGGGTATTTCGCACTCTGAAGTAAGCTAGTTAATTGAACAAGTTATTTAGCGAAACACTAGAGACCTTACTACCAAGTGATAGTGTGGAGCGTGTTAGGAACACTAGTATGGGATCAAATTCCCGCCAAATGTATTGCGTCCACGGATCAAAAAATAACAAGCATGAAAAAAAACTTTAAACACATTAAAAAATATTTTTTACAAAACTTAAACTTGTGTTCATGCTTTCTTTAAAATTATGTTTTCCTTGGTTTTTATTACTCTGTACTTTGCGCTCTCTTTCATTTTCTGCTCATAATTAATTTTTTTGTACGCTTGTGCTGTTTTTCTCTTCGCTCTTCTTTCCATGTTCTGCGCTTGCTCTTCCAAATGTTGCAGTTCGAGTTTCATGTAAATTAGGGCGGGCTTAAGCGTCACCATTGGTCCACTAGTTCTAGATTGACAGCTCCTCCTCTAGCCAATCAAACGAAGAGGGGAGTTGACGTCACTCCAATGCGACTCCCGCTACTGATGTTCTCTCGTAGCTACAGGTGAAGATAACCATCAGCTCAGCTGGCAAAAATCTTTCCGTGGCAGGACACCGTTAAACTGTATGTGTGCCTGCATCTCGATCTGTTACGTCTACCTGGCGATCCGTTATCGTTAAATTCGTCACCCTAACGACGACGACATGTTGTGTCGTCAGTTAACAATTGTGCCTGTCTGACGATCCATCATATTCACCTTTAATGCCCTGGCCTTACTTCTGGACCTTGCACTGTGAGCGTCGATCTCCTGCGAGCCACACAACAGTGTTTCATTAAAGAATTCCTGATTTGAACGAGAAGTTTGAATGACTCACTCATAAAGACAGTATAACTTGCCACCACCCACTGGCTGTTTTACTTTCATATTTAATCTATGACATGGAAGGGCGATGTCGGTCCTCCTGGGTGCAGAGTTTAGCTCCTCCAACCCTAATCAAACACACCTGAACCAGCTAATCATCCTCTTTAGGATTATTAATACTGCTAGCTAGGTTTTTATCGGAGTTGACGCTAAACTTTGCAGGACAGCGGCACTCCAGAAACGACGTTACCTATCCCTGATCTTTTCAATAATTTTCATGTTGCTGTATTAAAAATTGAAGCTATATTTAAAACATTAATCCTAAAGTAATATGCAATTATGTAGCTATGTAAATGAACACAATAACTATAATAAATCACTGCATATCAAATCCACCTGGTTTCTGTAATCTCCTCTGTACACAGGCCCGGATTGGCTAATCGGGAGCACCGGGAGAATTCCTGGTGGGCCGGTCTGTTTTATTGCCCAGGAGGGCCGGTGTTGTCATGGCACTGGGTTGAATGCTCCAGTCTCAGCGCAGCACCACTATTTTTTTATTATAATTTTCTCGCAGCCCCACAAAAAAAAGTCAGTTGTTAGAGATGTGCGAACAAAGAATAAGAGATGCAAAACATGGATAATAGGCGCAAAGGCGGCGCTGAAAAGGCCAGAATAATAAAACATCTCTAGAAACTCAAGCGGCCAAATAGCCTCAGAGCCGTACCGACCATTGTGGTCTCCGAGGTCCGGACCTCGGTCATTTTTCTGAGTGTATAATGAACTTTGTGAAATAATTGCCTAATACTCTAATTTGGTGCTGCAATGATTCGCATATCGCGACGATAACCGACCTCATAATCTGAGCTGCTTCAGTAGCTACTCAACACCGCTCGTCGGCAATGGCAAAATGTTTGAGATGACCGATCAAAGCAAGCGGGATTTATGTTAACAGAAGCGCGAGCCGTGGCCGCGCGCGAATCCCAACGCGACGCTTCAAGAGATTAGCAAGTGGAACTAAACTAAACAGCTGTTTTACGATAGAAGTTTTAAACGACCGAAATAAATAATCAGTTTGCAAAGACTGTATCAATCAAAGCTCAGCTTCGGGAAGGGGAGATTTACAGGTAACCTCAAGATAAAGAGACTGAGAGAAGAAGAATGAGAGAAGGAGATGAGAGAGGAGAGCAGGAAGAGCAATAGCCTATTGCATACTATGCCCAGAAGGAGAATAACTTTATTACAATGGATTCCTATTTAACACAGATACATGTTCTTTGCCAATGACAGTGGAAAAATAATATGCCCCCGAACCCAGATCACGTTTGGGACCTTTGTATTTATGTACGGCTATTGCACTGAATAGACAATTATATTTTTTGAAAAATACAATGAATTACAAGGCTGTACAGAACAGTGCACTATTGCAGACTTATATACTGAGGGTTTAATTACATTATTTTAATATAGTCGGTCGGGAACTAAAGTGGGCCGGTCTAAGGTATGAAACTCCAGGGCTGAAAACAAATCCCACTCCGGCCCTGTCTGTACACTATAATTTTCATTAATCTTTTGTCAAATGGTACATCTAGTCTAGAATTAATTTACCAGGCTACCTAGGCTATATGATCGCTTAACAACAACAATTAAGAAAATATTTCAGGATGGCGTATTTAACTGTAATGGATCACCAGGTAGGCTGTGCGTTTTTTTCCCTTTTACAAAGGCTACAGGTTTATTTTAAATGTTAGTTGTTGTTGTTCTTTGTTTTACATACTCTGAACTGTACCACAAATGCCTTTGTATTTGTCTTGTACTTTTTGCACTGTATGCCTTGTTTGTAATGGAACTAAATAACATATATATATATATATATATATATATATATATATATATATATATAAAGGTAGGATGTGTGTACTAGCGTTGAAAGGTCAAAGTCCTAAATTCTTCAGACGGGTAAAATGGCCGTTTTTAACTTAATTTTTGCAAAGAAATGTAGTGTTTCAAAACGGCATGATGTTTTAGAGCTGCCTTAGCATATTAACATCATGAGCCAAGTATTGTTTAACACCAATTACCAGTGTGCGCATTAAAATGTAGGCTACCTCAAAAAAGAGGAATTTAATAATTTGTATATGTCCAGAGTTCAGATAGCTTTACTGCTTAAAAGTCCTTGTAAAGTTTAAAATAAACTGTTGTCTTCCCCTGTACGAGTGAGCATCAGTAGCGCGAGTCGCATTGGAGTGACGTCAACTCCCCTCTTCGATTGATTGGCTAGAGATGGAGCTGTCAATCTAGAACTAGTGGACCAATGGTGACGCTTAAGCCCGCCCTAATTTACATGAAACTCGAACTGCAACATTTGGAAGAGCAAGCGCAGAACATGGAAAGAAGAGCGAAGAGAAAAATAGCACAAGCGTACAAAAAAATAAATTATGAGCAGAAAATGAAAGAGAGCGCAAAGTACAGAGTAATAAAACCAAGGAAAACATAATTTTAAAGAAAGCATGAACACAATTTAAAGTTTTGTGAAAAATATTTTTTAATGTGTTTAAAGTTTTTATTCATGCTTGTTATTTTTTGATTCACGCTTATTATATTTTGATCCGTGGCCGCAATACATTTGGCGGGAATTTGATCCCATACACTAGAGACCTTATTCCCAAGTGATAGTGTTCGATAGGGGACGAGACGTCATTCGACTCTTTGTGAGACTCTTAGGCGGGGTTAGATTGTGTCAACTCGCGTTCAGAGGTAACTCAACTGAGTATAATATTTTCAGGAGTCAAGGACACCAGGTTCAACCTAAGTCAGGTGCGTAGGGGAAAAATCTACCACAGTTACACGCCGTCTTTTTGTTTTATTAAACTAAGTTGATATTGATTGTAGGGTATCTGGCTAAATCATAGGTCGTTCATCTGAACACATATAAATGCACATTCCTTCTGAAATCACAAAGCGTTTAGCCTCTGAAACTCATGGAGGCAAATTATGCATCAGGCTCCGGCCAGTCTGCAATAGACGATTCGGGTGACAATTTTATGGCACCCAGAGGTTTAACAGACAACAAGACACCGAGCTTCACAGAGATGTTGTAACTCCTGATCCTCCTCCGGGGATCTTTTCCTTTGTTTGTTTGTTTCTTTAAGTTTTTATTTTCCATTTTCGAATTCTCCTTTGTTCATTTCCACCGACGAGTGAAATGAACTTAGCCTGAATTTTCAACCGGCAACTTCACCTCAAACGGACATTCAAAATCGCCGCGCTTGGCTCGCTCTGGAAGAACGAGTGAACACGTGACGCTCCCAGGATCGAGACACACACGCCTTCTTCATATCAGCCACACAAAAGACCTATAGATGTGCAAGTATTTTGTTTACTAAGCTTTCATAGCATTAAGATTTGTTTACCCCCGTTTAGGGTGATGTTGATTTCTTGTGGTCTCTCAGAGGGTTTTGTCCAGGTGAATTTTGCAGAACTGTGATCCTTACGGATCTCTCTCTCTCTCTCTCTCTCTCTCTCTCTCTCTCTCTCTCTCTCTCTCTCTCTCTCTCTCTCTCTCTCTCTCTCCCTCTCATTCTCTCTCTCATTCTCTCTCTCTCTCTCTCCCTCTCATTCTCTCTCTCTCTCTCTCCCTCTCATTCTCTCTCTCTCTCTCTCTCTCTCTCTCTCTCTCCCTCTCATTCTCTCTCTCATTCTCTCTCTCTCTCTCTCCCTCTCATTCTCTCTCTCTCCCTCTCATTCTCTCTCTCTCTCTCTCCCTCTCATTCTCTCTCTCATTCTCTCTCTCTCTCTCTCCCTCTCATTCTCTCTCTCATTCTCTCTCTCTCTTTATTGATGCATTCTCTTTCATGGTGTCATTGCCATTATTGTGTTTGTAAATACATTTATTGTTTGTTATATACGTAACTTTGCCTTTATTAAATGCATTATATTCATTTATTGATTCTTTCTTTTCGCTCATATACAAGTCCCTTTAATGTATACGATCCAGAGCTACAAGCTTTAAAATTGTAGAATACTTTAAATAGTATTGTTGCAAAACAGGAAAACTATCTTTCACGGCCGGAAAGATTGTCTTTTCCTGCGAGTCCCTTAATGGTAACTTCTCTATAGGAGTTGATGAAGATCGCATGATCAGTTTGCTGGACAAACAGATTCTTTCGATGACGAATTAATTCCCTTAGAAGTTATCCTGGAAACCTATATATTCTGGACAATTTGTATAGGAATGTTGAATTATAATTCGTTATGATTTGATTATTGATATATATAATTGATCTATTTTTGCCAATATGGGGGATGATTGATTATAAATCCGTTGTATTCAGTCGTTCATACAGATTGGCAACGTATTATCCCTTTTTTGGGAGATTTAACATGTATGATTATCTGGGTCAAACCGTATGAATAATTATTAATTGTGAAATTACTAATTTTAAAATACATATCCCCAAAGCCTGACCCAGGTTCCTTACATGATCCTGTCTTCAGTCCATCTTGTTACAGATCAAACACACATTTATGTAACAATAAACTGACTGAATTAATATCAAAAGTTGGTTATTTGATGCCATGAGACAGAGCTGGCATTTGAATCAGTAACAGGAAAGGTGTTTTCCAGTTTTCGACAGCTGTTTTTCAAGTATTGTAGACAGTTTCAGTATGAATGATCGCCTAATCTCTTCATAGATCTTTAATTAAAGTGTTAAAAAATGTAAACATCTTCTTATTAGTGTCACTCACACCCGGAGCAGTGGGGGTTGGGTGGACTAAGGACACTTCAGTTGTGGGTATTTAGGTTGGAAGAGATTGCTATTCATTCACTCCCTCACTTACATTTTCCTGCTATTGAGGATCGAACCCACAACCTTCGGGTTACCAGTCTGACTCTTTAAACATTAGGCTACAACTACCCTATTGAGTACTGTTATTATCAGATTACAAGATTTTGCTGCTTTGTCTTCTCGTCAAATTACATTTCAAAATTTTTGTCTTTATGTAAAACCGTCATTATTATCATCAGATTTGTCTAATGCGCACAACGTGGCGTCCTTAGCTCACCTGGTACCTGTTCTCCCACAGATAGTTTAGAGTGATCTCCTCCACCACGTCAAGCTTGCAGAGCTTGTGACCAAAAACGTCCTTCAACATCTTGATTAGGTATTGATGATGCTCCTCGCTCATTGCATAATGATGATTAAAGTCTAAAAAAACAACCTCTTTCTTGTGCACGTTCAGAAAATGGTTAATGTCATTAAGGCCATCACGTACTTTGTGTCCAAACAGCCCATGTATAAAGTATATCTCGTGGCCTGGTTCTCCTGGTTTGGTTGACACACGCAGGTCGAAATAGCGTATTCCTCCCTCGAGCTGTTCCCTGAAGGTGAGGTTCTGAGTCATGGACCACTTCTTCATCACCTTCTTGGCAAGAAAGCGGAATATCCCAGCTAGGTGCTTCACATATGCTTTCTGGTCTGGGCCGACTGGTGCGTGCTCATCCACCCAGAAGCTGAAGGAGTCATGAGACCCTAAAACATGAACACAAAGGCAGAATCAATAATACAAATTCAAACATTTCAATATGCATTTAAAAAACAGTGACAGCTTCAATAATCAATTGCTGACTATTAAAATAAATCACAGAAACAGGTTTGACCATTAAGACTGTCCACTAAGGAAACAATAAAAAAGGAGACATTCACATCACTGAAAGGATTATGATATCATTGTGACATCATTTTTTTTTTTTTAATAAAGGGGATTTTAAGTCTTAAAAAAATATATAAAATAACAAAAATGTGTAATATATTTCATTATTTAATATGTTATTATTACAATTAATACATAATACATATAAAAAGAAAGGGAATATAAATAAATAAAACATAAATTAAAAAGAAATCAAGTATACATTTAAATTATATATTTTATTAAAATGAACAATTAATGTGAAGGATCTACGGATTCTCAATAGCAACCTGTGTGTGTATCTTGCTTCAATAATAATGATTTAATAATCATTTATTCATATTATTATAAGATTTATATTATTCATAATTTATTATTTATTCATAATTTATTATTTATTCATAATTTGATATTATTCACTATCCATTTATATTACCTATTATTTTACTTCCTTGTTCCAACAACGTTATTTTTGTTTTATCTTATCTTAATCTTTTTTGTGGTTCAAGAGGGGAAATTACGTTTTCGAGGTATAGATAAGATTTCTCAATTTCAAGGTTTTTAACGTCACAGGACGATGCTGAGAAGCAGTATTTTTCCATTGTTTGTGCTTTGGTATAATAACAGTTGTTGGATTTGAACTGGTCTGATGTTTGAGCATTGAAACACATGCAAGATTATTCTATAAACTCTGCTCTTTTTATTATCATAACTTTGTCTCCTGCTTCTACTCTTACCTGGCTTTCTCAGTCAAACTCTCAGGCTGATAGAAGACTGTTAATAGAGTTTCGGGTACCAGATAAGACTTGCTGTCGACTGGTTTTCCTGGTTTTGGACAAGACTAAATTGGTATCTTTTGATAGGAACAAGGAAAACCCAAACAATTGCATTTAATCCCTATTTTAACTAAATAAAGTACACTGTGTTTAATTATTTTTGTTTCTTAGGCTTACATCTATTTGAAAAATGGCCAATTTTTGAATTCGTCGCTGAATTAAATAGCACTTAATGGAATTCACTTTAGTTTTTAAATTAAATGTCAAAGGTCAGAGAAGTCCTCTCACCAGGAACCGCCAGGTGCTTGAGGGGCATTGATGTGAGGGCAGGGCACAGGGAGCCCATCCAGTCGGCGTTGGAGGTGCTGCCTTTGGGTCGTGTCTTCATTTCCTCTAGTAAAGCCTTTCAGCGCTAGCATGCACGATCACGATGCCAATTCAATACGATTCAGACCAAGCTAATCCAGCAAACATTGTTACTCCTCGTGAAATCATTAGGCTACAGTCAATCGGCATCAACGGGCGATTTAAATCAAGATAACAATGATTTACTCATTATCAATATGTGAGGCAAACTGCAGATGGAAAGCGAGCTCGTCTACTAAGTTAATCTTCTTAAACTGGAATTACAATCCTTATCCTCCTCCCTGCTTCCCTGCTGGCGTTAAAACGTCTCGGTCAGGGCTGATTACCCCCGCTCTCTCTTTCTCTCCCCATTAGACAGGTAACAGATGGGACACTTCACCTCCAGTACTGCAAGTGGATATAGCTTGTAATGTTTGAAGAGCATGGATACTTTTGACTTACTGACCCCACCAATGAGTGTGATCCATTTCAGCATTTGTTGCAGTGAAGAGCTGAAATTGGAGACTTGTCATTGTACTACCACGGAAATTAAATGTTTAAAAGCACACAAGGTAGTGGTTTTGATTTCCAAGTAACTGAAATATTTGAAATCACTTCACTTCAAACAAATATTTGAAATCAGCTCACCCTTTCTGAAAGTAACATGTTGCACCATGCGGGAGTCAACTAGATGTGAGTGTAGGCTAATAAGTGCGTCATTGAAGCATCACTCAATAGATTGGTCTCCAAGTCGACCGAATAATAGCAACGTATAAGCAAATCTATGTTTTCCTTTCACTGTTGAATATGACATTATTAAGTTACAGTAAATGATTAAGAGATAAACAAATAGCCAAAACCTTCAGCAGTTCAAAGGGAGAACTTAAAAGGATAGTTCACCCAAAATTTTAAATTCTATAATCAAAAGAAGATTTTGAAGAATTTCAGCCTAACCAAACAGTTGATGGGCCACATTGACTTCCATATTACTATTATTTTCCATACTATGCAAGTCAATGGTGCCCCACAAATATTTGGTTACCAGCATTCTTCAAAATATCTTCTGTGTTCAGCAAAAGAAATTCATATAGGTTTGAATCAAATTGAGAGTGAGTAAATAATGGCAGAATTTTCATGTTTTGCTGAACTATCCCTTTAAAGTTGCAGTATGTAATATTGGCAGCTAGCGGTTGAAGTGGGTACTGCAGTCCAAATTCCAAATATTGGAGTATTGGGTCTCTGCGGAACAAAAGTGGGCGTTTCTAAATGTGTGGGTGTTTTCAAACTGGTGGGTATTTATAACTCAAGCAATGAAAATGATGCCCTTTTTTACCCGACCCCACCTCTAAACCACCTTCACTGTGACGTGGGCAAATCAGGTAGATCGGTGAAACGCCCCTCTGTTTATGGCCTCGCTGATGTAGTAACTCCCCTATGGTAACTCCTACTACTGTCCTACAGAGACGGAGCGTATTTAGGTGACGCCCACGCCAGGGAAAAAAACAATCCAAATGAAGAGGAGGGGGCGGGGGAAACGACTTTCCGAATATTTTAAGAATCTCACAGACCAAAACAAACAGACAGTCCGACGCGGAACACGTATTTCAAAGTAGAAGAACTGGCTAGCATTATTTTTCAGTGAAAAGTGCATGTGAACTTAGCATGTTTCCTAAATACTTGCAAACATATGCTATTTTTTATGCTTTAGTACAGTCAAAAAATTACATACAGCACCTTCAAGTGAACCAGAAGTTCACTTAAAAGATTCGTTCAAATTCACCGACTGGTTCACCACTATTATGAAAGCTGAAAGTTCAGGTGCAGACAGTTCCTTTCTTATAAGGGTATATAAGGGGGAAAATGTATATAAACTAAGATTGGAAACAAAAGCTATGTCACATGATTATGTGACTGAAAACTTCCCAGATGCAACATACTGGAATCCACATTCAGATGTGGGCCGAATCTGGGCCGGCACTGTTTCTGTCCGTGTTCATTTTAAATGTGTGAAAACTCCCCTAAAGCAAATTTTTGAAGTGAACATGCTATATCCTACACTGTAGCCTATGTTTAAAAAACTAGCTATTCTCGTATCTCTATAAGATAAAGACAATTTCATGTAAGTTAAATTAATAGAGGAATTTTACAATTCTTCAGTCGTGATCTACTTGTTGCTTTTGACATATTACACTTCCTTGGCTTTGACCACTACTAAGCACACACACACACACACGCGCGCGCGCAAACCGACTTCCGGTGTGAAATTAGTTGGTTCGCGTCTGCATTATTTTATAGTCTCTGATGGAAAGATGCTAACACTGGCTTGAAGTGTCTCATAATTTCTGAGTGTGGGCATCAAGGAAGTTTCCTTTCGATTCGTTTCTCTAAACTGCATGTAGTTTTGCGGAAGAAGACGTGTTTTGAGCAAACAGCAATGAATTGAATTGGCAGCACTCATATGTGCGATGTGAAACATGGACCATCCAGCGTATCATGGGCCGATAAGTAAACAGAGATGCGAGGAGCTGCTTTGCAAGAAAGGAAAGGACGGGACTTACCTCATTCGTGACAGTGAGACCATTCAGGGAGCTCTCTGCCTCTGTGTTTAGTAAGAAGCCTACTGTTTCTTATTCACTATTTTTTAGGAACTGACTGACAAATTGAGTAGACTCTATCAAGGCAAAGTTTTGGATAGGCTATATGTAGACCTATTCTTTTGGGTATAATCTCCTGATTTTCCATTTTCCTCTACCATCATCAGATACAAAAATAATATCTAGCATAAATTAATGAATGAATTGAGACTGCAGGATGGGTTAAGCTGATTTTTGGATTTATCAGTTGAGTTGTCACCACCATCAAATTTAACATATCAGTAATGACAGCTATAGTGTTGACAAAAATAACTAAATGTTGCATTTTTCACACAAATGCAGTAGCTAGTACGTGTGTTGCTGACTACTGAGACCTATTATGGAAATATTATAAATCCCAGATATTTTCTTCGCCAATTTTGGAACAGAGTTGATATAGTAGAAAATATAGCCTAAGCGTGATTAGCTAAAATTATTTAAACAAAACAAAGAAAAACAACAAAGTTCACTCACTAAAGTTTTTTATCTTTTTGAAAGTTTTAATATCTGATGGAGTGGAAAACAGTTTATGCAAGTGAACTTGTATAAACTGACATGTGGTTTTCGCAGAAGTGAGTGATAATATAAATTCATATATATTTTTATAAAATAAAGAGAAAATCAGTGAGCTCATTGTTTCTGCATTAAATTAATACATTGTTTAAATGAATACCTTTTTCACTAACTGTGATTTTGTATGTACATTTCTGAAATACATTACTTAGAAAGTTAACTCGGATAACAGATCACTCTAAATTGTATGGATTTTCTGTAAAGCTACTTTGAAACGATGTGGATTGGATTGTGAAAAGCGCTATACAAATAAATGTGAATTGAATTGAAAATCAAAGCAAATGGTTAAGTTGTATTTGGGATATTATAGTGATTATCTCTAATTAAAGTGGAAATGTTGTTACTTTCAAAACTAAGGGTACATAAATTGGAATATATTATGTAATTTGGAATATATTTTGCTATAAATATGTTTAAATCTATATCTCTTCTAACCATTCGTTCCTAGACGTGCATTTTTACCGCAGTATTATTTTTAAATTGGTCCAGTTGACGCATTCACATTTTTGCAAAAAAATGGCCATATTTGGATCTGACAGCATTTTCCACTTCTGTATCACCTACATACACCAAACTTTACAGTCGTATTCCTACTGTGAAGGTTTGTCCAGAGGGATTTGTTGATATATCATTCTTGGCCTGAATTATATGACATTTTATGCCTAAAAATAGGGCGGAAATCTATTTTTTAAGGCTATTGGCAGTATTTTCTGATTTACAGGGTAATGAAAAGAGATATTCATAATCCCCTCTGGTAATGTATTTTCATTGAATATATCAACAAAATGCTAAAATAATTTTGAACCTTGCTTTTTTCAATGGTCAGATTCGTCACTTCAAAATATATGCAAATTAGTACATATTTAACTAGATATGGTCTGATTAGCATATTTAAACATAAAATTACAGAAAACTTGCAATAAATTTTTTCTCCTATTCATGCGAGTAATCAACTGGCAAAGTTTCATGGTGATATATGTAAGTTAAAATGTTTACCCTATTCATCTGTAGAGTCCCGCCTTAATAGAAATGATACCCAGATTTTTAAAAACATTTTAAGGGCTAGTTTCATAAATTAAGTAAAAATGTATATCATTGTGGGAAGTTGTCTAACTGGAAAGACACAAACACAATATATAATTAGATATTTATTCCACAAAATTTTCCTAGTCTAAATTACATTCTATAGATTCTTTTGGTGCGGTTCAGGGTGTTGCATTCAACAAACGCACATTTACAAAAGGGGAAATAAGCAGCTCTTTATAAGCGATAAAAGAGAAGCGGTAGTTCTAGTTATTCACAGTAGTATCGTTGCACTGGAAAATATATACACTGCTCAAATACTTGAAATGGTAATCATAAAGTGCATGGCTTTGTAATAATTGTTTGTTTAGATTGGGCACATTGAATACAATGAATGACACATATTTAATATGCTGTCAAATTAGAAAAATCTTTCTGAAGTCCCCTGCGTTCTGTTCCATTCTGTTGCACTTCAAAAAACACATCTTGTGCTATTATATATCAGTTGCATAACAGTAATCCAATGGTTACCGTTTCTAATTTCTTTGTGTTCTTCTGAATGTTTTGGTGACAGAATATGATAAGACTGAAATTAGCAAACAGAGGACAATTGCTCTGTAGTCTTTGAATGGTAAATAAATGTTGAAAATGTAATGGAAATCAGCTATAATCTATGTGTTAGTGTTACTGTTATTTTCAGTGATGATAAAGTAGCCTTACATTTTGGCAACATCTTAGCCATCTGCTTATTTATTGATGCTGTGATCATTTATATATGGCAGTGTACAGAATGCACTCTAGACAGATTGAAAACAAAAAATGAAATCTAAGCTTCATAAGATTTTTAACAGCTTCTAAAATAACTTAACGAGGATACGGAAACACTTATCAGTGATTCTACCAACCCAAACAAAGCATGACACTTAAGAAAGTGTTTGGCAAGAATATACACAACTACGCAAGAAATTATGATGTCAGTTACCATAACTGTGTTGTCTTTTCGTCTAAAAAACTGTAAAAAGGAGAAATTAGTTTTTTTTCAGTGTTTTCATTAGTGGTGGGCATAGATTATTTTTTTTAATCTAGATTAATCTCACTGTAATCTTGGAATTTGTCTAGATTAAAATGGCTCATTTGAATTCTGTCGAAGGCATTCAGAATATGTGTGCTACCCAAATAATGACTAAAAGTAGGCCTAAGTCTTTGTGAACGCTCCATCTCAGCTCCCAACCCAACTTTGAGAATAGATTAACGTCGATATTTTTTTTATCGCCCGATAAGAGTCTCACGTTAACACAGCACGTTAACGACGATAATGGCCCACCACTAGTTTTCATACAATCAAGGTCATAGTATCAATTCTTACACAATTCTTACATTTAGTCAGCATAAAACTGAAGTTGCAATGGTCTTTTTTTTCCTTTTGTGATGTGTATCCAAGTGAACCAGCTTTTGAACAAGAAAAAATGTAGAGCAGAACTTGAAGCTCCGGAGCAGCTTATGTTCCAGGGTTAGTTTACTTCAGAGGTGTTCAGTGCATACGTGCCCTATTGATGAGGCTCCACTGGGCTTGACAGATAATATTATATTTTATAGTTGTATGTATATGGGTAAAACAAAGACTGTTTTTTTTTGTTCAATTAGCATCAAACAAACAATGAAATTCTAGTTCATAGTGATAAAAAACTGATTAAAGGGATAGTTCACCCCAAAATGTACAATTTGTCATTACTTACTCACCCTCAATTTGTTCCAGACATGTATGAGTTTCTTCCTTCTGTTGAACACAAAAGGAGATATTTTCAAGAAACCGAACAGTTGATGGCACCTATTGACTTCCATAGTATTATTTTCCTATTGTGGAAGTCAATGGGTCAACTGTCAACTGTCTGGTTACCATCATTCTTGAAAATATCATATTTTTTGTTCAACAGAAGAAAGAAACTCATACAGGTTTGGAAAAACTTGAACAAAATGAAAACTTCATTTTTGGGTGAACTATCCCTTTAATGATTAGGGATAAAATTTAAAAGAATTTGCACAACTGCCCCGTAGGTGCATGGTGATATGCACCAAGAATGTAAATAACCATTAAACAAAAGAAGAAGAAGAATAGCTTGATTTTTTTTTTTTTGCATCCGTTTCCATGCTCGATTTTATACTCCATGTTGACTAAACTTTCACCAGTCAAAGGTTTTGGATCCTGTGAGTAAGCAAGGTTACTTACTTCAGTAAGTTAGTTATACAGTTATAATAGAAATTATTCAACCACTAAACCACTTGAAACATTTGTTGTGTTGAGCTATTTCAATTACTTTTGTTTGATTTGATCATTGCAAACAGCTAAAAGTCAGTCAATTTAGCTAATAAACCTGATTTACAATGGGAGTTTGATTAAAGGATTAAAAAAATAATAATGATGTGCACGGATAAAAAAAAGAAATTGTCAATTTTGTTTTCATGTTGACCTTAATTACTTACTTTATTTATTTTTTTATTTTTACAGTAAACAAAAAGTGGTCTATACTTATAGGATCCTTCAAACTCACTCTGGATCCTACACTCTACAGGTAGGACACACTAAAATAAGATCTCTGTGGTTGATAACTTTGGCATAACAGATTTAGCATTAAATGAAATGAATAAATATGTATAAATTAGTAATTATAAATTAATTAATTTACAAATCATTAAAATGTCACAACACTATTTGTTTCAGGCTAGCTCAGGTGTAGAGGAGAAGTTCTTCAAGACGATGAAGGATCTTATTCGTCATTACAAGCAAAAGAATCAAGGACTTGCAACACACTTATACCGTTCCCTGAAAAGAAAAACATTGCAAGAACAACCTTTGCCATGTCCAGAGCCAGTAGTGCCTGATGAGGAAAACGAATATGAAAGTGAGTGTCAACTGTTATAATATAAGAGATTTAACAATCATGAGACAATTACCAATGTCATTACAAGTGATGGCGGTAACGCATTACAAGTAACATGAGTTATGCAATTACTTTTTCAAGTAACTAGTAAAGTAATGCATTACTGTTTAATTTACAGCAAAATAACTTTTTCAAATGAGTAACGCAAGTTACTTTTATTGCATTACTTTTAAAAGTGTCTTTCTCCAACACTGGTCATTACAATGACAAAACATCATTAGTCGATTACAATAACATATTTTAGCAGGAATCATGTGTGAATTAGAACCAAAGCTGTTCCCTTCCCCTAACTAACTGTGAACCTTTTCTCTCTCTCAGATGTTGATTGCTCAGGGGACTATGTTGTTGTTCTGCCAGATGATTTAGTCACAATGTGATGTTCGGCCTGGATAACGGGATTATCTAACACGAAGGATATAGATGTGCAATTCTCGTAATGTGTCTCGTAAAGAACTTTCTGGGCTGTTTCACCTCAGATATGGAAATTGCAAGTGATCGCATTACATGAATCACATTTTATCAATTGTAGGATTTTGTGCATGGATGTGCATTTCAATGCTGTAATGTGGATTTTGTAGTCATTATAAATGTTATTCTCATCATAATAATTTGAGCTAAAAGTTTGGTTTGGTTTGCCGAATGTCTTTTGTTACGTTTTGCTCTAATGATAAATGATTCAATATACAGAGGATTTTACACGGTCAGTGTTTCAAAACCTAGAAATAGTGCTAAATTTTGTTTATTTATTTCACAACATTGTGGCAATTCTATATTTGTAGAATCTACATTTGTGTCAAACAGAGTCTATTATAAAGTATGCAGTGTAAATATTTTGTTCCTAATGAATGTGCTATGTTGAGAGGTTTTACATGTAAATATATTCCATTTACTTTACCACTTAAATGGGCCCACATAAGAACAGTTTCCTATGCACTGTTCCATATGGCCAAATAGAGAACTGATGTCACTGCCTAAATTTAAGTTAGGTTGGTGTCTTTTAATAAATCAGTTTAAAAAAAAAAAGAAGTCAACTTGTCTGCCATATTTCTCCAAATGCTTCATTTCTTATTATAGGCTAAATTAGCAAATATTTTTTTTTCTTCAAAAAGAGCAGAGGCCAGTTGCATAAGCCCATCCATGTTAAGACTGCATCTTAAAAACTAGTCTGACTCTTACTTTTTTAGATTTTATTTAACTGATTACATTTTTATGTATTTGTAACTGACTTAAGTTTACGACCAAAATTAAAGAAATAAATTGATGACTAACTTACAGTTTGACTAGTTAAAGTGTACAGTTGTATTTCTTATATTCAAGTTTGTTTGTTTGTTTGAGGATCTGAAAATACAAATGACTCCAAATATACCATTCAAATACAGGGATAGGATAATGAAACTGAAACACTGGTTAAAATAAAGTGTTGAGGTTTCACACATATGCCTGGCATGGAGACCAATCTTCACTTATTTTACATTCCATCAGAAATAGCAGTGTGGAAGTTAAATTAGCATAGCAGTAACTCAGCTGTACATAAAATATTGCAATCCACATAACATAATTGGAGACATATCAGAGGACAAACTGTTGGTGCGAGTCTCGTTGGCTCTTCTGTGACCAGAACACCACAACATAGGATGACCAACATCCAACAGGTGTAACTGTCGACGCAAGAAGCTTTCTGAAAAGGATGTCTAGGTACTAACCCGGAATGTATCCAAAATACATAAAGCCACAGCTGCCCAAATCACTGCAAATTAAATGTGCAGCTCGACTCGGTTTCCTATAAAGAGCCTATTGCTATAGATAGCCAAACCTTTGGTCACTCATTCCAATGACAAATGTCGGCTTCATTGCTGCTAACAGTGCAAATCTTGGGCCATGGATAATTTGTAAGCCAAAATGGGGTATTTTGGAGGGGCAAGTAAGACATGTAAGAAAAGAAATGTCCACCTCCAGCATCACAGTGACCTGGCCACTGTTCTGGGTGATGAATGGCTCAAAATCCCTCAGGCCACTGTGAAGGACTTGTCATTCCCAAGACGAATTGATGGTGTATTGCGGCAAAGCAAAGGGAGACCTATATCATACTAATAAATTATTGTGGTCTAAACCCAGGTGTTAGAATTTCATTGTCCAACCTCTGTAAATTCTTTATCTAAATATGTTCTAAAATGAAGAGAACAACAACCAATGCTTCTGACGTACACGGGTAAATGAACGTAGTTACGTCAGTGTGACGTCAATTTCTGGCTGTTAACCATTTGTACTAGATTGGGGGGTTGTAAGCTTTCCTAAGAACATAAAAAAATTGATTAATATAAAAATTTAGAGAAAACAACCAAAAGTTCATTCATTTATCTTTATGCTGCTTGGTAAAATGTTTCACCCTATATCTTAAATCTAAATATTTAGACATTTGCAAATTTCGCCAGCAACCCCCCTACGCCTTTCGGATAATGGACTCTTCTCGCGATTCGAAGTGTTAGCGGGAAGAAGTTGCTGTTGTAGCATCGGATAGTGCTGTGGGAAACTTATTATAAACTTTTAAGTAAATACTACCTAAATAAATACTAGAGAATGTCATTTAAAATACAACAAACCTCAATGCTTGATTAAAGCTTTGTATGGGAGAGAGTCATCTAACGTTATATCCGTTATTTAAACTCAGTAACATCGTCTATTATCAACTAGCATAGCCTACTGTATGTTTAAGTTACAAAACCGAACGTCAACTTAACTTAACGTTACATAGAAACATGTTTATTATAATTTTTTTCTTCTTTTTTCAAGGACGCCATTGACCGTCGTTGTGGGTAAAGATGGATGTATCGACCTGTTTGAAGTCTCTTCTGTTGGCCATCCGTCAGTACAGGAATAACAAAAGCGTTTTAAATGTATCACAGCTGCAGAAACACATTGAAGTGAGTGAGAACAAATTTCTATGCTATAACGTTTCTATGCTAAAACAATCCGTTTTATTTGTGTGATCTGTCCAATTCGGTCATCTTTTCGTCACCCACACTTTGTTCCAGAGTCGTATGACTTTTTAATAATGTGAAGTACAAATGGAGTTGTTAGGGAATGACAGTTTCAGTCAACATGTCCATACATGAATGGTGACTGAGGCTGTCATTCTTCACCTTTAATGCTCTCACGGACATACATTATTATATAGTCAATATACATTTCTTTTAGTTATGGTCTAAAAGTGTTTTTTAATCTTATAGATGCCACAGGCTCTGAAATATTATCATGAGAGAGACCCACATCCTTAAATTTAAAAAGAAATTATATATATTTTTTCACGTATAAAGACTTGTTTAAAAATATATATTATAAATATGTGTGTATTATATTTTTTAATAATATAATATTTTTTCTTGTACTTCTAAATGTACTTAAACAAGGACAAGCACCCTCATTCAAAAACAGACAGACAGAAACTCTGATCCTCTATCTTTGTGAGGACTCTCCATTGACGTAATGGTTTCTATACTGTACAAACTGTATATTCTGTCTCCTTACAGTACACTAACCTGACCCCTAAAACCTACCCATCACACATTTCTGCATTTTTACATTTAAATGTAAAATATTTTTGTATGATTTATAAGTTTGTGTACCTCAATTTAGGTCCTCACAGTGACTTGAGTCCCCTTGAGTCTGTGTGCATTCAGGTTTAAGTCTCCACCAGGATAGAAAAACATGTACACTCTCACACACTGCATAGATACATTATTTAATCAAACTGGCTTCACAGCAGGTTGTGTTGGCTGTAGTCAGATGAATTGAGCTTTTTTTGTTTTGTTTTGTTTTGTTTTTAATGTACCAGTGGTCACTCTGCTACAGCTGATCAAAGTAAACTAGGCATGTTTAACAATTTCATCTTTAATATGAATTAGTTTGTCTGAATTTTTCATAGTTTTTTCTTGTATACGTTTAAGTTCCATTTATTTGGTGCTTTGTTCAATCTCAAACCATCATTTTATTTTTACTATTAAGATGTCTGCACAAGAGTTAACTGTAATCTGGGCAAACATTAAACTTTGCTGAAATTAAGCGTCTCGCTTTGGGCTACACTGGAAGTTTTCTGTTTGCTCTGCTAAACTATAATTACTAAAACTAAAACTGAAACTTAAAAAAAATAAAATAGAAATGTGTTGGCAAAATAAAAACTAAATTAAAACTAACAAAACCATTAATGAAACTAACTAAAACTAAACTAAAATTTAAAGTAAAATTGAAAACGATATTAAAATAAAAACTAATTTAAAAAGCAAAACTATAATAACCTTGTTTTGTACTATTGTATTATTTATCTTATTTTCTACTTGTCATTGTTTATATATATATTTGTATTTACTTAAATCAAAATGATATTATTTTTTATTAATTTTAATCACATTTATATTATTTATTTTTTCCAACGGCCACCATTTGAAAACAGTTTGATTTTCAATAAATTGCTCTGTGTGAATGCAGTCTCTATTTTGTAATAACAAATGACTGGAAAAAGGAAGAAGTTCAATTGTCAAACACTCTAACTCAGTGTGGGCAGAAGTGACAAAAACGTTTTAATTTTAAATATGATGTACTTTAATATAAAATATCTAATATACTTTTTTTTCATTCTGCAGGAAGTTTGTGGGCTGAAATGTGGTGGAGTAATGTTCTCAGGTCAGGTGCTGCCCAGCGAGTGTCTGAGTGGACTCATTGAAGTAGCTGGAGACCCCAACACCAATCACACACTGACAGGGACCATTATATCCCTGCTGGCACAGTTTGGTACTAAACTCTTTAACATAGTTATTCAGTCAGTACATAGTCACAAACACATCCACAACTGTTTACCCATGCATTTACTTTTCTTAATGGCCCAGCAGCTTCTGATGGTGAGGCCAAAGAGGCTCTTCACAGCAGCTACAACTTCACCGGCACTCTGGCAGCCATAATCCACTGCAACAGAACCACACCAGAAGAGCCTCTTGTGCTGCAGGTGAGAGTCCTGCAGTTTTTTAAGAAGTCGTCTGCAACTTATATGCGTCAAAACACAATACCGGTCTCTGCTTGTTGGTAACATGGACATGAGGACATCTTTTGACTTAAGTTGACCTAATTGTCCATGTTACCAACAAGCTAAGACCAGTATTGTTTTTTTTATTTTTTGTATTCATATTTAATCTGACTTACACTACCATTTCAAAGTTTTGGGGCAGATTTTTAAAAATGTTTTCAAAAGAAGTCTCTTATGCTCACCATGGCTGCATTTTATTTGATCAAAAATACAGTAAAAAAAGTAATATGTTGTTATAAATGTAATTTAATTTAAAATAATGTAAAATAACAGTTTTCATTTATTCCTCTTATGGCTTAATGTTCCAGTCTTCAGTGTCACATGATCCTTCAGAAATCATTCTAATATGCTGATTTGCTGCTCAAGAAAAGAAATGTTTCTTATCATTATTGAAAACAGTTGTGCTGCTTACATATTTTATCAAGATTATTGGATGAATAGAAAGTTCAAAAGAAATCTTTTGTAACAATGTAAATGTCATTACTGTCACTTTTGATCCATGTAATGCATCCTTGCTGAATAAAAGTATTAATTTCTTTCAACAAACCCCAAACTTTTGAACGGTGTATGAATTACTTTATTAAATGCCATTTGATTGCACAGATGTTTTTCAAGGTGGGTTGAAGTAAAAAAATAAACAGATTACCCTGGGGATTATTTTATTTGGTCATGTGAATAATGTCTCTGATGGTCTCCACAGTGCCTTAATGTGCTGCAGCGACTGACCTACAACGTGAGGACTCTTCATTGCGTCTCTCACATCCATGAACTCATCAGCTTTCTAATGCAACATGTGTAAGAACTACAACATTCATTTTTCCGCTTTGTGTGTTCATGTTTGTGTAAAGTAGATGGCTCAGCCACTTTTTAGCAGAGCATTCTTCATGTTTATAAATGTACCGATGGTCTATATAACTACACTACTGTTCAAAAGTTTGGGGTTAAAAAACCAGTGGTGAAATAGACAGTTCTAAACAAAAGCAGCAAATGCATTTTTTTTAGCACAATAGGGATTTTTATAGTAATACACACCAATACTTTCAGAGTATTATGGTCAGAGCATTTTTCAGGTTACAAATGATAAAAATCAAAAATAAAACCACTCATATTTGAGGGAAGTGCTGTCAATAAGGGCCATATATAAAATCATGATATTGACAAGTGGTCCCTAGTCTTCTATGAAACGCTTTTTGGTTTCTCGTTCAGAGGAAACAGGCTTGTGTAGTGGAAAACCACAAAACTGAATTGAAGTGTAGTTTTTGCTTTTAATCATGGGGGCCTGTCTGTCTTGAAGCACTCTTTATAATGTGGAAGATGCATTGAACTATTGCACAGAAATGCTTACACGAGCAACATTTCACAGAACTGTGTATTTGACACCCTAAATTAGAGCAAGTATACTAAGACGAACAGTAATTGTTCCTTTTTACTTATTTTTAAGTATGCATTTATTATCGGAAAAAAAATACTGAAATGCTTCAGAACGATTTGATTGTATTAAAATGCAATGCTTTTAATGTTGTCTTTAGCCAGTCATGTAATGATGACACTGTAAAGGCATGCCTGGGCCTGATGGCCAACCTCTGTCGACATGACATCTCAGTGCAGTCACACATCAAATCTCAGGTGAGAATCGGCATTAGCTCTGCATATAAACTCTCAATATGAACTTTTATCATTTTTGTTCGTGAACTAACCTGCTGATAAATATTATGCCTACTTTTCTTCTTTTGCAGAGTAATGTGAAGGCTTTCTACAGAGCCTTGATTAATTTCCTGGGTCATAACTGTCTGACTGTGGTCGTCTTTGCGCTGTCCATTTTATCAAGTTTGACTCTTAATGAAGAGGTTGGGCAGAAAGTAGGTCAAGATACCCAACAGTTTGAAACACAGAGCGCTGTTGCTTGTTAAGCTCACGTATCTTTTTCATCATCTTGTCTTGTGGATGGAAACAGACCTATACTTGTTTTCATGTGTGGTATTGAGGTTGTATTAATTTGATGGGTTTTTTTTTCAGCTGTTCAATGCAAAGAACATTCATCAGACCTTTCAGCTAATCTTTAATATCACCGTCAATGGAGATGGCACATTAACCAGGAATTATGCTGTGGACTTGTTAGTGGATCTCCTGAAAAACCCCAAAATAGCTGATTACCTGACAAAGTATGTGTTTATTGGAGTTCGATGGCACTGTTTGAAATGGCTTTTTAGGAGGAGTGTCTGAACATGTTTTTTTCTCACGTTAGGTATAAACACCTATCGGTCTGTCTGTCCGAGGTTCTCGGGCTCTTACACAGCAAAGATCCTGATACTGCATCAAAGGTGAAATACATTGTGTTTTTTTTTTGTTATGCAAAATATATCAAATTTTAGTCATTAAACATTAGCTTGTAGATCTAATGGTCTATCGAGGCGGGTGGGGGTTGGGGGGGGGGGGGGGTATATAACCCCTGTAAGATCCCATTTACAAATCACCAGTAATCTCGGTGATGTCTCAGAGAGAGCTTTATGATTGGCCCAAAGAAAACTTCTTGCGTCAGCACATCCTGCCATTCTACATGCTCATACCAGTAATCCTATTCTTTGTTCACACATAACTCACTCATACTGTTAATTTATTGGTAATGTTACAACTGCCATTGCCAAAAATAACTGATTTACTGTAATTGAATTTACCAATAAAGACTGTATGTGTGAAAGGGGTTAATGAGAGACAAATTCTAGTCTAAACTGGTGCAGATAGTAATAAGTTCTTGTCTGTGCAGGTTATGGAGTTGCTGGTTTCTTTGTGCTCAGTCCCTTTCCTGCGTAAGCTCGTCTGCCAGACGGTGCTCCGACCTCCAGCCCCTCGAATACAGCCTGGTACTAGAAAAGGTGTCCAGGCTCGAGGGTCTGAGCCAAGTTTAGCACTCGTCCACTGGGTCACTTCACCTCTGGATGGTCCAGAACAGTGCTACATGCAGGCTCTGTCCCTGCTGACTGAGCTTTTTGAAGTATGCTGGTGTTTCTTTCTATTCAGTTTATTTGAACAATGTTTTCCCAACACCCAAGTTAATGAGCTCAATGTGAGAAGAGAACTCCCTTAGATGTTTTGTGTACAAGGTAGGGATGCGCTGACATAATTCTGTCCATAATTATAAATGATTCATTCATTTTCATATTTTGGCCAAGAACTGCTGTTAGATAAATGGATAAAACCAGTCATTTTAAATGCCTAAAATTAATTTAGACATCACAACATTATAATGTACAGTATGAACAATGGATATTCATTTCAAGATTACTTTTTAGTGTTGTTAAATTGTTTGTGTTTTTAAAGATTAACTAAATAAGCGTTTAATGTATGATGCACAATTAAATATCCAATTTTGACCAATACTGATAAATTAAAGAAATTGTGCATCCTTAATACAAATAATTTTAATAGATTTAATCAAATGTTTTATTAAATTATTTGTTGTATATAAATTATATTTTTCTGATCATTTCTATAATATTTTTCTGTAATAAATTAGGATTCCATGCACAATTCAAATAGTTGAGATGTAGGTTGGGATCTGTTATCATGTTAGAGACTTTCCGCCTTATTATTCCATTAATTTTTGCTTGTGTTCATCCAGGAGGCGATTGATTCCTCTCTGTGCAGCTCAGCTCAGTCGTTTGTGGAGCTCCTCCTACAGGAAGTGTTGGTTTTGCTGCAGTCTCCAGACTCCACTGAAGGAGACCAGCTGCTAAAGAAACACTGTCTACGTGCAGGCCGTGTCGTTGACTTTCTGCTAGATATCCTCACTTATTCAGCGCAAATCATCACACTTCAACACGCATCACAGATCAAGCCGTCTGTTTGATCTGTTAGTGTTAGTAACCGATCGAAATGGGCTTTTCAAAGGCCAATATCAATATCTACACAGCCGATGGCATATATAGTATTGAGACAAGCTAAACATTACTGATATTGAATAAAAATGTATTGACAGTTTATAAATAAATTAGAATATGTAGTGAATTAAATAATTACAACCAAAAGTGTCAACATAGAACTAACAATATGGGAATTGTTATTCACTGATATCAAATCTCAAAATATCTGCTAATTTATTATTTTGGCTTATATATATACAGGTCCTTCTAAAAAAATTAGCATATTGTGATAAAGTTCATTATTTTCCATAATGTAATGATAAAAATTAAACTTTCATATATTTTAGATTTATTGCACACCAACTGAAATATTTCAGGTCTTTTATTGTTTTAATACTGATGATTTTGGCATACAGCTCATGAAAACCCAAAATTCCTATCTCAAAAAATTAGCATATCATGAAAAGGGTTTCTAACCGAGCTATTAACCTAATCATCTGAATCAACTAATTAACTCTAAACACCTGCAAAAGATTCCTGAGGCTTTTAAAAACTCCCAGCCTGTTTCATTACTCAAAACCGCAATCATTGGTAAGAATTCCGACCTGACTGTCCAGAAGGCCATCATTGACACCCTCAAGCAAGAGGGTGAGACACAGAAAGAAATTTCTGAACAAATAGGCTGTTCCCAGAGTGCTGTATCAAGGCACCTCAGTGGGAAGTCTGTGGGAAGGAAAAAGTGTGGCAAAAAACGCTGCACAACGAGAAGAGGTGACCGGACCCTGAGGAAGATTGTGGAGAAGGACCGATTCCAGACCTTGGGGCACCTGCGGAAGCAGTGGACTGAGTCTGGAGTAGAAACATCCAGAGCCACCGTGCACAGGCGTGTGCAGGAAATGGGCTACAGGTGCCGCATTCCCCAGGTCAAGCCACTTTTGAACCAGAAACAGCGGCAGAAGCGCCTGACCTGGGCTACAGAGAAGCAGCACTGGACTGTTGCTCAGTGGTCCAAAGTACTTTTTTCGGATGAAAGCAAATTTTGCCTGTCATTCGGAAATCAAGGTGCCACAGTCTGGAGGAAGACTGGGGAGAAGGAAATGCCAAAATGCCTGAAGTCCAGTGCTGCTTCTCTGTAGCCCAGGTCAGTTGCTTCTGCCGCTGTTTCTGGTTCAAAAGTGGCTTGACCTGGGGAATGCGGCACCTGTAGCCCATTTCCTGCACACGCCTGTGCACGGTGGCTCTGGATGTTTCTACTCCAGACTCAGTCCACTGCTTCCGCAGGTCCCCCAAGGTCTGGAATCGGTCCTTCTCCACAATCTTCCTCAGGGTCCGGTCACCTCTTCTCGTTGTGCAGCGTTTTTTGCCACACTTTTTCCTTCCCACAGACTTCCCACCGAGGTGCCTTGATACAGCACTCTGGGAACAGCCTATTTGTTCAGAAATTTCTTTCTGTGTCTTACCCTCTTGCTTGAGGGTGTCAATGATGGCCTTCTGGACAGCAGTCTTACCCATGATTGTGGTTTTGAGTAATGAAACGGGCTGGGAGTTTTTAAAAGCCTCAGGAATCTTTTGCAGGTGTTTAGAGTTAATTAGTTGATTCAGATGATTAGGTTAATAGCTCGTTTAGAGACCCTTTTCATTTTATGCACATTTTTTGAGATAGGAATTTTGGGTTTTCATGAGCTGTATGCCAAAATCATCAGTATTAAAACAATAAAAGACCTGAAATATTTCAGTTGGTGTGCAATGAATCTAAAATATATGAAAGTTTAATTTTTATCATTACATCATGGAAAATAATTTTTTGAGAAGGACCTGTGTATATATATATATGAATTGACTACCAATTTTATAGTCATACTTTTATTGTATCTGTCTGATTCTACTGTGTGCAATAGTAGAGATATCCTTGACTCTTTCACTGCTTTGCGGCGATGATGCTCTGAGGATGCTGGTGTCTCAGCGGCTCAGTCCTGAGGTGTGTGTGTCACAGGTGGAGCTTCTGCTTTCCTACTGTCAGGATCTTGCTGGGTCCACCTGCTCGACCTCCAACTACCAGCTCAGGTAATTATATATTTTGGAAGAAATACCATTTTTGAGAAAATATTGACACTTGCACTACTGTTCAAAATGTTTGCTGTTTTTAATAGTTTTTAAAGAAGTCTCCTGAGCTTACCAGGGCTGGATCAGAACAGTAATATTGTGACATTGGTTTCTATTTTAAAATGTAATTTTGTAATGTGATGACAATGCAAAATGTTCACACAATCATTCTAAAATGCTGATTTGCTGCTCAAGAAACAAGTCTTATTATTATCAATGGTAAAAAAGTAGTTGTGCTAATGTTTTGTGGAAATTGTGGTGTTTTTTCAGGAATAATTATTTGAAACCGAAATCTTTTTTAGCAATGTAAACGTCTTTACTGTCACTTTTGATTAATTTAATGCATCCTTGCTGAATAAAAGAAGTAAATTCTTAAAAAAAACCATTAGATCTACAAAAAACTTTTAGGAGTGGAAGTGAAAGTTTTCAATGAACACACTATAGTAAACACAGGTATTATGGTTTTTTTTAAAGTTGTTAACGTATGTATCTCTAGTCAGGTTTGCTCTGAGGTGGTGTTGAAGACTCTAGAACTGATGAGCCACCTCAAGCAGCAGATGCCAGACATGGAGACGTCTTTCTACAGGATCCTACAGGTACAAGACTTATGCTGCCCTTCCTCAGAGTTTCTGATCAGTCTGTATTAGTTTTATAACACTACCTTATACATGACCTCTTTTCCATTTCATGCAGGATCAGCGCATGGTGACGCCTCTCTCATTAGCTCTGACCTCGAACTGTAGAGAGCGCGTGCAGGTAGCGCTTCGCATCCTTTTTGAAGCGGCCCCACTCCCTGACTTCCCCTCTGTCATGTGAGTCAACAGAATACATCGCCACAGTGTGAACAACTTCTCTAAGGTGTCAAAACGTTCAAACATTTTTTTGTTTCAAATCCGAATTAATTTCTTTCTTCTGCTGAACACAAAAGATATTTTGAAGAATGTCGGTAACCAGACAGGTGACGGCAACCATTGACTTCCATAGTAGGAAAAAAATAATATGGAAGTCAATGGGTTCAGTCAACTGTTTGGATACCGACATTCTTCAAAATATCTTCTTTTGTGTTCAGCAGAAGAAAGTAATTCATACAGGTTGGAAACAACTTGAGGGTGAGTAAATGATAACAGAATTTTCATTTTTAAGTTAACTATTCCTTTAATGATTGAATGTACTTAGGAACTTGATTAAAAACGCTCAGAAGTCCTTAGAAATCACACCTTGGTTATTACCCACAACACTCTAGCATTGTGGTGGGAAGTTTTTGCACTTTCAAGTACTGTTTTCGTCTAAAATTGTGTGAATGTTGTTTAGCTACCAAATTATACACTACCATTTAAAATGGGGGTAAGATTTTTTTTGTTTTTGAAATTAGCTAACCTAAGCTGCATTTATTTGATCAAAAACACAGTAAAATTGTGAAATATTATTACAAATTAAAATAACTGTTTTCTAGTTTAATATGTCATTTATTCCTGTGATTCCAAAGCTGAATTTTCAGCATCATTACTCCAGTCTTCAGTGTCACATGATCCTTCAGAAAACATTCTGATATACTGATTTAAAAAAGCATAATATATTGTTTTCAGGATTCACTGATGAATAGAAAAAAAACAGCTTTTTTTTTTTAAACGGAACTTTTGCAACATTGTCTAAATAGTATACTGTTACTTATGATTAATTTAATGCATCCTACCCAGTGTTGGGTAAGTTACTAAAAATAATCCATTACAAATTACTAATTACTACTTTAAAATTGTAATTTGATTAGATTACTGATTACTGCAAGTAAAAAGTTATCAGATTACTAACTACTTTACTTTCAAGTTACTTTGAAAACCTATTAAATCTACAGTAATACACAAAGTGAAACTCAGTTCTTTCCGTAATTTAATATTGCAGACATCCCAAGTCTCCCGGAAGCTCCGGGAGTCTCCTGCATATTGATAGCGGCTCCCTGATGCCCGCAAATTTTTTAAAATTTGAGTAGGAGACCTTGCGTGTGTGCGCGCCTCACGAAGCGGTAATTCTACGGTAATTCATTAAAGCGCATGCTCATTAACTGACTCAGCCGGCCAAACGTGATTAGAAATGCATTTTACTAAATATTATTTTCTTAACAATACATTTGTAACGCAAGTAACTTAATTTTATTGACATCAGTAACTGTAATAAAATTACATACATTTTAAGTTACATTACTGCGTTATCACGAAAAGTAATTAGAATACAGTACAGTTACTTTGTAATGCGTTATACTCAACTCTGATCCTACCTGAATAAAACTATTTTTAATTTCTTCAATCTTTCATTTCTTTAAGTCTAGGGGACAGTATTGCTGCAAATAATGCATATCGTCAGAGGGACAGTGAGTTGTCGATCCGAAGCAGTTCTGCTTGTGATGATGTGTCCTTCGCGGGGAAGAGTTTTTCCATGATGCATGCCGAACCCTCTGGTTCTGCTTACCACAGTATAGACAGCCTCATCAAGAAGCTTCGGAACGGAGTAGAGGTGACTGCATGTGTCTGGATATGTGCAGCTGGCAGCTGAGTTAATAGACCTGTGACCACGATGTCTGCAAATGTTCCATCGTGGGTTTAGCCGCATGTATTTCCGAATAGACAATAGAATTGTTTCAACAAGTGGGTGGCATGATTGAATAATGAACCAAACATCGTCAAAGGCATTTGAATCAAACTCATGTTTTGTTTTCTCATGTTGTGGTGTTGTAGTTACAGGAGAAGGTCAAAGATGTACACATGTCTGAGGTCATTGATGTGTATGAGCAGAAGCTTTCTGCACTTGCGGTAAGTGACCAAGCATGTAGAATCTTCCTGTGTATATTTAACTTGTGCAGATGTTTGTAATTTTATGTACTTTGTCTATGTAGTGTAAAGAGAGCCGTCTGCAGGACCTTTTGGAGGCCAAAGCAGTCGCACTGTCACAGGCTGATCGACTTATTGCCCAATACCGCTGTCAGAGAGCTCAGGCGGAAGCTGAGGTTTCACAAATAGACATAAATATATTTTTTTCCCCCTGCCTACAATTTCCACACCACATTTAATAATGCATGTTTCTTGAGTTGCATATATGAGCACATTTATTTTTAGCACATTTAAAATGTATATATGCGACTGTATGAGCACATTTATTTTCTGTCTTATTCTCTTGTTTATTGCTGTTTGGCTCTTTTCAAAGTTTTCATTTCTTCCAATCTTTTTCCCCCATTCTAGGCACGTAAATTAGCCTCTCTCCTCAAAGACACAGAGCGGAGGAAAGAGGATCTGCAGACGGAGTTGAATGATCAGCTGCTGGAGGTGGAGAGGCTGAAGTCGGACAGCCAGCAGCTCCTGGAACACAACGGGCGTTTGCAGGCAGTGGCTGACCAGCATCAGGAGCTGAAGGGCACATACAACCAGCTGCTCAGTAGGTCAGTGTCCCTCTCTCACACACTCAGAGACAGCTTCTTAGTCATTCAGGAATGCATCCGTCAAGTGATTTGTTATAGATAAGCAACCTCTTCTTTCTCCTCCTCCCTTTTTTAGGTATGACAAGGGTGAAGGGATGCTGAAGGAACTGCAGGCTGCCCATATCTCTCTTACCCAGCAGGCCGAGGGGCTGAAAAAGATCAATGAGGGATTTAAACTCCAACAGGAGAGGTCAGTGTTTGAAACAGTGGTTTGAATGTCAGGGATTATTGACTCATTCATGGGGGGCATAAAGCATAACCCAATTCTAATAATAATCATAATCTTAATGATTATATTACTATTATTTTTGCTACTATTATTATTATTAAAAAGGTTTTAATCAAATATTATTGTTTTATTATTTGTTGTTATTATTAAAGTTAGACTGTGCTTCATGCCACCTTTAAATTAGTACAATTATTATATTATGATTATTACATAATCCAACTCAAATAATAAAAATATTATTGTTATTATTATTATTTTTTTTTCTCAAGCTGGGTTATGTGGAATGCCACCCTTGAATTAGATATTAATATTATCATTAATAGTTGTTGTTATACTTTTAACAATAACAAAACAAATAATAATAATAATTTATTATTGTATAAATAACAATAATTATTATATATAAATATATTTATTATACTTTATTTATTATTATATATGTGTGTATGTATTTATGTATGTATATATATATATATATATATATATATATATATATATATATATATATATACAATTTTAATTAATATTAATTTAATGAAAATTATTGTTGTTATTTTTTATTGGAGTTAGTTTACCAACCCTGAATATGTCAAGAATATTATTATTATTATTAGTAGTATATATTAATATAGCAATAAAAAAACTTTATTACTACACTCAAAATAATAATTAACTTGATAAAACAAAAAAACTTGACTGTTGATAGAAAATGAATACCTATAAAATTATTGAATGATTTTCAAATATTTGGTGTTCTGTCTGCTCAGGAATCTTGCAGAGATGTCAGAAAAAGAACAGCTGATAAAGGGCCTAAAGTCAGACGTGCTAGAGAAAGACAGAAATATATCAGGTGAGAAAAAAGCTTGAATCATATGGGTTTAATGCACGTTGTGATGTTTCTGTCATACACCCTTGTGTGCTTGGTGAGAAGTATACAATAATGTGTCTTGCTGTGCTGTATTAGGTCTTCAGAATGAGCTGAAAAGACAAGAAGAGCAGATCCATGAGATGGAGGAGAATATTTCCAGCCTCAGGAAAGAGCTTAATAAGACAGAGCAAGCCAGGAAGGACAGCAGTATCAAAGTACTGTCAACACTCATTCAAACCTCTCAATTCATACTGTCTATTAAACAAAACACACATAAACGACAGATAGGCCGCATAATGATCCAGTGTGTTTTCTGTTGTTGCACTCATTTTGTAGGCTTCCTCTCTGGAGCTGCAGAAGTCCCAGCTAGAGGCCAGGGTGGAGAAGATGGAGGAAGATCTGAGCAAACACACACAAATGATCGCCATGATACACAGTCTCAGCAGCGGCAAACTCAAGGACGTCACCGCCAACCTCTCTCTGTGACACACACATTCTCATGTACACGCGATGAAATACTTCACACGCTTAATGAAGTGAAAATAACTTATTCTATCTGTTTTGTCACTTTTAATCTGTATTCTTTTTTAATTGGTCACTAATCTATCTGTTCAATGATTTCATACTTTCGTGAGTTTATGTATGTATCAATGAATTCTGCTTTCATTTTGGATTAAATTCATTTGAAATTATTTCAGACTGAAATTATTCAGTGGATCATATGTGTAGGATTATGAAATATTAATCCTTGGCCACGAGAGGGCGCCGTACAAGCACAGTTTTTGACAGACACGATTTAAACCTTTTCCCCCTTTTTGTTTTTCAATTGTATAATTGAAAAACAGAATAATTGAAAAACAAAGAATAATTGTTAATGCTTCAACTACAAAAAAAAAATTAATAATTAGAAATTTTTTCCAGATCATCATAGAATGTCTATCAGAGGCATTCTGGCCAACTGGATAAATTATGTTCCTACAAAAGTGGTTTAAGGGTCTTGCACAACAGAGCAAATGTTCAGAGATCATTCTGAAGTTTCACTTTGATAAGAATAATGTTTTACAGCAGAAAGTGTGTTTTATCAGGGCCATTCATGTTAAAGGTATGTCTTCCTTGTTAAAATGATTTCATGGAAAAATCACTGATTTCACATTATTTCTGTTTATTTATTTCATAAGTGCACTCTTCCATTTAAATTATGTTTATTGATTATTAGTTTAAGTTTGAATTACTAGTGTAGTTTAGAAAACTAGTTTGTAGAACACAACATAATGTGCAAATAAACCAGAACAAGTTCAGGTATACAAAAGCGTAACTCTGAAAAGGACTGAAATAGTATTTTTTGTGTGCAAAATATTCTCCAATAAATTGTTTTATTTACAACTTTGAACAATTATTGTTTGCAGTATGTAGAAAAACAAAAAATGACAGTATATACAGCTCAGAATTTTTTTTTTACTCTTTTAACATTCAAGTTTCAGTGTTGCATTTGACTTTCTGTTTTGTCAGAACCTGACTTGTTACATACTTTCATAGTTTTGACTAGTTGATGCCACACATTGGCTCTTTGAGTGATATTCTGACACCTGAGTGTGAATGTTTCTTCAGTTAATCTCACTTCTGACTGTTTGAACATTCTCTCAGATTCTCACAGTTTGTCAGATTAATGCACTAACTGATAAATCAGTAACCACAAACAACAGACTAAAAAGGAATTGTGGAACCATTTTCTTTAAGTTAAAGCTGTACTTGGAATAAAAAGCTTCCTGTAAAAAAATTTCCTGTAGATTTCCTAGACTTTAAATTTAAGAACAATTATTTTTCCGTCACCAAATTCTGATTTATTTGTAAAATGAATCGTATGATGAAGAGTTGTTGTTTTATAGCTGGAGGTGTGTCTCCGTTTCAGGCTAAAGATATTATTTCCTTTATGACTTGATTCGTATGTGAGTCAGAGTTTCATAAAGTTTACAGTGACATACCAAGCCCTGTTATAGAATGAGGGAAATTACATAATCATTTTAGAAAAGTATTTATTTACATCATTACATTCATTGCCAAGTTGATCTTCATTAAATTAAATAAAACTGCAATTTAGACTGTAACCAAACAGTTTACATGTAAAAGAGCAGCAAAAAAACAAACAAACAAACAAACAAACAAACAAAAAAACACGATTGACTCTATAAAGTCCCTAGTTTAGTGTCTTCATTAATCGACAGGTGGATAGACAGCTTAAATATGATAATCATTGTAGTGTTGGTATGTTGTCATAGTAACTAAGCTTACTAAAATTCCTAACTTGCTATAGAGGGACTGACTCTGCTGAGTTTTGTTCTCTTAAGAAAGTTGGATTAGTTTGGAATCTGCAAAAACTGGTTTCATGCTCACGTCACGGAACTGAGAACAGAATGACAAGAATCTGATCTATCCACTACTGTAATGTAAAATATTTTAAAAATGGGAAAGATAGAAGAAAAAGTCCTTCAGTATGCAGAAAACATTGTCTTAAACCTCAAAGCGTGGAGGTCTGTAAACTGGCAGTGAGTTTCGAAGGACTATCGAGTCTGGGCAGTGACTGCTTCAGTGATGCTTCAGACTCAAACCAAAGCTAAAACTTGGAAATTACAACGTGTTTCATAAACACGTAAAGTCTTTGCCTTCAATAGTCTTCTTATTTATATTCAGGCTTTAACTGGTCCTCATTTAATTTAAGTCCTGAAATAATAAATATGAATACGCAAGATAAGGTGCTGGGATTTCTTGTCATTTTGCCATCCACAAATTGTTAAATCATCTCCAAAGGACTCTGCATGGACTTGATGAGATGTCATGTTTTTGATTGTGTATTATTTTCCTATTCAGTCAACGCAACGCTCTCTTTCTCAGACTTTGGATCTCCGGAAAATTTCTGTGTAAAGGCACATGGCAGCTCAGTTTTAGGTTAGCATATTGAGGTAAAATGCATACAGTTCTGAGTTTAAAAGCAGATTAATTTGAATGAAATGAAAACAGTGGATATGGTATATATAATGGTCCTATCTCTTTGGACTCAAAGCTCTTTACATTTTTTTGTGTTAAATTTCAAATGTATAAATAAAATTCTTACATAACAATAAAAAAAAACAAAAAAAAAACTCACCTTCTTTTTCTTCATTACAAAAAAAATGGCAATGGCAATGGCAATGGCAGCAACGGCAACAATAATGCCTGCTATGGCTGCTATAATGCCGGTCCTTGCCGATCCTGTAAAGTTGGCTGTTCCCGAACCTGTACGGAAAGAAAAGAGGATTAAATCTCTTCGACTGAAATCTCAACTGAAATATATATATATTGGTGTTTGTTTTATTGCTTTACCTAAACCAAACCTGAAGCTTTCTATAGTAGAAATGTTGATATACCTCTTGATGAAACTGAGGCTTGCATAATGTATCTGTCCTAATCTGCACTGTTGCTGTGTATGTTCCCAATTGCTCTTTAATTATTAAATTCACATTTCTTATATATTTGCATAGTGCTTTTTACAATACACATCGTTTCACATCAGTCCATGATGACTCATCCTGCACTCCACAGATTTTTGACCAATCAAATGCTTCAGAATAAGAATTCCCCACCCCCTAATACTACTGTGGTGTAAACTAACGGCTACTGGATATTTCTTCCATTGAGATTTCAGAAACAGAATATGTTACATTCTGATATCACTAAAAATGTTCTGTGGGCTTTATTTTCACTTTGAGAGTTTTATCTTATCTCTTCCAAAGCAGTTATTTCCTTCAATGGAATTTACAGTAGTGGAAAATGAAACTAAGATAGAGCTGCCTTTATTACTCACCTATAATCTTATATATTCTGTAACTCAACAATATTTCAATTTACCTGGCTCTTCCAGAGTAGCTGTCTTTGTCCTGTCCTTACTGGTTATCGAGCAGGTGTATTTGTAGGTACTACTGATGACAACTACTTTTAGTACACTTGTCACCATAAACAGTTTTTCTTCTGTTTGCTGGAAAGTATTCAATGTCTCGTTCGCGGGGGGGTCTGAGGACCACGAGACTTGTGGTTTTGGATAAACTCCACTGGTGTTGCAGGTGACGGTATCATTTTTTAAAGTGATATCCACTGATTTAATTGGAGCTAAAAACAAATAGTGTCACAGTATTATTTTCTCTTTCTAAATAAGGTCATATTGGTTGTGTAATTTTAAATGAATATTTCTAATGCTTTTCCCCCACTATATACCATAAGTATAGCATCACATTTAGACTCCTAGGAAAGAACATTCATGAGATATGACTAGACTTTCTTTAAAAAGTCATTTTTTCAAGTTTTAATTTAAAAGTTAAAGAAATTCTTCCTCTCACCTTCTACAGACACATACACAAACTTCTCTTCATTTGTTTTTTCATTGGCAGTGTAGCACCTGTATCGGCCTTCATCTTGGACCCTGAGGTTTTTTAGTAAGAGTGATAAATTTCCATTTTTGATTTGAGATTCCGGTAACAGGGAGGTTCTTCCCTTATAGTCCTCGGACTGATGGCCCAACTGGTCTTGATTGTAATAGAATGAATGCACTGGTTTACTATCCTTGTACCAGTGGATGATGTCAAGGTTGGTGGATGTGCAAGGTAACAAGCATTCCGCAGAGTAGAGACAAGTGACATAGATGTCTGCAGAAACACCAGTGTCAAAAACAAAACACAAACATACTGTCATAAGATTATACAGGTGTATTCAACCACTGTCATGTGTGTTGCAAGTCATTTTATGTATATAAATCATGAATAAAACATAATAAAAATAAGGTCATGGAGAATTAAGCTGAAATAGACTGAAAATTGACTTCAATTGGCCTCGATAGATCATCTGGTTTCGTCTTCAATCATTTACTTTTGTATCAAAGTTCAAATCTGAGTAAGCCTATTCTGATGTGTTTACTTTCAGCTGAAAGTATTTAAAACAATCTTTTTTTAAATTATTGATCATAACATTAGTATGAGAAAAAAATGATTCATCTAAAATGTAGATGTATTACAGTACTTCTGAGGTCGATAACAATTATTTCTGTAAACAATAAAAACAATCACCCTGTAGTTCATGACGTTTACATGATAAAAAGTTAAATTAACATTGATACAATTAAAGATTGAATTACAGAGGAGCTTATGTGACAGAACAAGGTTGAGTTAGTGAGACTTTTGAGGCTGTATTGATCTGTATCAGACATGCAAATAAATGTCAGTATATATTTTATACATATTTATATAACTTTAGTTTCTTACCTCCTAAAGTTACAGGCAGAATCCACAGCAAGATCACCAGCTTCATAATCACATAATATTAAACTATTTGTGTGTCGTGTAGTCTGTCGGCTAGTTTTTTCTTTTGATTTGACATATCTCTGTGCTGACTAACAGAGAATTGTCACTAGAACTCCTCCTACAAAGCAAAACGCATCATCCTTGATCTTTGTTCAATTACCTGTAATCCCAACTCAGGAGTGAGACACTAAAACCAACCGATGGTCGTGTATGGCATTAAACATACTAGTCTCTATTTTCATGCTACTACTTATTTTTTAGATACCTATTAAATAGATACTAGTTCTTATTCATTAGATACTTATTGGGGATCCGTCATTCAGATATCGACTATTCAGTTCTAACTAGTATGTGTTCCATTTGTGACTAGTACATGTATATTAGATACTAGTAATTATTCATTATGTAGTACTTAGATACTATAGTACCTATTAATAGATACTAGTATTTATTTAATAAATACTAGTACTAAGTCATTAGATACTAGTACCTATTAAATAGATAGGCTATAAGTACTTATTCATTAGATAATTGTGGTGTAGAGTAGCCTATGACACAGTGGTTCTCAATCCTGGTCCTGGGGACCCACAGCTCGGCACAGTTTGTATGTCTCCCTCATTTAACACACCTGATTCAGATCATCAGCTCATTAGGAAAGAGCTCGATGAACTGAACTGGCTGTGTCAGATAAAGGAGACATATAAAATGTGAAGAGAGAGCAGTGGGTCCCCAGGACCAGGATTGAGAACCACTGCATTACAACATATAAAATATCACAATCATGATTATTTAATGATTTGCCGCCTCCTACTGGATTCGAAAGGAATTACAATTTTAAATTACTTTTTTTTTATGACTGAAATGAAAATGAAATCTCAGATTTTAGTAATGCAAAGTACAGATACTGGTCAAATATTACTCCATTACAAGTAAAAGTTGTAAAGACCGATTTTTACTTAAGTAAAAGTACAGAAGTAATCATTTTTAAAAGTAGCTACTTCAGTATCAAACGTAAAAAGTAAATGTCAATGCATTGTTTTATTATTGTGTATATGGTTTCAGATACCCAAATTGCTCGCTCAAATAGTGCCCTTTTTAGTTTTTTTGGCTTTTAGTATGAATATGTTAGCCTCAATGTTATCTACAAGCTAGTGTGCTCCAAAACAATGACACAAAAATTCACATTTAGAAGACCAACGTTGAAAATGAAAATCAGGTTGTCAGAATCCAACGTCAGATTGACGTTAACCTCCAAGGTTGGACAGACGTGTATTGTGGTTGAAAACGAAAATCGGGTTGACGTCAGAAACCAACATCAGTCGGGTCCTGACGTCAAGACTTTTATTTACAATCAAAATACAACATCAAACCGATGTCGGATTGACGTCAATACTTTGTTACTATCCACATCTGATTATTGCAGTTAAATAAAATACTATGACAAAGCTGTTAAAAGGTAGACTGATTATATGCTTCAATAGCCTATAACAATATTACAAATATATTAGCATTTAACATAAAAGTTTAAATAAGTGAAAGTTGATATTTAAAGGTAGCCTAGCCTATGCTACACCATAACTTTTGGCCTTCTCGCCAACATTGTTTGGTTGTGCTTTGGCTCTGCGACTGCGGATGAATATGATTATCCTACTGCTCATAAAACATTCACTACAAGGCTTAAGAGATATAACCAGTTTAGATGGAAAAGATCTCAAGTTGACTAGCTGAAGACGTTTAGTAGGCTACTTCCTTGAAAATAAATTTCAGCAAAGTGCTACAACAACCACAATGAAATGACCTTTCACAATCACCCGCTTCGGATGTTATCACCCGATTGAATGGACATTATCAGTGGTTATCGGCCCATTGGTATGGGCCAGTAGGGCCTTACTGTGCCTCCTAGCAGGTGCAGTATGTTGTCATCATCTATTCACATCGCTGATCGCTGAATAAACTCTGTTAAAGAGCTATATGAAATTTTTGTTCAATAAAATAGGCTACCACCTGTTAAGTAAAAACGACATATCCGTGTCGCTGGGCGATATGAAAAAAATAAATTAAACAAAAATAAAAGGCTACAATTCAGATTTTTTTTCAGAATGATTGACCGATTCACAATTTAGATTTTTAAAAATGTTTAACTAGTCAACTTAAAAACGTAACTACAGCATTAAGTAGCCTAACAGATAACAATATAGGGTCCTCACACCATCGGTGCTCAGGTGCCCTAATTACTTATTTGTTAAATATCTTTGCATAAAATATACATGAAATATGAAGGCAAATGTTGTACAAACATATCTTATACATATTCTACACACTCAGAAATAATATAAAATAAAAATGCTAAATATTTCTTAGCCAGAATGTAGTAGGCTAATAAATACCACCAGTAATAGGCTATAATAAACAGCAAATACTTTGTAAAAACAGAAAATAACAGCAGCTTTCAGTCTGTCACCATCATGTAGCCTAAACATGAAATATCAAATATACAGTAGGCCTACCTAGTAGTTCATTACAGGTTTTTGCATTCCATTGCGTGTTGCACAAGTGTCTCCCAGGGGCGTTTCCAGCATTGAAGGACATCCGGGGCTTAGCCCAGACCATTTTATGTAAATACAGGGAGCACTCGAAGAAACTTGCAGATTAGCGTCACGTAAAGGAGGGGTTTGGAAAAATTTATCTTTGAACGATTCATAAGGGAAGTCGCTGAGTTAATCAGCTAAAAATAAATGCATATTATAAGACAACAAAAGTGTTTTTTGTCATTGCATGCATGTAAAACTGTTGTTGGGGACTCCCAAAACAATATTAGGAACATTTTAAATGCCATAATAGGGGCCCTTTAATATAAATAATTTAAATTTTTTGACATAAATAGTTAAAATGATGTATGAGATCCTAAGTTAAAGCAATACATGAATGACTTTAATCTACGTTCACTGACACACCATGGCATCAAACTGTATATAATTCTCAATGTATATCTGTCAAAAACATTTCATTAGGAGCATTGGGATAAACAATGTTTCACTTTTAACTTTCTCCAAAGTAGAATGACCGATTAATTGTTACCAGTTTCCATGTCTGATCCTCCCCAGTCTGCAGCTCATCTTTGCTACCCTCTACAAAACCATTTAATCAAATCAAAGTGTATATTTACTACAAACTAATAACACAAAACAAGTCACACAAACATGTTATGTTTATACTTATTGGTTATCTTTAGAGAAAACAACACCTGATAAACAAGGAAAGTATTCAGTGCAGTGGTGGGATAAAACTAATGTTTCTGGCTACCCTTACGAAAACTTCAAGTTCATTTTATGAAGAAGTATTATTCGTTTAAATGTATTATAAGTATAAGAGTAGTAAACTTTAAGTACACAACTAGGTTTCTCATTTGTAATGCATCTGTACTAAAAGTGAACTTATAAGTATAGTAGTAGTAGTTTACTATTTAATACAATTAGTATTTTTTTAGTTTATGAAAGTACACACTGAAGTGTACTCTCAGTAAACTACTAGTTTAGTAGTTTATACTGCAAGTATACTTGCAAGTTTTCTTTAAGTGAACAAACTTATACTTGTTATAGTTCACTATTTATGTATTATTTTTGCACTTGCAGTATACTATTATGTTAAAATGTAGATATTATTTTTTATTAAAAAATACATTTAACTGTACTTTAATTTTAAAGACATTTTATTAGCTTCATGAATTATTTTTTTATCAACACTTGAATGTTGGTAAGTTTCATAAAGAAAGGCAACATTAGAATTGTAATTTAAAGGACGATTAAATAAAATGATGCAGACAAAATTAAAACTCGGCACACTGCTTATGACTTGCGTGACGCGGGACAACAAAGCTTCACATTCTTCACAGCTTCACAAAATGCGGGACAAGAGGTCCCCCTTTGATAATATTAAGCGCGTTTTTGATTTACACACTGTTTATTGTTTGATGATGATCACGTTATTTTATATTTGAGTGAGTGAGCAATCTTCTATCACTTGTTTCAGCTTCTTCTTCTCCTGTGTTTTTATCCGGAGGAGATTCTGTACTAGAAAATGCCAGTACAAGTGCTAACCTATAACGTTAGATGATGATATATCTTCAGACTTTAAGGTAAAAAAAACAATTCTTACCCACTGACTTTTTTCCGAAAAATCCCCAAAGTCTCGTTTGATTCATTTTTCTTTAATTTTTTCTTTCCCGCTCGTTGCTGTCTCAGTTGTTAACTCGCACTCTTGCGGTTGACTGTTAGCTCCTCCTCCTCCTGCTGCTGCTGCTGCATATTCAACAGAGAGGAAGAAACGGAGGAGCCCATAGGCTACCGACAGCAAAGAAATGTATTCTATAGGCTGGATTATTTTTAAGGTCTATTTTTACAGGCTATATGCAGTATATATGCAAAGCCAAAGCGCAATGATTTCGGGTGTTTACATAGGCTATTGTCCAGTTTCATATTTGCTCAGTGACAGTCATTACATTCGGGGCTTGACTCAAAACATTCGGGGCTGAAGCCCCGGCAAAATCGGCTGGCGCCGCCCCTGGTGTCTCCGTCCTTGGCAGCGTCAGCACACATGAAACGGCATTCTAAAAACGTGGCGCTCAAGTTAAGAAAAATGATTTGATTTGACCCAATCCATTGCCAGCGACTCGTTTTTTTTTTCAACGCAATAAGGCATTTCTGAGTGAACAGCCGTAGTGTTCAGGAGCGCCAAAAAGAAAAAGTAAGACTGTGTAGCAGCTATCTTTAAAAATACACCATTTACTGCATAAATATATTTCACAAATGTTGTCATGCAGATAGAGACATAAAAACTCATTTCATTTGTGAGATTACCATGGTCAACAGATAGCATGCAATGCAATTTAAAATGTTGTTTGGGAGAAGCACACATTACAAAAAAATGTGTAGGCCTACAATTAGTAAAAAATAATAGAAATTCAACACTGGATTGTTTTTATGTCATGAATGATTACTGTAAGTATTTAGACTTTCCCCTAACAATAACAACAACAACAACAACAACAACAACAACAATAGGAATAATTAGTTATAAATAGGCTATAGGCCAATAAAGTATAATCTCTTTTTTTATCCTGACAACAAATCGATCACTTTTCAGGATTTAAAAGAAGGCCTGGAAGGTGGTTCAGAGATTGCTGCGTCCCATATACTACTGTAAACAAATTTTTCCTCATATTCTCATGCAGTTCTGTTGGCGATCTCTTCCGTTAAGCAGGTATCCTCAGATGGAGCTCCACTGTTTGCATCAGTCACTGTAAAGAATTGAGTGATCTGTGAATGTGATGCAATGAGGAGAATATTTATTACTTAACTGTTACCACTAACAAACCTCTGATTGGTTGCATCTCAGCCTCTTCATGGGGTTGACTTGATTTTGAACAGCCATCTGGTTTGGAGAAGATATAATTGTTGGACAAATAATTTATGTATAAGTAGATATTTCAAATAAAGAAGATATTTCAATCTATAGAAGCCTATAGATATTTCAAATAAATATGTTGGAGATTCTGGTAATCCATACCTTTACATTTTATAGTCACTATTGCAGCGACTGCAGAGACTGCAAGGGCTGTGATGACAGTAGCAGGAATCCACCACTGGGTGGAGCTCTCGGCCTGTCTTATAGCTGAAACAATAAACAACTTGTTGTATAGTCAAGGAAATAAAAAAGAAAATACGTTCTTAGTTGAACATAAATCAAAAACCAGCGCTGATTATTTTGTCTTCAAGAAATATCAATGACATTTTAACATCACATCTTCCTGTTTAGTAGTTAGCTGAAATGATCAACCAAAGGCTGTGTGTGTTAGCTATTGTGGTAAAATCATTCTTATTTACAGATTCGAGTAGCTCAGTTTGACTTCTTATACAGCATATTTTTTTAGAATGTATGTTTTATTATGTAGCTAATTAATTTTAAACTATGATCATACTATCATATTAGTTTCTTTTTTATATATATAGAAGTAGCCTATCAGCATCACAATTAACTAAACGTGTGGTGAATTTTATTATTTCACAACTTTGGTTTAAAACTTCTAAAAAAAAAAACATTTCTGAACAGTTCGAAAAGTTCCCCCTTTTTTTCCTAGTCAAAGTGTTTGAAACAAAACGTGTTTTTATTTTAATTTTGTTTTAATTTAAGTAATTGATTTTATTTAAAGTGGTTCTTTTATCTTTGATATCACTTTTCATTCTGTTTTGCAATGTCTTTTAACTTTTTTTTTGTTGCAATGTCTTTTAACTATAGCTTTTAACAGATAATTAAGCCACTTCCTTACTGACATCATCATTCAGGAAGTGACATCACAAGCATTCGTAAGTACAAATGGATTTGATTAATTCTGTGATTGTGTGGTGTCAGTTGGTTTGTCTCACTCTAGAAGTAATGTTTGATAAAATTACTGAAATCTTAAGGATGCTATCAAAATGTTAAAAGTTAAACAAGGTGAAACTCTATTGCAAACCTGCTCTGTCACCCACTGAGCAATGACAAAGTTAATCCTTTTATTTTCATCATTTCATTTTCAATAATCAAGTTATGATTAACAAAGTGTAGGTGCCCAAGCTTAACCAGTGCATATTTATGAAAGTCAGATATACTCTAATAAAAAAAAACATTTTTTTAAATTGCAACACAACATTTCTTAAAGGGTCATTCCACCGGTGGAGACATGAATATGTATTGAAAGTGGGTCATATATGTGTAGAATAGTATCATACATTTCTAATTTGGGACATTCTTGGCCGATAAAAGGCAGAAAATGACTTTTTAGTGCTTGTGGACTGTAGACAACAATCCCCATAGTGCATTGCAATGCTCAGCTCCGCAGGCCACTCCCACTACTCCGTGCCGCCACAGTAGCTAGCACAACAGCAAGATATTTGTGCAATGAACCTGACATGTTAGCGGGGGAGAGATATTGTTCGGTGTTGTTGTGGGGGGGAGGAGATATTGTTCGGTTTTGTTGACGAGGGGGGGGGGGGGGGGCTTTACATGCGCTTCATAAGTCACACACACATTTACACACACACACACACACATGCAAGGTCTCTCCCTCTCTGCCGAGCGCGGCTACACGGTTTGGAGTTCGCGAGCTCGAGATTCCGGGAGATTAACTAATTTGCAGGCATCAGGGAGCCGCTATCAATATGCGGGAGACTCCCGGAACTTCCGGGAGACTTGGGATGTCTGCAATCTGCCCCAGCTCGAGCCATTGCGGGCTCCTCGTCCTCGTCTCGTCGGCTGTGGTGGCAGCAGCTTCAGCTTCAGCCGCCTCCGGTTCCTCCATAGCCCTCAGCTGCTCGTCGCTATACTGTGGCTCATAAAGGTAGCCACGAACATCCGTTTCTACCATAACTTCGTCAAAATCCAGATCCTCCACAATGCATCCGTCTGTGTATTCAGTACCTTCGTCCATATTTTCAAAAAGTTTCTGCCGGTGAAATCAAACGCACTGGCACTGATCTGTCATAAGTCTGTTAGCGCATTAGGTCCAACCCCCTATGGGCCGGTTTGAAAGGGTGGGAACTAGTGCTTGTAGTCTTTACAGAAATCCCCCCCTTTTACACTTCCTCCTACAATGACGTAAAATGACGATTTTTGCGTCATTGTAGGAGGAAGTGAAAAAGGTAAATAGAGGATTTCTCTCGTCTCAGGGGACAATGAAAGAGTGTTGCAGGACCATTCAATAGTATGACTGGATTTCTAACAATGGAAAGCTTAATGCAAATGGCTGGAGTGTCCCTTTAAGGAACAGAGCTTAAAAGTTGTAACAAGAGCAAGCCTTTTATAAAAGAGCAACACTAGCTATAACATATAGTACCCCTGTCATAGAGGAGATGAGGGTTTGCACAGTTAGTGATGAACACATTGATACTTGTGAACCCGGTCAGACTAGCCAGCATAAGAGAGAAAAGAACCTCAACGGGCATAGGCCTGGAGTTAGATGGCCAAGAGCTTGTGAGAAAACTGCATGGGACACGGTAAACACAGATCTATGCTTTGCATTGGAAAGATTAACTGGTACAGTTGAAAAGAAGCTGGATAAATTTGGGGACATCATTTACGCATATGGAAGTGATAGGTTTGGTGTGGAAAAAAGGAAAGAAAAAGTACAAACTACTTCTGGATTGTCTAGACAGTAACAGAAAATTGAAGGGTTAGTTAGAGAAAGGAGACAGCTGAGGAAGCAATGGAAAAGAGCGGAACAAAGTCAGAAGGAGGGACTCGATCTCTTACAAAGGGCCATAAAAGATAAGCTTGCAACATTACGCAGAGCTGAGCGCCTACGGAAACGGTACAAAAAGAAGGAGTGTGCGAGGGCTAATTTCTATAAAGATCCATTCAAATTCGTAAAGAAGTTATTCACCAGTGAGAAGAAGGGCACTTTAAAAGCATCTAGGGTTGAGCTAGAGATATATTTGGAGGAAACTCATACAGATGCAAAAAGGCATGAGCCTATGTCAAGTCCGTCAGACATCCCACCTGTCAATCCACCAGAATACCAAATGGAGGTCTGTGCACCTAAGTGGAAAGAGATAGAGCAGGTTGTGAGAAAGGCAAGGGCTTCATCATCTCCAGGGCCTAATGGAGTTCCGTACAGAGTGTACAAGAGTGCTTCAGGAGTTCTACGAATTCTGTGGAAATTGATAAAAGTGGCTTGGGAAAAGCAGGTTGTACCTAGAGCATGGCGCCGAGCAGGGGGAGTCTTTATACCCAAAGAAAAAGATGCTACACGCATCAGTCAGTTTCGCCCTATTTCACTATTAAACGTCGAAGGCAAGATTTTCTTCAGCATTATTGCTCAGAGATTGTCAACCTACCTATTAAAGAATGGCTTCATTGACACTTCAGTTCAAAAAGCAGGCATTCCAGGATTCTCAGGATGCTTAGAACACATCAGTGTTATCTGGCAATGAATTCAATCAGCTAAAAAGGAGAGGAAGGAGCTCCACGTGACATTCCTGGATTTGGCTAATGCATATGGTTCAGTGCCACATGAGCTTCTTTGGGCATCATTTGATTTTTTCAGGGTACCGATGTCGATAACAAATTTGGTGAAAGCCTATTTTGGAGATTTGCAATTTAGTTTCTCAACTCCAGAATTCAGCACTACATGGCAATGCTTAGAGGTTGGAATAATGGCAGGATGCACCATTTCTCCACTGGCTTTTACCATGGCAATGGAAGTAATCATTAGGGCATCAAAATGGGTAGTAGGAGGAGAGCGCTTGGCTTCTGGGATGCCACTACCACCAATCAGAGCATACATGGATGACATGACAACCATGACTACAACGGTAGCCTGCACTAATCGGTTATTGGGGAAGTTAACAGATAATATTGAATGGGCACGAATGCAATTTAAGCCCTCTAATTCAAGGAGCATCTCAATAATTAAAGGCAAGGTTGTAGATAAAACATTCTTCATTAATGGTGAGGCAATACCAACAGTTTCTCAGAAGCCAGTGTAGAGTCTAGGGAGATGGTACAATGGGGATCTAAAGGACACAGTCCGAGTGGGAGAAGTTAGACGACAAGCAGTGGAAGGGTTGAAGAGCATAAACAGCTGTGTCCTACCAGGCAAACTGAAACTCTGGCGCTTTCAGTTTGGTCTACTGCCAAGGTTGCTGTGGCCACTGACTTTGTACGAGGTTTCTTTGACAACAGTGGATAAGCTGGAAGCGTTAATAAGTTCCTACATCAGGAGATGGTTGGGAGTTCCACGCTGCCTCAGCAGAGTGGGACTTTATAGTAAAGGAGTATTGCAGCTGCCAGTCTCTGCTTTAACCGAGGAGTTTAAGTGTGCCAAGGTCAGACTGGAAATTACTTTAGCAGAGTCACGCGACAAATGTGTAAGGGAGGCAGCCCCTGTGGTAAAAACTGGTAGAAAGTGCTCAGCAAAGAAATCTGTAGTAGAGGCAAAGTCTGACCTTCAAATTGGGGATATCGTGGGACAGGTACAGCATGGAAGAGGGGGTTTTCGGCTCAGTTTAGCTCCTCCTAAATGGCACAAGGCAGGCCCAGCTCAAAGGAGGAAGCTGGTAGTCAACGAGGTGCGAAAGAAGGAGGAGAGGATGAGATGTATAAAGGCCATTTCCCAGGCCAAGCAGGGAGAGTGGATGAGATGGGAGAGTGTGGAACAACGCAAAATGGGCTGGCAAGACCTTTGGTCAATGGAAGAGAGTAGAATCAGTTTCCTTATTAGGTCAACATATGATGTTCTCCCATCACCGCAGAACCTAAACCTCTGGGTAGGAGAGGATCCCTCTTGTCCTTTGTGTTCATCACCTGCCACATTAAGGCACATTTTGACAGGATGTAAGGTGGCTCTTAGCCAGGGTCGGTTTACTTGGCGCCATGACCAAGTATTGCGATGTTTGGCTTTAGCATTGGAAGGCAAGCGTAGTATGACCAATAAGTTGCCGCCTGTTCTAGCAAAACATTACACGCAGAAAACAATATTCCTCCGCCCAGGCGAGCAACCACCAAGAAAAGGTGCTAACACCAATTCTCGCCCAGGACAACTGGAAGCTGCTAGGGACTGGAAGATGCTGGCTGATCTTGATCAACGACTTATTTTTCCACCTGAGACTGCCACCACTAATCTACGACCAGATATTGTTTTGTGGTCTGGATCAGCACGCATTGTTCAACTGATAGAGTTAACAGTGCCATGGGAGGATGCGGTAGATGAGGCATATGAGAGGAAGAAACTGCGGTATGCTCATCTGGCCACTGAAGTAGAACAGCGAGGATGGAGAGTCCAGGTTTATCCAGTGGAAGTGGGTTGTCGAGGTTTTGTGCCACAGTCTACAACCCGGTTCCTCAGAGACGTCGGATTCAGTGGCCAAGAGTTGCGTCGCACAGTAAAGAACTTATCGTAAGCAGCAGAAAGGAGCAGCAACTGGCTGTGGTTGAGACGGAAAGATTCTAGCTGGCTGTGTACAGGCCGCCATGCTACGGTTTCTTGAAAACTTGAAGAGTCTGTTGGTTTATTTGTATAGGTTGTATAGTATTTACAGTCATTACGTTGCTGTGTATATTGCTCGAATGACGGGTGGTTGGGCAGATATTGTGTTTTGCGGTAGGTGGTATGCCATACGGAAACGTTGCCACTGAAACTGCATATTAACGCACCAGTGGGGCTCGACAGCCTTAGTCAAACGGGTTGGCGCGTATGGTTGGGTTGCGGAGAGATTGCGAGATTGTGGTTAGGTCTCAGCAGCAACTGTTGGTTTATTTGTATAGGTTGTATAGTATTTACAGTCATTACGCACCAGTGGGGCTCGACAGCCTTAGTCAAACGGGTTGGCGCGTATGGTTGGGTTGCGGAGAGATTGTGAGATTGTGATTAGGTCTCAGCAGCAAGAGTGAAGTAGAGGTCAGTAAGCTGGGCTGAGTTGAGTGGGGGACGGAGGGGGGTGAGTCTGGGACGCCAGAGTCACTGTCGAGCCCTCTTGTGGTGTCGTGGGCTAGTCGACGAAACACTGAGGACGGAAGATGCCCACTTGAAGACCCTAGAGATGTCCCCTACTCAGCTCAATCCAGACGGTTGTCATGGGGGGACCGCACTGTGGTTGCAGCCGTTGTGTGTGCTGACGCGTGTTAACACTAGACAGAAGGAGATTTACATCACCATATGGAAAGAAGCGTAAATGGATGTAGAAGCATAGGTTACTGTAAAGCTATGTCTTAGTTGGTGCTTATCTTGGCGAAAGCCGAGTACAAATCAGCGTGAAGTTTTAACATCTACTCTCGTGTAATGGAAATCATTATGCTAGTCTCATTAAATAACTCCTCTTCAAATTTTATAGTTCTTTATTTGGCTGTTTACAGTAGCTAAGCAACTGTATATAAGAATTTAGTATATTAATATAGTAAGATGCTATTTTACAGTTTGGAATGTGGCATAACAAATCAGATTTCACAACCCAATCTCATTTTTCAAGGAGGTGATTTCATATGAATTTGAATGATTTGGTTATTCGAATGAAATCATCCGATTTTTAGAAAAAAATAAGCAAGAATGTTCACCCCTCCCATAACCTTACCGTCAATGGGGAGTAAGCAGAGCGTATTACATACTGTACATAATATGAGATTGTACGAATTCTTGTGAATTAACCAGCAATTTGCCAAAATGTCAAATGGTTACAAATTATGAGAGTGTGTTGGATTTCAGATTATGTGAAATGAAATGATTAAAATGAGAAATGTAGAGTGAGTTCATGGTGTCGGTTTAAACATGTTCTCACCAGTCGACGGTATAATGTTGACCCGAGTACGGACCTCATGCTTGGTCCGGAGAGCAGAGAGGATGCAGGTGTAGAGACCAGCGTGCTCCAGTCTCAGCGGGACGAGTAACTGCAGTGACCCGTCCCCACCCTGACCCCTGGGGGTCACCAGTCGCACCCTCTCCTTCCAAACGCTGGAGCTCAGCTGTGTGAGGCTGTCATAGGTGTAGACGGTTGAGGACTCGTGTCCTTTGGTGTAGGACCATGTCAGTGTGAAGTTCTGCAAGTTCCATGGAGCCACGCAAGAGATGTTAAAGTCCTGACCTTCGAAGCTAGATATTTCTGTTTAATTGAAAATTGGTTAAAATTCTAACTTGGTGCTATTTGAAAGGTGGGAGATACACTATCTCTTATCTGCATGTAATTGTTTGGTCGGCGATGGAAATATTTGGTGATGCAATTTCATGTAATAATAATGATGATGAAATGCAATGCAACACATCCAGACATTTATGAATTTACTCTGAGAGATCAAACCTTTCTCCTGCAGTGATGTCCTCCATGTCTGAGACTTGTAGAATGATTGGACGAGGCAGATGTAGGTCAGATCTTCCAGCTTCCTGATCTTGCTCTCCACCGAGTAAAGGTCTTGTTTGTCGGCTGTTTTGCGTGTGAAGGAATGGAGGGCGTCAGGCAGAACGGCGGGCTCTGTGAAGAAGGTTACACGGGGAGCTGGGTAGACGGCTCGGGTGGAGCATATAACTTCCTCAAAACCACTGAGACGTGTCGTCTCGAGGCTCACTGAGTGGATAGGGGCTGGAATGACAGAGATTTTTGTTGTTGTTGTTTATGGTGTAGCTAGGTATCATTTTTAAGTTTTGTATGATTGCTGTGGCATAAATTATAAATTTGGAACATTTCAATATTATTTTTTATTTCTGATTACCTTTTTTAAAGTCTCCCTGTGGTGAAAATCAAGCTTTTAATGTTGTCTATAAGTCTATGTGGTGTTTTTAATATGCTTTAAGACAAACCATGTACAAATTCATAAATAACACCATTGCTGAGTATTTTCTCCTCCAAACTGCAGTGAAACAAAGACAGTCTCAAAAACGCGGTTTAAAATCGTTGGTGTTTCTGACGTCACAAACCTTGTAACCAATCACGTCAATGTGTGATCATCAAGGAGTGAGTCTCCAAGCTGGGGCCAGTGAGTGGGGGAGGGGCGAATTTGCAATTTTGCATATTGATAGAACCGTGTATACTAAACGAGGCAAGGGTGCAGGGTTACATTCAAGGAATTTTAAGGCATGAAGACAAATTTTTTCAAGGAAAAAACATTTAAATATGTAAATTTGATGATCAAAGAATAGTTTTAAAGGGATCCCATTATTGACTACATGGGGACTCTAAAGCTTTTTTTAAAGGCACAGACAAACATGTTGTCTATTATATATATATATATATATATATATATATATATATATATATAATACGTGTGTGAGTCTATGGCAGTTTGGATAAAAGTTGTGAACTTGTGAAAGTTGCACTTAGGTTCTGCTTATAAATTTTGATACATGTGGTGTACAGTTTTAGTACATTTGAGTATATACTAGTTTTACCTTGGTTGGCTATTTTGTCTTCATTTTTAATTTTGCTGTTAAATGTTGTATTGCTAACACTTTAACGTATCCAGACTAAACTGTTTGTAATTGTCACAATGCCCTGACGTTTTTCTTATTACAGTGACAATGCTGCCTACTGTTTAAAAGTTATAAGCAGCTATTGTCACATGTAGATGAACTCGCATAAATCAAAGATAAATGAAGAGTATTTTAATATGCAAGGAGAACACGTAAGAGTAACAACTACTCATTAACAAACAATAGCGGGCAAAGAAACACAGGAAACTCAGGGCTTAAATAGACGTAAGAATCAAAGATAAAACTGAACAGGTGTGGGTACAAATTAACAAGCAAGGGAACTAACGAGAGAACACAGGAAACAGAGTACAAACGAAAGCAAAATAGATTAAATGAAGTTGTTTCATTTTTTTCTGTTTAATTCGGAAGTTTATTTAATGGTTATTGCTAGGAAAATAAATCAAACAATTTTTTTTTACAATTTAAAAATGTACTTTTTCTGGCCTTATTTTTCCCCCTATTCAAGGAAGGTGCCATTATCAAATTGTCACAGTTGAGTGATTGTAAAATACATATAAAAATACAAATAAATGATTGCTAAACTCTTGAACATAAACTTGTGATAGCCCACCTTCTACTTTGACTATGATGAAATGCTCACTGGTTTTTCGACTGCTGGTGACAAGACACCTGTACTTCCCCCTGTCCTGTGGGCTGCTCTTCTTGATATGAACAGATGCATTACCAGAGGAAATCACTTCAGTGAATAGTGACGTCTTGTTGTTGTAGTGTTGATCAGGCTGATCTAACAGACTGCTCCCCTGTTTATAACTGTGGATCAGGACATTCTGTCTGAACCAGTATATGATCTCATCTCCAACTGCTTCAAAGACACATGGTAGGACACAATCTTCTGAGAACATGCAGGTTACCTGGATATCTAGAGTTGTGGCGAAGGGGAAAATGACAGGTTTTACACTTATCAGTGTAAAAGAAAGTGATTTCTTATAAAGAAGTCAAGATATCAAATACTTTGTCTTGTCTTATCATAAGTCACTCTGAAAGGTTAAGTGTATACTGTGTTATAAACCTATGTATACGGATCATCATCATATTCAGGTCTGTTCTTGTTTCCTGAGTTGATCTGAGTGCATTTTGAGATCTATAAATTAACCTGAAAATATTTAGGTCATAGCTCAAAAACAGGGCTGGAATGCTGGTTTTGCATGTGACCGATAAACATCAGACAATCAATCAGGCCAATGTTTTGGTTGTCAGACAGTTTTCTATGGAGTGCTTGGTTCGATTTTTACTTCAATTTCTGCTCTTATTCTTTTCTTATGACAACGGGCCATTTAAATGTTGTTTTTACAAAATATGACAAATGGTCACAGATGAAAAATGCTGTGCTAAAAAAACGCTGTGCTCCGTTTCTTTTAGCTCAGCACTTTGATTCTTGTGGTCATATTTTAAAGCATGTAATGACTTCATAGTGTGACTGAGACGATGAATTGTTCAATTAAACCAGGGATTCTTATGAAAAATGTTCAAGAGAAGCTGCACTTGTTGGCCTACAGAAGTGAGTCTTGTATAGTAAAAGGAGTATTACCTGGAGTTTTCCCAGTTGTATCAGCAATAATCCACACCAATATCAAACAAGTCCAAGAATGTGCTGCTGCCATCGCTCTCTTTTTTAAGGCTTGAACTAGGGGGAAAACTAAATGAATGCACTCTTCATCATCTGTATATAAACAATAAATCATTATTAACCAGATAACTACTGCTTCCTGCCGAAATATCAGAAGGATTGAAACTTTTAAGAATAAATTTAGCTGATGTAGCCAAATGTTTAACTCTGAGAACACTCTCCGTTCAGTTCAGAGCTTTGTCAGATATTTGAAGAAGTTTATATAAGGATTTTGACATTACCCTTTTTTTCTATGACATTTTGCATTAAGTTAGAGCTTAATCTTCATATTGCTTTTATTTAGTGTGAAATCTGTCGATCACATTCTTTCGTTTGTACAGTAAGTAGAATCTTCCGGATCAGGTACACTCTTGCGATTACTCATGATAACAGCGCATTTGAAGACAGACATGTTCCATATACTAAGAAATTTTAGTTAACAAAACAACTCGCACACCTCTGTATAAGGAGCACACAAATAAGTAAGATAAAATTATTCACTTTACACAGACACTTTACTCAATTAAATAAATCTCAAAAGCTTCTAGGTAATAATGAAACTGATTTTCATTATTAGTTAATTAAAGTAATGATACTGTTTTAGGCCCTCTAAGACTTTAACTGCTTATTATGTGTTGTGGTTATGATTCAAAAAGCAGACTCACGTGTGTGTGTGTTTTCATTGTGGATGGAAGCCTCTTCTCTGACGGTGAACTAGACTAGACTGACTTGTTTATTTTAGGAACACACACGTTCATAGTATCAGTATCATATCATAGTATCATAGGCCTGACACTTTAGGGCTGTTACATGAATGGGTGGAGTTTTAGAATTTTTCATTGAGTGAAAAATACTTTTTTGGCTGAAAATATATAATGTTCTAAAAACAACATACCTGTAAAAAGTATATTTGCTGAACCCCAATTCATTTTTTTATTTTCTGGAAAGATGAATAGATTAAGTTTATTTGTGTTATTTTGAATTAAAATTTTTTATTGAATCAATTTAGGCTTTCAAAAAAGGCTTTCTTTGTGCAAAATTGATTTTAATTTAGTTACTAATAAGTTAGTAATTTACAACCCCAAATCAGAAAAAGTTGGGACATTTTGTAAAATGCATTAAAATCGAGAATCTGTGATTTGTTAATTCTATTTTTTTTAACTGACAAAAGTACAAAAAAAAGTTTTCCAATGTTTTCACTGACCAACATAATTGTATTTTGTAAATATGAAAAAATTTTGATTTTGATGGCTGCAACACACCCCAAAAAATTTGGGACAGAGACCAAATAAAAGTGAAAAGATTATCCAACTCTTTTGAAACAGTCCACAATGAGCAGGTGAATTGGTAATAGTTGAGGGTATCCTGTTTGGGTGTAAAAGTGCTTCTCAGTCTTTTTAAGCAAATATGGGTCATGGCTCATAACGTTGTGCCAAATATCATGAGAGAGTTGTCAAACAATCCAAAAAATCACATTTCTCAATGCAAGATTGCAAAGAATTTATGTCTTTTATCATCTTCCATTATATTCTCACAAGATTCAGGGAATCCAGAGAAATCTCAGTCTGTGTTGGGAAAGGCAGTAGACCTCTGTTGAATGTGTGTGACCTTTGAGCCCTCAGATGGCACTGCAAAAGATACCATCATGCTAATGTTAAATACAGACACATGTGCTCAGGAGTAAGTTGGAAAACCGTTTTCACTGAACACAGTCTGACTCTGCATTAAGAAATGCCACTTGAATCTCTGTTATGCAAGGAGAAAGCTTTACACCAGTTCTATGTGGAGATGCCAGCGAGTTCTCTGGGCCTAAGCTCATCTCAGATGGTCTAGAAGACAGTGGAAATGTGTGCTGTGCAGTGGCGTGCACAGACCTCCTCAGGGGCAGGGGCCGAAGGACCAAAAAGGGCAAAAAAAAAGAAGAAAAAAAAGAAGAGTTCCTTGTTTTTTTGTTTTTTTTTAATCCATTATTTCCTTGGCTTTCAATGAAAGATGTTGATACAATTAGAACGCATAACACATCAATCGAAAATAGGGAAATTATTATAATATTACTAAATATTATTTAGAACACAACTTTTATGAATTTTGAAGCGTATGAACAACCCCACGGTTGCATGACTTCAACGTCACCATCACTAAGCTTCCGACAACTCTTTCAGGGTACGTTTACATGACAACGATGTACTAAAAACAGAAGTTTTCCCAAACAGACAACAACATAATTTTTTTTAAACAAAAATCCCCTTTCACAAGAATTTGCGAAAATGACTAAAAACGCTGTATATGCATAGCAGGCCAGTAGTTGGCAATGTCACTTTATGAAGAAACACTACACGCGTATAGACTGAACACGTAATGACTGAACGTCACCGTTTTCAAAATCTTGCACTTTGAAACCGGTTTTCAAAAGTTTGCATTTTCAGGGCCCCAAAATGCCATTGTTATGTAAATGAACGGCCAAAACGTTTTAGTTGAAAACGGTGTCATGTAAAAGGCCCCTCAGTCTTTGTTTAAAAACACTTTCCCTGAAAGTTAAAGTTAGAAATGTTTTCAAGAGCGTGATCAAAGAGTATAGAAGTAACAAGAGGCGAAACTCAATAGAACGTTCCATTGCAACAAACGCGCCCATGCGCAGAGCTGCAGCTCCGCCATCTTGGACTGAAGGCAACACAGCTGTCATAGAATTGAACGATACCGGTTCAAATTCAAAAGTGGTCAAGGGAACTAAATAGTAGTTTCTAGTTTTGAATACCTCCATAGTCTAAACTAAAACGGTTTCGTAATAGAGCATGAAGCTGTCAAATATGCTATTTATTTACACCAAAAACTTTTAGGGATAACTCCCGTTTTCATACAGCACAATTTTACAACACCAGTAACAACAGCCCATGTTCCTCATGAAAGATTAACAAATTCATTGAAAAAAACGAAACACAATGAACAGTGAGTAAGTGAAAGGGACAGTAGGTGAGTAGGTGAAAGGGATGGTAAGTATATTAGCTGTTCTATATGTTTTAGTCTTTAGTTTTATTATAATTTAATTCATCTTGACTGATGAACTTGACTACAAAAAACAGAGAGTTTATATACAGATATACAGATGACAGCTTTAAAAACAAAAAATTCTGTTGCGCTTCTGTTTGGGCTGTGAGAGTTGTCGATTTTGGGACCGTAATATATGATGGATTCTGAATCTATTGAATAGTTTCACCATGTATACAAGAGTGTTTTTGCACTTTTCCTTGTCACACACAACTTCCCTGTTGTACACGTCTATGCCTCTATTTACGTATGGAGACGTACGTACGCTGCTCACTTTAACGTTAATAAAAACCTTTTCTACTTTACCTCTCTGGATCTTTGGGGAATCTATGAAATGCTAGTTGATTGGTTGTACACTGGTAGTTGTTGCAGTTGATGGCAGAACACTGTTTTCTTTGTTTCCAATTATTTCCAGACATTATGCTGTACAGTTGTGCTAACGGTAAAACCGTTGGTTCAGTCCAAAATGGCGTCAGCGTGACAGCAGCGCCATCTAGTGATTGTTACCAAAACTGCAACAGAGTTTCGCCTCTTGTTACTTCTATACTCTTTGGCGTGATTATAAACACAACAAGGCTGTGAAAGCCAATTAGTGAGTAGATGAGTTTACCTTTTCGGCTAATGACATTTAATGTCCACGACAATCTCTGTAGCCTTTTTTAGCAACTTGTTAGCAACCGCCTTTTACAATACGAAAGCTTAAAAAAAATATCACAAGAAAGTATTACTGATGTATTTTATAAGAAAAGTGAAAATATCTTGAGCTTGTGCTCGCCACAGACCTAATTTCAAGCATTTAACCAAAAACCCATTAAAAAAAAAACCATTTACTTCAAGACAGTATAACCAAAAGTGCTAAAATGCTAACTCTTCTATTTCTGGGTTTTGGCCAACAAAATTTTGCATTCATTGTTGCATCATCATGTACTTTACCAAACAAAACAGTGAGAAGGTAATCAAGAAGGTAATTATGAGGAATTCACGTTTAGTTTAGTTGATGTTTTAAATTGTATGTATGTTTTATACATAGTGTTAGCCATCATGAAATCAGTACCCTACCACTTTCCAATAAGGTTTCATTAAGTTAGTTAAATTTGTTAACATGAACTGATAATGAACTGCCCTTCTACATTTATTAATCTTATTAATTTCAGCATTTACTAAAACATTATTAAAATTAAAACTTGTATGTGTTAACATTAGTTAATGCACTGACTGTGACATAACATGAACAAACAATTAGCCTAACAGGTATATTATTATTACCTAAGATTAACAATGAGCAACACATTTGTTAGTGTATTTGTTAGTTCATGTGAGCTAATACATGAATAATAAACAAATGAACCTTATTGCAAAGTGTTTCTATGAAATCAAAGATATAAATTTCTTACAATTTAGAGTTGGACATGGACTTAAGATTTAATTTCACTAGACGTATTTCCCCAAGCTAATAACACTTGCCTTGGATAAAAACGAATGACATTGTCAGACTCAGAATGCGGCTGAAATCGAGTTATACTTTTATTTGAGTTAAGCGTAACTCACATGCTGCCGCAACTTTTACAGTAGCAATGTAGGATCAATGTAACTTCCATACTAGCTTAACGTTACCTGCTGCTCCTGTAGTTTGAAGGCTCGCGGCGAACTGCTGCGTAAGAGGCGGCGCACAGGAAACTCCGCCTACCACTTCATCTCCGCCAAATGCTCCCGCCAAAAAAATTTATATACTATTTTTTTGTATTATTATTTTAAGTGGCAATAGTGTATAAGTGTATTGTTATTTATTATACTATTTATAATAATAATAATAATAATTATTTAAAATTATCAGAGAGAGGCACAATATATTTTGAGACCAAAGGGGCAGGGGCTTGAGCCCCCCCGGCCCCCCTCCTGTGCACGCCACTGGTGCTGTGGTTAGATGAGTCCATGTTTCAGCTTGTTTTAGGGAGAAAATGGACACCGAGTTCTCTTTCCCAAAGACGAAAGGGACCAACCAGACTTTCACCAGCGACAGGTGCAAAAGCAAACATCTGTCCTCGTATTGAGGTGCATCATTGCAAACGGTATGGGTAACTTGCATTATTGTGAAGGTACCATTGACATGGAGGCATGTATTTGGATTGTACAGAGACATAAACTGCCATCAAGATGACATCTTTCCTGGGAAGCAAGACAATGCCAGGCCTCATTCTGCACGTGCTAAAACTGAGTGGTTTCTAGACACTCTGCACCATAGAAGGGATGTTCCTGCCTGTTTACTGCAGTTCAGATATGTTTCTTATGGAAAATGTATGACCCATCATGAAAAGGAGAATCAGGCAATGATGACCACAGACTGTTGAGCGGCTGTCTTGTATCAGACAAGATTGGGCAAATATTCCACTAGCAAAACTCCAACAATTAGTATCCTCAACTCCCAAATGATTAAAAAGTAAAAGGAAAGGTGAAGTGACACAGTGGTAAACATGTCTCTGTCCCAACTTTTTTGGGGTGTGTTGCAGCCATCAAAATCAAAATTTGTTCATATTTAAAAAATACAATTACGTTGGTTAGTGAAAACATTGGAAAACTTTTCTTTGTACTTTTGTCAGTTAAAAAAAGTTTAACTACAATTAACAAATCACAGATTCTTGATTTTAATGCATTTTACAAAATGTCCCAACTTTTTCTGATTTGGGGTTGTAGTTCATTTTAGTTAGTAAAAACCTGAACCCAAACTTTCAAACGGTAGTGTACATCTTATGAAACACTCACCAAATTATTAATGATTATAACGTGTTTTCACTTGTTTGGATGGCACTATAGGAAAACGGTAAAAATTTGTAATATTCTTATGCAATATGAGATAACACTCATTATTGCAATATTTGATGTTTTATAAGTTGCCCTGAAACATGCTAATATAAAAATAGGCATCATATACACATTGGGCACCACATATTGGCTCAATGGTAAATATGAGTTAAATGACTATGAAAATTTGGTTTTGCAATTTATCAACTCAGTCTAACACAAAAATGTAACCTTTAGATTAACCTTCAGATAACCTTCAGATAAAAAGTTGTCAGAATAATTCTGGTTCACATGGCTATGCGGAAGCGATAAATAATTCTTTATTATAAATTTCTAAGGTCAGACAAGTAGTTTGTTGAGGGTTGGTTTGTAAAGAAGGACAACAGGCCTGCAAACATATATTCAAACGCACATACTATAAACTAAACACATTATGCACATGTGCACGCCGTCGGCGTTTTCGCGGGTTTCCGTTTTTTAGGTTTGCGCAGAATAACCTTTTTTTTCCTAAATTTTTCAAGGCTTGCACCTCGGAATCTATTTTAGGGTTTGCGTTCTCGAGCCACAAGGCACTGTTTTGTGTGGATGAGCGGGCCGGAGGCGTTGGGTGTTTTCTGTTAGAACGGTGTTGTGTTTGCGGCCCCTAAGTTAATAACTAATGATCTTTGCAACGGAAATGAATCTATCAATCAAAACTAACTTTAGCTGGACAATAACTTTATTCTAGAGCTGCTGTAAAGATAAAACAATCTCTGTAACTGTAATTTCCTATTAACACTGTAAAGCTGCTTTGAAACAATCTATATTGTTAACAGCGCTATATAAATTAAGTTGACTTGACTTGACCTTTAATTAAAGTCAAATAGCTTAATATACTTTCAAGAAAAGTCAGATAGTTCAAAAAATTATCATAAAACAAATATTTATTTTCTGAAATATATTTATTCCACAATTATTGGCACACCTTTATTTAATACTTTGTGCAACCTCCCTTTGCTAAGAGCTGTCTATGCCAATCCTTTATTTTGGTCTCATCTGACCATAAAACCCGCTGAAAGTTCCTGTAACACCTGGCAAACTGTAGGTGCATGAGATTGCTGTCTGATGTCACCGAAGGCTTTTTTTATTCTAACCTTCCCAAACAAGTTGTGGTTTTATAAGTGAGATCTGATCATAGTTTTGAAAACTTTTTGCCAAAACCCAAAACCCAACTAGCATCTGCAATTCTCCAACTTTGATACTTACAGTTCTTTTGGTGACTCAATCCATCCTCCTCAGTGCATGTGGGGCCAATATCTTCAGACCATCTCCGGTTGATTTAAGCTTCTTAATTATTGCCCAGATGGTGGAAATTAGTATTTAACAATTAAACTCTTTGCTATTTCATGATTTGTGCAGCTCAACAACCTTTTGTCACATATCACTACTGTATCTCAGGTATTTTCTAGTGATAAATGGGTATATATAGGAATTTGGCCTGTGTTTGTCAAATAGGAAGTCATGACTTGTCACTTAAGTGTTCCTGATCACTAAGGTGAACTTAAAAACATATCGTTTGAATGGGAATATACTTCAGTTATTCCACATTTATATTTTGTGTAAATTAATTTCAATTAAAGTTTAGATGTATGTGAATATTCTGAATGAAAGACTAAGAATAGCAAAAGCAAATGTTCACAGCCAGTTTTGCTCATATTTATCAAGGGTGCCAATGTTTGTGGAGCCCATAGGGTTGGTAATCTTCCAATATTTGCACAATAAAAAATAAAAACATTGAGATGTATTTTTTAAAATTGTATTGCGTGCTATGAGACTAAGGATCATTTGTAAGGGTTGATCGTCTTTTTTATTACAGGAAGTGATCTCTCCTTTTTTTCTTTGATATGTTGCCACGGTCCTCTTGTGATATGATTAGCTAACCAGTAAAAGTTAATGCAGATACATTATCTGTGATGATGTCTCTGGTGCTGATCAGGCCGTAATCCGCCAGATTAGGCAATGCACTGGGATTACTGGACACAGGGAGTCCACGATTGGTTTATGATTTTTTTCTCTTTGTATCTTTCCATCCTATGATCTTGCACTCTATCCCATCCCCCTCTCTCTATGCTTCTGTAATGTAATTGATGTGTTAATGTGATTTGATTGGTTAGCCCCTGAGCTTTTTATAATAATAACTAATGATGGAATGTGCCTGAAACTGGAGCACATCATCAGGTAATGCCAGAACGATGTTCTACAAAACAGAGAAACACAGATGCAATGTTTTAACCAGGAAAACTACCTTCATTTTCTGTGATATTTATTCTTAAATGTCTAATCTGACGATTTGCAAATCTTCTCTGGATTACATTTTGTTTTCTAAAAAGGACAGGATTACATCAATTTACGTCAATGCAACTTGTCACTCTGATGTTTAGCTTCATCTAATTGTCTTTTATTTGTTCTTTGTTTGGTTTCCACCCCTCAGAATCAGTGTATGAAGTGAATGAACATGTGTGGACCGGTATGACAAGCTTATCTTCAACAGAGACAGAACAAAGCTATAACGCCTGGCATGAGGAAATCCCGATTAGAGATGGTCCCAGCCCACTGTGTAGGTTAAGGGAAGATCCACCAGCTACAGATAAGAGGATTTGAGAGGAATTAATGCCAGTCTTTTATTACTGTAAGAATAAATTCCCATTGATTTATGTTTGGGTGACAAAGCACCACCGAGTCGACGACACCAGGACCAACCAGACACATGATGACACATACAATCAGCTGAAGTATTCGGTGATGGATGCTGAATAGATGCTGTAAGACGACCCAACAAACTAGTTTCAGATTTACAATACTTCTGGGAGACGTGTGAACATCAGGAGAGGTCATCAGGGCTACTGCACCGTTTCCCAGCGCCCTCTCAATTGAGGTTTGCTGGGGATGGCCAGGACCCAGGAACCATCCTGCCATGGCTCCGTCACTGATGAAGATTTCTGGACCCTAGCTACAGGACCAAGAGTCCCAGAAGAAGGACAGGTCTTCTGTCATCGTATTTGGCCATGAAGTTATTCCTGCTGACCCTCAGGCTGTTTTGCCTTGCTTGTCTCTGGCCTGTCACCCTGCTCAACCACCGCTACCCTAACCGGAAGAAAAACAAGGATGTTTACTTGGTTGAGCACGCCAAACACAGATTCAGAGGGTAAGCCATGAATATTTAAACTCTTTAGCTTGTCTGGGGTCAGTAATTACACATTTACGTATGAAGTAATAATTATTAACTATGTTATATTATACTATATAGGGTTAGGATTAGGGTGTTAAGGTTAGTTGCATGTAATTATCCACAATTTATAATAATTACTATAGTATCTACATGTAACGTAGAACAAGGACACTAAAATAAAGTGTTTTATTTTATATAGTATAAATTAAAACTTTGTTCAGCAAGTATTTCTTCATTACTATTTCTACTAATAATGCTATTTCAAATCAATGCTGTTCTTTTCAAACATTCTGTTCCTCAAAGGCTTCTACAAATAGTATCATGGTTTCCACAAAAACATTAAGCAACACTGTGTAGCATTTATTACTGTAAAGTTGAGCGAGTGGATCTCTGAGCTGGTGTGAGTGAGTGGAGGCGGGGCTAATTTGCATATTCATGATTCCACGTATATTAAATGAAGCCAGGGCGTAGAGTTACTCTCAAGCTATTTGAAGGCATGAATAAAAAAATTTTGCACAGGAAAATTTTTCATGATCAAAGATAGGTTTTAAGAGATAAAATGATTGACTACAGGGGGACTTAAAAAAAGTTTTATTAGTTTTTAAAAAAATATGTCTATATTGTTGTTATTAATGTGCATTTATTTGTTTTAGTTGATTTAGTGTTTTATTTATTTTAGTATTTTACCTTTAGTAAGTTAGCCATGACAACTATCTGAAATAAAATAATTTTTGGTTAATGTTTATTTAGTTTGTAAGTAATGAAAATGTTTTTTTCTAAATGATTTTAGTTTTAGTTAACAATAATAGCCCTGAATTGAGACAATAGGAGAATGCATAAAAAAGGGTAGAAAAGAGTTATAAAGAAATAAATGTTAATAGTTCCATGGATCATTGAATTTCTTCTGTACTATGTGTCTAAATGAGAAATAAAGTGAGGTTTTAATCTATTGTTGGTGTTTTCTATGTTACCACAGCGTAATGAGTCACACAACCTCAACAGTGCCAGTATTCTTTCATTCCGTAATTAAAACCATCCTGGTGCCATCATCTGTTTTTTTGGAGAGCATCCAAAGTTCTGTTTGTCATTAAAGTCACGCCTGCAGATTCCGTAAAAAGCCTGTGTTTTTACAATGTCAGCCAGGTTTTCCAGGTACAGCTTTTGTTACTGCCTAATGTGTCATTGCATTGAATATTTATAAAAGCCTTTAGAAAGAGATTAATAAGAGGTTAATAGGATACATTTTCTAGTGCATTCCACTCTTAATGCAGTGCTCTATCCAAGAGAGTTTTTAGTTTTGAAAATTTAAAGGTGATATTTTTTAAATTATATTATTTAACTATGTTTTATATTATTGTAATTTTAATCACAGCAGTGTACAGCAATCTCGCAGCATGCGTTGTCATTAGTGCTGTGTTTTTGTTAGGATGATTGCGTAATGAGTCTATCACGTAGTCATTAGTGGTTGTATGCTGTATGCAGTTTGAGGTTTAATTTTGTAATTGCTCTTCGGTGTGCAATTAACTTTGGCATGGAATGAGCACAGCGTGATTGACAGTATATTTGGGGTTTCAATTAAAGCATGCGGATGAAAAGCTAGGGGAAACATTGTACGTGTATGACTGACCTTCACTAGTTTCTGCCGTGTTTTTGTTCATGTCTCATCTCTTAACGCTCAGAAAATAGCTTGTTTGGAAGGCTTCTGGAAGCGCTCCAAATCACAGTTCATTTTCACAACCTGGCACACACAACCACCATAGTAAAACAAGCTGCTTTTTATAAATCATCCCTTTAATGGTTGAGTAATTATATTCAAATTACAGATGCTGGAGCACTGAGGCAGATGTTTGATGGTCACGTTCTGGATGGAAACAAAACATCCAACTTTTTTATTTCTCTGTAATGCAAAGGCCCACCTGCTCACAGGACAATATTCTCGTTATTTTGGAAAACCACAGAAGAGCAATAATGGCCTATTTTACTTCTGACCCTTATCTTATTCTTTCAGACGGATTGACTACAAATTAAAGCGAAAGGACAGCACCAAGTCCCTCCTCATCAAAACTGAACAGCTGCTAAGAATCGAAGACCACGACTTTGCCATGAGGCCTGGATTTGGAGGTCAGGATGAACTGTTTATTTGCTCCAATTATCAATTACCATCACAATCCTGAAAGTCACAATTAGAGTGTTCTTTTTATTAAATCGGATTAAAAATGGGCTGTACCATTTTGTCGTGTCAGAGGGCAGAACGAGGCGGGGGTTACCATCTCTCTATTCGGGGGAAAGCGTCCAGAGGTGACTTTGACAGGGCGAGTGTGGTCCTAAATTCAAACATGACCCAGATTGTGCAAAACACAAATTAGACAATGGGTGTTGAGGACACGGACAGTAATCTGGATTACATCCCAGGCCTGTTAAAACAGATGGAAAAGTGCTAATGTTATCATTTTTACACATATTTGAATACTTAAGACATAGAATGCAATGTATGAAATATTATAGCAGGTGGCTGCGATGGAACAAACAGACTTTTCAAGAAAAATAATTTAACCGTATGTGATTTTAAAATAAGTTTGCTTAGCTTTAAATGATAAAATAATAGATATACTAGGGAAGTTACTTTGTACATCCTCTTTTTATTGTTTTGTTATTGTACAGTTTTTGTTTGAGGTTTTGGTTAAATACTGATATGGAAATTAACATTAAAAACATGAACATAAAAAAAGAAAGTATACTTTAAAAAGAAGAAAAAGAAGTACACTTAAGAATATACTTGGGTGGAAACTAAATGTTTTCGGGCACTTATTGCATGTTATTTGCAATTAAATTAAAATGTATTATAGTTTTTTATTTATAATTTCTATTCCCATTTAAGTACTTTTTTATTTAATTTCAGAATTTTCTGTTGCCTTTGAAATATGGTTAAAATGTCCTTTCAAATGTAATGACAAGCATTTTTGTTAAACTAATACTTCAATGCAATTTCTATTGAAATTTACGTTTCATGTATTCAAACATTTTCTTTAAATAATATTGAAAAATACATTATAGTTAAAATTACAATCAAATATTTTACATGTGTAAAGTATATGTTAGTCAACAGATCAAAATAAGTGTACTTCTTTAAAGCATGACAAAAGATTATTAAAACACAATGATTTAAAATGTACCTTAAAGTAACACTTTTTAATCTGACATTATTACAAAGAGCACTTTTTAAAAGTGTGTTTAGAAACAGCCATGAAAGTGTTCTCTCTTTATGTACAATTCAGTACAATTAAGGAAAAATTACTTTTTCACAAGGGCCTAAAAGAAATAATAATCAATCAGGTCTCATTCAAACCTTAAAAAATATTAAAAAATATTAAGCTGTAAATTATTCTTATAAATGCATACATAATAGAAATTACACCATACACGGTGTGTGACGCCAACTACGTGTAAGGATAAATAATTGTATTGCTTCCTTTCAACCAGCAGGGTGACGCTCTAATCTGCCAGTGCTTTAAAACAGGAAGAGATGTTTAGATAAAAGAGTAGTTTATTGGTGTGTATGCGCTTCTTCTACATGATTAAAGAAGATCAAGAGGTGGAACCAGGCTTTGAATGGTGTCCTTCAGTCAGTAATCACTGCTAATTAATGATGGGACAAATAGGATTAGAGTAACATTTTGAGCTCCATATGCTCTCTCTGTGGAAGCAAAGGAGGCAGATTCTCTCTAAATTGATTTCAAAGGCATTGCTGTTGTCTTGAACCAATATGCAAATGTTTTGTGTCTTCTGCTCTGCAGGGTCTGCCATCCCTGTGGGCATTGATGTGCAGGTGGAGAGTATAGACAGCATCTCTGAAGTAAACATGGTAAAAGTGCATATTCTCTTGTATTTAATAGAGTAATGTTCTGGATCCTTAATGGTTCCTTTAATTAATCTTTTACTTATATTGAATAAATATTTGGAATAAAGACATTATGACATAATTTAAATAATAAATACATTTAAAACAGTTATTGAAAGTGTTTGCACAGACTTTAAACAGTCTTTCTAGAGGCAGCATAAAAACTGCATAACTACACAAAACTAAAAATGCATCTTTAACAACTCATTGTGATATGAACACCCAAACATGATTTAAATGTCAGTTTAAGCTGCATGTGTTTGATTCACTAGAATGGACCCGCTTATAAAAGTCATTCATTCGGGAATCAAACTACACAAGTAGGGCTGCATGCTTTTGATTCACTAAAAAGAAAACTCGCATGAGTCAATCCATTAATCGAGATGAACATCATGTGTTTCCGATATTGCTTTTACAAATGGATCTGAATACTAATTCTCAGTTTCTAATCAAATGTATTCTTTGCAAACTTGTTCCATATTTACAAAATTGATCAAATTTTGCTCTTGTAAAAGCAGGCCTTCAGCTTCTCAAAAAGTAAATCTCAGCAATATGGGTCTTCTTGGTAAATGTCAAAAACTTTTATTTGCACCAAAATGCCAGTCACTGCCCTGCACTGTTGCTCATAATAAGTTGTCATGTTTATCTATAAGGTCAGTAAAATGTAAAGGTCTCTCTCAGGACTTCACGATGACCCTGTACCTGAGGCATTATTGGAAGGATGAACGCTTGGCTTTTCCCTCCAGTAACAATCTGAGCCGCACATTCGATGGTCGGCTGGTGAAGAAGATCTGGAAGCCTGATGTCTTTTTCGTCCATTCCAAGCGCTCCTTCATCCATGACACCACCATGGAGAACATAATGCTGAGGGTTTACCCAGACGGCAACATCCTTTACAGCGTCAGGTAGAATTCATTTCATTTCCTGCTGATTAATTTCCTTCATGTAAATGCTTTAATAATGGAATATTCTCTTTATTGTAGGATCACAGTTACTTCTCTGTGCTCAATGGACTTCAGTAGATTCCCATTGGACACTCAGAATTGTTCCCTGGAACTGGAGAGCTGTGCGTGTCCACATCCTCAGTTCATTTTTGTTGAGTTCCACCTTCATTGATTTTTAGTTGATATTTTACAGGTTGGGAAAATGTGACAGGCGTGGATCATTTCATTAAAGGAATGTAAAGCATTTCTGCCACCATTTAGACACCATTTTAAATATTGTAATTCCAAAAAAAAGTAGAGTGGAGTAACGCAATGAATGTTAAAATATACACTGTTGCGAACGTATAGCAACACGTCTAAACATTATATATTGGCATGAGACTAGTGTGGCAAAACTCCCATCAAAGGACAAGACCTGAGCAAGAAGAATGAAAACACAAGGACTTAAATACACAAAGGGTAATTGACCAACAACCCAATCAGGGAATGAGAGAAACACAGGAAACAGGAACTGAGCCAAATACAAACCAAAAGTCTAGAAAACAAGAGCACAGATACAGAATACATTACAGCTAGTAATAAATCTAAATAGCTATTTGGCAATTGGTTAACTTTATCCAGCCTGCTTTTAAACCTGTGGATGACAAGGAGCCATTTAATTTCATTTTAAGTGCCTTGCTACAACTGCTAGTTTTAACTGCCAGTCAAAATTATTTTCTGTAGAAACCAACTATACTCCACAAATGCTGTTGTTATAGATGTTAATATTTGAATCTAGAAAATTCCTCTGCATATTATCTATGTATTAAGCATGAATTAATCAGGCGCACACTATCTTTTACCTCTTTTCTTTATCTTACGGCTTCCGCTCCTCTGTCCCATTCAGATGCATATAATGAGAACGACCTCATGTTGTACTGGAAAAATGGCAATGACTCTCTAAGGACAGATGAAATTGCCCTCTCTCAGTTCTTCATTGAAGAGTTCCACCCTTCACACGGGCTGGCCTTGTACAGCAGCACAGGTAAGAGGCTCTTTTCTTTTCTCTCTCTCCTTCTATGTATTCATGCTACGACAAGTCTTGTGTCTTTGTTCTTGCTACTTTAGTAATATATCAGTAGGTCATTAATTACAGGCTATACATGCGTTTCTGTCAGGCTGGTACAACAGACTCTACATCAACTTCATCCTCAGAAGACACATATTCTTCTTCATGCTGCAAACGTATTTTCCCACAATGCTGATGGTGGTGCTGTCCTGGGTGTCTTTTTGGATCGACAGGCGGGCGGTACCGGCCCGTGTTTCACTTGGTGCGTAACACCTGTCAACACACATGCACTTGGCTAAATATTTATCTCATAAATTATCTCTTGTCTTATAGTTAATTCACTCTTGTAGTGTCTTCATGACATTAAGCCTTAGACTGCGGTCCAGTGTGATAAATGTTTTATTTGCTTAGTTGTCTCATAGTTGCTTAGTCGTAACGTTTTTCCTAAGATGAAAAGAAACAAGGTTGCACAGTGTGATTTAGCCAAGCAGGACTTGATCAAAATCACCTCAAACAATCATAGGACGATTTGGCAGACATTTTGTTAATTTCTTGGTTTCTTATGGTTCCGTTCAGACAGAATAGGTTTACTGATAATACATTTGTGGCTTCTAAAAATTCAAAGGGGCCAGGTTCAAATACAAAATGCAGTTGTCTGTTTTATTTATAACCATATGTGTGAATACAACTGTTTATCACTCAAAAACAGCCTATAGCCTGTTTTTGTGGCGTCATAGTGGGTAGCTCCACCCACCAAATCTCATTGGTCCAAAATCCTGCTAAACTTGTTCTGATTGGGTGTGATTATTTGGCGGTAATTATTATAATTTTTTTAACTTCGCTGGTAATGTAACTCTAGACTAGCCCTAAAATCGTATTGGTTGGGAGGAATCAACAAAGATGTTGATTAAGAAAGCACTGCATTTTGTAACAGAAAATAAGTCTAAAAGTGCTGCCACAAAAAAGGTCCATTGTCAAAAATGTAGCATTGAACCCCGTTACAAAATCTGCCAGGGGAAATCTTTCGCCGTCACACAAAATTTGAAAATTCCACTGAACAATGAACTGTAACCGTACTTGAACACTGCATCAGAGTACAGTACACTCAGATGTTTTTTTTTTTAGAAAAATGTGTGTCTCTGCATGTGTGTTCAATTCAGGAATCACTACAGTGTTGACTATGTCCACCATAATTACGGGAGTGTCAGCGTCCATGCCTCAGGTATCATATGTGAAAGCGGTGGACATCTATTTGTGGACCAGCTTCCTGTTTGTGTTTCTGTCCGTCATCGAGTACGCAGCTGTCAACTACTTTACCACCAAGGAGGAAATGAAGAAACTCAAACAATTAAAGGTCAAAGTTTCCTCAAAGATCCTAACATTTTCAGTTCATTGACTTTGGGCTTGATAAAATTAGAGATTTCAGTTTTATGATGCATTTCCACTATGACTTCCACTTCCAGAAGATAATATTGTGAAATATTGTAATAGCTCATTAAATAGATTCTGGGGCAGGCTAGGGCACGAAGGATCCACTGTTGTATCATTTGCTGCGTCCCAATTCACATATATCTGTCCTAAATAGTATTCCAAATTAGAATTGTGTCCCAAACCGTAGCATGTTGAAATGATTATTCCAAAGATACCCGGATGATCTACTTTTCCAGTTATAATCTGAAGTGCAACACTCTACTGGCTAATATTGGCCACAACCCATTGCGCATTGGACAAGGATTTGATCAGAACTACAAACACGGATAAAACGTGTTAAAAAAAAACTGAAAACATGGCGGATGTGTGAACCGACGATTAAGTAGAGTGGTTTTGATAAAACGTTTTGAGTGATTAGTAATTAGGCTAGTATCTATGAAAAGATATTTATTCAGTGTTATCCCCATTAAATTTCTGCAACATCATTGCAAACTTTTATAAAGATATGTTTGGTCATTAACTTTTAAATGCATCATGCAAACACATGAGGAGAGTTCTCGGCATAAAAGTCCCATGACTGGCAGATCAACGTGTTACTATTGTACATTTCTCTCCGATATGGTAGGAAATCAAATTGAATGTGGATGATTTTAATGGTGACAAGATGATTGACAGGGCAGTTTAAATGGTGACAGGATGCACATAAATAAGCGACAGAGCGGTCCGTCAAAGACGCAATTATGACAAAGTAGTGTGTCTCAAAGCTTGCCTCCTATTCCGCTACACACTCAAAAGTATGTACTTTTTCTTTAAAAAAACAGTACATAATTTTAGGGCATAATATACACTCACCTAAAGGATTATTAGGAACACCATACTAATACTGTATTTGACCCCCTTTCGCCTTCAGAACTGCCTTAATTCTACGTGGCATTGATTCAACAAGGTGCTGAAAGCATTCTTTAGAAATGTTGGCCCATATTGATAGGATAGCATCTTGCAGTTGATGGAGATTTGTGGGATGCACATCCAGGGCACGAAGCTCCCGTTCCACCACATCCCAAAGATGCTCTATTGGGTTGATATCTGGTGACTGTGGCGGCCATTTTAGTACAGTGAATTCATTAATATGTTGAAGAAACCAGTTTGAAATGATTCGAGCTTTGTGACATGGTGCATTATCCTGCTGGAAATAGCCATCAGAGGATGGGTACATGGTGGCCATAAAGGGATGGACATGGTCAGAAACAATGTTCAGGTAGGCCGTGGCATTTAAACGATGCCCAATTGGCACTAAGGGGCCTAAAGTGTGCCAAGAAAACATCCCCCACACCATTACACCACCACCACCAGCCTGCACAGTGGTAACAAGGCATGATGGATCCATGTTCTCATTCTGTTTACGCCAAATTCTGACTCTACCATCTGAATGTCTCAACAGAAATCGAGACTCATCAGACCAGGCAACATTTTTCCAGTCTTCAACTGTCCAATTTTGGTGAGCTCTTGCAAATTGAAGCCTCTTTTTCCAATTTGTAGTGGAGATGAGTGGTACCCGGTGGGCTCTTCTGCTGTTATAGCCCATCCGCCTCAAGGTTGTGCGTGTTGTGGCTTCACAAATGCTTTGCTATATAACTCGGTTTGTAACGAGTGGTTATTTCAGTCAAAGTTGCTCTTCTATCAGCTTGAATCCGTCGGCCCATTCTCCTCTGACCTCTAGCATCAACAAGGCATTTTAGCCCACAGGACTGCCCCATACTGGATGTTTTTCCCTTTTCACACCATTCTTTGTAAACCCTAGAAATGGTTGTGCGTGAAAATCCCAGTAACTGAGCAGATTGTGAAATACTCAGACCGGCCCGTCTGGCACCAACAACCATGCCACGCTCAAAATTGCTTAAATCACCTTTCTTTCCCATTCTGACATTCAGTTTGGAGTTCAGGAGATTGTCTTGACCAGGACCACACCCCTAAATGCATTGAAGCAACTGCCATGTGATTGGTTGATTAGATAATTGCATTAATCAGAAATTGAACAGGTGTTACAACCTAATAATCCTTTAGGTGAATGTATGTAGGCGAATTGGGATGCAGCACTTCATTGCCCGGTACACGAAGAAAGCATTTCAAGGCTGCATTTGAAGGAGCCTTTGAATTGGGACAGCCTTCGTCACGCCGCAAATCGGACGCAGCTGCAGTTTTCAAATAAGCCTGAAAGACTTGACTAATTGGATCAGGTGCGTTTAATTAGTGTGATAGCTTAACTCTGTATGGCTATGGCCCTCCAGGAAGTTTTGAACCCCTTCCTCAAAGGGATAGTTCAGCTATAAATGGACATATGACAGCATAAAAAATTATTAAAGAATCTTATGTATTTTATGTACATTGTCAAGTCCCGAATGGAAAAAAGTACTTAAAAAGAAGTCTTTTTAAAAGTCTTTTTCTTAAAATATTTGCATATTATGCATGCAAAACTTAAGTCATAGCCTACAACACATTTTCTGCTCACAATTCAAATATGGCGCTTGTGGACCTCAATAACATCCGAACATAATCGTTCCTGATTATCAAACATTATGTCAAACCTGACATTTTTTTAGAGCAAGAGAATTAAATTTTTTGGTTCACAATCGCTTGAACTTCCATAATTATGTGAAATATATTGTAGGCCTACTTTAAAAGATCTTACTGCGTAAATTCCAGAAAAAGTGATTTGTTTTTGTCTCCTACAGCTCTCAGACTATGATGCATCTCAAGCCATGGCATTCGATGGATGTTTCCATGACCAGGACATAGAGCTCAGTTCATTTCCTCGGCTGTCTAACCTAAACACGGACACGTGCGTGTCCTCACGGAACTCCACAACACCTGACCTCCCTCAAATCCTGGGCACACGCCTCCGTCGTCGGCGTTCCATCCGCCAAAGCGTCAACCATATCATGAACAACAGTTACAAGATAGACTCCTATTCAAGAATATTATTTCCTTTAGCATACTTTCTCTTCAATATCATCTACTGGAGCATCTACTCCTGAGCGAGAGAAAACTGGCCTGCTCAGAGTTTATAAGACTATCATACACTTGATGGCTTGAGTGTGATCACATGCCACAATGATAGAATTCACACTCGCACACACTCAAAAACTGTATCATAGGGCGAAAATAGTATAATAAATTATTTATTATGTTAGAATCTCAGATTCCTAACTCTTCCTAAAATGTGCAAAAGTGAAATTAACATTTATTCATAAAACTACATACAGTAATTGTTACAAAACAATTATCAAAACATACTACATGTAAATCACATTACTATACTTTGGCTAAACAGAATTCTTATGCTACTCAAAGACAATTTTAAGACAACAGAAAATTTGATTACATCTAACATGGAGAAAATGTGTGGAGAAAAAAAAATAAACAACTATATGGACAACTGGACCCACAGTGAAATTTTCAGTCTTTCTTCAACACATCTAACAGATTGATATGGATTATAAGACAGAATTTCAAGAAAAAAACTAGCATTATTTTTAAGTACCATTTAATGCACTGGCATAATCTGAGTTCAAATGATTATTAATATTTTGCAGAAGAGTTGTTTAATACTGTTCTCTGAAAATCTATAGGACTTTAAAACCCTTGACGCTGTAAAAGTAGGGCGTAATATAATGTTTCCACACTTAGAGATATTTTATCTTTACTGCATGTAACAATCATTCAGAGAAACTGATGACAGAAGACATTTTTTTTTAGCCACTAGTCACTAGATTCTCATCTTGGTATTACATTTTTCAGGCCTGCTAGAACCAGAATATTTAATGGTCTGTTTCTTCACCTATTTTCCAATTTGGGTTTATAATCCTCTTCCAAAAACTACACAGATCTGAGTCGTGAACTGAGTTGACTGTTGATCTCATTGAGTACCACATCATCATTCGCTTCCCCTGACATGATCTGACTGTCGTCGATTGGTGAGCCTGTAACATAAAGTTAAAGAGTTACAAATATTCTTGACTTGTGTAAAACACATTTGTACATTTCTTGCCAGTTTTATGCAGAAGTGATCAGAACTGACCGATGCCAAGGGATGGCACAGATTCATTGCTGCTCACTGAGCTTCGCGGTGCACTGTTGGTCCCTGAATTAGACGAAAATGCTGTCAGAATCGAATTCTTCTTATTGTTGCTCTGTGTGGCTGTCCGACTCCACTCTGGAGAAAAACATTTGAGAGGTAAAACGGAGATGCCCGTAAAATAACTAGTTAGTGTAACGTGCAGGTGGGTTTTATAGTTTGGTTAAAGATATACCTGAATTTTCAGCCAATCGTAACCTGCCACAGCAGAGATACATTCTCCACTGTTTACGGACATTTTCCTTCAGAGCGCAGTGGAAAACAAAAATAAAAAATCCTGAGAGAGAAAGAGAACAAGAAAAAAAAAAGACACCTTTTTCATCAAGCGCTCAAGGTAATTGCATTATTGCATTGACAAAATATACTTCTAAATGTATTATGCTGACTTTTCACATAAAACAAATTATATTGTTTCTCACCCTGTAGGGAATTTAAGATGCAAAACAGGTACATGAAGGCCAATTTGACAGGACCCCATGCGAAGAAGGCGAAGCCCCATGTGAGTCCCAGCAGGAAAGTGAGTCCCGCGATGCTACGAAGGTCCTGCAGACCACTGCGGTACTGGTTATTGTGGGGGTTTTGCCGCTTAATTCGTCTCAGATGGACCATCACCACCACAAACATGGCCAGGTTCAACACAAATATGATGCAGTAGTATGCCACAACGGCTACATAATATGCTATGTCACTCGTCAGCCAACAACTGGAAGAGAGAAATAGAGAAACATCAAGAGCAAAGTCATAATGAAGATTGATGCCTTTAAATCATAAGTTGAATACTTACAAATCCTCAGTATTTCCGTCAGAAATGTTCCCATAGCTAATGAGGCCATAGTTATTTTTGTTTACAGCAATCACAATAATGACAACAACCAAAGGGATTCCTGCAAAAACACATCAAAGAATTAAATCATCTACACAGCCACACCACAAGGCTAATGTAGCAGCTAAACTCACCCCAGCCTGCCAGAGAAAACTTCAGCATGTATCTGGTCATGTAGTTGTTGAAAACTTTGACAATGGCCAGATACATATGCAGAGCCTCCAGTCCCATCCAGGTGAAGGAGACCAACAGGAAGTAGTGCAGGAAGAATGCTGTAGAAATGCACAGGCCTACTGCATTTGTATACAAAGCTAGCCACGAGTCCAACAAGAATACGAGGTTCAGGAACAGCAGGGCGAAACACAAATGAATCAAAATCTTCGAAGGGATGTCTCGGCGGATTTTGCTGGAATTAAAAGAAAGAATTGGGTAAATAAATGCTTCTTTTGGGAATGAAAGATGGTTATTTTTTGACTAAGAGTTAATTTTTTGTCATATTTTATAAGATGGATCATAGTGGTTTTTGAGGGACCAATTGTGATTAATCTAATTTTAGGGCTTACAGTATATTCACTGAGAAGGAGGATGTTACTCACTCAAACGCGAGGTAAGTGAGCAGAGTAACTGAGAGAAAAATGGCGGACACCCCACATCCGATGAAAGTGATATAGGTAAGGATGGTGGCCTGTAGACGGTCAATTATGCCTTTACGGCTAATGTCCTTTGAAAACAAGATTAATAAAAGCATTATATGACAATCCCAGAGATATGTAATGCATACCTAATTCAGGGCTAAGCCATATGGATGGTCCAGGTCCAGTATAAGAGAGTTTTGGGCCAGTTAAAAGTATATGGCACACAGTTTATTAAAAATTAATTATTTGTGTAAATTATTATTATTATCAAATTTTTATTTTTGATAAAAAAACAATAGATACAACACAAACTATAACAACCTCACCGGTCAGTACATCAGATACAACACACAATATAACAACCTCACCGGTCAGTACATCAGATACAACACACAATATAACAACCTCACCGGTCAGTACAATAGATACAACACAAACTATAACAACCTATCAAATAACAAAGCTGAAAATTTATCATATTTGTATAGGATAACTTAATTTATTAAAATCACGTGACACTGAAGACTGAAGTTATGATACTAAAAATTCAGCTGTGCATCACAGGAATAAATTACATTTTAAAAAAAGAAAAGAGTTAAATTATAATGATATTTCACAATATTGCTGTTTTTACTGAATTTTTGATCAAATAAAAGCAGCCTTGGTGAGCATAAGATACTTCTTTCTAAAACATTTTACCGACCCCAAATGCTTGAACTGTAGTGTATACAGATCTGCATGTATACTCCTGACATTTATAAAAAACATATATAAAAAAAATAAGTAAAGATTAGAGAAATGATCAAATGTATTTAAAATAAACTATTTTTCATTAATGTTTGTGAAAATGTTAATTGTGAGAAATTTACTGTTGAAGCCTGTGGTTATGACTCTTGATTTTATTATAATCATATTAATTTGAGCCATTATAAACTTCTGAAGAAAATGGATTTGGACATTTTCTGGGAACAACCCTACATACTGACATACTTACCAGCAGCACAGCAAAGCTGGTCAGGTGATCGCAGCTACAGATGGTTTCGTTCTCGGTACTGCCGTTCTTGACATAGCAGCCGTTGGGATTCCAGCCTCCTGAACCTCCTAGAAAATCCAAAACACATAGGAATTACAAGACATTAATTAAGAAATTAGACAGATCACATATTGCATTAGGCCTAATAACAATTTCTCTGGAATTCTGGGAGGTGTGCAATCTCACCGTTTTTGTCAAAGTCCCAGAAAACACAGGAAGCTGCATAGTCCCCCTGTGGGAGAGAAGTTAAGAGATAGATCAGACAGCTTTCAGCTGGCAGTGACATATGATGTACAGTTTATTTGTGAGCACACACACACCGCAACGGGCTGCTTATTCCTCAGGGTAAACTCGACACTCTCCCTCAGGTTTTTGATTGACAGGTTAGCCAGACTAGAGCCCAGAATGTGGCTGTTCAGCATCTGTTGAGTCATGTTTTTATCCTGTCGATACATGAAAATCCAAAGAATAAACTGAAGAAAAGTTGCAGAATCAAATCTGACAGGGTTGAGTGTCTTTTATGGTGATTTTGTATCCTTTTTGAAGCTTAAATGCATGTTAATTGAATGGAAAAGACATGAAGGACATAAGGGTGAGCAAATTTTCAATCTGAGGGGATCTGCAAAGGTTATGTACAAACATCGTAATCTTGTTCTTGATGTCTGATGGCGCTTTTATTATATTGTAAATAAATCAACCCAGTTTTACCTGAAAAAAAGTGCTTTTCTGAAAGAAGGTGAACTGGACTCTTGAGGCTATCTTCTGTTGTTCTGGAGAGAGGTTCTCTGTCAGGGATGCAGGTAGTGTTATTTTGCCCATTGAGGAGGAACTCTCCACTGCCCTGACTTGTCTTTGAAATCCTTTTGTGACCTGTATAACCAGACATTTTGAGTCATTGCACTTCCAAAAACATCCAAACTGTTAATGAATTGCTTTGGACTTCAGTTGTCATTACCTGTGGGTTCAAGGGATCTACAATTGAGAATGACGTTTCCCCAAAGTTGGTGCCGTCAACTTTGGCCACAGTCAAAGCGAGTGAATCAAATACAATGTTCTCAGTCTGGTCCCGAATCACAAGTTTTAGAGCCAAATTATCCACAGCTTTGATTAATCTACAAAACACAATATAATATTTACATCTGATATTTCAAGTTTGACAGTGTCAGACTGTTTTGAATGCTTGTTATACATGTATCTCACCGATTAGAAGAGGTAGCAAGAGTATCAGCAGAGCTGTCTAGAAAGTTGTTGATGACGGACAGCACTGTTCGGCCCAAATCCAGACTGATATTCGGTGCAGAGAGAAGGTTCTCTAGCTGGTTGACCAGCTGATTCACCTGAGTTGAATTTAGAGATGCCACATTCTGTGTTTGATTCAGAAGATCGCTAGCCACTGAGTCTGGGCTTTTAGTTGTTGCTTCTGAAAATCAAATGAGCTGTTGTTATAGATACACATACTGTGGCCTTAAAACTAATTTGAACTCTTTTAGATACTAAAATCACAGTGCCTGCATTTCATTGCATTGGATACAAAATATCAAGTGGCATCTGCAAACTAAAGTTTGTTAAATCCTTTTTTCAGAACTTTTGTTATAGTTAATCCTATTGCATTATGAAATATTGACGCAAGTAGCATTTACTTTGATACATTTACCGGTTAAGTTTGTGGGATCCAATGCTGTTTAGACCCCACTGATTTTCATTATTTGAACAATAAAAAACACAGAGACACAAGACATTGTTCAAAAAAAATATATATATATATTTTGTGTTCCACAGAAGAAGAAAAATAATACAGGTTTGCAACAACATGAGGGTAAGTACATGATGACTAAATTATTTTGTTTTTGGTAAACTATCCCTTTTAAGAGTGACTTAAGTGTCTCAGTAATTTTTGATACCACTTGTGTATGCATAAACCTAGAAAAAAACACTTTTATTCGGAATGTCAAGAAGCTATAGTCAGTTTTGAAATGTTGAGTCAACAAACCTGAAGTGGCTGCCATGGTAATGGAGGATGTTGTTGGCACAGCTGGAACGGGTCTTGTGGTGACTTCAGTTATATTAGTTGGAGCAATAATTGATGCTGTTGTGGAAGTAGAACTGTTCTGAGGAGAGCTTGGAAGTATGGCTGACAGAGCAGTTGTGGGAACTATACTGCTATTTGTGACAATGCTAGTATTTATTGTTAAGTTGTTTGGAATACTAATTGGATGGAATGTTGTAGTTGTATTAGTGATTGTATTTTCAGTAAAGGCTTTTTCTGTTGTGCCATTTGACTTTGTTGTGTTAAGGAGGCTAACTGTTGTGACAGGCTCTGAAGTGGAGTCAGTTGGCCCACTGGTAATATTTTCTGTTGTTGGAAAAGTTGTTGTATCTATCTGTGTTGTGTTTGTGATATCAAATTGTGTTGTATTAACTGCAGGGCTTACTGTTGTGTTAAATTCTGATGTGTTTTCAGTAAAGGCTTTTTCTGTTGTGCCATTTGACTGTGTTGTGTTAAGGAGGCTAACTGTTGTGACAGGCTCTGAAGTGGAGTCAGTTGGCCCACTGGTAATATTTTCTGTTGTTGGAAAGGTTGTTGTATCTATCTGTGTTGTGTTTGTGATATCAAATTGTGTTGTATTAACTGCAGGGCTTACTGTTGTGTTAAATTCTGATGTGTTTTCAGTAAAGGCTTTTTCTGTTGTGCCATTTGACTGTGTTGTGTTAAGGAGGCTAACTGTTGTGACAGGCTCTGAAGTGGAGTCAGTTGGCCCACTGGTAATATTTTCTGTTGTTGGAAAGGTTGTTGTATCTATCTGTGTTGTGTTTGTGATATCAAATTTTGTTGTATTAACTGCAGGGCTTACTGTTGTGTTAAATTCTGATGTGTTTTCAGTAAAGGCTTTTTCTGTTGTGCCATTTGACTTTGTTGTGTTAAGGAGGCTAACTGTTGTGACAGGCTCTGAAGTGGAGTCAGTTGGCCCACTGGTAATATTTTCTGTTGTTGGAAAGGTTGTTGTATCTATCTGTGTTGTGTTTGTGATATCAAATTGTGTTGTATTAACTGCAGGGCTTACTGTTGTGTTAAATTCTGATGTGTTATTGGAGTTCTCTGTTGTGTTGATGCTACGATTGACATCAGTCACATTAAGGTTGGATACATTAAATGGAATATCTGTTGTGTTCAAGGTTGTGTTCAAGGCTGTTGTATTTGATTGTGTTGTATTGAACAGGGGATCTGTTATGTTGGAATAAGTTACATCAGGAAAAAAAGTTGTATTCAAAGTTGTATTCAAAGTTGTAAAGTTAAGTGTATACATTGTAGTACTGACTTGTCGTGTATTTGTAGTGGTATCAGTTCCAGCATCCGTGGTCTCCAGTGTAGAATTATTATATAGTAGTTGTGTTGTGTCATATGGAATGGCAGTTGTATTGAATTCAGTTGTATTGTCAAGTGGAGTTGTGTTTGATTCATATGTTTTAAATGGTGATTCTGTTGTGTTTGCTAGGATTGTATTATTTGAGATTTCTCTAATTGTGCCGTTGTGTTGTGTTGTGTTGTTGTGTTGTGTTGTATTTGTTGTACTGACCAGTGAGATGGTTATATTTTGTGTTGTATCTGTTGTACTGACCGGTGAGGTTGTTATAGTTTGTGTTATATCTATTGTACTGACCGCTGATGTTATATTGTGTGTTGTATCTGTTGTACTGAACAGTGAGGTTGTTATATTGTTTGTTGTATCTGATGTAATGACCGGTGAGGTTGTTATAGTTTGTGTTGTATCTATTGTACTGACCGGTGATGTTGTTATATTGTGTGTTGTATCTGTTGTACTGACCGGTGAGGTTGTTATATTGTGTGTGGTATCTGTTGTACTGACTGGTGAGGTTGTTACAGTTTGTGTTGTATCCGTTGTACTGACCGGTGAGGTTGTTATATTGTGTGTTGTATCTGTTGTACTGACCGGTGAGGTTGTTATAGTTTGTGTTGTATCTATTGTACTGACCGCTGATGTTGTTATATTGTGTGTTGTATCTGATGTACTGACCGGTGAGGTTGTTATAGTTTGTGTTGTATCTATTGTACTGACCGGTGATGTTGTTATATTGTGTGTTGTATCTGTTGTACTGACCGGTGAGGTTGTTATATTGTGTGTGGTATCTGTTGTACTGACTGGTGAGGTTGTTACAGTTTGTGTTGTATCCGTTGTACTGACAGGTGGGGTTGTTATATTGTGTGTTGTATCTGTTGTACTGACCGGTGAGGTTGTTATAGTTTGTGTTGTATCTATTGTACTGACCGCTGATGTTGTTATATTGTGTGTTGTATCTGTTGTACTGACCGGTGAGGTTGTTATAGTTTGTGTTGTATCTGTTGTACTGACCGGTGAGGTTGTTATATTGTGTGTTGTATCTGATGTACTGACCGGTGAGGTTATTATATTTTGTGGTGTATCTATTGTACTGACAGGGGGGGTTGTTATATTGTGTGTTATATTTGTTGTACTGACCAGTAAGATGGTTATATTTTGTGTTGTATCTGTTGTACTGACTGGTGAGGTTGTTATAGTTTGTGTTGTATCTATTGTACTGACCGCTGATGTTGTTATATTGTGTGTTGTATCTGTTGTACTGACCGGTGAGTTTGTTATATTGTGTGTTGTATCTGATGTACTGACCGGTGAGGTTGTTATATTGTGTGTTGTATCTGATGTACTGACCGGTGAGGTTATTATATTTTGTGGTGTATCTATTGTACTGACAGGGGGGGTTGTTATATTGTGTGTTGTATTTGTTGTACTGACCAGTGAGATGGTTATATTTTGTGTTGTATCTATTGTACTGACTGGTGAGGTTGTTATAGTTTGTGTTGTATCTATTGTACTGACCGCTGATGTTGTTATATTGTGTGTTGTATCTGTTGTACTGACCGGTGTGTTTGTTATATTGTGTATTGTATCTGATGTACTGACCGGTGAGGTTGTTATATTGTGTGTTGTATCTATTGTACTGACCGGTGATGTTGTTATATTGTGTGTCCTATCTGATGCACTGACCAGTGAGGTTGTTATATTGTGTGTTGTATCTGATGTACTGACCGCTGATGTTGTTATATTGTGTGTTGTATCTGTTGTACTGACCGGTGTGTTTGTTATATTGTGTGTTGTATCTGATGCACTGACCTGTGAGGTTGTTATAGTTTGTGTTGTATCTATTGTACTGACCGGTGATGTTGTTATATTGTGTGTTGTATCTGTTGTACTGACCGCTGATGTTGTTATATTGTGTGTTGTATCTGTTGTACTGACCGGTGAGGTTGTTATATTGTGTGTTGTATCTGTTGTACTGACCAGTGAGTTTATTATATTGTGTGTTGTATCTGATGTACTGACTGGTGAGGTTGTTATATTGTGTGTTGTATCCGATGTACTGACCGGTGAGGTTGTTATAGTTTGTGTTGTATCTATTGTACTGACCGGTGATGTTGTTATATTGTGTGTTGTATCTGTTGTACTTACCGGTGAGGTTGTTATATTGTGTGTGGTATCTGTTGTACTGACTGGTGAGTTTGTTATATTGTGTGTTGTATCTGATGTACTGACCGGTGAGGTTATTATAGTTTGTGTTGTATCTGTTGTACTGACCGGTGAGGTTGTTATATTGTGTGTTGTAGCATTTGTACTGAACGGAGAGGTATTTATATTTTGTGTTGTATTTGTTGTACTGACCGGTGAGGTTGTTATATTGTGTGTTGTAACTGTTGTACTGACCGGTGAGGTTGTTATATTGTGTGTTGTATCTGATGTACTGACCGGTGGTGAGGTTGTTATATTGTGTGTTGTATCTGATGTACTGACCGGTGAGGTATTTATATTTTGTGTTGTATTTGTTATAATGACTGACGAGGTTGTTATATTGTGGGTTGTATCTGTTGTACTGACCGGTGAGGTTGTTATATTTTGTGTTGGATCTGTTATACTGACCGGTGAGGTACTTATATTTTGTGTTGTATCTGTTGTACTGACTGATGAGGTTGCTATATTGTGTGTTGTATCTGTTGTACTGACTGGTGAGGTTCTTATATTTTGTGTTGTATTTGTTGTACTGACCGGTGAGGTATTTTTATTGTGTGTTGTATCTGTTGTAGTGACTGACGAGGTTGTTATATTGTGTGTGGTATCTGTTGTTCTGACTGATGAGGTTGTTAGATTGTGTGTTGTATCTCTTGTACTGACCAGTACGTTTGTTATAATGGGTGTCATTTCTGTTGTTTTGACTTGCAAGTTTGTTATATTGTCTGTTGTACTAACCATTGAGATTGTTATACTGTGTGGTGTAACTGGTCTATTGACCGGAGGGCTTGTTATATTGTGTGTTGTATCTGTTGTACTGACTGGTGAGGTTGTTATATTTTGTTTTATATCTGTTGTACTGACCGGTGAGGTATTTATATTTTGTGTTGTATTTGTTGTACTGACTGACGAGGTTGTTATATTGTGTGTGGTATCTGTTGTTCCGACTGGTGAGGTTGTTAGATTGTGTGTTGTATCTATTGTATGGACCAGAGAAGTTATACTGTGTGTTGTATCTGTTGTACTGACCGGTGAAGTTATATTTTGTGTTGTATCTGTTGTACTGACTGGTGAGGTTGTTATATTGTGTGTTGTATCTGTACTGACTGGTGAGGTTGTTATATTGTGTGTGGTATCTGATGTACTGACCAGTGAGGTTGTTATATTGTGAGTTGTATCTGATGTACTGACCGGTGAGGTTGTTATATTGTGTGTTATAACCGTTGTACTGACCGGTGAGGTTGTTAAATTGTGTGTTGTATCGGATGTACTGACTGGTGAGGTTGTTATATTGTGTGTTGTATCTGTTGTACTGACCAGTGATATTGTTATATTGTGTGTTGTAACTGTTGTACTGACCGGTGAGGTTGTTATATTGTGTGTTGTATCTATTGTACTGACCGGTGATGTTGTTATATTGTGTGTCGTATCTGATCTACTGACTGGTGAGGTTGTTATATTGTGTGTTGTATCTGATGTATTGACCGGTGAGGTTGTTAGATTGTGTGTTGTATCTGATGTACTGACCGGTGAGTTTGTTATATTGTCTGTTGTACTAACCATTGAGATTGTTATACTGTGTGGTGTAACTGCTGTATTGACCGGAGGGCTTGTTATATTGTGTGTTGTATCTGTTGTATTGACTGGTGAGGTTGTTATATTGTGTGTTGTATCTGTTGTTCTGACTGGTGAGGTTGTTATATTGTGTGTTGTATCTGATGTATTGACCGGTGAGGTTGTTAGATTGTGTGTTGTATCTGTTGTACTGACCGGTGAGTTTGTTATATTGTCTGTTGTACTAACCATTGAGATTGTTATACTGTGTGGTGTAACTGCTGTATTGACCGGAGGGCTTGTTATATTGTGTGTTGTATCTGTTGTATTGACTGGTGAGGTTGTTATATTGTGTGTTGTATCTGTTGTTCTGACTGGTGAGGTTGTTAGATTGTGTGTTGTATCTATTGTACTGACCGGAGAGGTTGTTATATTGTGTGTTGTATCTGATGTACTGACCGGTGATGTTGTTAGATTGTGTGTTATATCTATTGTATGGACCAGTGAAGTTATATTGTGTGTTGTATCAGTTGTACTGACTGGTGAGGTTGTTATATTGTGTGTTGTATCTGTACTGACTAGTGAGGTTGTTATATTGTGTGTGGTATCTGTAGTTCTGACTGGTGAGGTTGTTAGATTGTGTGTTGTATCTATTGTATGGACCAGTGAAGTTATATTGGGTGTTGTATCTGTTGTAGCAACCGGTGAGGTTGTTATATCGAGTGTTGTATCTATTGTACTGATTGGTGAGGTTGTTATATCGAGTGTTGTACTTGCTGTATTGACCGTCTGAGTTGTTACATCATGTGTTGTATGTGATGTACTGACTATTGAGGTTTTTATATTGTTTGGTGTACCTGCTGTATTGACTGGTTGGGTTGTTATATCAAGTGTTGGAATGAGTGGCAGGCTTGTCATATTATGTGAAACAGTTTTTGTTTGAGTGGCTGTACTGTTGATGGATGTATTAGATATTAGGACTGTAGGTGTATCAGAAGTGTTGATGATATTTCTGGATGGTGTGTCTGCAGGGTGGGTTTGGTTGGTCAGTGACCAGTTTGTAGTTACTGATGGAGAAGTGATCTCTGGAAATGTAGCACTGCTATTAGAGATTGTATTGGGAGGGACAAGTTGAGTTGTGTTGGACATAGAAGGTGAGATCCCACAGCTCTCATTTAAAAGAACAGCAAACGTCTGACCCTGTGCACTGAAAATAGAGCAGGATTGGAAAGTTTGTTTGGAAAGTGCTCTCGTTAGTAACGGGACAATATTCTTTGCAAACAAAAAAAATCCTAACCATTAAATGCTAAAATATGGACGAAATGATAAGAATGTCCAATTCACAAATCTAAGACCAATAAGGATGTTGATCTAGACACACCTACAGTACTTGGTGAAATCATGTTAAGTTGCTATGTTCACACTGCCAACGATTCTTTCTTTTTTATTATTTTGAATAATTCTGTTTGGAATATGATCTGAATGTTTGGTTTAAATTTGATATTCAGAAATTTAGTTTTACAGTGTGATTATAGCCCATTAGATATATAATTAAATAATAGAAATTTGACACAAATGTGCACAGTTTAAAATCTGGACTGAATACAAGATTTACCATCTCAATTGATGTTTGATATCCTCATACTGGCTGGCACTGAGATTTACAGCAACCCATGTAAATGTTGAGTTTAAAGGAATGGTTTCTGAATCAGCGGGCGAATGACATATGGCTATAGTAGAGAGATAGAAAAAACATATATTTTTAGTCTTTACACCACTGTGATAAGCTGTAAATGTGAAATACCAATACATACAAGTTCAACACTCACCTATTCTACTTAGAGGTCCATCAAAACTAATGTTGGTACTGTCCTTCATAAGAACGGCAATAGCAATACTAACAGTACACACATCCAGCTGTTTTGACAGCTGCAGAGTCAACATACATGTGTAGAGCCTGAGGAATAATAAATGTGTTAATCTGACATAAATGCATGCTGAGTCAGACATTCAAAAACACACACACACATGATAGTACAACTTACCTTGTTCCTTCTCCAAAACATTCCAAGTGTATTCCCTGTAAAGCATCAATCATAGCCTTTCAGAGCAGATACAGAAAACATGTTGTGATGTAACACGATTATTTTGCTAAAGATGGAAAACAAATGGATGTTTACCTGATACAACTTGGATACTTCAGAAAAAGAATTACACCTATGTACATGGAACATCACCACAATTAAGAAATTATATTCACCAACATATAATATTTATTGACTTACTCTATTAGTGTCACATGATCCTTCAAAAATCATTCTAATATGCTGATTTGGTGCTCAAGAAATATTTCTCATTATTATCAATGTTGAAAACAGCTGTGCTGCGTAATATTTTTGTGGAAACCACAATACATACATAGAATAATTTTTTTTCATGATTAATTATTGAATAGAAAGATCAACAGAACAGGATTATTTTTAAATTATTAATATCATGAACGTCTTTACTGTCACTTTGGATCAATTTAATTGCATCAATGTACACACACACACACACACACACACACACACACACACACACACACACACACACACACACACACACACACACACACACACACACACACACACACACACACACACACACACACACACACACACACACACACACACACTCACACACACACAATATTATTGTTATTATTTCTAAAATGTGTTATATTTGGAAATTGCAGACATACCATAGCATTCTGGATTCGTTGCAGGGGGTGCTCAACTGTACAACCTATTAGATGGAGCAAGAGAACTAATAAGACAATATCTATATTGTCGCTTACTGAGGTAAGAAAATCTTTACTAGATAGCAATGTTTTTAAACTTTCTACAGCCATTTTACCTGTTCACTAAAACCTTTTCTCTGAGGCACTCACCATGTTCTGTATGTAGGTGAAATTCACATCTGGGCTTGTAATATTTAGACGAACAGCATAATATGTCTCTAAAAGAGAGGTAGGGGAGAGAGCTTGGAGTCTGATTGGTCCACAACACGTACCTGAACATACTCATACATAGATTCATTGTGTTTCACTCACCATTGTTGTCAGAAACGTGACACTCACAATGTTGTTGGTTCTCAACTAAAAAAGAACAACATTTCAATTTTGAACATCATACTGGTATTAGTCAGAAAAGGATGACCAAGAGTCCAAAGAGTTATAACACTCACCATTGCAGGATTGATTAGCAACCAAGTCTTTAGGAACAAAGCCATTCTCCGTATAAGAGCTAATGCAAGAAAGAGGGAACTTTGGGAAATGAATAATGTAATCTCAAATGTAAACGTCCTATTTGCACGCAGGACTATTGTAAGAGTGTGGCAAGTCTATAATCAGTAGCATATCGTACCATGTGACATTTACAGGTCCCTGGTTCTTGCAGATACCATCATAAGACATTGGAGATGTGCAGTGCACAAAACCATCTACAGGGGGTGTAATACTGTTCTCTGGGCACAGGCCTTTTCCTATGAACACAAGCCATTTTGTGAGATTTATTTTTATTTTTTACACTGCTGTTTTTGGTTGTCATATGGACCACTTGTATGATGCATTTAAGGTTCTTTTTGTAATTTTAAAGCCTGACAGACCCATTACAGAATTCTATATTCTACATAGAAGTCACTATTTATGTCTATATTTTGATATATATGATACATTTTGTTTCACTCACCTACTCTTTCTACATCTCCCAGAAGCTGGATCTGGATTGATTGGTCGATAGTCGCGTTTTCCACCTGCTTGCGGAGGATGCATGTATTCACAGGCTGGCTCAGCTGTAAAAGCACAGTGCAGTTTGTCCACCTGTAAGAACGGGGGCAGTAGTTACTTGTTACTTAATGTTGAATTACAATGAGATGAATGACATGTTTTTTGTGTAGCTTAGAGATTTGGGATTGACTTACTGGATATTCTGCTTCTCTTCACATCTAACCTCAGCAGTCTATATTAATGAAAAATAAATTTTATAATGATGCAATGTTGGACACCATCAAAGTTCACCTCTGATCTCTGAATACAAATAATGCTACTTGCCACAAAGATTATGTCATTTTGACATGGTGTAGTATTGATTTCTGTTGTTGAAACTCCAGCAGAGCAGATACTCATGTTAAAATGATCTGAAAACTGATTATAATGGGGGGAGCATCAGAAATACACACACACACACACACACACACACACACACACACACACACACACACACACACACACACACACACACACACACACACACACACACACACACACAATATTATTGTTATTATTTCTAAAATGGTTCTTTATGATACTAACAATACTTATTATTATTGATAGTACAAATTAAATGTGTTTTAATTATTTTTATTATTATTTCTATTAAAGTATCATTAATTAAAAAAAATGTCATACCCAAATTTGAATATCTCCTTCAGTCATATTAGAGCCATGCACCTCTACAAGCATCCAGTAGTACGATGCTGTGACGTAAGAAGAGAGATATTATTAAAAATTCTCAGGAATCACCATATTGAACCTTAATTATGTCTTCAGAGAATAAAATAGGCTTTGTCTAAACATTCTTACATTCATTAGCGCAGTATTGGGAAAAGTTACACTGTACCACCAATGGCTCTGAAACAAATGAAAAGGCACATCAAAGCATCGAAACATTAAGATTAATTTTATAATGTATAAATTATGTAATATGTGGCAGAATGAGAGAATGAGGGTAGGGAAATTTAATTTAATATCCTGTAATTATCACCGAAATAGAAGCCATCTGTCTTTTTACAAAAAAGAAGAAAAAAAGACAATCAGAACGCAGTGGTAGGCTAATAGCTGTACCTGTGAATAATGCATTTGACGTCGTTGTTCGTAGAACTGCTGTCTGATTGGTTACTTGAGTCATGACAGTTGGTTCAGTGGGAGAGCTTGCTGTCATGTGATTGGCTGTTGTTTCAGACATACTGAAGCCACTGACTGGATGGCTAATGTGATAGCTTGAAAGTGTCTGGGCAGATATTGACGTGCTCTGGGTCGGTTGAGTGGTTACGTAAGACATAGGTGAGGTCGGTGTTGAAGGCAATGTGTTTAATCCATCAGTATTTGACATAGTAGTTGTGTTATTAATAGCTGATCCAGTCAGAGCTTGAGTGGCGGGTGTAACAGCTGGGTTTGAAGTGGTATTTGATGTGAGAGGAATTTGTATTGGTATAGTTGTTGTAGCGAGTCCTGCTATAGTTGTTGTAGCGAGTCCTGCAGGATTCGATGTGGTTCTGCCTTGAGAGGTTGAAGCAGAGACCTGACTCGAAGTTAGCAGGTTCTGTCCTGTGGGAAAGAAATTAAATGAATTAGTTTTGTGTAAGAGGAATGATCATAGGTAATGTAGCGGAAGTACCCACTTTTTGGCATTTTTTAGTTAATTAATAATTAATAATTTAGTTATAGGAATGTCTTTTGGGGGAACTAAATTAGCTCCTACTTCAGAGTAGGGTCTAACCCAGCACAATAGGAACTACCAGTGACGTATGCCATACGAAACACCGACACCCACCCAGCTGTGTAAACGCACAATTTACATATACTGTACTTGTATATAGTTGATACTGTATCTACATAATGCGACCAGGAAAATGTAGTTTCCGGGGGACTGCCTGGTAACTGGTTCCTATAGTTCCTATAGTATAACTACCCGGTGCGAAAGCCCCTGTAGTACTAAAGATTATGCATAAAATTTAGAACAGTGTGATTTGAAGTCCGACAAGTCTAATTGTCTTGAAATGTATTGTTGAAGGAGATAAATGTTACAAATCTGAGTTTTGATAAATGTAGCATTAGTACTTTAACAGGAATGAATTAATGCACATTTCTGTAGTTTAGAAAACATGCGAAATCCCTCTCAGAGAATATCCATTTCTAGATTCATCCCTTTTAGCATTACTGATAAAATCTGTGAACTTGTCAACCTCACTGATGATGTTGGATGAATAGTCAACCATCCTGACCCATCCAACACCAAAACAACTCTAAGTAAATGGCTCACTGACTGATGTTGCTTTGGCATTCGGATGCACACGCCAGCTTTTTATATTTAGCAGCATCTTCTAACATGTTTACTGACCTTGGGTTGTGTTTATCTGTGCACTGGTAAATAGTGAAACCAAAAATGAGTAGAGCGGACCTTACAGGGAAGAAGAGACAAACTGTCATTCAACACAGCACCAAACAAATTCCATGTAAATCCAAAATGCAAATATACACAACAATGTTATATATAAACTCTGGTGGTCAGCAATAATTAAGGAATAATGAACTAATTGGAATAATTAAGACTTTTTTATTGTTTTTGAAACAATTATATTCTGCTCACCAAGGCTGAATTTATTTGATCAAATATACAGTAAAGCATTAATATTGTGAAATATTACTACATTAAAAAAAACTGTTTTCTATTTTAATATATTATGAAATGTAATTTATTCCAGTGATGGCAAAGCAGAATTTTCAGCATCATTACTTTAGAAATCAATATGCTGAGTTGGTGATCAATTATTATTGGTGCTCAATTGATAATAATGGTTCATATTATCAATGTTGAAAACCGCTTCTGCTGCTTAATATTTGTGTGTAAAACATTGTAATAATAATAAAATATATTTATTGAACAGCAAATCAATATTACAACATTACTGATTTTTCATCAAATGAATGCAGCCTTGGTGAGCATAAAATACTTTTTTTCAGTAAAAAAGTATTTTATGCAAAAAAAACTTAATTATTCCAAACTTTTGACCTCCTTCGAGTATATAATTATTAAAATATTAATAATTAAAATAACCTACAAACATATATATATATATATATATATATATATATATATATATGTGTGTGTGTGTGTGTGTGTGTGTGTGTGTGTGTGTGTGTATTATGATTAATCAGATACATAGGTCTATGTATGAATGAATTGTATTGTATTTTATTATTTGTATATATATATATATATATAATGAATAACATTATATAAAAAACCAAAAACATACAGTATATGTGTGTATATGTAGGCCTATATAATCATTAATCAGGTACATAAGTTTATGTATGAATGAATTGTTTTTAATTTTATGATTTTGTTTGATATATAATTAATAGAAAACATACTATTGATAGTATTATATGAATTATGTATGTATATATATATGTATATAATGTAATGCATATACATGCCAATGTTTAATTCCTAAGCCTCTGTTGCTGTTGGTGAAGCAAAGATGAACACTTACTTTGAGAAGTTGAACCAAACTCTCGGCTAGTGGCTACACTTTGGGATGCTGTAAGTGGAAATATATACATAAATATATATATATAATTTAACCTTTAAATCTTAAAATCCAGAATTGGTTTCAAGGGTTTCTCAAAAACACACATTTAATTCACTAGTGAAAGAAGAGAACACAAAAAACAAAGTTTAATTATAACATATATACAGTGCTGGTCAGAATTATTTGCCCCCTTGGTAAATATGATCAAAGATGTCTGTAAAAAAATGAATTAATTTGATTTTCCCCTCACTTTCAATTCGTTTACTTCAATAAAAGTGTCAGGATACAGGCACAGAGGCGGAGGTAAGTGAATTCAAACGTGAGTTTATTTACAATGATTCAAGTGACAAGGTGAATAGGCAAGGTTCAGGTGAAGGTGCGGTGACGATCACTACGTGCAGAGCGGATTCCAGGTGAGCAGATCCTCCTTTAGTTAGCTTGGCGTGAGCAGACACTGTTCATTGATACGTCTCCTTTTCTATTTCAGATACAGTAGCGGACACGGAGATCTCGGCGGGAACGTGGGACACTCAGACGAATCTCCAGGACTCGGGGAACATGGGACCAGGCAGGACTTCAGGGAACAGCGGGACAAGGATACAAAGGTGAGTATACGTTACGTGGTGGTTTTCAGGTTGACTTGGAGACTTCAGGAGACAGAGGGTTATGGTCTATTCCTGTTGGAGGCTTGACAAAGACTGAAGTGTGCATGGGTGTTTTGTAGAGCTGGGTGATGAGGTAATTGATGGTGCACAGGTGTGAGTGGTTAGTATTCCGGGGAGAGTGATCTTTGAGTGGTGGATGGGAATGAATCTGATTGATTCCTGACACTACCCCCTCCTCCAGCGTCCGCGCCAGCGGACCCAGGACCCCGACGTTGCGAGGGTCTACCTCGAGGTCGAGGAGCAGGTTTTTCAGGATGTTGTTCATGGAAGTCAGTGAGTAGCATGGGATCGAGGACGTCCTTACGAGGTACCCAACACCTCTCCTCTGGTCCATAATTCTCCCAGTCAACCAGGTACTCGAGTTGACCACCCCGACGTCGGGAGTCCAGGATCCTTCTTACAGCGAAGATGGATTCTGCTTCAATGGGGAGTACCGGAGGATTCTTATCTTGCGCCAGATCAGTAGAGGGAACTGGAACAGGTGAGTGATTGGGCTTCAGAAGGGAGACATGGAATGAGGGGTGGATGCGATACTGGTTTGGCAGACGGAGCTGGTAGGTAACTGGATTAATTTGCCTCGTTATGGGAAATGGACCGATGTATCTTGGACTTAGTTTGCGACAAGGTAGTCTCAGCCGGATATCCTTGGTCGAAAGCCAAACCAGTTGGCCAGGTTGGTATTCGGGGGCGTTGCCACGATGAGCGTCTGCGAAGTGACTGTGGCGGTTTATGGCTTGTTGGAGGTGATGGTGAGCTTGGTTCCATACCCTCTCACTGTTCCGGAACCAGGCGTTGACTGCAGGGACTTCTGAGGACTCCCCGGACCACGGGAACAGTGTGGGTTGGTAACCCAGAATGCATTGGAACGGGGTTAAGTTGGTGGAGGTTTGTCGAAGGGAATTTTGAGCATACTCTGCCCATACGAGATAGCGGCTCCAGAGATGCTGGTTGGCATGGCAGAAGGTACGGAGGAAGCGGCTGACATCCTGGATTTTACGTTCCGCCTGCCCATTCGCCTGTGGGTGATACCCTGAAGTTAGACTTACGGTTACGTTCATTAATGCAAAGAAGGCTCGCCACACCTTTGAGATGAATTGTGGCCCCCTGTCTGACACAATGTCCTCTGGAAGGCCGAAATTCCGGAAGACATGTTCCATTAACAGTTCTGCGGTTACAAATGCTGTGGGTAAGTTCTTCAGGGGAATCAATTTGCACGCTTTAGAAAAGCGATCAATGGCCACCAGGATACAGGTGTTTTCCTCTGAGGGTGGAAGGTCAGTCACAAAATCAACCCCAATGTGTGACCAGGGTCTTTGTGGAACAGGTAGGGGCATGAGCTTTCCAGCGGGTAAGTGACGGGGATTCTTATTCATAGCGCACAGGATGCATCCTTGGATGAAGGTCTTGACATCGCGGAGCATGTTGGGCCACCAATAGCGGGTCTGGAGGGTGGAGCAGGTCTTGGTTATTCCAGGGTGACCCGTCCCAACGGATGAGTGTGCTGAGGAGATTAGTGACATGCGAAATTCATCGGGTACGTAAATCTTTCCGGTTGGGCACTCTGGAGGACTGGGCTGGTGTCGGGACAACTCCATCAGTTGCTCGTTTAAATCCCACTGAATGGGATTGACAAACATCCTTTCTGGCAAGATATTCTCGGGTTCTTCGTGGTGAGTTTCGGGGGCATGGAGACGAGACAGAGCATCCGCTCGGACGTTCTTTGAACCAGGGCGATAGGAGATCTGGAAATGGAATCGAGTAAAGAAGAGTGCCCATCTGGCCTGGCGTGGATTGAGTCGCTTTGCTTCCTTTAAGTACTGGAGATTCTTGTGGTCAGTGAGAACCAGGAATGGGTGTTTGGCGCCCTCTAACCAGTGTCGCCATTCTTCAAGAGCAAGCTTTACCGCCAGGAGTTCCCGATTGCCGATATCATAGTTTACCTCAGCAGGCGATAACTTGTGAGAGAAGAACGCACATGGCATATGTTTGGGGGACGAGTTGGAGTACTGGGATAACACAGCTCCTACCCCAGTAGTGGAGACATCAACTTCAACAATGAACATTTCCTCAGGATTAGGATGTCGGAGTAGAGGAGCTGTGGTGAACGCTGTCTTTAGAGACTGGAATGCGTGATCGGCCTCACCGGTCCAGAGCAGTGTCTTGGGCTTTCCTTTGAGGAGAGATGTTAGAGGGGCAGTTAACAGGCTGTACTGGTGAATGAACCTCCGGTAAAAATTGGCAAATCCAAGGAACCTTTGCAATTCTTTAACAGTCTGTGGGGTTGGCCAGGAAGCTATCGCCTTGGTCTTGCGATCGTCCATCTCTACTCCTTTTTCACTGAGTTGATAACCGAGGAACTCGACTGAGGTTTGGTGGAAGGAACATTTCTCTGCCTTAAGGAACAGGGAGAATTCACGTAGCCGTTGGAGTACTAGGGAGACATGTCGTTGATGTTCCACTGGATCCTTGGAATAGATTAGAATGTCGTCAATGTAGATTATTACGAACCGATTCAGGTAATCTCGGAAGACTTCATCCATGAAGCTTTGGAAGATGGAAGGAGCGTTTACCAGACCATATGGCATAACCAAATATTCGTAATGGCCTGCTGGGGTGATGAACGCGGTCTTCCATTCGTCGCCTTCTCGAATTCGGATGAGATTATATGCGCTTCTCAAATCCAGTTTGGTGAATACCTTAGCCTCTCGAAGTTGTTCCAGAGAGGAAGGAACCAGCGGGAGTGGATAGCTGAACTTCACGGTTATCCGATTCAGGGTTCTATAGTCGATACACGGACGTAGTCCGCCATCCTTCTTAGGGACAAAGAAAAAACTGGCAGCAGCAGGTGATGTGGAGGAGCGGATATAACCCTGTTTCAAGGCTTCTTCAATGTACTGTTGCATGGCTCTTTGTTCGGGGATAGACAGGGAGTAGATTCGTCCCTAGGGATGGGCTCTCCTGGAACGAGATCGATGGCACAATCCCAGGCTCGGTGAGGTGGTAATTTGGCAGCCTCGACAGGATTGAACGCATCTGCAAACAGAGAGTAACAGGTAGGGATGGACACTGACAGGCTTTCTGTGGGGCTTTCAACGGAGGTTGAGTTCACTGGAATGTTGCCGGGTATGTTAACGATGGGCGTGATCGCGAGTTCGGCGGTCCTGGACGCACATTTACAACCCCAAGTCAGTATTTTACCAGATTTCCAGTTGATATTCGGTTGATGTCGTATAAGCCATGGGCGGCCAAGGATTATATCAGTCTGACTGTTCTCTAATATGAAAGGTTCAAATAATTCATGGTGTGTGTCTTCGACACCGAGGATGACAGGTTTGATCTGAGATGTGACATACCCCTGATTTATGGTTTCACCCGTCACTGCATGGATGGAGTACGGTCTGGTGGTGGCTGACTTCTCGAGCTGGAGTTTTTGACAGAGCTGTCCGGAAATGAAGTTTCCTGCCGACCCGGAGTCCACAATGGCTGTGGCAGAAACATGGAAAGTCGTGGATTTTAGGATCACTGATATCGTTAATGGGGCTGACACCGAATCGGTCGTAAAGACAGAACTCACAAGCATTCTGGGGGGTCGAGTTGGACATGACTGACGAAAATGTCCTCCCATTCCGCAATACAGACATAATCTTAGCTCTCGACGTCGGGCACGTTCCGCTGGAGACAGTCGGTGAGTATCCACTTGCATCCTTTCTCCACCTGCTTCGCATGGACCTTCCGCGGGATACTGAGAGGTACTAGTGGGTCGTTGAGTTTCGAGATAGCAGCCCTGAGATCGTTGGTGCACGCGGAGAGCTTGCTGGATAAACTTTTCCACACCCAGGCTGTCATCATATATTGCCATTTGAAGACGGAGAGCAGGATTCAAACCACGTCGGTAGACAAAGATGAGCGCCTTCTCGTTCCACCCACTTGCGGAGGCTAGAGTGCGAAACTCCAATGAATACTCAGAAACCGATTTTCTGCCCTGATGCAGTTGCAGTAGTTTGTCCCTGGTGGAGGAATCATCAACTGGTCGCCCGAAAACTTCTTTAAAATGGTCTACGAATTCCTGTACCGACGAGGTAACAGTGGATTCCTGTAACCACAATGTTTCAGCCCATCTTGAAGCAGCCCCGGATAACTGTTGGATTATAAAAGCAATCTTCGATCTTTCTGTGGGGTACAACTGGGTCTGCTGTTCCAAAGTGAGCGAACACTGAAGCAGGAACCCGTTGCAATCCTCCGCCCGACCGGAGAATAGCGCTAGACGTGATGCTGGGTTCGCGAAGCAAACCATAGAAGAAGTGGGGCCTGCGGAAGTACTGAGCGTCGGCTGACTGGAATTCACAACAGCGGTTGTAGGTTGTACAGGATTAACACCATGGCGGGTAGACTCCATCGCGCTGTTTATTTTCTTTTGTAGGTCAAGCCTTCTGTCAGGATACAGGCACAGAGGCGGAGGTAAGTGAATTCAAACGTGAGTTTATTTACAATGATTCAAGTGACAAGGTGAATAGGCAAGGTTCAGGTGAAGGTGCGGTGCGGTGACGATCACTACGTGCAGAGCGGATTCCAGGTGAGCAGATCCTCCTTTAGTTAGCTTGGCGTGAGCAGACACTGTTCATTGATACATCTCCTTTTCTATTTCAGATACAGTAGCGGACACGGAGATCTCGGCGGGAACGTGGGACACTCAGACGAATCTCCAGGACTCGGGGAACATGGGACCAGGCAGGACTTCTGGGAACAGCGGGACAAGGATACAAAGGTGGGTATTTCAAAGGTGAGTATACGTTACGTGGTTTGTTTTCAGGTTGACTTGGAGACTTCAGGAGACAGAGGGTTATGGTCTATTCCTGTTGGAGGCTTGACAAAGACTGAAGTGTGCATGGGTGTTTTGTAGAGCTGGGTGATGAGGTAATTGATGGTGCACAGGTGTGAGTGGTTAGTGTTCCGGGGAGAGTGATCTTTGAGTGGTGGATGGGAATGAATCTGATTGATTCCTGACAAAAAGGTTAGATTTTTGCATTTTTTAAAATAAAATATAAAAAATGCAGATTTATTTTTTACAGCAATCTTGGATCATATTTACCAAGGGGGCAAATAATTCTGACCAGCGCTGTATATATATTTTTTTGTTGTTACACTTAGTAATTATTAAGCATTTTTTACAGAAAAGTTGTGTTTATTATGTTTATTTTACAGGACTCTACATGACTACACATTTCACTAAATGGACCTGCGCATGTGTCAATTCATTTAATTTCAAAATGTGAAATAGTGATTCTTTTCAGATGGACGTGTTTCCTAATCTTTGATGATTAAGATGATATTAATGTGCAGATCCAGTTGATTTACAGTCAACAAAACCCTACATAACCCGCCCACTGTTCAAAATATTAGTTGGCGTCATGCATGCCTGGAACATGTGTGTCTATTTAGTGCAGCATTCCAATGAGAACGAGGACAAAGGAAGAGCTGCCTTTGCAGAGGAGTGGAAATGACATATGACGTTAAGGATAAGCACCGTCATACATTCACTAGAAGTATTGATTCCTTGAAACTATCCTAATTATGGCAATTTACTTGTAAACTATCAGCTTGATGCCTTCTAAATCTAAATATATAATACAGGTTTGGTTAATAACTTTCTGTTTAGAGATTGTTTTTAAACAAATATTTCACTGTCATTCAGATATATCCACGCTGTTTTCTAAAAGCTGGAAATGTATGACGAATTACTGTTAAGCTCCAAAAGAGGGAAAAAAGCACTTTTAAGGTAGATCTCTTTGACTCATGTACTATATTCCAGATCTTATAAAGCTGTATAAATCCTTTGTGTGTGGAAAATTCTGCCATTGTTCTCGAATCTCACTAGCACACATTCAGTGCAGTACATTCAGATGTTCAGTGTTGTAAGTGGTCATAAGTAAGAAGCTAAGACATTGTGTGAAACATACATTTTTGTGTTCCATGGCAATAATCAAACATGCTCTAATAAACTGTCCTCTCTCTTATATTCTTCTTTATATTGAGTTGGTTTGTTCTATTCAAACCATTCCATCTCTTATTTAAAACAGCTGAACTAGTAGTGTACTCTGACAAATAATCTTCCTTAACGTGCATTGGTGGGGTGGCCCCAGGAACTATTTGAAAACCCCCGATGTAAATTAACTTATTCACTGTCTGATTCTTTTTCTTAGAAATGTTAAGTTAAATATGTTTTTATAAGTCATTTAATTAAATGTGTATACAATTTTTTTAATGGAATATGTACAGTATCTGTTAAGTTTTAGAGGCCCTGATACTCTTCAAGCTAAATCATATAACGAATTACTGTGACGCCATTTCGAACAAAATCTGGCCAAAACCAAGTTATTTTGGAATTTGTCAGATTTGTCAGATGTCAGATGGATAAGAACATGAACATGAACTGGAGAGCTGCTTTTTTTGTGTTAGAAAATAGACAACTTTAAATTATAAATAGCTTATAACTTGGGAAGTAACTTTCCCAAGACAGTTACCCACCACCAAACTACAATGGTACTCAGTGAAGTGAATTCACACTTGCACTACACTTACTGATGAATGGGTTTGGAGGATTTGTTGCATCACGTTTCATACGTAGATGCCCTAGGCCTAGAAGATGAAATATAGAAATAGAATTGGCATGCACAAATGATAGAAAGTCAAGTGTCGTTACTACTGTCTTTCTTGTACCCTGCATCAAAATCTGATCTGATCATTTCAATCAAGACATCCAAGGTTTTCCATCTAACCTTGGGATCTGGATGTGTTTTGGAATGTTTCAAATATCCTGTAGGATATTTGAAATTGATTTGAAATCATAATTTCCTGTGGAGGAGATAAAAGGCCTGTGTCTTACATGGTGAGCTCATTCACTTCTAGAACAGAGCCAGATTTGATCTGATGTATATCGGATTTTATTGATTTTTTTTGTTAAGTTGACCAAAGGCAAGTATAAATGCTTTATTCCAATGATACTTCTTGAGACTTTGTTTACTGCAGTTAAAAAACACCAAATAAAATTAAGGCAAATTTCCTGTATACATTATGCAGTAGATTTTACACGAAAAATGGATACCTTCTGATGCAGGGAACAGGCAAGGCTTGTGATTCCTCTGTTGGAAAATCCATTTTTAAGCCAGTAATTTTGTTTCAGAACATGATAACTGGTTTCTAGCTGGTTCAAGATGGTCATTAAGCTATTCATTAGGTGGTCTAAATTGGTCATTAACTGGTCCAAGATGGTAATAAGCTGGGCTTGCTAACCCATTGCTGGTTCTCTTTAGCTGATCCTATAGTTATTGGGGATATGCAAGACTAGTCGACTAAACGGTACTGCTGCTGCTAGTCGCCATTGGAAATACTAGTTGTTTACATTATTTTTTGCACATTTATGTTTTGCTTTATATTTTTTACACATTTATTTGAGGAAATCTGTTTATAATATTGAGTTTGTACTTATTGGTCACGTATTACCTATTAATTCAGTTGATTTTGATAGATATGTCTATATTGACTAATTGAACAACAGTCAATATAGTCATATTGTCAAAATACAGTCAATATAATTGTCGACAGTATATGACCTATTTTTCAGCGGCATTCAGTATGGAATTTGACTGTTTGATTCCTTGTGGTTTCTAGGACTAGTCGACTTGCCGGTTACATAATTTCGGTTTAAAACATCATAGAAATCAGGTGCAGCGCACATCCCTAGATGTTAGGTGGTCCAAAGTGGTAATTAAGTAGTCCTAGCTAGTCATTAGGTACTTGGTCATAAGCTGGTCATAGCTTCTTCAAGTTAGTCATTAGCTACTAGTACAAGCTGGTACGTAGATCATCATGGACCAGCAACAAACGGGTTACCAGCTTTTCAAGCTGATTTTTGGAACATTGTCAACCAGCTAATGACCACTTTAGACCAGCTAGAAACCAGCTACCATGTTCTAATTATACAACTACAGGCCAACACTGGATTTTCCTACAAGACCATTATTTTATCTATAGAATAATACTGTACATGCATGAAAGTGAGTTTTCTTGAGAAGTTAAAGTAGTGAAATCATCACGCAACATCAAAGCATCATGCATCATTTTCATCATGCATGTATATGATGACACTACACAACCAAACATGTCCAAACTAATCCGCATGCTGTTTGTTACAAGCAAGACATTTGTTTGGATAGTTCAACATTAAGGCTTTAAATAGTTTTAAAGATGTTACTCACAAAAAACAAAACTAAAAAACATGCTGTGCATACTTTTAGTTCAGAGAGAGAATATGCTTCAGGCTGTTTACAGTTTGCGTAGTTGATCTGACGCTGGCTTTTACACAGTCATTTAGCAAATCATCACTGCTATTTTCAACCCGCCTCTCTTATCCTTTACTGGTTAAACAGGCTCCCCTCTTGTCAATCCCGTGTACTCACCACATTGAAGCGTGTGATCTTGGACTCTGGCCTGGGCTCGTGTGAAGCCCCAATTTCGTGAGTCCCAGCCAATCACAGTCCCGTCCTCACATATCCTGTGCTCTCCTACATCGTCCCATATGCGGAAAAGGTAGAGCTCCACCGTAGCCATTTTTACCTTAGATGAGGCCACATTTGGTTGGCAACCCAGCAGAAGACGTCCAGAAGGGGGAATTGCTCGTGCAATGGCAGTCCGCTGATATACTTCTGAGCTCCCACCTATTGTCAGGCTGAAGCTTTTCTGAGGGGCGTCCCACCGTAGACATATGTGGTACCAGCGATGAGTGGTCAGCTGTACAGTGAACTGGTGGCGTACGCCCAACAGCCAGGCGTACAGGTTGTTTTCATCACCTTGCAGGGCCAGTTCATAGCGGGGTGCGGGTGCCGAGACATAGCTAAATGCAGTCCACCCGCCTGGGGAAAGGACCTTTACGTCCACGCATACAGTCGTTTGAAAGAGCACAGGTATACGACCCTGTCCTTGGAAAGTCCAGTGGTCATCACATCCTTGCAGGACAGCCTTAGCATCCGACATAAAGAAGCCATTTACTTTGGAGAGAGAAAGAAAGATAATTTTTATTGTAAATTTGAGTCATTCTTTCTAGGTAATTGTATTGTTATTGGTATAAGGCCAATAAGTAAACAGGCTGATGTATTTAATATAATAAATTATAAATTCTAGCCTACCTAATGTTAAATACAAATAAAATAAAATGTTTCTCTGAGCCACTAAGATTTTTTTGGTAACACTTTACAATAAGGTTCATTAGTTAACATTAGTTAGCATGAACTAATAATGAACAGCACTTATACAGCATTTATTCATCTTTGCTAATGTTGATTTCAACATTTACTAATACTTTATTTAAATCCTGTTACCATTAGTTAATGCACTGTGAACTATAATGGACAAACAATGAACAGCTGTATTTGTATTAACTAACATTAACAAAGATGAACAAATACAGTAACAAATGTATTGCTCATGGTTAGTTCATGTTAATACATTAACTAATGTTAACTAATGAACCGTATTGTAAAGTGTTACCGATTTTTTAATCCATTGCACACATGCCGTTTCCAGTATACATGATGTTTGGTGTCATTTTATCTTCTAATCAGATTCACAAAATATTGACTGATACTGGCCGATATTATCAGTTATTGTATTCAAAATATAAATAATCATTGGTTACTGTGTTTGCCGAAATGTTCATTTGGTGGATCCCTAGAAAAAAAATAACAATGTCCATAAGATAAAATTTAGATTTACAACCCGTTTTATTTAAAATAAATGCAGCTGAGGATAATAAGAATTCTTGATGATATCACTTGAAAAAAAAAACAAGTTATTACTTTTTGGTTAAACATTACAAAGACCTCTTTGGAATAAAGGTGGAGTCATATATATTTATAGTCACATTGTACTGATGTTCGTAGGCAAAATCCAGTCATATAAATAGGCAATAGACATTGGACCTTTCTTGCCTGCAAATTTCGCTGGAAATTTGCTAATCCGACTGCACCTTTCCATGCACTACAAATTGTTCACATTAAGACCTGGAACATGTACTAAGAAAGTAAATGGCGTCAATTAAATTTAACCTGGTTATTTTTTAATAGAATGATATTTGTCAAAGGCTGTATGGCCACTAAAATTTATATAACCTATTAAGACTGCTGCAAATTTATAAAGACAATGTAACCTTTGGCCTTTTCAAGACACTGAAAATATTCTGCTCTATTAAATCTTCACGAAATCTGCGCACCTTCACATTAACTTTTAACTCTAAATCCCTCAGACCTGTCCATTTTACTCATCACTTCCCCATGAGGCCTGTCAGTTTCACAATGCTTGTGTTTGGTGCTTTGACATGCAAACAACAGGCTGTTAAAACAGGCTGGCCCAGATTTGGTCTGAAAGGAACACCTTTAGATACACTGTGTCCTTTCAGTAACACTGACAGTCATATGTTGATTATGTGTGTGTGCGCATTCCATAAATACTTTAAAGGTGTGACTATGTCAAGATAATAGCTGTAGCTTATAACTCTAAATTAGAATTTACTGGATATTTAATTATAATAGATAGGCTAGATCTGCATTCTGTTCCATATACTGTATGCCTTAGATCACATCTAAATTGTTTGTCTACTGTAAACTTTTTGTAAATCCTTATTTTAAGTGTTATTTCATCTACAAAAAAACTATAAGGATTCTACTTAACCCTCACATTTTTGTTTTGATGTGTGTCAAATATGGTGTTTAACCTGTCCAGTCTTTAAAATACTAATGTTGCAAGCATCTGTTATTCTGGGAATGTTTTAAATAACAGCATCAGTGCTGGGGAATAGCTAGCTAAAAGTACTGACGCTACTAACTAAACATTTTTTCATTGTATAGAATAGTTAGTAGGGTTTCTCTCTTTTTTTTAAAGTAATGTTGCACCTACATGTCTACTAACTCTCATTAGAATATTAGTAGTGTTAGTAGACTGGTAGGGTTAGGGTTAGAGTTAACATGTACAGTAGTTGCAAAGTTACTTATAGTTAGTAGAATGTCTGTTTTGGGAGCATCACAATAAAGAGTTAGCAGATATTAAGCAGACAGTCTACAAATACTCAATGTAGTTGCAAACTTACTTATAGTCAACAGAATGTTCAAAAGGACAATTAAATTGAAGTTTTACCATTAGTAGAAGTATAGTATGGCCTTTCCAGTCAACCTACTTTTTCCAAACAAGCATTGTAGTGTGACCACCATTACTGTTTTTAATACTAACCGCTTAGTGATCTGAAGGGGTGGAAAAAGCCTCCTCTCTTATATAGGGGAGTGTGGGGTACAACCTAACACTTTTTGACTTTCTCAGTTTTTGTAAATTCACTTAGGGCTCAGAGTATTTATTTCTTCCCACATTCATTTCACACGTCTAGTACATTTATGTAGTTTTGTGTCATTAATACTTTGTGTATACTTTTTTCTTTATTTACCCCGAAACAATGGAAGTAAAATGTGACAACATGCCCCATACCGTAGGTGTGAGAGGCACATTGTAATGACCATATGACAGCTGACAAAAAATATTTTGTCATTAAAATAAAATAATTCACTTTTTCATATAAAAATAACGGCATTTTTTAATAATTAAGAATAAACAAATGTTTGAGTTTGACAACGAACACACCACAAAACACAGCTATACAGCATAGAGCAAAACATAAAAGTGTATAATATCTGAACATTGACTTTATTCACCTCTTTCTCATGGTTTCTCAATATAATTCATAAAAGTTGTTAATGTGAATTAAATCACTAACATCATAGAATAGCATAGTTTTAATAGGGGCACATTGTAATGCAGTGTTACAACAGGTAAAGGTATTTAAACAAAGCTAGTGTCTTCTGCTGGTTTGAAAATCATTAAAGAACGATCTCAATTGCTAAATAACAAATTGGAGATTAAAATAATAGCAGATTTGTCTTATTGTATATAAACACTAAAAACTGAGATGAAAAATTATCTTCAGTATTTTTGCTATGGTGAACTAAATGTTCAGTGATATCTTCCAAAGATTTTAGAATTTTGGTGCAATTTTTTCTCTATAGTGTTGATATGGCAACTAGTAAATACACTAAGTTTTGTCATGCAGGCATGTGTGGAAACTTTTAAACCATGTGTGTTACAACTAGCCCTGTGTTAGGCTGTGCCCTGCTTACCCCTAGTTTTGAAAACACATTCAGAACTGATTCATTCTAGTAAATTAGTTCTGGATGGTTCATTTAAGTGATCAAAAAAGGATTCACAAGTCACATATTTGACTTACTGTATATTAATAGGTATATGAATTAACCCTTTTTTTGTTGCATTTCGTTGAAATGTATTTGAGTTTGATGTTGTCACCCTAATTAACTCTCATTATTTCAGTGCCAGGAGAATATAGCTGTGAAGACAAAAAAATTACTGTTTAATGTTATTTTTTAGTATTATTTTTCTTTATTAATTTTCATAATAATTGTATGAAGTATTTTGTGAAGTCAGAGAGTGTTGTACATGTGTGCTGAGGAGAGATATGGGGTGAGCTATATTTTGCACTTTGCTATTTTCACTGAGCAAAGGTTTTACAATGATGGTGTACAGTTGCATATTCTTTATAAGGAAATTAATGTTTTTCACTGATGCAAATGTACCACGAATGTGGTATATAGGCCTACTGAATGACAGTTCCCTTTCGTTGTCACTCCGAGTTACGTCAGATGACGACGAATGGGGTTTCGCTTAGAACACCTATCGACTTCGAGTATTACAAAACGAGCCAATGGCAAAGAAATGCCATGGGTCTGCGGAATTTGCATAGCGTAACTCCGCCCCACCTCGTGGGTATAAAAGGAGGAAGCCGGCAACATGCAGATATGTTTTCGCTTCGGAGCCAAGAGTATTTCGCTCTACGAGACGAGCTTCTCTCTCCGGTGTTGGTGTGACGGCGATCTGCAGCGAGCTCACAGTGCCTGCTGATCTGTGCAGTGATCTGCCAGTGTGTGTGTGTCTCCCTGTGCGCTTCAACATCGCGGAGTTTTTTTCTCCTCTCATAAAAGAGCTTGTACGCGGCACGTCTTTTTAAAGACGGCTCGCCCGTGCATTTCTGGTTGCAGCGGACTGGTATCGGACTCTGATGGGCATGAGCGCTGTCTAGTGTGTTTGGGCTTTGATCATGCTTGAACAGCGCTCGTGGATGACTCATGTTCTCGCTGGGAACGTGATCATCGCGTCATATATAGGTCGAGACTGGGTGAACTCGCAAGAGTGAGAGTCCCCTCATCCACCCCCCGATCTTCGGCTGGTGGCCAGGGTGACCTGAGGGTGTTGGTCTGGAACAAGGCGCCAACTCTGTGTCCGCGACCCCAGCCCCCTTCTTTAATGACGGTGCCCGCTAGCGAACTGATGATTCCACGAGTCTACCCTCGGTCGGCCCGTGTGTTTTCATTTGAAGCTACAGAGGATGATGCTGTGTCTGTAGCAGCATCAGTAGGTGGGCTTAATTCTTCTGGAAATGACGATTCGTCACAGCTGCAACCCTCTGGTGTGCATACGACTGTTTCTGAGTCTGATCCGGAGATGACGGCCATGGTTTCCCGAGACGATTGGTTTTTGGGTGAGGCTGCCGACCCGCGTCCACGGCAAACCCCAATATCTTTCCTCCCGGACGTGCATGATGAGATCACGGGTCCGCTCGTTGGTCTCATCCGCCTTTCCTCCCCTCAGGGGCCGCTGCCCATGGGTACACTGGGGTCCCCTCAGTTGAACGCTCTGTTGCCATGCTACTGTGTCCTCAGAGTGCTTCCCGGCGCAATCCTAAGCACCCGTCCAAAGCCTGTAGTTCTTTTCGTCTACACTAATCTGTGGCGAAATCCTATAGTCCCACAGGACAGGCAGCCGCCTCACTGCATCCCATGACCGTTCTGCTGGTCTACCTGGTCCAGATGCTCATGGACATGCAGGAGGGCGGGACTTACCCGAGGCTCTTCAGTGAGCTGCGAGCCACCACTTACCTTGCTCTCCGAGCGACGAAAGTGGCTGTACGCTCTTGGAGTCAGGTGATGTTCACCATTCTGGGGCTGACCGGTCTGATGTGCACGATGTCGGGCGGACCCGTCGGCTCGACATCCCCATCTCCAAGGTCGGCCTCTTCGGCGGTGCGGTTGAGTGCTTCTGCCCAACAGTTCTCAACCGCCCGTGAGCAGATTGAGGTTATTCTGCCCGACGGCCCCGCCGTCCGCTCAGTTCCCTCAGTCTGCCCACCACCGAAGGCGCCCTCCCATGGTTCCAACCCCACCCGTTCACCCGGGCCTGGCTCTGGAAGACCGTAGGGGGGCTGCAACAGCCCTCTCCAGCCCCGCCCCCCGATAAACGCCGGGTTAAGCGGCACTTTTGAGATGGGCTGCTCAGAGATGAGATTCAGTTCTTTCCAGGAGTTGGTAGCAGGGCCATTCCTTTCCCCGTTGGAGGGCTTGGGAAGAATCCTTATTCAGAAAGAGCTGACTCTCTCGTCACTGAGCATACAGAGTTCACCAGCCGTGCTCTCCTCGTCCCCCTCTGTCCCAGAGGCGGTTGACACGGCGTGCCGTCCATGGACCGCTTCCCTGGCCTCCTTTGTCAGGGTGCGGTTTTGACCTTGCCCCCACACCGGGCCGCTATGCCGTCCACGTCTGGGCCGGTCATTCCGCTTCACTGCACCACCGGGGGGACGTCTGTGGTTCTTGACGCCGCTGGCACAGTTGGGAGCCTGTCTAGAGCTTCCCTATCTGTTCCGCTGGGTCGCGCGAACCATCGGCTCGGCTATGCGATTCAGTTCGCACGGTCTCCTCCCCGCTTCAGGGGAGTCCACTCCACTTTGGTCGATGGCTATGCCCCTATCATGAGAGCGGAGGTTGCTACCCTACTGGCGAAGGGTGCGATTGAGACTGTCACTCCAGCCGAAATGAGGTCCGGGTTTACAGCCCCTACCTCATTGTCCCGGAGAAGTCTAGTGGGTTACGGCCAATCCTGGACCTACGCATCTGAACCGCTCCCTTCACAGGCTGCCGTTCAAGATGCTCCTGGCCAAACGCATTTCTGGATGTGTGCGGCCACAGGATTGGTTTGCAGCGATCGACCTGAAGGACGCCTACCTTTATGTCTCCGTTCTCCTTCGACTCAGACCATACCTATGGTTTGCTATCAGGGCGCGCGCATATCAGTATGCGCCGTATGTCGCAACTCGCCCGCCACCTCCTCTTATGGAGTCAGAAGCATCTGAGGTCGCTTCAAGCCATTTTCATTCCCGGAGTCCTGAACTGTGCAGCCGGCGAGCTCTCACGGCTTCAGCCCCTCCCTGGAGAATGGCGACTCCATCCCCAGTCGGTTCAGCTGATTTGGGACCAGTTCGGGGACGCACTGATAGATCTGTTTGCCTCTCACGACTCGACCCATTGGGCCCAGTTTTATTCCCTGACCGAGGGCACGCTCGGCACGGATGCTCTGGCGCACAGCTGGCTGCAGGGCCGCAAGTATGCGTTTCCCCCAGTGAGCCTTGCGCAAGGTCAGGGAGGACGAGGAGCAGGTCATTCTGGTTGCCCCTTACTGGCCCAACCGGACCTGGTTCCCCGAACTAGTACTCCTCGCGACAGCACCTCCCTGGCCGATCCCTCTGAGGAAGAACCTTCTTTCTCAGGGACGAGCAGCCTATGGCACCCTCGTCCCGATCTCTGGAACCTCCACGTGTGGCTCCTGGATGGGACGAGGCAGGTTTGAGTACCCTACCGCCAGCGGTGGTGGCTACCATCACTTCCGCTAGGGCGTCGTCCACGAGACACGTCTATGCGTTGAAGTGGAACCTCTTCGTCAGCTGATGCTCTTCTCACCGAGAAGACCCCCGGAGATGCTCGATCAGTGTTGTGCTTTCCTTCCTTCAACAGGGGTTGGAGCGAAGGCTGTCTCCCTCCACCCTGAAGGTCTATGTTGCCACCACTGCCGCACACCATGACCTCATCGAAGGTAAGTCGGTGGGGAAGCACGAACTGGTCATCAGGTTCCTGAGAGGAGCGAGGAGACTAAATCCGCCTCGCCCTCCTCTCGTTCCCTCTTGGGACCTCTCAGTGGTTCTAACTGCCCTGAAGAGTGCTCCATGTGAGCCCCTGCAATCAGTCGAGCTGAAATTCCTGTCTATGAAGACAGCGCTGCGGGTTTTGCACTGGCCTCCATCAAGAGGGTAGGGGACCTGCACGCATTCTCCGTTGACGAAGCGTGCCTGGAATTCGGGCCGGCTTAGTCTCATGTGATCCTGAGACCCCGGCCTGTATATGTGCCCAAGGTTCCTACCACTCCCTTCCGGGACCAGGTGGTGAACCTGCAAGCGCTGCACCTGGAGGAGGCAGACCCAGCCTTGGCACTGCTCTGTCCAGTACGCGCTCTCTGCGCCTATGTAGACAGAACGCAGTGTTTCAGGACCTCAGAGCAGCTCTTTGTCTGCTATGGTGGGAAGCTGAAGGGAAAGGCTCTCTCCAAGCAAAGGTTGTCTCACTGGGTAGTGGACGCCATTGCTTTGGCATACCAGCAGCAAGGTCGACCGTGCCCCCTTGGTGTGACTGCCCACTTCACCCAGAGTGTGGCGTCCTCTTGGGCTCTAGCGCATGGTGCCTCGCTAACAGACATCTGCAGAGCTGCAGGCTGGGCGACACCTAACACATTCGCCAGATTCTACAATCTCCGAGTGGAGCCAGTGTCCTCTCATGTACTCGCTTCAACCAGCTAGTACTGGACCCGCTCAGGTGTCTCAGCTTGCTCGCCATTCCACTCCACGGACTGGATACGTGCGATTTCTCCTCAGGTGAGCTTCTCCGAATGCCCTGAGTTCCTCCAGCACTCCTGACGTCGGCACCAGTGTCTATTGCCTGCGCGTCGGCTAGGTGCCTCCCGTGTGCATGGTCCCTCCTCTGAGCGACCCCCACATGTGTATTTCCACTGTAAGCCTCTCTGAGCATGTGTCTTTCCCTTGGCAAGCCACCTTGCCACCCCTGGGGTTGAAATATTCCACCTGAGGCTGGACACCCCAGTGTGCTCCATATGCATCCCTCCGGGCCATATGTGTATTCTCTAAGTCCCCCCCTCGGTTGGCAATAATTGCATATTTCCTCTAAGCTATGGAATATGCTCCCCAGTGTACCTTAGTAGTCCTGTGCTAAATAGGAGTCCTTCGTCCGTGCCAGTCTCACGACAAAGACCTCGCAGGGCACTGGAAGACAGCCGAGAAGGTGGCGTGATTAGACTAGAAGCGTAATTTTCAAATCTACAGGCTGAATAACCATTATGAATTATAAGTAGCTTCACTAGTTAAATTCAAAAAGTTTGCTAGAAAAGCAGTTTTTAGTTTGACAATCTAGTTTTAGTGTCATCCATTTCTGACTAAACATTTTACAGCCTGTCTGTTTTTTCAGCCATTCGCTGTTTTCTCTCAGATGTCTGCTTATCCTCTAAAGTTCACAGTGTAACCATGGAGCCAAGATAAATATGAAAAAAATCTCATTCATAACATGCATTTGAAACTTAATTTCCTGGAAACAGTAAATGTGTGTATGTAATAAACTAGTATGTCTTTACTGTCGCTTTTGATCATTTTAATGTGTCCTTGCTGAATAAAAGTATTAATTTCTTAATCTTACTGAAACCAAACCTTTAAAAGGTAGTGTATAGTGCATCATTTGAAAAACACTTAGGCACTTTTCAACAGTGTGTTGTGTTGGTGGTTTCTCTAGAGGAATGAGGCGTGAAATGCTCTAAATCCCGTTGTCTTCACTGTGAACGCTAATAATTAATGCATTAAGGTTAGGACCACCATGCTGTGGACAACTGGACTCTTCCAAATTATTTCAACAAGTCTTTCTCTTGCTCTCCTTCAGCTAGACGCCCTCTGGGTGTGTGAATTCTATTAGTGATCAGATTTCATAATGTGATTAAAATACGCTGCCCCCTAAAAATGTTGCGAGTTTGTCTTCTGCATTGATTGACTCTAGTAGACAGCTGACTCAGTACTTCCCCTTCACACTTTACAGCCTCCTTCCATTCTTATTAATGGATTTACTGCTTGAACTAGTTTTATAGACCTGTATGGGAGTGCTGGCAAGCAATTAAGCAAATGCTGTCTTAGGAGGATATTTGGACTTGATGCTCAGCCAAATTTTAGACTCTCTCTCTCTCTCTGTACTTTGCTCATGTATAAATATGGAAACAATACAAACAGCTTAGTATCTGTTAACATCATCTGTCAAGATGAAATATAATAATCTTCATATCACCTTTTTCCGTTTTGCTCTCCCATAAATAGCATTTTTTGACTTTCGTAGTGTCATAAGTCCTGTTTTTCTATGTGTTTTCTAACAAATAACGATTGGTAAAATTGCAACAATATTGTACTAACCTTGAGGCAGGAATTGAACCCAAAGACAGAGAAGCCAGATAAAGTGATGTGCAGACTTCTTGTATCCTCCACTCAGGTGCTTGTTGTGCTTGTAAAGCATCCTTCAAAGAAAAACAAAGAAATGCTTCTGTTCAAAGAAAGAAATGAAAAAGTGTGTTCATCTAACACAACAACAGCGTGTAACTGAGTGAAGCTTATTACTGCTACAGTATGATGCTCTTCCAGTGTGTCAGTGGGCATTGAAATTAAAACGAACCTGTTTATTTTCTGAACACATTTATGTCATTAAATCTGTCCTCGGAGTCTTTTATGAAAATAATAACTATTTATATATTAGGTTTTGGCATTTTATTTAGTTAAATATCCTGTTTCACAGGAGTTCAATGATTTTCACAGACGTTCAATGATTTAACTTTTGACATGTTGCATTTTTAATGCTTTGTTTTTAACTTTTACAAGTTTCTAGTAACGTATATTCTATAAAATCCGAAGGTTTTTGAGTTTGTATATTTTTATTCTATATTAATTTTTACATTTTTTAGTAACATCAGTATTTTAGGTTAATTCTAAAAAAGCAATCCAAAATGGTACTTCGGGTTTTTTTTGTTTGCAAAAGTCTGTGGTGATTCACATCTCTATAAAGGGGGATGAAAGCCCAACTTGATTTAAAGATAGAAAAGCAGGAAACGGTAAATGTCTGCGGCTGGTTTACAGTAATAGGACAGACTGAGATACTGAGAGTGATTGAATGGCTGTGTGGGGGTGTTTGAATAAGACTGATGAAATGCTCCTGGTTTACGGTCTGGACAAAAGCAGACAGGCATTACTATCTGTGTGCGAGAGGCAGTAATTCTGTCTAATGTAAAGTGGCAGTCAACTTTCAGCATTCCCGTTCATCAAATCTGTCTGGCTGCTTATTCATTCAGCAACTCACACAATCTCTCTTTCTCATGTCCTCTACCTCAATCTTCAATTTTTCTCTTTCTAAGCATTAGCATTATAGTAGGCGTAATTTACAATTTGCAGGTCTAATATACCTGGTTATGCATATAGAAATCAGCTAAAAAAGGCAGAGGTTAAGAGGTTGTACCGTGTGCTCATTTAGTAAGCTCTTTGCATTCACAGGGCTCTCAAGTGCCACGCATTGAGCGTGACAGTCACTCATTTCGGTCTTTTGTCATGCTCTCCCGCCATACATTGTATTTCTCAAGCTGAAAAAACTATTTGTAACATATATAACATGCCGCAGCGCCCAAAACTCTGGCCACGCCGCTCTCACTGTGGAACCGGCAGGAATCAAGCGCGTGTCCTTTGGTGTTGTTGTTGTCCTCCCCCCCCCCCCCCCCCCCCCCCCAAGTTCAAGTTATTTACATTTTTTATATACTTATCAGTTTTTGCCTCAGGTTTTTTTTTTTACACAAATATGTGGTTTGGGAATGCTGCAACATTTATTCAATTGAGTATTCAATTGAGTATTCATGACACTGTTCATGAGTATCAGGATTTAGAGTTGTTAAAGTGTTAATGTTTGCTGATTTGTGAGGGGCAAAGAGACTAAATTTCAAGCTTTTAAGCAGCTTTTTCCCAGTGCTGGAAAACCTGTAAATATCAAGTAATTGTAAAATAGGGATTCACAGGTCTGGAGAAGTCATGAGAGTTTCTATGTTAAACATAGATTTGTCTGGATAAGATACAATCTAAAGTATGTTATGAGCGTCATTGGAACTCACATGGATGTGTCGGGTAAATGTATTATTCCATTTTTATTAAATGTGTTATTTATTTGCATAAATTTGTTATTCAACATTAAGAAACATATCTATTTGTTTAGACAAATAATAGGAAGGGAAATAACATGATCTATGCTGTTTTGACCGTGAAACATTTTGGTTATTGCAAGAGCTCTATGAAAAGCAATGCAAACAAGTAATTTTGCAAACCACAGTACAGTTCATGGATCATGTTTCATGTTTATTGTGAATCAGAGAAGCAACATTTATTATTAACATAATAAACATGTGGTTTATTAACCAACAAGTTTAGACATTCTTTTATATTTTAAAATCTAGAAGTAAAACAAATCAGATTAAGGAGTCTGTTGGCCAAAGAAGTCAAATTAATACAGTGTGTTATTGTCATTTTTGGAATGCAAGCAGGTTGGACAGGATTTAAACGTGATGATAATCTCTAGATATGTATTTGTTTCTTCGAAGGCAGTGGATAGAAAATCTGTCCCAGACTTTTGATAATTTCCTGCCAATCATGGGGTACAGAGAGCCAAGATAAATAATCAAATTCCATCCATAGCTGAAAGAATAGCCTGGATTGCTTCACACCTGTCCCATACCTCAGAAAATCCCACACATCACATCTATCCATCTATCTATTTATCCATAAACAAACTATTTGTCTGTATGTCCAAAACAAAACAGTAGTGCGGTTGAAATGTATGTAGGCTATAACTGTAGGGTTATGCAAACTCAGTAATGTCTAAAAGTCTAATAGTTGTCCAATGTCTCACCCAAAGTGATACCTGACCCAAAGTGACCCTCCATCTCTGCACCATCAGCTAGCATATCCATTGACCTTTTGATATTTAAATTTATATTGATGTATAAGGGAAACTGTATATCTTAAATAATCTGACAACCATTTTCCAATTTCATTTAATTTCCAATAGTAGAATTGAACTATTCATAAATTTAGTATTTTTATTAATACGAGTTTATAGAGGATAGAAAATATAAATGTACAAAAAAAACTAAACATTGTTTAAAATAATTCCAGACTGAGTAGCCTACTGACCAGAACCAGAACATCACTGAACCTGTCAATCAACCACAACGCGCATGGCTTTCTACTTTACTTCTGACTTATGTTTGACTTCTTTTAGAGCTTATGAATATCTGTTGCATCTGCAAATCTATCTATTAGATATATTCATTTTGTTCTTGTCTGACTTGTGTAAAACAGCTGCCAGGATTTGCTCATGAAGTCTCGCGCTCACCTGGTATTGTCACGCGTGATGCGCCTCGAGACATCCTAAATTCGCGGCACTTTTCCAGCTCTTAACTCCATCCAACCCGATCCGAGTGAATCAAATCCCACTGTTGTTCGACGTTGGCTTCTTGTTGTCGAGAATTATCACGAAAAGGTAACAAAAACAAAAAAAAAATAACAAAGCAACGCAGTTTCAAGTGAAGGGAAAGTTAAAAAGACAGCTTCTGTGGTTGAACAAAAATGTTGTGACACTCCCATTATTGTGAGAACTTAATGTTTCCAAAAAAGAGGATGACACGCCTTCCTCTATTCTACCTTGAATTTTTAGTCACCAACTACAATACTGACGCTTTTCAATAGTTATGATGATATTATCTGGCTTTTCTGTTATTCGTATTGCTTAAGTAAATGATCTCATTATTAAGGTTTTAAATCAAGAATTCTAGGTTGGTTTCTCATGAAATATATCCACACTGAGTATCAGAGCCGAGAAGCGTCGAATTCCCAGATAAAATTAATTATGGCTATGATGAAGTTACTTGTATGAGATAAACAATGTGAGATGATTTGTCTGTTTTTAAAAAGCACTCTTTTACCATGGTTACTCCAGAAAAGTGATCTGGTGGCAACTGGTTCTTTTAGGCACAGCGGGGACCAGGATGTGGACTCAGACATTTCCTGGACCCTCGGCAGCCTGTCAGTGGAGGTAAAACATGACCATCTGTGCATGCCTTGTGTCGGCCCATCAGGGTTCTTCTCACACTTTCTCAAGAGTCAGACAGAATTCCTTGTTGCGAGCGGTGCTAACGTCACACAGACAGCTCAAATATTCCATGACATAGCTTTTGTCTTTGCATAGTGTGCCTTTCACCTGACTATGTGTAATGTGTCAGATGTAAAGACAGAAAGAAATGATCTTTTTAAGCAGGAGCAATTTTATTTTAAAGCTGTAGTTCACCCAAAAAAATATTATGTACTTGCTCCATGCTGTATAATTGTATTTTCGATATCAAAAGGAGATGTAATGCAGAATGTAATACAATGAAAGTGAATACGGACCAGGGGCTGTATAGCTCCAAATATGGCAAAATCTCAGTAGTCTGTATGCCATTTATATCTGCATAAGTCCTGAGAAGCCAGATGACATCTTTTTTGAAGAAGAAGAAGAAGAAGAAGAAGAAGAAGAAAAGAACAAAACTTGTTGCTATGAAATTAGGTTAATGACATAATATGTATGTTTAAATTTCATCAATCTGAATGAATCCAATACTATTTTAGATTCTGAAAGTTCTGTTTATGAACCCTAAACTTTGCAATTAGATTCACCAAATTAATTTGCTTCATTGTATCGATTGAGGGGTTACGTAAAGCCTTTTCAGTTCGATTGAGGCGTCAATCTGATTACTGACAGATTATTTGGTTGCAATGTAGCTAATTAAACCAAAGAATATTGGTATATTACGACTTACAATTGTGGAATACAACTGATTCATCTAAAGATGCAATAAACACAAGAAGTCCTGATAATAAAAAAGTTTCAGACATCGCTCAGAATAGCATAAACTAGAATAGGTAGGGATTAAGAATTGTGAGAGCACAGGTGAGGAATTAGTGAAATCGATTTCCCCCCCCCCAGTAGGATGCAGTTAAATGTAAGTGCTCACGGAAGAGATCTTTCTTGAAAATTGACAGGGATTTGGCTGTCTGGATAGGGTTGGGAAGGTTATTTCACCAGCAAGGGACAGTGAATGAAAACATCCTTGAGACTTTCTGCCTCTCTGTGATGGTACCATGAGGTGCTTACAGACCAGAGGCTCCTTGATGGCACATACTGTATAGGCTAGAGTTATAAGAGAGAGTGGAGGTTAGGAGGGTGCAGAGCCTGTTGCTGTCCTGTTGGCAAACTCCAATGTCTCGAAATTGATGCGAGACACAACTGGAAGCCAGTGCCGAGAGATAAACAGTGGTGTGACGTGGGCTCTCTTGGGTTCCTTGAAGACCAGTTGAGTCACTGCATTGCGGATCAAGATTTGATTGCACATGTTGGAAGTCCAGCCAGAAGAGCATTGCTGTAGTCCAGCCTAAATTACAAGGGCCTGGATGAAAAGTTGTGTTGCTTAGGAAGGGAAGGGACTGTTGTATGGCATCACACAACTTAATGAATGAAAATGAGGCTGAGTAAAAGATTACAGAACTTTTATTTTGGATGAACTACTCTGTAGATAAATATGACATTTTCACATGAATAGAATGTGATGTGGGTTGGTTGAAAAGCGGACCTTGAAAATGTAGGAAACATGGTGTTTATGTCTTTGTGGGTAAAAATAAATGACAGAGATAAATGTACAGAGGAGCACAGACCGGTTTAACATCTATTTCTCTCTCCCCCTCAACTCTCCACTGTGTAGTAGAACACACACACACACACACACACACACACACACACACACACACACACACACACACACACACACACACACACACACACACACGCACACACGCACGCACGCACATACACAAAAACACACGCACATACACAAACAAACAAAGAAACGTGTGAAAATAGCCCTCACACTTACAGCGGATCAACTTTTCAATTTCGCAGGGTGTGGATCCCTGGGGCCACTTTATCTCTTTCTACCTCTTTCTTTTGACAAGTTGTGCAATACGCTTAGTATATTGTTAGTTTACACTATTAAGTTTATTTTTATTGATTGATTCTGTTTTATATTGTTAATTTCTTTCTGTTTTTTATGTAATTGTTCTAGTTAGCTTTCATTTATTTTTATTTCAGTTTTAATTTGAGTAATTATGCAGTTTTCCATTTATTTTTTGATATTGAATTTAGCTTAATAAGAGTTACAGTTTTTTTCGATTGCTAAACGACAGTGAGCACAACTGGAGCCACATGTGCAAAACTCTAACTACAGTCTGCACTACCAACAGTCACCTGAGCTAAACAGTTCACATCACCTGCAAAACTCATTCCAAGCAACAGAACTCTTAACACATGGCTCAAAACAGGCTCAGTGCAGCCAAACACTACACAAACCTCACTGAGATAACACACACTGTCACTCAGAACACACTGAGAGTAAAAACACTAACATCAAACACCAATGCAGAAAATACAAACTTTACATCTTTACAGTTTGAACAATTTCAGTGACTTCATACAAAGTAATATTTTCTTCAAAGAAAAGAGTGACATTCTTTCAGATGATTTATTTAAGTTTTTAGAAAATAACAATTATTTAAGGTAAATGAAAATTAGCAGTTTGCTTCAATGGTCTGTAGTAATATCCGAAATTACAGTAATTAGAAAAAAAGGTAGAAACTAAAAGTACATACTGTAATTCGAACAAATAAAAAACAAGACACCTGCTTAGCCTTTCAGCTGAAATTGCAATTAGCAGTGTTTGAAAGGCACAAGGCTGGAATCTATTCTGTTTTTGAATGTGTGGTTCACAGTTTTGACAGCAGTGTGTTAGCATTTGAACAAAGTGCTGTAAATCCACAGGGTTGTGCAGGTTGTGGTTAAAGTCATGGGATAAGTGTGTAGAGTTTTGAAAACCGTGTTCAAGCAATGAAAAACGAACTAGAGTTTGGTCCACATGAACTGCTGCTGTGCAGACTGTAGTTAGAGTTTTGCACATGTAGCTCCAGTTGTGCTCACTGCTCACTAGCAATCAAAAAAAACTGTAATAAAAACAATAGCTTAAGTTAACAATATTATTTGCCTGGAAACAATGAACCTTGAATATTTAATATTATACTTCTTTTCAAAATTTCTAGGTTTAGATATAATAAATAAGCAACAAGTATGTAGGAAGTGAGATGTATCTATCATCAACAGAAGTGTGCATAATATTGAATAATGCCTTCCTTTTTATGACTTCCTCCTGATGGAGTTTAGCTTTTCAGCAGACCACGTTTCCATGGTTACGGTACGGATCACGCCTGAGAAAATGCAGAAACATAAAGAGTAGTGATACACCTCTATTTTCTCATACCTGTCTGTTCTCGCTTTCTTTTCTTTTTTTAGATTTCTCTTGAAAAATAAATGGTTGAGTTCATTTTGCATATAACCACTTTTTATACCACGCTATGAGAATATACTGTGGATGTTTCTCTTATCTGATGCATTTTGTAAGCTGTGGTTGCATTACATGAGAATGGTATTGTGATGGAGAAAAACTGACCTGCACAAAACAGTATTAGGTTACTTTGGTGAGGAGGCACGCCCTTCCAGAATGGTGTCCTCTTCTGTAATCTCTGCTCATGATCAGTGTATGTGGGACTGATTTGATCCCACCCACTGCCAACTAGGATTTAAGTTTGGGAATGCCACAGCATCTGCGTGACTGCCAGCGGGGCTAGACAGAAGGAATTGTGTCATGTGAAATGCAACACTCTTTGTGTAATATTTGTCTCAAAGAAGGGAAAACTCCTTTATCCTCCTGCCTTTTTTGCACATACACTCACACAGTCATACTGCTGCTCATATGGCTCTTGTTGCTGTAGTTATGAACCCTTTACTTATGGTAATGACAGAGTAGCAATCACAGAGTAGCAAAGTCCTCTGAGAATCTGAGCACTTTCAATTTGTAGAGGTTGTCGGTAATGTCACACTGTGTGAGTCGTTCCCAATTATGTCTGTGGATTCCTTTGGTTATACTATAACACCATATAAAAGTCTCACATGGCATTGTATTTCATGCTTAATGTCATGCACCTTTCTTCCAACCAGTTAACAATATCTACAAGTGGTCACTAGATGGCAGCATGCTGCAAAACTGAAAATAGAGCAGAACAATTGATTCGATTTACTGTTTAATGAGGAATCAGACAAACAAATGATGCGTCATCATTCACTTTTCATTTCAACCTCTTTTTATTTTTATTCTTCTGAAATTCATAGAAACATAAAAAAACAACAATCATCTCCAGAGGCATATCAGTCAGGTAGAATGCATGTACTCTAGGCTAAATTTGTGTATGCATTTGTGTATGTGCAAGCCAGTGTGGGTGTACAGTGAATTCCCCCCACCCCCCATTCTTCCTACTGGCTTTGACATCTTCAAAGGGCCTTGTGCCAATACTGCTTCAGAGCAATCATATTTGGGCTAAGTAAAATAATGGAGGTGTTGTACAAACAAAATGAAAGGATGTAAGCCTGAGTGGATCTGTAAAGCAGAGGAATGTGAAGGACTGTGCATTGAATGTTCATATCCAGCAATTTTGACAGAGGAGGCAAATAAGAGATCGTAATGATCATGAACTTTTAAGCTTCATTTATAAAATGAAATCATTTTAAGTCCATGGTATTTCTCTTAAAGGGTACACGCTTTCAAGTACATATACAACTGGACCATTGTACTCACATAAAACCACACTGCTGATCCTACAAAATGAAGGCTGATAGATAGATAGATAGATAGATAGATAGATAGATAGATAGATAGATAGATAGATAGATAGATGGATATTTTGGAAAATGATTACATTTGTTTTCTTAATTTTGTTCTTGGGTCTTAAAGGGTTAGTTCACCCAAAAATGAAAATTAAGTCATTAATTACTCACCCCCATGCTGTACCAACCCCGTAAGACCTTCGTTCATCTTCGGAACACAAATGAAGATATTTTTATTTAAATCTGAGAGGTGGATCACTGCTACATAGGCTGCCTAAAGGAATGAAACTTGACGGCCCAGAAAGTCATTAAAGAACATGTTTAAATATTCCATGTGCCTACAGTGGCTCAACTATAAGTTTATCAAGCGACGAGACTACTTTTTTTCCGGAAAAAAAAACATAAATAACGACTTTATTCGACTATTCCTTTTCTTCCTTGTGGGGTTCCACGACGCATGCGCGAGAACTGAACAAGAAGTATTAGAAGAAGAACGTCCTCTTCTCAGTTCTCGCGCATGCGTCGTGGAAATCTCTTGAACTCTCGTCTCAGGCCCACAAGGAAGAAAAGGAATAGTCGAATAAAGTCGTTATTTATGTTTTTTTTTCGGAAAAAAAGTATTCTCGTCGCTTGATAAACTTATAGTTGAGCCACTGTAGGCACATGGAATATTTAAACATGTTCTTTAATGACTTTCTGGGCCGTCAAGTTTCATTCCCCCAGGCAGCCTATGTAGCAGTGATCCACCTCTCAGATTTAATCAAAAATATCTTCATTTGTGTTCCGAAGATGAACGAAGGTCTTACGGGGTTGATACAGCATGGGGGTGAGTAATTAATGACTTAATTTTCATTTTTGGGTGAACTAACCCTTTAATTTACTTAACAAAAATTGCACTACATAATTAAGGTAAAACTACTCAAAGAAATAAACTGAATGCACGATTTATTCTCTAAAAACAAGCCTTATTGTTTTATGCAGTTTTGATAAACAAAAGTACTGATAAAAAATGATTCAGTATAGGGCCTGTCAACAAAAGTGCTGAACAAACAGGATCAATTTCAGTGCTTTTCAGAGACCAGTAAGTTTTATTTACAGTGCTGTTCTGAGATCAGTCAGAGATGAGTGCTCCACTGAGATCAACAGCATGCTGAGATCAGTGAAAGCTGCAGTTGGGTTGCTGGTCTGAGATCACTCAGAGATCTTAGAACACTTTAATTAAATTGTTGAAAGAATCATTCAGAGCACTATACTTGAATTAGTTTGAAAGAGTATTGAATAATGGCTACTGCACTGAGATCAGTAAAAAAAGCTGTGAGAGGCTCTAGCACTGAAAATATATACGGGCAGATTCAATTATGTGTGTAGGTCTCATCCAAATGCTTGTGGGCTGTGCAGCGATTCAAAAGTACTACTTAGGAGGAGAATGGAGTAGGTGAGGACCTGGTGGTCAAGTAGGTAGGGAATGGCCAAAAAAACTATTTTACAGCAGCCACATTAAGTTTGAGTGTCCAATCATGTACACATCTAACTGTTTTTTCCCTTTTCTTGTCCTTTAAATGATTATCTGCATGCTATGCAACACAAGCTGCAACATAACCTTTCTATTCTGCCACAGACATTATAAATGTCATTGTCATAGCCAACAGGGGTGCTTGAGAAAGAGAGACTTTAAAAAAAACAAAAAAAACAATAAGCCCCCCAGCTGCACTAAAGCTAAAGGGGATGCTGTTTTACCTCATGATTGATTTGACATTAGTTGCTTTTGGGGCCAAGGAGAATTTGAAAAGTAAGTGGATTTGATTGGCCAGATGCTCCTTTCCTATGCTCTCTTTATGCCCCAGGTCTCTCTATATCTCTTTATTGAAGCCTCTCATACACAGAGGGCAAAGTAGGGTGAACATGAAGGGACTCATGCATATTGATGAAGAATGTTGTCTGTGACAAGGTGATTTTCAGCATTTTTAGAGGCAAACAAAATAAGCAAGGAGCAGCAGGGATAAATCCTTCATAGATTATAATACCACTGCAGTCCAACTTATTTGGTAACCATTGCCCTTATTGAACTTACGGGGTAGGAAATTATACAGACACTATGCAACTAAACTGTGACCAGAGTTACCATGGAAGCAATCTACTGCATACCAACCTGTCAGCAGAGCCTTGCTTCTGTGTATCTCTCCAGCACATACCCCCTTCAGTTCTTCTCTTTTTCCCCACCCATTTTTCTTCTCTCTCATAGATTCCTTTATACAAGATCAGCCTTAAATGCCTATGAGACATTGGTTATGGTGGGGAGGTGACTTTCAACATGGTCAGACAGTGAAAATATTATGAACCTTCTGATATTTTCAAACGCTTTGCCGATTTAATACCACTATATCCCAAAAATATGGTCTCACCACAACCTCTAAGAGCGGCACATTAAAGTCATGGCTATCAGCAGATATGAATATGGCTGCTTGGTCTTTAGCTTAGTGCCCTTGAAAGTTTTGTTATGATTCTTGGGGCATCAGAAATATTGTAAGTCTCTATCTATGCTTTGTCAAAGAAATAGCTTGTTACTGTTTCCGCTCTACTGCTGCTGTAATGTTGCAGGCTAGAGGAGCCCCCCTCTGTGATTATCTGCAACTGTGCAGCAGTGTGGTTCATCTGGCCTTCCTCGCACTCATTGGGCTGCAGCAAACCTGCTTAGGGCTTTTACCATGAAAACAATACACATACTGTAGCACTAATGGCTCAACCTCAAACTCATCTACTGTTTTTACCATCAAACAAAAGCCTTGTGGGTTCATACTTGTTTATGCTGAAGTACACCCATAAAGTACTTAAAAGCCACCTCTGGTTTAATTAAGTATGGAAACTGGAAGCCCAGCTGCATAAAGGGTAACTCTCATATCTCAGGTCTCCCTCTGTCACCCCCTTGGGGGTGTTTTGTTTTTTTCTCTCTTGTACATCCTCCAGCCTGCCTCTATTTTTCGGGCATGTGGTCAGACAGTGGTAATCTGATCAACCACACGTGTGCTGTCCCCCATCTCCACGCACTCAATTTCTTCACTGTTTTCTGCAGCATCCTTTTTCTCATGTCGATTTTTCTTGGAGGGAGGAAGGAAGGTGAGCAGGACGGGGACAATGGCCAAACAGTGGAAGGCGGTGATGATGGCGGTGAGAAAGAGGCACCTGAATAGTGTGCGGGTAAGGTTTGAGGGCACGGCCGCAAGAGGGAGCAGAGCTGCCCCATAACACAAGTAGCTCTGAAGGGCAGGAACTCCATGTCGCTCCAGAGCCAGTTTCACCCAGCGTGTACGAGTAGATTCCTGGCCTAGAGCAAATGCAGATACTAGCGGAGCGCTGGAGTCCACGGCATAGTTCACTCCGTAGATCAGACACAGCACTGAGACGCAATCCAACTCTACCTGCCACAGAGTCATGAAACCCACCAGCCCGAACTCAACAGAGGCTACCGTCACAGTCAACCAGGCATTCACCAGTGGGTCAGCTGCCAAGAAGGTGGAAAAGAAAAGCAGAAAGAGAGCAGCGATGCAAGAGTTCTTCAGCGGTGCTCCAACCGATGAGGCATAGCGGTCCAAATACACAAAGGATGGATTGAAGATGATGAACTTTACCCTGGAGGTCAGCGACAACTTCCTCAGTGTGTCCAGTAGGATTGACATCTCTTCTCGTTTGTTTTCTGTCGTCTTGGCCACGAGAAACATACGCGAGGCCACCACATCAAATTCCCCATCCGCACGTTTGGCAAAGATGATATCGTCTGAGAAATGCACATAGCAGGGTTGGCTTAGAAAGCTAGACCGCAGGTGCTCTGTGAAGTTGCTGCGTGACAGGCTAGTGGTGATGTTCAGCCCGTGAAGGTAGTTTAGGTAACTCTCGAACCAGGAGATGCGTTCAAAACCTTTGGTGTACTCTAGTAGATCCTCTTGCACGCTGGTGTTCCAGTACTCAATGGACTCATAGATGTAGAAGCCGATCACGGGGCTATAACTGCTGAAATACCGCTGTTGGGCACGGGTGTATGCTATAGTGCTTGTTTCTGTGGCAACCACATTACTAAGATCGGACCCTTCACTGACCTGAAGGTAGCCCATGAGTGCGAAGGAAATATAGACCAAGTAGAAAAGAACCACAAATGGTTTGACATAGGTGTTGGTGATCCAGTCACAGTAGTACCGTTTCATAAAGGCTACCAGTAGGTGACTCTCGTAAGCACGCAGGGGTCCTGCATCTGTGGCCTCCTCATTGTAATGTGTGTACATGAGGAAGCGGTACCATGCCGGCTTTTGCTGCAGCAACTCAGGCTTCGGTACGCGCCTGCAGAATAGACTGTGACGGTAGTTGTTTTCCAGGTAGCCGGCAAACACCAGGTTGGAGCCATAGAAGGTGAGGATGTAGAGGTAGTTGAAGAGAACTGAGATACAGGCGTTCTGACAGAAGAGACGCACGGCCTCAATGTTTGTGAATGGACTTGCCCCAATGCCGAAGGTTACCACGTGCAAGGCCGTGCTAGCTGTGAAGGGCAACATACAGTCTGAGAATACAGCAGCAACCCGCTCCTTCACATGCTGGTCCTCGCGTGTCCGTCGCCAAGACGACAGCATCTCAAATGTGCCAAACAAGCCATGACCTGGAAGAGATGAAGAGAGAAAATATGTCTTTCAGTGATTTATAAACCTTAAATATAAAACATGAAGTGGAATGGTCTAAGCGACGCTCGGAATGATTTTGGCAGGCAGCTCTTTCAAGTGACATAAATGGCTGCTGGGAAAAGAGGAGACGTAAATAATTGAACAAAACGGTGACAAGACAGTCACTCTGCAGCTGCATCGCAACAATGGATATCCAAGAAAAAACAGATGCTCTCTTTCTTCTGTTCTGGCACTGCTGTCAAAAAGTGTTTAGCATACATGTGTAGCATTTGCACATTCATCAATGAAATCAAATTCTAATAAAATTAAATTCAATCTAATATATAGGCTTTTCAGCCAATGCAAAAACATAATTTCTAATGTATTGCATCAGCAATAAATTTACAGGAAAACCCATCAAAATAAAGAAAGGATCCATTCTTGAAAGCAGAGGGAAGGAAGCCTCTTGGCCATCACCACCTTTATTTACAGAGAATTATCTAACTATAGCCCACTCTGTCCTCCTCCATCTTCACAGCTGATGAATTTGTAGCTAAATAAATCTCAGTCACACTCCCACATGATAGCCACATGCCATGCAAAATTGATCTGATGAAAGGAGAAAGCCTTACGGATGTGAGGAAGGCTGACAGCCCCAGTAGCCTTGGGACTTTATAGAAGCACAGAAGCCCAAGACATTAGACAAACTGGGTCAGCCCACTTTTAGAAATTGACATAAAGGGTCCTACGATTGAATATAAAGTCTGTATCATAACGAAGCTAACATTCTTATATTACAACTTATATTTACACATTTAATTCAAGCATTCACTTTTTTTTTCTTTTATCTTTCTTTCGTGTTTTTAGCTTTCTACATCATTCGCTCGTGCAGGCAGAGTGAGCAGATGGCTCTCACCTACAGTTTTGCCACGGCATCAGTGACTCATCATTCATGACGGAGGTTCCCTCGGTCAGATATTACCAGTACTGCCTCTCACAAAGACCTGGGATGTGTGCCTGGCACAAAATCTAGCAGTCACCAGACAGTGCTGACTTGAGGTCGTGGCCTTCACGATTGGACTCCAGTGTACTGATTTCCGGCAGAGCTAAATATCTCAACTTAAATTAATACGTACATGTAGATGGTTGCTAAACTACACAATCAAGATCTGTCAGTGAGAGTAAACAAAGTGAAATAGAGAATGAATTCCTATTCTCATGCTGTTTTCTCCTGTTTTTTCGCACTTTTGCCTTTGATTTTAGTCGTTTTCCTTCATACCAAATGAACCAACATTTTAATTTCCACTCGTCTCAAAATAAAATAAAAATACCAGTGTGACACACAGACTGATTCTCAATATGCAAGTCCTTTATCTCCTGAATATCTTCGCTAATCTACCCCTTTTCCTCTTAATAAACATGACAATCTTAGCAATTATGGTCTATGATATCTCCACCTTCCATCTTTACATTATCATCAGAGGACTATCAGATGATTCCAGTTGACAGCTAATATCCTTGTAATGGAATTTGTTTTAAATAAAAGGCCGGTGGCTTACAGAGATAAGGGCTATTGTTTTGTCAGACATCCGTTATGATATAATTATTCCATATATCCCTGCTTTCCTTTGAACCCTATTCAATCCAGAGCAGCCTGGAATGACATTAATATGCAGTGACACTGGGCGGCTCTAGCAAGTTCTGTTTTTACACCAAGAAAGTGCTCTGCAGGAGAGCTCTGCAAGGAGACGTTGTCACTCCCAGGCTGCAATTGGAAACCAGCGGGGTGAATTCTGAGATTTCTGATGTGGACTGGCACAATTGTCAAGGTTAGGATTGAACTGTTGGAGTGTTATAAGAAGGACACAGATGTCAGTCGTCTTGAGATAGAAATGCATTATTAATTTTCTGGAGTGGGTGGCACAGGGTCAATCCAAACGCATAGTCTCATCTCAACCTTCGTCTATTTTTCCAAGCCTTCGTTTTTCTTTTCCATTTTTTCACTTAATTTCTCTGTCTTTAGCCCCAGCCTGTTATTTTCTCCACAGAAGCCTCCTCCCACATGTGGCACTAATTGCTGTGTAAGAGATGGCCAACAAGAGCAAGCGAGATGGATGTGATCTGTCAGGATGCATGTATGCGTGTTGGTAATTATCGCAAGATATCTGCTTGTGTGAATCTGTTCCACAATCACACAGTTGATTCACCCAGAAAGGCTCATGGACTGAATACAAAATAAGGGGTTGAATTCCTCTAAAGGCTGTCTGTTGGGCTCTATTAGGAATTCCTTTGATGTGGAGCGTTTCATTTTTAATGATACACCTCGACAAAAGTGCAGAGCTTTGCGGTCAGTCAGAAGGTGTACTCGTTTAACCTGACAGTCACAGTATGGAAGATCAAAAGAATGGAACAAACATGCAAACCGCAAAGACGACTAGCGACTAAAGAGAAAAGAGCACACATCACTGGGATGATAAATATACCATTAAAAATATGGGAGGATGCTTTAATTGATGTACATTAAAGACTTTTACACTGTTACAAAAACAATCTCAAATACACACTGTTCTTCTGAACATTCTATTTATCAAGGAATCCTGTAAAAAAACAAGTTTCCAAAGAAACATTAAACAGCATAACTGTGTTCAATATTAGTAATAAGAAGAAACGTTTCTTAGGCACCAAATCAGCAAATTGGGATGTTTTCTGACGGCTAATGTGACACTGAATACTGGAGTAATGGCTACAGAAAATTCAGCTTTGCAATCACAGGAATAAATTACATTTGAAATATATTAAAATAGAAAACAGTTATTTTAAATTGTAATCCAATTTCACAGTATTGCTGTTTTAATGTATTCCTGAACAAATAAATGCGGCCTTGGTGAGCGTAAGAGACTTATTTTAAAGCGTAAAAATTTGCATAATAGGATGACAGGGAGAAATAATATAATCTCACCTAACATGACAAAAGGGATGCCCAGGTATGTTGAATTGTATTTCCCTCCTGTGAGGTTGAAGATGCCCGCAGAGGTGAGTGTAGCAAGGCTGACGGTCACCAGAGCCAGAAGGCCCAGCCAGGGCTTTGTACGCACACAGTCTCGCATAGAGCAGCACAGCATGGCCAGTGTGAGACACGCGGCCAGGCTAAAGAGCAGCGGCCGCTCTGATACACGACTGGTCCTTTGGAAGTCCCTCTGAAGAGAAGAGGAGGTAAAGGGGTTTAGACTAAGCTCCGGATGTGCCTCTCCAAAGTTCTCCAGCTCCCTGCAGAACAGCAGCTCCCAGCTGGCCGCCACCACTTCGTTCAGTGGGCTGGCCGCTTGCAGGTAGTACGTGAGTTGAAGGGCTCGAGCAGAACGCACCCCGTCTCTCCCTACACCTGCCAGGACTCCGCCCAGTTGGTGCCCAATGTAGGCCTCCCGCCCATCTTTGAGTTTGGTGATGGGATAACGCAGAGAGGCTACTGAATGGTTGGATGCACGTGCCGATCTCATCTCTTCCAGAACCCGCAGGATGTCGTCCACGATGCAGCTCTTGCTATCATCCAGCAGGCAGAGGTGGGCAAAAGTGTAGTTGAATCCCAGCATAGGAACCTGGATCTGAGTGATTGTGTTGTGTAGCTTGAGGTGGAAAAAGAGAAGGATAAAATGTTTTACTAAAACAGACAGGTAATAGATAAAAGTGTTTTTTAATGTTTTTGTAAGAAGTCTACTATGCTCAACAAGGAAGAATTTATTTGATCAAATGTTAATTGTAATTTATTACTGTGATGACAAAGCTGAATTTTCAGCATTACGTCAGTCTTCAGTGTCACATGGTCCCTCAAAATCTTTATATTATGCTGATTTGGTGCTCAAGAAACATTTATTATTATCAACGTTGAAGGCAGTTGTGCTGCTATTTTTGTGGAAACCGTGATGCATTGTTGATGAATAGTTAAAACATTTATTTGAAATAGATTTTTTGTTAAAAGGTGAAAGTCTTTACTATCATTGATCAAATAAATGTGCCCTTGCTGAATAAAAGTATTATTTTCTTAATTTCTTTTAACAAAAAGTTTTGAATGGTAGTGTATGTTCATGCACACATTAGGAATAAATGAAAAATAAAACCTTTAATACTCAAGAGTAAACTTTAATTATTTGATTATGTCACATTGCATCGCATTCAGTTGCTACTATCTTGTTGCCAGGCAACAAGAAAGCATGTTGCTGCAGGAAGAGTGTGCCAACAAACAGAACATAAAAGAAAAACTTTTTAGACTTTCTTCAACAGGAATCCATGTGAGAAGCGGATTTATTGTCCTCTGAGGTCAGTGTCTCTGCGTTGTTAATGTCAGACTGATTAGACTGTGTCAGACTCAGATCACCGGGGGAGGCTACCTCCTCCAATCCTCCGGCCTCCTCGAGCAACAAAGAAATGTCAGACACACACCGATCAGGCCTCTAATTGCTCAAGCTTGATAATTAACCCTAAGTTGGAGACTAAAGCATGACATTGCATGCCCACAGTCTTTATGCATATCAACAGCCAGAAAAAATAAAACTATATATTGCACAGAATATAATCACCTCAAATCCTTTGAACCATGATTTTCCTTCTTTCAGAATCAGATCAGATCTTAACATACACAATTGTCACACTCTTTTAAATCATGGATCAGCAGAGGAGAGCTCGCCAAAGGTGGTTTATGATGGTACAGTGAACAAGGTAATACTGAGACCTGTTTTGTGTGTGCAGGGAGAATATAAAGAAGGTTTTATTTCTGGAAAATGCAATGCTGTGTGAATTTTAAAAAGTTCTTAAGATGTGGTTGCTGCTCACGGCTCAGGCTTAGTTCAATTAGCTTAAGAAAATTTAAATTAATGTTTTGAGTTAGAAAGAATGAGCCTAAATGCACAAGAAGTGAGCACCGGTACTTTGCATTAAATAATATAGAGTCTATGCTAGCAAAATGTCACTTTACATAAAGCCACAATTTCAAAATTTCACAAAAAGAGGTCAAGTGCTCATTTGTTTTTTGCCTGAAGTTAAGATCTCTTGCCAGTATAGTATAAGCAGAAGTTCCTAGCATCATATTTAATGTTGGTTGTTTCTGGGGGAGTGAATTTGGGATCTGAATTGGAAAGATGTTACAGGAAGAAAAAGTAGGCCACAAAATAAAACTCTGACTGAAATATATATATATATATATATATATATATACAGGTCCTTCTCAAAAAATTAGCATATTGTGATGAAGTTCATTATTTTCCATAATGTAATGATACAAATTTAACTTTCATATATTTTAGATTCATTGCACACCAACTGAAATATTTCAGGTCTTTTATTGTTTTAATACTGATGATTTTGGCATACAGCTCATGAAAACCCAAAATTCCTATCTAAAAAAATTAGCATATCATGAAAAGGGTCTCTAAACGAGCTATTAACCTAATCATCTGAATCAACTAATTAACTCTAAACACCTGCAAAAGATTCCTGAGGCTTTTAAAAACTCCCAGCCTGTTTCATTACTCAAAACCGCAATCATGGGTAAGACTGCCGACCTGACTGCTGTCCAGAAGGCCATCATTGACACCCTCAAGCAAGAGGGTAAGACACAGAAAGAAATTTCGAACAAATAGGCTGTTCCCAGAGTGCTGTATTAAGGCACCTCAGTGGGAAGGAAAAAGTGTGGCAAAAAACGGTGCACAACGAGAAGAGGTGACCGGACCCTGAGGAAGATTGTGGAGAAGGACCGATTCCAGACCTTGGGGGACCTGCTGAAGCAGTGGACTGAGTCTGGAGTAGAAACATCCAGAGCCACCGTGCACAGGCGTGTGCAGGAAATGGGCTACAGGTGCCGCATTCCCCAGGTCAAGCCACTTTTGAACAAGAAACAGCGGCAGAAGCGCCTGACCTGGGCTACAGAGAAGCAGCACTGGACTGTTGCTCAGTGGTCCAAAGTACTTTTTTCAGATGAAAGCAAATTTTGCATGTCATTCGGAAATCATGGTGCCAGATTCTGGAGGAAGACTGGGGAGAAGGAAATGCCAAAATGCCTGAAGTCCAGTGTCAAGTACCCACAGTCAGTGATGGTCTGGGGTGCCATGTCAGCTGCTGGTGTTGGTCCACTGTGTTTCATCAAGGGCAGGGTCAATGCAGCTAGCTATCAGGAGATTTTGGAGCACTTCATGCTTCCATCTGCTGAAAAGCTTTATGGAGATGAAGATTTCATTTTTCAGCATGACCTGGCACCTGCTCACAGTGCCAAAACCACTGGTAAATGGTTTACTGACCATGTTATTACTGTGCTCAATTGGCCTGCCAACTCTCCTGACTTGAACAACATAGAGAATCTGTGGGATATTGTGAAGAGAAAGTTGAGAGACGCAAGACCCAACACTCTGGATGAGCTAAAGGCCGCTATCGAAGCATCCTGGGCCTCCATAACACCTCAGCGGTGCCACAGGCTGATTGCCTCCATGCCACGCTGCATTGAAGCAGTCATTTCTGCAAAAGGATTCCCGACCAAGTATTGAGTGCATAACTGAACATAATTATTTGAAGGTTGACTTTTTTTGTATTAAAAACACTTCTCTTATTGGTCGGATGAAATATGCTAATTTTTTGGGTTTTCATGAGCTGTATGCCAAAATCATCAGTATTAAAACAATAAAAGACCTGAAATATTTCAGCTGGTGTGCAATGAATCTAAAATATATGAAAGTTTAATTTTTATCATTACATTATGGAAAATAATTAACTTTATCACAATATGCTAATTTTTTGAGAAGGAGCTGTATATATATATATATATATATATATATATATATATATATATATATATATATATATATATATATATATATATGCTGGAGAGCTGTGACAACTTTTATTTGAAATCCAGTTAATATGATAGCACCCGTTCCACAGAGGAGTTAAAATTAAAGATTTGTTTAATTTTGAAAGGCAGACTTTTGTTAGTTATTCTCCCATTGATTTCTTAATACTGGGACAAAATAAGTCAAGCAATTTTCAGCTTTTTTATAAGTTATACAAGATTTTGTTTTGACTTAAACATCCAAGTTGATTGCAGCCTTCTTAAAAAAATTAAGGCAACCTTTTTTCTTTTCTTTTCTTTAAAAAAAAAAGTGTATCCACTTGATTTCCTTTACATGTTTTACCTCTGAAATATGATAAAGACTAACAAGCTTCAAAGAAAAATGTTGTTGGACGTGCCAAAAAGTAGCCAAATCAACAAAATGTTGATTAATGGAGGCTTAACAACACTGTAGCCGTTCAAACATGTGAAACAAAGCCAATGACTGTAGTGAAATGTTGCTCACCTTTAGGACTGTGTTGACGTGGTGAGGGTCCAACACGCTCCCCCTGCGCGAAGTCACGATGACCCGGCCATATCTCCCGGGTGTTTGCAAGTCCGAGTACAGCGTGTGTTTGGACCGGTTCACGGGGAACAAACTATCCACCAAGTTCCCCTCGATCTTCGCCAGGCTGTGTTTGGGGGCTAACAGGTACTCCACGTTTTCCTCTATGCGGTATCTGCTGAAGCTCGCGCCCAGCAGGATAGAGATCAGCACGGGCGCGGAGGCGAAAAACACTGGGTGGTTGGCGACAAAGTGGCCCAGTTTGTGGAATGATGTCCTAAGCCCTTCGTGCAACACTTGTCGCAACATCCTAGAATGCAGCAACAGCGCAAGGGCGATGAACCAGCATCAGCATCGGAGATCCGGAGCATCAGTGTTCAACCCACGCAGCTGGATCACTGAAATGATGAAGCGTTGCGTTGAATATCATCAGGTCCTGCTGGGTCAGAGACATCTTGTTAGTACTGCTTTGTTATTTACTTCAAAAAGAGAATTTAGAATGAAAATGCATTCGAAACTCTACAACGTAGAGGCATGTGGCAACATCAGTGTGCGAATTAGCCTAATCAGTGACTTTCAAAGCTGACGAATTTTCATTCAGTATTCTGTCAGTTCATTTTGGGGCGCAGTCGGCTGAGGTTCGTCTCACGCAACCCAAATCGTCTTTAGCGCCGGCAGTACAGTAGCTCAATTATAGGCTAGTCTACCTCAAAGACATTTTAAACAAAACGCTAAAACGGTTTGGGATATGTAAAACTACAACGAAACGATACATAATGGAACTATTATGATTTACCATACCACAGCGATCGAGTAGTGAAACATTGGCTATACATAACGTAAGTTTAAGACTACTCAACCCATTTGCTTTGACGTCCTTTGGGGTTCAAGTCAACATCCGACCCCCATCCCCACCCCATAATTCGGACTCATGGCCAGAATTGGTCACTTTCTAAGGGAGTGACAGGTTATATTCATAGACAAGTGAAAAGAAAAAACAACCTTAAACCAGCCTGCCGAGCTGAAAAGTGGCCAAAACCTGGCTGGTTTAATTGTTTTTTTTCGACAGGGAAAAAAATGTGGTTCTGAATTATTACCAGTCACGTCTTGCAGTTTCATGCCATCTGAGAGACACAATTTCCATAACTGCGTCGTTGATCCGAGTGCCAGGGGTGATATGCTCAATTCTCGTAGACTAATATGCTAGAAACGAATCACTTTTCTCTTTGAATATGTCCACAGCGTCTTGGAAAGGATGAATCCAGTACCTATAACAGTGAACTGGTCATGTAGCCTAGTTACAAACAGTTTCAAATGCGCAAATACAGTTTTGTATATTCCATTATCTATGAGCTGCGTGTCATTGATCCATATTAATCCCGTACCGCGCCCAGCACGACCGCTATCCGCTGTTACTAGTCTGAAAACACGAATCTCCACCACCGACCCGCGGCGCAGAATGCGTGCGAGCTCCGCGCAGATCCAGCTCGGCCACTTGTGTGCATTTCCTTACCGACTTAAGACATTCGTTACTGCGCAGAACACAAGACAGGTCTGCACAAATAATATTCACAACGAACGAGATGCGGCACTTAAATGCTCAGTTACGGAGCTGATTCAGAAGTTCCAGTTTCCCGAAGAGCCGGCCGGTAAATGCCGCCGGTGCCCCCACCCCCATTACACCTAATCACGGGAAGATGTTTGTGGAAAGGGAAGCTTTTCTGATTGGTCTGTTAACGTTAGACCATACAACACGCATAGAGATAACGATTATGTGACGGACGGGATTGTATTTTGTGTGACAGTCTGTTATAGAAACTGTTTGCAATTACCCTACTATAGGCTAATGATTTACACGTACAATTATTGTCTCAGTACGCACATAGCATACTTTAACTGCTCTTCTGATGAGCGCTTTACACTCTAAAAGAGATTCTAAAAGAGGCTTTTCACATGCAACAGAAGAACCATTTTGGCTTCCCCAAAGAATCTTTCAGTGAAAAGTTCTTAAAAGTGAAAAGCACAAAGAACAATTTAGAAAGCTAAAATAATTATTGTGCAATACAAAGGTTCCATTTATTTTTAAGAGTGTGTGAAAGACATAACACATCTTTATACCAAAAACAGCCATAATGAAGCAAAAAATTTAGCATTTGCCCTCTATACTTTTAGTCAACACCCAAAAAAGTATTACAGATGCATTTTGTACCAATATTTGCCCACAGAGGAGGAAAAAAGTGTTCATAAAGGAAAGCCAGTCATAGATTTGATTCAGCACCATGGACAGAGACGATCACAGTACCAGTATTAACCAGTTTGGTCTTTTTGGATCTTGAATTGAAGATGAAATTGAGGCCCATTATGTCAATACACTTGAGAGTTTACCATAATATTTTCCTTCTGACGTGCTATTGATATTATTCCCACAATTACCAATGTTCTCCCTAAAATTTTGACAATTTTTCAGATTGTATTTGTATATATCCAGAGGAAGTTCAATCGCGGCCAGGGTTAAACTGTCCCAGCTCTCTCTGAATTCCTCAGACAGACAGACAGTCTCTGGCCAACAGATCATTTAATAACAGTGGAACAGACTGCTGAAGTGCAGGGGCACGGCTCTGGATTTACCTATGCATTTTTAATCAAGTACTGAGGCCGTGATTCAGCATGGCTCCCCTACCTGGACCGCTCCAGTGCCTTTTGCTCTACTCGGAGAGTTATTTGATATCACATATCCATATTAAACTTCCAAAAGGGTTTTTTGGAACAATGCCATAGAAGAACCATTTTGGGTTCCCAAAGAACCTTTCAGTGAAACAGTTATCAAGGAAAAAACATAAACAAAAATTCATAGATGTTAAAGGTGTTGGAACCATCGATGCCAATATAGAACCTTTGTAGCACAACTATATTTTGTATGGTTTATTTTAATCCACAGTGAGGTTGTTCAGATAGAAATATGTTTTTATTTTCCTGCGTCTAACCTTTGACCATACTGTAGACACAAAAGCAGGGCTTGTA